>NC_141535.1:220673750-221402500 GCF_021556685.1 Rattus norvegicus | reverse complement strand
GATCTTGGGGACGAACAAGAAGGGAAAAGCTGTGGCCTAACAGTGATGTGTTTGTGTGTCAAGTTGAAGAGGGATAAGTTGTACTGGCTACTTTTATGTTAACCTGACACAAGCTGGAAGCAGCCAAGAGAAGGGAGCCTCAGTTGAGAAGATACCTCGGTGAGACAGTGCCATAGGCTAGCATGTAGGGTACTTTTTAGTGATCCTTGGAGAAAGGCCCTGCCTATGGTGAGTGGTGCCATCCCTGGGCTGGCAGTCCTGGGTTCTGTGTGAAAGCAGGCTGAGCAAGCCATGGGGAGCAAACTAGAAGCACCCCTCCATGGTCTCTGCATCACCAAGGTTCCCACCCTGTTTGAGTTCCTGGCCTGACTTTCTTCAGTGACAAAGAGTGATGGGAACATAAGACAAATAAACCCTTTCCTCTCCAGCTTACTCTTGGTCGCAGTAGTTCATCACAGCAATAGTATTCCTGCCTCGGAGAGGGCGAGTTATTCTTAATGTCAGTGGAACTCGAAGGAACGGAATCTTTTGGAGCTCACCATCTTGTCAAAGGGAAACCAGGAGGCAGGAGTTGGTAAAGAGAAAAGGCTTTACTCTCAAGTTTTCACCAAAACTGGGGAAAGACTCCCATTTTCTCTGTAGCTCTATTACAATTACAGAAAATCCAGTATCAACCGGGGAAGTGCGCTGTCGCAGATTTAGCTGAGAGGTATTCAACCGAGGCAGGCGGGGAGGGGACTGTGCTGAGGTGCCAATTGCCCGAGCTGTCAATCACAGCATGAGAGCTGTGTTTCATGGCCAAAAGAACTCCAGACGTTTATAGTAGGAGGGAGATCTTGGAAACGAGACCCTGGAGATTGGAACGAATCCGCTTCAGTACATCCTCCCGCTGGTCGACAGTCTTTTATTGAGCAACTACTGAAGTATATCTGAGTTGATGCCAAGCGATTATCTGTCCCGCAGCCCTCTGTATAAGATCGCTTATATTGTTTCCAGACAACCTCTGGGTTAATGCGTCTTTCATTTACGAATTTATTTGTTTGCTCATCCACTCAACAAACACCTATTAAACATTTATGATGGGCCAGTCGATCTAGGTAGGGTTTTGGCTGTCTGAGGGAACTTTCCCTGCAGTTATAGCTCTGGACTGGGGGTCAGCTGTTTTCACTCAGCATGACAAGCGATTTATGCTGATGTTGGAAAACTGGGGAGGAAGGAGAAGCAGGAAGAGGTGAGCCTTGGCCCCTTGGAGGATACCACTCCACTCTTGGCAGTGAACAAATTCTGAGGGACTGTCCAGATTCATTACTGGCCATAAATGCAGCTGGATAAAGTGTGGTGCCCTATACTGGGACTTAGAGTCTACTGATCTTTCGTGCATGCCTTTCTCTCTTTCTTTGCTTCTTTCTTTGCTGCTTCTTCTTCTTCCTCTCCTCCTCCTTCTTCTTCTTCCTCTCCTCCTCCTCCTCCTCCTCCTCTTCCTCCTCTTCCTCCTCCTCCTCCTCTTCCTCTTCTTCCTCCTCTTCTTCCTCTTCCTCTTCTTCTTTTTGTTGGGGGATGGGTGGCAGGGAAGTTGGGAGAGGCAGTGATGGAGTGTTAGTTTGTGTTTCCCCCCATGATCACATATCAAAGGCATATCTCACCAGCTCTTGTACTACTGGGAAGTGGTAGGAACTTGAAGTGGGGCCATCATTGTTAGAGACCCATGCCTTTGAAGGCTGTTTTGAGAGTGTTTTCATCACGCTCTCCTTTTGCTTCCCAGCCACTACATAACCCAAGAGTAACCCGGCCAATGAACAGTTGAAACCCCCGAAGCAGGGCTCCTCTCTTTAGTCTGATCTCTCTGGTGTTGTCCCAGTGACTCGAAGGTGTGCACCAGAAGGAATGTCTGATTTCTGGTGCTTGCCTGCTTGTGTGGGGAGACTCATCGAATCTTCAGAACTCAGTTGCTTTTGCCACACCACCTACAGCCTTGCTCTGGGGTGTGGACCCTTCTCGTTGGATTGGACCATCATTAACCTCCACTGAAATGTTAGCTAACTGTAGGCTTGACCCTCTGTGAGTTTTGTATAGGTGATAGTTAATCTTCATCATGAATGTGTCACAGACACATCCTCTAGGAGACATACCCTTTGAGTATGTCTGAGAGAGTTTCCAGGGGGAGATTAGCTGAGGAGGAAAGTCCTACCCTGAACACTCATTTTCTATTTCTCTGTCTGTGTGTATTTAATAGCATTGTTAAGCATCAATGTTTTTTCTCTCAGGAAAAGAGAGCATGCAGCTGCTTTAGTCAGTCCAAATGTTGTCTTTGCTCTTGTTTGTGTTGTTGTTGTTGTTGTTAAGACAGGGTCTTTTAGTGTAGCTCTCGCTGGTCTGCTACTCCATGTGAATCCCAGGCCTCTGTTGAACTCATAATAATCCTCCTACCTCGGCCTCCTGAGTGCTGGAATTATACCACCACACTCAGTAGTCCATCCTCTTGACTGTAAAACAGACACTAGTGCACCTGCACACGAGGCCGCTGAGGGGCCTGGTAAGACCTAATATTGAGCAGTATTTGGTAAAGATGGAGGGTCAGGGGAGGCCTACGCAGGGCAGGGCTCATGCATCGTCTCTGGAGGAGCCTGGCTCCCTCAATTCTATTCCTGACTCTTGCACAAGATTCCTCAAACTCAACCTGATGATTGGCTGTGGGTCTCTGCATCTCAACAGAGGCCTTAATACCCTTGGATCAGGCATCTCTTGAGGCCATGCAGTAACTCCCTCTGAGCTTTTGCCACACCACCAGCTCCTAATGGCACATTTTAAGTGTGTCATTTGATTTCCTTCAGGTGGTAAAATGATTGGGTTATAAAATGTTCATGTGGTAGCCTGTGTTATACGTTATGTGCTTTCCTTCTTTCAACCACCTTATTTTTTTTATTAATTTTAATTTTATGTGCATGGGTGTTTTGCCTGCATGTATGTCTGTGCACCTGGTTTATGCCTGGTACCCACTGATGTCAGAAGAAAGTGTCAGATCCCCTGGGACTAAAGTTATAGCAGGTGTGAGCTGTCAAAATGGCTGTTGGGAATCAAATCTGGGTCCTCTGCAAGAACAAGTGCTCTTTTTTTTTTTTTTGGTTCTTTTTTTTTCGGAGCTGGGGACCGAACCCAGGGCCTTGCGCTTCCTAGGTAAGCGCTCTACCACTGAGCTAAATCCCCAGCCCCAGAACAAGTGCTCTTAACTGCTGAGCTATTTCTCCAATTCCAACATCTCACTTCTGTGGTGAGATTGGCACTCGTCACTTGGGAGAATCCTTATTTGTCCATTCTGACAGGTGCCCTTCAGCTATAGATAGATCACACAGACTGGATGGCTCATTGCTTTCATGACAGCCATTCATGACAGAGCTATAAGGTGTGGCATAGGGCATACAAACTTGTGTATGCATGAACACATGTCTAGTCACAGTCTTTGTTTGTTGGTTTTGTTTTTCAAGACAGGGTTTTGTTAGGTAGCCCTGGCTGTCCTGGAACTCAGTCTGTAGGCCAGGCTGGCATTGAACTCAAGAGATCTGCCTGCCTTCGCTTCCTGAGTGCTGGGGTTAAAGGCATGAGCCACCACCGCATCTATTCACATTTTGAATCCATACTGTGGGCCGATACAAGATTAGATACTTAGTGAATGTTTTCGTGGTTTACTAATCATGGTAAGGAGTGTCTTAACAAAAGGGGATAAAACAATAAATCTTATCAGGTGAGTACTACAGAGAATCAGATCTGATTCACTCAGAAAGATGCTGGGGAGATTTCATAAACACTCAAGACATCCTCACTCTTCTGTTTTAGTTTTGTCACTAAGGGACCTGACTTGGTCCCCAACGTTAGCATCTACAAAGGCTCTTTTTCAAATGGCTGTATTACAAATGGATCTCAATTGAGGATAAATTCTTTTTTTCAAAAAACCCTTTCTTGATTTCTTGCAGGGCACACCAGAGCCACAGCCTAGGAGGTTCACCTTCTTTAGACTCAGGACAGGAAAAGAGAGAAAGTCATTCCCCAATGTGTAACTATGGCAGCGGGCTGGTAAGAGATAAACCTTGGAAAAACTTCACTTTGCCCTACACCTAAGGTGATGAAACTAACAGGTGACACAACATGACCTCTCTGGTGGTCAATACTGCTTTCGTACAGGACAGAGTGTAAGCACACAACCAACTGTCCTAGACGTTCTCTCTCTCTCTCTCTCTCTCTCTCTCTCTCTCTCTCTCTCTCTCTCTCTCTCTCTCCCCAGTTCTGGGAGAGCGGGAAAGAAATCGGTATTTTCTGATTGTCTATCATAGGCAAACACTGAATTATGTGTGGTTTGCCAAGTTGTGTGGGAGACAGCTCTGTGTCTTTAATGTAGATATTCGTGTCAGTTACACGTGGGAAAGAGTTGAAGTCTGGCTCAGGGAGAGAGAGACTAATGTAACCAGTACATGCAAACATTAGATAAGGGGCTCGGAAAATAGCTCAGCAGATAAAGTGCTTACCATGCAAAGCCAGTGACTACAGTTCAGATCCACAGAACCAACTCAAGAGCCAGGTAGGCACAGTGGCAACTGGGAAGGCAGGGTGACAACACCTGTCCTTCCAGCAGTCAAAAGACAGAAACGGGGGTTCCTAAAACAAGGTAGCCAGCTAGAATTGCTGACGGCTGAACTCTAGGTTCAACTCAATGACTTAAGTGGCGAGTGATTTGACTAAGACACCCAATGTGCATTTGGGGCCTCCACATGTGCGAGTGCGTGCACACACACATGCACGTACTAACACACACACACACATACACACGTAAACACTCATGCACATATACACATGAAAAAAAGAGACAGGGATGCAGTTCCCTACTGAGACCTCCTACCAAGACTAGCTTACTCCTTCTGGGTTGCCTTAGTAAACACATGGCAGTTCTGAGTTGTTACCCAGTAGTAGGTACCACTCTGTCCGAGGGAGCTTTTCTGTGTCAATGTGTCTGTCTGGGATTTATTCCCCTGCCACACAAGTCAGGCTCTCAGGCTTAAGCCATACTGGCTGCAGTGAACCCTACATATTCATAGGTTAGTCTCTGTTACTTTATGTAAATAGACTCGTACAGTATATAAGACACATGCACACGGGCTTGCAGTTTTCCTGAGAGCAGATTTATACAAAGGAAAAATATCCTGATGATGGGTACTGTGACAAGGTAATTGTAAAATGTTTACAGAAATGCCAAGGGCAGAGAATTGGCGAGATGGTGTAGAAAATTACCAGCCTTACTAAGACGGTGTGGCATTACCTTAGGGCTGTGCAAATAGCCTAGTGCGACAGGATAGAGTACGAATCAGAATACTCATATTCATATTTGATGTGACACTGCAGGCCACCAGAGGGAATGGGCTTTGTTATAAATGTTGTATGGATAGCCCACATGGGAAAAAAAACCCAACATACAAACGTCAGTTTTAAATGTAATACGTGTCTAAACGTAAAATGTTGTAAAGTTTTTAGAAAATATACCAAAAAGGCTGGGGGTGTAGCTTTGTGATAGGACACTTGCCTAGCACACGTAAGTCTTTTGGTTTGATCTCAGACACCAAAATACAGATATATTTGTGTGTATGTGTTCATACATCTAGGTGCTGTGTCCTTGTACCTTGAGTACCAGACCTCCTCCCCCCCCCACCCAACCCCCACCCTCCGGTATGCACACACCTTAGAACTGGGATCAGTGGTCTCTTTGATGGAGAAGCCATAACACTCTGGAAGCTTAGCATGCTTTTCATGAACAGGGAGATGGGATTATTCCCTATAGCTGGACAAGGAGGTGGGGTTATGACATGCAGATAAACAAGGAGCCAGGGTTATTGTATAAAGATAAACAAGGAGTCAGATTTAGCTAATATCTGTAGGAACAGTCTCTGAAGGGGTGGGTGGTCTTCAGGCCAAAAACATCTGGGGGAAGAAAGCTTCAGTGGACATTGTTTTTGCATACACTATCAATATTTGCACGTGGACCAGAGAGGCCTTGCCATTTCCCATGGGTCTAAGGCACTGAGGTTCCTTAACATGGCTGTGCCCATGTCAAACAATACACATTCACTCAAGAGTTCCTTGGCTCTAGGTATGTATGTACAGGTGGTCCGACTTCATAAGCGAAATTAGTCTGAAGTTCTCTTTCTTTGTTGGGTCTTTGGTTAGGTATCAGGACAATTGTGGCCTCATAGAATGATTTAGATAACGTTCCTTCTGTTTCTATTTTGTGGAATAGTTTGAGGAGTATTGGTGTTAACTCCTCATTGATGGTCTGGCAAAATTCTACACTAAAACCATCTGGCCCTGGCCTTTTTTTTTGTTTTGGGTTGGGAGACTTTTAATGACTGCTTCTATTTCTTTAGGGGTTATGGGATTGTTTAGTTTACGTGATTTTGATTTATCTTTGGTATGTGGTATCTGTCTAGAAAATTATCCATTTTGTCTAGATTTTCCAGTTTTGTCCCGTATAAGCTTTTGTAGTAGGATCTGATGATATTTTTAATTTCTTTAGTTTCTGTTGTTATGTCTCTCTTTTCATTTCTGATTTTGTTAGTTAGATACTGTTTCTGTGCCCTTTAGTTAGTTTGGCTATCTTGTTGATTTTCTCAGAGAATCTGCTCTTGGTTTTGTTGGTTCTTTGTATTATTCTTTGTTTCTAATTGCTTGATTTAAGCCCAGAGTTTGACTATTTCCTGTCATCTACTCCTCTTAGGTGTGTTTGCTTTTTTTTTTGTTCTAGAACTTTCAGGTGTGCTGTTAAGTTACTAGTATAGGATCTCTCCAATTTCTGTATGAAGGCACTTAGTGCTATGAATTTTCTTCTTCTTCTTTTTTTTTTTTGGTTCTTTTTTTCGGAGCTGGGGACCGAACCCAGGGCCTTGCGCTTCCTAGGTAAGCGCTCTACCACTGAGCTAAATCCCCAGCCCCATGAATTTTCTTCTTAATACTGCTTTCATTGTGTCTAATAAGTTTGGTATGTTGTGCCTTCATTTTCATTGAATTCTAGAAAATATTTGATTTCTTCATTTCTTCCTTGACCAAGTTATCATTGAACAGATAGTTGTTCAGTTTTTTCTAAGTATGTGGGCTTTCTGTTGTTTCTGTTGTTGTTGAATTCCAGCCTTAGTCCATGGTGATCTGATAGAATAAAAGGAGTTATTTAAATCTTGTATCTGTTGAAGCTTGTTTTATGTCCAATTATATGGTCAGTTTTGGAGAAGGTTCCACAAGATGCTGAGAACAAGGTATATTCTCTTATTTGGGGATAAAATGTTCTATAGATATCTGTTAAATCCACTTGGCTCATAACTTCTGTTCGTTTCATTGTGTCTTTGCTTAGTTTCTGTTTCAATGATCTGGCCATTGATGAGAGTGGGGTGTTAAAGTCTCCCACTATTATTGTGTGGGTTCAAAGTGTGCTTTGAACTTTTGTAAAGTTTCTTTTATGAATGTGGGTTTCCTTGCATTTGGTGCATAGATATTCATAATTGAGATTTCATCTTGTTTGATTTTTTTCTTTTGATGAGTATAAAGTATCCTTCCTCATCTTTTTTGGTTAATTTTGATTGAAAGTCTATCTTACTGGATATTAGAATGGTCACTCCAGCTTGTATCTCGGGACCCTTTGCTTGGAAAACTTTTTTACTAGTCCTTTGCTCTGAGGTAGTGCCTATCTTTGTTTTTGAGGTGTGTTTCTTATAAGCAGCAGAATAATGGATCCCTTTTACGTATCCAGTATGTTAGCCTCTGTCTTTTTATTGGGGACTTGAGTTCATTGATGTTGAGAGATATTAATGACCAATGATTATTAGTTCCTTTTATTTTGTTGTTGGAGGTGGTACTATGTTTGTGTGGTTCTCTTTTTTTGGAGTTTATTGTGAGATGATTAACTTCTCCCCCCCCCAACTTTTATTAAATTGGGTATTTCTTATCTACATTTCAAGTGTTATTCCCTTTCCCAGTTTCCTGTCCATCAGCCCCTAGCCCCTGCCCCTCCCTTCTATATGGGTGTTCCCCTCCCCATCCAACCCCCATTTCCACCTCCCCAACAATCCCCTACACTGGGGCTCCAACCTTGGCAGGACCAAGGGCTTCCCCATCTACTGGTGCCCCAACAAGGGTATTCACTGCTACCTATGAGGTTGGAGCCCAGGGTCTGTCCATGTATAGTCTTTGGATAGTGGCTTAGTCCCTGGAAACTCTGGTTGGTTGGCATTGTTGTTCATATGGGGTCTCAAGCCCCTTCAAGTTCTTTCAGTCCTTTCTCTAATTTCTCCAATGGGGATCGCATTCTCAGTTCAGAGGTTTGCTGCTAGCATTCACCTCTGTATTTGACATGCTCTGACTGTGTCTGTCAGGAGAGATCTATATCCATTTCCTGTCAGCATACACTTCTTAGCTTCATCCATCTTATGTAATTTGGGTTGATATATATATATGGGCCACATGTGGGGCAGGCTCTGAATGGCAGTTCCTTCAGTCTCTGCTTTAAACTTTGCCTCCCCATCCCCTCCTATGGATATTTTTGTTCCCCTTTTAAAGGAGTGAAGCACCCACATTTTGGTCATCCTTCTTGAGTTTCATGTGGTCTGTGCATTGCATCTTGGGTAGTTTGAGCATTTGGGCTAATAGCCACTTATCAATGAGTGCATACCATGTGTGTTTTTCTGTGATTGGGTTACCTCACTCAGGAAGATATTTTCTAGTTCTATCCATTTGCCTATGAATTTCATGAAGTCATTGTTTTTGATAGCTGACTAGTACTCCATTGTGTAGATGTACCACATTTTCTGTATCCATTTCTCTGTTGAAGGGCATCTGAGTTCTTTCCAGCTTCTGGCTATTATAAATAAGGCTGCTATGAACATAGTGGAGCATGTGTCTTTGTTGTATGTTGGAACATCTTTTGAGTATACACCCAGGAGAGGTATAGCTGGATCCTCAGGTAGTAGAATGTCCAATTTTCTGAGGAATCTCCAGACTAGAGATGATTAATGTCTTACATTTTCTTGGGTATAGTTACCCTCCTTGTGTTGGAGTTTTCCTACTTGTATCCTCTATAGGGCCAGATTAGTAGAAAGATATTGTTTAAATTTGGTTTTGTCATACAATATCTTGGTTTTTCCATTTATGGTGATTGAGAGTTTTGCTGGGTATTGTAGTCTGGGCTGGCATCTGTGGTTTCTTGGGGTCTGCAAGACATCTGTCCAGGATCTTCTGGCTTTTAAAGTCTCTTTTGAAAATTCACATGTAATTCTCACATGTCTGCCTTTATATGTGATGTAGCCTTTTTCCCTTACGACTTTTAATATTATTTCTTTGTTCTGTACATTTAGTGTTTTGGTCATTATGTGACAGGAGAACTTTCTTTTCTGGCCCAATCTATTTGGTGTTCTGTAGATTTCTTGTATGTTTATGGCTATTTCTTTCTTTAGGTTAGAGAAGTTTTCTCCTATGGTTTGATGAAAATGTCTTCTGGCCCTTTCAACTGGGAATCCTCACTATCTTCTTCTATTCCTATTACTCTTAGGTTTGGTGTTTTCATTGTGTCCCAAATTTCCTGGATGTTTTGGGTTAGGAACCTTTTTACTTATCATTTTATTTGACTGATGTATCAATATCTTCTATGGCATCTCCTATGCCCAAGATTCTCTCTTCTATCTCTTGTATTCTGTTGGTGATGCTTGTATTTGTAGTCCCTGTTCTCTTTCCTAAGTTGTCCATCTCCAGGGTTGCCCCCATTTGTGATTTCTTTATTGTTTCTATTTCCATTTTTAGGTCTTGGAGTGTTTTGTTCATTTTCTTCACTTGTTTGATTGTATTTTTCTGTATTTCTTCAGTGGATTTATTTGTTTCCTCTTTAAGGGTTTCTATCGTCTTTGTAAGGTGGGATTTAAGGTCATAATCTTGCTCTTCAGGTGTTTTAGAATATCCGGGGCTTGCTGTAGTAGGAGAGCTGGGTTCTGTTGGTGCCAAAGTACATTGGCTTCTGTTGATTATGTTCAGCCTCTAGCCATCTGGTTGTCTCTGGCCTGGATGTCCCAGATTGGAGCAGGCCTTCTAGGAGGCAGGCAGTGCTGTGTCCCTGGTTAGAGCAGACCTCCTGGGAGACAGGCAGGGCTGTGGGGTGAGGAAGTGGGCATACTTATCTGCCACTGGTATAGGTGTAGGTCATCTATTTCTTTCTTTTTTTTTTTTTTTTTTTTTTTGGTTCTTTTTTTCGGAGCTGGGGACCGAACCCAGGGCCTTGCGCTTCCTAGGCAAGCACTCTACCACTGAGCTAAATCCCCAACCCCCGTCTATTTCTTAAAAACAAGTGCCCTCAGCACTATGAACACAAAGTCCTATTTTCTGACTGTGAAATCATGAGGAACATTCAGTTCTGCCCACTGAAGCTAGGCAGATGTGTTCAACCTTTGTCACAGATCTAGAGCTTGCCACGGTTGGATGCAGGGCTCTGGGGCCCTGTGTGTTATCTGTCCTTTGACTATCTTACTTATTATTATCTTTGATAATGTCTCAAAATTCAGGTACAGCTGAGACAACGAAAGAGTTCACAGAAGGCTAAGGAGAGGCTGTCAGTGTGTTGGGGATTCACCAAATGATGCAACCTTCTGAGGCGAGCCTATTGCCTTGAGTCTCTATTTTTTTCCTGTCTCAACAAATTTAGGACTAAATGCTTCCTTCTGTGACAAATTATAGCTGCAATTTGAACATTTCTGAACCCAGTGGCCTTCCCTTTTACATTCTATGACATTTGTAGAGCCCAGCACCATCTCTGGTCAGTACTGGGGAATGGGTATATCTTTTATCTACATGTTTTTAGGGCTCTCCCCTCTCCAGTTGACTTGACTTACATCAATTCTGAAAAACAGGTACTGTCTAGGAAGCCAGAGAGGTGGCACAGAAGCCATGCAGGGATCTCAGTTTAAGCCACTGTACCTCTTTCAATCTCCACACACAGGGGAAATTGTAGAAGTCCTACAATGGGGAGGCACACAGCCTGAGAACAGACTCTTTTCCCTCCCTGGCTAAGTACACGATTTTCCTTCCAGTCAAGCAGCAGTAGATGGCACATTTCCTTTAGTGATGAACTTCACCCTTGACAATAGAAACAGGCAGAGGATGAATAAAGAACCTCTTTAAAAATCAGTCACAGTCTTCTGAGCTCCACCCATATCCCACTTTCATGTCCTAGTGTGCCTTAAATTGTTGGTCACTGGTCAAGGTCACATTCTGTCTAGGACAGCTCATACACCTTAGCTTTGTCCAAGGAATGAGAGCACATTGAAGATGAACCCCTCAGTCTAGGTGGCTCCAACTTCTCAGGGCTCTGGGGCCACTCCCAGCATCTCCCACTACTGCCAAAGGAATGTTTTCAACAGGACAAACTGCTATTGGCCTTGACATCGGGAAGTCAAGCATTGCAGTATCCCAGTATTATCCCAAGATCCCCTGGGAGACAGACAGGGAATCAATCTTGACATGAATGGCCAAACACCCATTTTACAAGCCCCATGTGATAATAATTGTTATTAAAAACACCAGACTTTCAGGGCACTTCCTATTTTTACAACAGTTTCTTCCCATCTTCTCTAGCTATCAGATGCGGTGTGGGCTTTTGTGCATGAAGACCTTTATCTGAGGTCTCATGAAGAATGTTTAGGCTACAGACAGGCTGTCAGCTCTCTAGCTTCCCAAGCCAGAGAGCTTTCACTTACACCTTACTCTATCATTGTGGGTCAGCCCCTTAGATGCTTCTCTGCTCAGCTTTCTCCTGTTGTAGAGGAGGGGAGAGAGATTTTTCAGAAGGTGAGGATGCACACCAGGGCATGGCTGCAAAAACACAAGCGTTGTTCTAATGACCTGACCTTCCACACCCTGATGCATATATGAATACATAAACTATTTAATATGTAAATGGTGTCACAATAATCATAGCTGACTCATAATTATTTAGCACCTATTCAGAAGAGATTCTAAAAGGGTTTTCATAAATGAATATTCTAATTGTAGATTTCTCAAACTTTCCCTTTTTGGTTTCTAAATCATCATATTTGGGAAGAACTTTCTGATGGAGTGTAGCTTAGTGTCAGAGTGCCTGCCTATTACACACAAGACCCAAGGTTCAATCTCTAGCACTGAGAACACATAAACACATCTATCTGTCTGTCTATCTATCTGTCTGTCTGTCTGTCTGTCTATCTATCTATCTATCTATCTATCTATCTATCTATCATTTATTTGTTTATTCCTTTCTTTTTATCCTTCCTCTTTTCTTCTTTTGTCTCCCCTAAACATTGAATTTTTTTTTAACATAAGAGAATTTAACCAGGTAGAAGTCGTAGCCTACATATCCTACTTTATTTTTTTTTTCAGGAGATTTTTGAAATTCTCCCAACACCATTAGGAAGCAATACAATTCTGAGCAGTTTAAAAGCTAGATGATGAAGTTCTATTTGTATTTTTTGCATATGTTTTGCCAGCTCTATTTTATATTTATTCTATTTTATGGGTATAAGTATATTTGCCTTCATGTATGTCTGTGCACCACACGCATGCTTGGTACCTGTGGGATGAGAAGAGAGCATGAGATCCCCAGGAAACAGAATTAGATGGTTGTGAGCTGCCATCTGGGTGCTGGGAATGAACCCCAGGTCCTCTGGATGAGCACTCAGTGCTCTTAACTGCTGGGCCATCCCTTTACCTCCCATCCCTCCAGCCCCCAAGTCTGTTCTCTTTTTATTAAGAAACTCATACAAGCATACAATGTGCTTTGATCAGATCCACCCCACCAGGAACCCTCCCCACCTTTCCATCCCAAATTTATGTTTCTTTTTTAAACCCACTGACTTCACTTCACGATGCATACATGTACAAAGGTGTAGGACTGTCCTCCCCATCATGGGTAGTCTTTTACTCGTCACATCTCTGTAGAAGACAGACTCTCCCCTTCCCAGAAACCATCAGTTGCTAAAAGCTTCAGCTAAGGGTGGGACTTCAGCCATGCTGGGGATTTTGGATGCCAGCTCTATTTTGAATTATCCCAATGAGCATCAGAGTCAGGTTTGTATGCATAGTGTATGAACTATTTGGGAAGAAGCTCTCTAATATGCTTGGTATATTTATAGTTATAAAATTATGCCTCTGATGAGGAAAAGCAGAGGGAGGACTAAGACTAAAATTAGCATATAATTTAAATATTCAGGACTTACATGAAAAGGCCAAAGAAATGTTAATAAAAAGCCGTGATTGCACTTTCTTGTGAAGCCAGTGGAGTGACACAGATTGACAGGTTATTCTGGAGAAAAACATTTGTTCTGAAAGGAGTAATTTCCTGGGGACTTTTCTTAGGTCATTCCGCAGGTGGCTTAGTCCATGGCTGTTATTTTGCAGGGATCAAAAGTGCTCGGTGAACTCTGCCCTTAAAGTTGGTAGAGATGAACTCTCACTGGGTTGGTGCTGTGAGGGATGTTGGGTAAGCAATGGGCAGTCTACCTTGACATTTTCTTTCCTTAAAGATACCTCCCATTGACTACTAACAGAATTATTAAGTGAAACAGGGACTTTTTGATTCCGCAGTTGGTCTTAACCCTCTCCACTTACTTATACCGAGTAGGTTTGAGTCAGTTTGTGAACCAAGGAAAAGACATTGAGAGCGGCCCTCGCTTCCTCTTTATCAGTACCCCCAAAAACCAATTCTCCAACAAACAAAAGCTAAATTAAAATAAGAGGCTTACTTTTCTAAAAGTGTGGGAGCCCAAGAGCCTAGTCTCACAGTCTGATAGGGAGAGTCCTGTCCTGTAAGCCTTCCATGTCAGAAAGCACATCCCTCCCTCGTATCTCTATGTGATACTGGTAACCTTAACTAAGATTGTCCTGACTCATGCCAAAGCTTAGCGAAGGAAAGCAGACACTTTAGTGAGGTTCACTTAAGAAATGTTAGTTCAAGAATGTTCCTGGGGCTGGGGATTTAGCTCAGTGGTAGAGCGCTTACCTAGGAAGCACAAGGCCCTGGGTTCAGTCCCCAGCTCCGAAAAAAAGAACCAAAAAAAAAAAAAAAAAAAAGAATGTTCCAATGGCCCATATATATACAGCCACCAAAACTAGATAAGATTGATGAAGCTAGAAAGTGCATGCTGAAAGGGACCGGATATAGATCTCTCCTGAGAGACACATCCAGAGCATGTCCAATACAGAGGTCAATGCTAGCAGCAAATCACTGAACTGAGAATAGGACCCCCTTGGGGGGAATTAGAGGAAGTATTGAAAGAGTTGAAGGAGTTTGTGACCCCATAAAAACAACAAGGCCAACCAACCAGAGCTTCCAGTGACTAAACCACTACCGAAAGACTATACACGGACTGACCCAGGCCTCCAACTGCATGTGTAGCAGAGAATAGCCTTGTTGGGCACCAGTGGAAGGGAAAGCCCTTGGTCCCGCCAAGATTTGGACTCCCAGTGCAGGGGAATATGGGGGGGGGAAGTAAGGGGGATGTATGGGGGAAATACCGTATGGGGGAGGAAGAGGGGGAGGGGAGGGAATAGGGGCTTATGGACAGGAAACTGGGAAAGGGAATAACATTTGAAATATAAGTAAAGAAATATATCTAATAAGAAATTTTAAAAAATGTTCCAAGTAGCATTAGAAAAATGTTATAATGTATCACGTACACTCACACAGTGAAAGGTGAGCGGGCACCTATTAGGAAAATAATGCTTTGCAACAGTAGAGAGTCCACTTCCTACTGGTTTAGCAAATACGGAATTTATTGGCTCATTTAACTAGAGAGAAGAGGCAAAGGGCGGGTTTTAGGGTTGAAGTTTTTCAGGGGTTCAGCAATGTACATTTCTTCCCAGAAACGTTAGCTTTGTTCTTTTGTTCTGTCTGCCGAAGCTGCAGATGCGTACATCCCCTCCTGTCACGGACGCTCTCATTATGTCTTCCTCTGTTGGCTTGAACCAGGTCTGTGACCTATGCACTATGTTGGAGGGAATGGCAGGTGCCCAGTGGGGAAGGGAAGGGATAGAGAGAAAGGGGTGGGAGATCATAGATCATGATAGAGAGAGAGAGAGAGATCTAATACTTTTAGGATGTGGGAAGGAGGAAGGCATATGGGGTCAGCAGACAGCAAATGGCTGCTGTGGAATGTGTCTTCCACTGTGTGACTCGGGGACCTAGTGTTTCGAAAGCCTCAGACAGAAAGTGTGGGATTCCCCGGGTCCCTGGGCACCAGCACTCTTCCCTCCGCATTATCTAACTTTGATGCTGTAATCAAAACCTCATGAAAGAGAGCATTGTGGTTCTCTTCAGGACTCCACTGCCACTTCAGCCTTGCGATGACAGCACTTACATAAGGTAAAGAAAGAGAACACAATAAATGTACCAAAGCTTTGGGTAAGCAGACAGAACCCAAAGGCGTCCAGGATACTATTGCCTTTCACCGGAGTGTATTGGCTAGCTTCATTCCCAACGAGCTTCTCATTCTGCGAGTAGAAAAAGAAAAATATTATATTCTCCTTTCCTAGGGTTCTCTCATTTCAAGTTAGTTATTTCTGGTTTTTACTTGGGGGAAGGGAGGGCATTCATTTGACTCGTCTGTTAGTTGGATGCTATCACTGTGGGAGGCTGAGTAATGGTTCCCCAGAGATAGCCTCATTTGGAATCCCCTAAACTGTGAATATTACATTATAAGGCAAAGGTACTTTGCAGATGTGACTCAATCAAGGATCTTGAGATTATCTTGGATTAGCCACCTGGGTCTGGTGTAGTCATGGACGTCCTATAAGGTCAGGCAGGAAAGCCGAAGAGGAGGAACCAGAATAAGGGACAGGGAAACCGGAGCAGTGGCCTTTGGAGATGGGGGAGTGGACCATGAGCCAAGCTCCTCAGGTGGTCTCTCAATGCTGGGAAAGACCAGGAAACCAATTCTCCCTTGGGGCCTGCACAAGTCAGCAGCCTGGCGATTCCTTTCTTTCTTAACCCCTTAGGATTCACGGCAGCCTTCTGACCCCCTGAATGCTCGGAGAGTGAGTTAGTGTTGTTTTTAAGCTACTGAGTTTATGATCATTTGTGACAGGAGCAAAGGAAACGAACAGAATCACGGAGCCATTTCAATTCTCAGGTTTTTGCTCTTTGCAGCTGCAGCAGAGACATCTACAAAATGCAAATCGCTCTACTCAAGGCTTCGCACGAGCCCCTAGCCTGTCCAAAGGCCATCAGAAGCGGTCGTCTTTCTATAACTCTTACCCTGCTCCCATTTTCTTCCTTTCTGATTCACTTTTGAGGCCCTGACTTTCTGCACCCACTATTCCTGTCTAGAAGGGATGCCTATTCCTCTCTGATTGGTAAATTCTCATTTTCCCCGGCATCTTCTGAACCCTACAGGCTTGCTGACTGTCCTGGGTGGAGTTATCTGTTCTTTTCTCTAAGTTCCTACAACATCTTGATGGCGCATAGCATGTGCCACTTTGTGCCGCCAGCATGCTGTTCCCATCTGTTCCTCCTGGCAGGAGCTGAGACTCTGCAAGGGTCCAATCAGTATTTGCCGAAGGCTTGGATGATCATCCCATGTCACCCCATCTTGTCTCCAGGTTTCTAGTTAAGCCACACCATTCTTTCTCCATTTCTCTGACATCATGGAGATGGGCTTTGAAACGGTTTCTCAAGGTTTCCTTTCCCTAAACAGGCCTTTGGCTCCGTCTCACTTTCCACCCAGAGAATATGCTCCAGGGGTCTCTCATAGGAGACATGGGAAAGTAGATGGCTAGTTTGAGCACAACCTTCTTCCTTCTGTATACAAGCACAGCATCATTGTCATAATCATCATTGCTGTTATCATCATCGTCATTGTCATTGTCAGCAGCAGCAGTAGCAAGCAACAGGTGGCTTACTCGGTGATAGTTTCAACCACGAAGATACAAGCATTTCGAAGTATGAAAAGTAGAAGAGAACATTTAGCATCATCATCATCATCATCATCACCACCATCACCATCACCACCACCACCACCACCACCACCACCACCACCACCACCACCACCACCACCACCATCACCATCCTTCCTTTGGTTTTTCAAGACAGGATTTTTCTGTGTAGCCCTGGCTGTCTTGGAACTCATTCTGTAGTCCAGGCTGGCTTTGAACTCAGAGATCCTTCTGCTTTTACCTCCTGAGTGCTGGGATGAAAGCTGTGTGTCACTACGTCCATGAACATTTAGCTTCTAAGTAATAATCTCAGAGTACTTTTCAAAGTAAGACATAGAAATGATGGAGGGAAAGGTATTTGATTTGTCCCCTGATACCTTGTTAGTTGGTAATTGACTGACTTCACCCCCTTTTTTCTTTAGTCTGGTCACAGGTTGTTTTTGTTAACACTCATTTTTTTTTTTTTGTGTGTGTGTGTCTCAGCCTTCTTTAGCTCCAGCAGGTCACCACAGGGGAGAAGTCTGCTCTGAGATACAGCTCAGCTGGTAGAACTCTTGCCTAGCCTGTGTGAGGTCCTGGGTTTGATCACTGGCACCACAAGAAACTAGGTGTGTGTGGGGAGCATGTCTAATTTCAAGAGTAGGGGACGGAGCCAGGAGGATCAGAAGTTTAAGGTCATTCTTACCTGAAGAGGGAGTTGAGGAAGTCCTGGACCAGAGAACTTGTCTAACAACCAAAGGGAATATTATTAACTGAAAGATTGAATCAGTATCGAGATCTAGTGCCAAGGCAGACAAGCAGGTACCTAGTTCCATTTTTAGGTTTATGAACCTTAACTTACACAGTCTTCAAGGAAAAAATTTCTAAAAGACTTGCTAATTTTACAGAAACAAATGACCCAGTGAGCCTGGCTTGAACAACAAGTTTCAAGGCTCCAGCTTGACATCACAGTACATCTGTGCACAGTCCAGAATGGCCACACGTAGCTCTTTCTACCTTCCCCCTTTCTTTAGCCCTAGCCCCAGAGGAGGAGCTTGAATGGGTTTCTTCTATGGATAGGGTCTGAGATGCTCTCGGGATCTTGGCGTTTAAGGACCCTGCAAAACCTTGTGTTCTATAAACGTTACAAATTTGACTGATTTTCAGGACTCTGAGCAGCATGGCTGTGACAACAGCACTAGCCTCACCTACAGAAGCAGACTTGGTTTCATCAAAGACGTTTCTTTTAGCCTGTTGGCAATTACGTATGTCTACTTAGACAGGATTCTGGGTGAAATCCCCATGTCTTCAGTGTGTCAAGACACTGGACAATCCATCCCTTTGATCCTCTGAGTCCCCCAGGACTGCACATTTGGACCGTGGGGGCCTGCTCCAGTGCAAGCAGATCCAGTGAGGAGGTGCAGGGATCTTGACATCCTCAAGGCAACTTTCAACCAGTGAGGGGAGTGAGGGAATTGGGGTGGAGAGTAGACAATGGGGGGCGGTTGGAGAGTAGACAAGTTCTCTAGGTTCCCTTTCCCACAGCAGCTCAACTGTACAAAATTAGTTAGACAGCCTCAGTGCCTCCGTCACACTCTCCTCCCCACTGTGGACCCCTTCCTTCCCCCCTCCTCTCTTTCCTTCCATACTTCTGTTTCCTGGGATTACATCCAAAGCAAACCCTCTGCCCCAGGTCTTGGACTTGCAATCTGTTTCTAGGTTAGCCTAGACAGTTTAAAACTTCTCATTAAGGAAAATCAATACCTTCGCAACTTGATTATGGGACAGAGAGAAGAAAGGTTTCTGCTTTACCATCACTTGGAGCCTCACAGTCTGCCTTAATTACCTGGATGTTCTTGCTTCTCCCCCTCCTGACTGGCAGCCTCTCCCTCTCCAGGGATCATTTCCATTGTCTCCACTCTCCAGCTATAGCCTGGAGACTCGAGATCAGACAGAACGGTTATGGGGCCATGTAAGGCAAGCATGCTGTTGCGGGGGGTGGGGGGGGAGTATTATTTTATTTCACTTTTGGATCGACTAGTGAAGCTTTCGAAAGACACATGGAAGCAATCGAAAAGAGAAAGACTTTATGTCTTTTTGGAGCAATGCATATTTATTCAAATTATAGTTGGATACCGTTATGATAGAGGATTTTTAGGGGAAAAAAATCTTGGGTTTCATTTTCAAAGCTATAGATTTCTTATATTGTATAGTTTTGGACAGAAACAGAACGACCTAGCTTGGGGTTTCAGTTAGAATTTTGTACTTTTCACAGGACATTTTTTCCTACTGAAAACACAGATTAATTCATTTGTCCAAGGATCTCCATAGCAGTTCTTGTTAACAATGGTAAGTTTTCACATTTTCATGTCAAGACAGCCTTGAAGTACATCACCCACTACTAAGGCTTTCTCCTCTTTTTAAATCTACCAACATGGTCTTGTCTTTTTTTGTTGTTGTTGCTGATGTTTGTATCTTTGAATGTCAGAGAAAATTCATTAACTCGACTCTCCATTCAAACTAGTTTTGTCAACACCTCACTGGATGGAGTAGAGAGGTTAAATCGACCTTGAGTTATCAGGCAGACTACGAACTTCAAATGCTGGGAAGACCTGTCTTCCTTAGACGATAGAACTTTGACTTGTGACTCATGAAGGATGAGCCTGGAGAGCTTGGAACCGACAATGGCTGTCTTTGATCTGGACAGGATGTAAGAAAACACCCGATTCCGCCTTACCCAGAGCGACTCCAGTGAGGACTGATTATGAACAGAGCTCCCGAATGCTTCTGTACAAATGGGGTGATCCACTGCTTCAACTCTTCATAACCCACACAGAGTCCTGAAGCTTTGAGGAAGAATATACTTCATGAATATAATACGGACTGAATTAATCATCGCTTTTCATTTTCTATAGAGCCCTGGTTTCTAGAGTGATGTTATTTGTGAGGACTCTAGAAAATAAGCCAGTCTAAGTAGACTCAGGGATGTGAGGCCCCTATGAAGGGATTAGTGCCCTCATAGAAGAGCTTGCTGTCACACAGTGAGCACAGAGCAAGAGCACAGTCACCAGTAAGCAAAGGAGAGGGCCTCTCTCAGAACCACATCTTGCAGGCACACCAATCTTATACTTGGTCATCCAGAACTGCTGCTAATCGGGGTCACAGACTACGGTGTCTTCTTGGCAACCCAAACCAACAACACACCACCAGAGTAGGCAAAGGAGTCTTTACTTTTCCCTTGGAGCTTTTTGACTTACAGTTCTTCTGACAGCTATAGTTCCTGGAATCAAACATATAGGGACAGCAGACCAGAATGAAAAGGTTTGGGTTGCTTCCCAAAGTTTTATATATATGTGTTGGTTATGAACTATATTATCAATCTGTAAAAACCCTAGAGACAGTGGATTTTCTTTTATATAATTTATACTTCAATAAGCCTGAATAAAAGAAAAAATCAGAGATTGGGGGAAAATGATTGGGAGAAATGATTCATGAGAAAAGCCTGGAATTGTTGGGCTTATCTAATTTAGAAGTGGCAAATTTCAAAGTAGCTTTAATATTTTAAATCCAACTGTCCCTATTTCTTACCTCACCTTCACATTTTATATGCTTATATTTGGTAAAAAGAGAAAAAGAAAAGTCTCAACATTGAGGCATTTATTTGGGTGTGGATTGGTGAGCAATGGGCTTTGGCATAATTCCCTAATGTTGTTGATTGGTCCAAACCTAGCCCTTTTCAAAACCACCACCAGACTGACTTTTGCAGTAATATGCGTTTATTCTTTTAAGTGTGTAGTATACACACACTGCAGAATAAGCACACAGTTCTAAACACACTTATATCCACTTCCTAAGGATAAATATAAATTCCTGGAAGTAATATATAAAAAGAGTAACCTTCCAAATGACTCATAATTTTAAGGTTTACTCTTAGGATTTGATTTTTTCCTTTGTCAAGCCACTACCTGTTACTGGCAGCTTCCTTTGATACATAATCTTCTTTCTCCAAGTCTTTAACCTGGCATTTATAAAAACATCGAGAAAGGATGATGGTTAAGGATCCAGATGCTTGAAATGAATGTCTTAAGGGAACCTAAGAGATGCCCAGGAATTCAGATATGAAGAATACTTGTTTTCATTACTGCTCTTGAAAAAGATGCCATCTCTACTCACCAAATAATTCCTCATTTCTCACAGGACCAACGACTGACATGTACCTGGATCTACTTCTGAAGTCTTTATCCCATCTCACTGGTGAACTGATCTACCCTGTGCTAGGGCAAAATCTGTTAGTGACTAGAGCTAAGTCTCAGTTTCTACTCAGGTATTTTCTCTCATTTTTCTTTATTTCTGAAATGCTGAGTAAGAATCTTGATGGATTAGTTACTTTTCTTGTTCCAGATACCTGATATGTTAGTTGTTTTTCCAGCAACTATAATAAAATGCTCAACGAAAGCTACTCACAGAAAAAGTAAGCATTTAATTGGCTCATGGTTTAAAGAGACACATTCTGTCATGCTGGTAAAGTCATGGCAGCAGAAAGTGATGATTTCTGGCCTACAGTTGACTCTCCCCTGTCTCTTCTTTTTAATTCAGTCTGTAAGCTCAACTCATGGGATTGTTCTGCCTACAGTCAGGGTAGATCTTTCTCCCCAGCTAAACCTCTCTAGAAATACCTTTCTAGACATACCAACTAATATGTCTCCTAGGTGATTCTAAACACAGTCAAGTTGAAAATGAAGATTCAGCACCCAAAGGTATCACTTTAAATGATAGTATTCCACACCTGGACCCTAAAACCTCATATCCACTCATCTTATAAAGCAATATACATTTATCTCATCTCTAAAAACACTTCAATCCTTAGTAGTTCCAATACTGTTTCAAAGCATAGGACAAAAGTCTCTTCTGAGCTTCAAAACAGTCTCTTAGCTATGAGCCCTAGTAAAATCAAATCAATTAGTTACCTCTTATTGATGTGCAGTAAGTAGCACAAAGAAAACATTCTAGTTCTGAAAGGGAGGGGTATGGGAATAGCAAGGAAATTAACAATTCTTTATCTGTTGATGCAGCGGTTAAAAGAGCCCTCGGTGGCTACCTAGCAGTTTCAACTTTGAGTTGAGTTCATTAGAACCATTGTTGTGCCCCCCAACGCCCCCACCCCAGCAGTAAGAGTTATTACCTTAGGACCAAGACTTCTATATTAGTAGAGTCCAAAGTTGTAGTGATAGAACGCAGATGTTTTTCTAGACGATCTCTGGGGTTAATAGTGAGAAGAGCCCTTATACAATGGCTCCCCTCCTGATATCCAACTCCCATGAATCATGGTGATGGGAGAAACCAATATCATCATACACTGATTACTGACTACAGTAGTCACAGCCTCCATCCTAGACGGTGCTTTCCCTGCTTTGAAAGTCGTTGCCCTCTAGATGACACCATAAAGGAGTCTTTGAATGTCCATCTCACTGCACCGGCAGGCTGGTTTTTTCTAGGTGATGGAGAGTAAGAGAAGAACAAGCAAATTTCATGAGCACAGGCCTTTTCTATGCTTTCACTCGTGACCAAGTAACTCCTTAGGAATAAATAGTGCAGATATATCATGCTAATGGTATCCACAAACGGTCGTTTCAGTGAAAGAATTGCAGGCAGGAAAAGAAGGTCATAACCAGAGCAACTGTCTCCTTCAATAAAGCAAAGCACTACTCTTGGTACGATTGGAGGAGTGAACCCACTAAATCAATCTGCTACTAGGGGTCTGTCTGGTGCTCTGGGGAACTAGATCACACGGGGTCTTAACTTTAAATGCTTAGCATTGCTAGCTAGAGCCAGATTGATGTTAGAGAGTGGAAAGCCATAATGCTCAGTCGACACCTACCTTCCAACCCTGCTGTTACTGTTCATGAACCTATTGGGCAACGGTGAGAGTGGACAAACAATTGGTTTGGAACACTGGAAGGTTGGTGTGTCTAGAAAGGCAATCTGTATGGTGGAAATTCTTTTAAAGTCTGTTTTAAGTAAAATTATTTTACAATGTATTTTGTTGGTGTTTTTCCCCCCCTCTTCCAACTGCTCCCGAGATCCTTCTTACCTCCCTTACCCACACAACTTTATGTTTTCGTTCTCTTTCACAAAATAACAAACAAAACCAAAGAATAAACACAACCCCTTCCCACAAAAATGAAACAAACAAACAAACAAGCAAAAGACCAATTCGGGGAGGGGGGGTTCAAAACAAAGCAAAATGAAAGAAAGGGCCTGAAATATCACTAAGTTCATTTTGTGGTGATGGACTACTCCTGGGCTTGGGCTTACCCTGCATTGGGGTACTGTGATTAATATACCCAATGATACTCTACAGGAGAAAACTGATGTTCACTTTGCCAGTGGCTATCAGTTGTAGATAGCTTCTTGGTTAGGGATGTGGTCCTGCATCCATTTCCCTGTCTGGTTAGTGGACCCTGTCTGCCATGAAACTTACAGGTCTTGTAGAAGCTGCCACAATCTTTATGAGCTCATGTGTGCATCATTCTGTTGTATCTGGAAGACGTCATTTCCTTAGAGTCATCCACTGCCTCTTGCCTTTAAGTCTTTCTATTGCCTCTTCCGAACAGATCCTGAGCCTTTAGGGGGATAATTTGATGAAGATATCTATTTAGGACCGAGTGCTTCAAAGTCTCTCACTTTCTGTCTATTGTTGAGTTGTGGGTCTCTGTGTTAATTCCCATCTACTACAAGAAGAAGCTTCTCTGATGTGGGTTGAGTAAAGTATTGAGCATTAGATTGGGAAATCTTTTGTTTTTCAAGACAGGGTTTCTCTGTGTAGCCCTGGCTGTCATGGAATATATGCTGTACACCAGGCTGGCCTTGAACTCATAAGACATTTGCCTGCCTCAGCCTCCTTAGTGCTGGAATTAAAAGCATGCAACTTCACTGCTTGGAAAGAACTATTTTTAAAAAGAAGTTGAGTAAGATAGTGGCTCAGACAGTGACAAATAGGGAAGAAATATTCGGAATTTCAAGAAATATTAGGTTAAGAATCTCAGGAACATCGCAAAATACCAAGGGGCCATGAAAGAAAGGAAACAAGAGATCGTGTTCTTGAAAGGAACATCTGGATTACTTTTACTCCTCAATCTCCTCTCTATTCCTTTAAAAAACTTCTAACATACTAGAACCATATGACATTTTGGTGAGGCATTAAGAGTCCCTTCAGGATTGGAGGACTATAGCTATCTATAAACCATTCTTGCTTTCTGCCTCAAACCTGTGCTGTTATTGTTATTTTTTTTCAAGTATGAAAAAAGAGTTCTGAATTTCTACTTTTGTAGCTATTTATTCCAGGTCATAGCTGATAATTCTGTTGACAGAAAAAGAATCAAGGAGGCCTAAGTCAGAAGTTGGTGACCATGCTTCATATGATCAGGTCAACATTACCTAATGGAATTGTTGTGTGCTTGCTACTAGTTCATTTCAATTTTTTAATTAATACCTTAGTGTCTGTTGCTGATTTTGTGTTTTGCGTGTTTGTGGTTAAAAGTCAATTAATCAAAGTAACTGGGTTTACACTATTTCATGAGTAGTTTTGATGACCCATCTTAATTGGTCATTCTTCGATGCTTCTATTTCTGACATTTTTACGTTTTTGAATGAAAGGCATTGGCCAGAAGTCTCAGTTACTAGCTACTAGTCCTTGCCTTGATTTTGAGGATGTGGGGTACTACATTTAGCCTTTTAATATCTATATTTTCCAGCGTACCCATCTGTCTAACAAAAGGTTAGGCAGGGATCTATACTGAAGAAATACTAAAGAACATTCTTCAAGATCAAGATCAAATGAAAGTAATTCCAGGTGGAAAGAAGAAATGAAGAATATGAAGGCAAACAAAAAATAATTATAATACATGCAGTTATAATGTAACAGTGATGATATAAAATAGCTATCAGATATAGATGCATGCAGCAATGGCATGCTAAATGTGGTGTGAGAAAGGCAACAAAACTCTTCTGAAGTTCTTGCTCTGACCAGGAAAAAGATGCTACAGTTTAGCGAAAAAGGATCAGATGTCATGTGACTTGTAAGTTTGTGTGTTTGGAGTAAGCATATAGCATAATAAAACACCACTCAAATGTATTTGAAAGACAGCAAGAATGGAGAAAAGAAGAAAAATGGTCATTAATACAACAACTTATATTTAAAAGCACACATTAGAGCTACATTAACTATAAATGCTCTAACGAAAAGGCAAAGACTTCCAAACTGAATAAAATGCACAGCTCTCCGAGTTTACAAGAGGGATTTCTAAAACATATAAGCTGAAAATAAGATAGAGACTATTTTCCAGGAATATTTTATAGTTATAAATTTGTTCACATTTCACCAGGTACTTTGATTTATGGAAAGTCAACATCGATAGAATTATAAAGAAATAGAAGAAAACTCACATGCATTGTGGGAGAATTTTATTCACATCTCTCAATATCGTGATCAAAATATTCATTTCACACTTGACACACTACAAACTTGACTCTAAAAGTTGACTTCTGTGTCACATTTAGAGCGTCACAGAATTTACATTGTTTTAAATTGTATATAGTATTTTTAAAAACAAAACTGATCATGGGCCAAGAGTGATACTGCGCAGAGCACACTACAGTGAGAAATCAGCTGAGTTTCTAACATAAGACCTTGCTACAGAGGAAGTACAAGTGAACACGCAGTAAATTATACTTGACATTTAAGGAATAAATACTGTGAGGGGTTTGTGTTGACCACAGTTTCCTTGGCATGTGGAATACAAGTTTCTAAAGTTCAGAGGGCTAGTTGGGAGCCCCTGAAGCTTTCCCTCCACACACATTTTTTTCTTTACTCATCCTACGTGACAAAAATAAAAGGTATGTTTATTCTAGGGTATTTTGGCAGAGATTAATGTCCCTCTTAAAAATCCAAGGGTGTGTGTGTGTGTGTGTGTGTGTGTGTGTGTGTGTGTGTGTCTGCGCGCGCGCGCGTGTGTGTGGAGGCCAGAACTGGATATCAAGTATCTTTTCCATTTGTTCTTCACCTTAGTTTTCTCAGAGATTTGCTTATTTTTATGTGCATGTGTAAGTACTTGCATATATATATATACATATATATATATATATATATATATATATATATCACATACCACATGTATGCAGTACCTGTGGAAGCCAGAAGAAGGCATTGGATCTCTGGAACTGGAGTTGTTGTGAGCTACTATGTGGGTACTAGGAACCAAAGTGAGTCTCTCACTGAACCTGGAGTTCACCAATTCAGCTAGACTGGCCAACCACTGAGCCCCAGGATTTCTTCTGGGTCTACTTCTTCATCTCAAGGATTACAGTGTGCACTGGAATGGAGAGCGCTCTCTTCCCCTAGCTCTTGATCACAGAGTTCTTTATAGTTGTGATCTAAAACCTTGTTAGCCTTCATGCCCTTTGGTATAACTCAGGCTGTTATAACTTAGGGTCAGACCATCTGGGTACCTTGCAGAACATCTTGGTGATCCACTGCACTGATAACCCTAAGCTGATGCAGCTGGATGTGACAGAGATGCTCCCTCACAGGAGATAGCAGTATGCTGGTGGCACTGGGAAGGCATATTGGTTAAGAGAACAGGAAATAAACTCCATGATGGTTCAGAGATCCGCCATTTCCGTACACTCCCTGCTGGCTGCTTTATAGCTCTCCTCAATGGGGTCTTGAAAGAGTGGCTGTGGAAAAATTTTCTGGAGGCAGAGCTCTGAGTGCTTTGTGTGGGCATCTACCTTGCATGGAAGAAACGATGGGTGTGCGTAAGTAGCCGAGAATGGTCTAGTTAGTTGTCCAGGAACACTAAAGTAATAGAACAAAAGATATATGGGCCACAGACATGGAAATGGCTATATCGCACGAATACTCCATCATGCTATGGCTTTTTTTAATATCATCTTTTAATGCCTTCCAGAAGCATCCACTACAGAAATAACACTGGCCATTCATGGAAGTAAATGATAATGGGGTCGAGCAGCAAACACATGGTGGTAGAGAGGAAAGTGGTAGAGTGGGCCAGCAGCCTAGGCTCCTCCTTGTTAGGACCAATTTCACAATGCCCTTATTAATACCCAGGTTGATTGAAGCAGAATACGGTGTTGAACCCTGAGATGATACTACTCCTCAAAGAGACAACCAACCACCTGTGGAAAGCTGATTACAGAGAACCCCTCCCCCCTTTTCCACAAGGATCAGTGGTTTGTTCTGTTAGGAATTGACACCTCATGGTTGGTCACGTTGCCTTGTTTTTGCTTTTAAACAGACTCCCAGCACCAAAATCAAGGCTTTCCACATGTGCTACCCACAGACAAGGAGTCCTATATAAAATACCATTATCCAAAGAACAGGCTCATACTCCCAAGACATCCCACTCAGTTAACAGTAAACAGACATAGAAAAGTTAGTCTCTTCTTTGCAGAATACAAACAAACCAGCGAGTTCAATAACTAGTAGGAAAGCAATGGAGAGATTCAGGTTGGATGAAGGTAATTTAGGATATGTGGGATGCAGGTGACAAGGAACTTGGGGAAGATGAGATGGTCAGAGAAGGGACCATTCTTACTTGATAAGTAAGCAATGTGGTCAAGATGGCATGGCCTGCGAGTAGCCAGAACCACAGTTCCCAACTCTGAATGCTGGGCTTTGGCTGCTTCTGCCACTCGAGAACCATCTTTCATGCAAGTGTTCCTGTGTACGCGTGTTCCCTTTCAGTTCCCACAGGACAGCAAGCAATCAGGCTTCCTACCACTTCAACCACAGTTCTTTGCCATTTTTTCTCTCTGCTCTGGGATTTCCTTTTAGAACGATTTAGATCTCACCACCATAACCCACAATGCCCTCTGCATTTTACAGTCTTCATTTTTGTTTATATCATTTTTTATTAAAACCTATAACGTTTATATATTAACCATTTTAGAGTATGTCTCACGATTAAAAATACTTTATCACACTAACTCCTTGAAGTGAAGGGATAGACTTCACTTGCTCCTCTAATTTCCAACATTACAACGTGAGAAGCAAGGTGCCCAGCTTAATCTTGCAATAGAAAACTCAGTTTTAGTAGAATAAGTAACTTCAGACTTGCAGGCAATGAATCACCAGGCAAGAGGTTCCATTAATAATGTTGACGTAGTTTATCGCTTTGATTATTGATATTATTAATCTATCCTTTACTGTACAAGCTAGCCAGGTTGAAAGCTGTAATTCAAAGGATGACTAAGAGGTGAGATGCAGTCACTTGCTCGCTGTATCCAGGGACATTTACCCACTGTCTAATGTTCAGCTCTCAGGTCTTGAGTCTTTTGCTGAGCAGGACATGCTGGTCTGAGCATGCACCGTTTCTCTTCCTGCTGTGGATTTCTCTGGCATCGGTGGCACTAAGGTTGGGCAATTCCACATGTTCTTCCTTAGGCGTCTGCAAAGACAGGGCCACAAAACCCCCATGGATGTGCACCTCTTCAAACACCCAACCTCTTAGATACCAGACATTTGAAAGGTGATGTCAACAGCAATTCTGAGACTCCAGGACAACCTTTTATATGTGTGTAATGACTCAATTAACCTCAGAGTATGAGGTCCTGCAGCCAACTCTTGGTTTTGCAAGATCCTGGTCAGGGCTGGGCAAAGCCATTTTGTAGCTGGGGTTCTGACCTAGATTTGATAAACTCTTCCTGCCGTTTTGATAATAACGGATCTCTATGACTGCTTTGTGTTGTGTGAAGAGACAGAGGGTGTCTTGTTAGAAATCGTTTGTTTCCAGTCAAACACCCCAATTTTTGTTTTTTAACCATGAAAAGAACTTTGCTGACTGCTGGGTGCACAGGCAGGTTCTGGGCACTGAATGTTCCCTTACCATCGAAGCTGCAAACAAATAACAAATTATGCAACGAAGCCTCTCAAGGTTTTGCTTTTCTGTTTCCAGGCCCTGGGTGCTCTTTCTCACACCACAGGCTGTTCAGGAAGAGAATGGAAAAGCCCTCTGTTGGAAGCGCGTCAAGAGTGGAAACTAGGCCACTCACTGTCTGTGGTCCCACAGGCTACTGGCTGCTGTGGAGGCTTCCACGTCATTTCACTTCAGAGGCAATTTTTGGTGTTTCAGAGCCATTCTGCCAAGGCTCCTGTAGATGGTGAAGGGCCTTGTGGGAACCAGAGGTGACTTCAGGTGGCTTTCTGAGCCAATATGAGAAAGCTCTAGCCATTTATTAGTGTCTCCCCATATTTGAAAGCTGTCTTTAGAGGCCAGAAGAGAGAGGCCCTTTGTTTTTATTTACATTTTTATATGAGAATAAACCTTTGAGCATGGTGATTTGGTTTCATTTCTTTGCAAATGATATGACATTGGCCCTGGGAATTTAATTATACACTCAAAATTGCCATGAAGATTGGACCTTAGAACAAGCTGCTTTTGTTCTCTGGTCACTGTACATTCAAAAAAGCAATTCCTAAATGCTTTAAGCTCCCCCCGCCCAAACACAAAGCAGCCACCTCTTACCTTGGTTCTGCAAGCTGTGTTCTCAGAGACCACACTTCCACTCCTGGAGTCCATGACTTCTTCTAGAACTAAACCAAAGAAGATGTAGAGAACTTAGACCAATATAATTAAAAAAAGTATCTAGGAATATAAGGACTATAAGGACTAGAGAAGAGACATGTAATGTCTGTAAAAATATTACTATTAAAATTGCTGGCTTTCATTTTTAAAAATTATTTTATTACTATTTATGTCTACGGACTTTTTCTTTTACACATATGTCTGTGCACCATGTGCATGCCTTGTTCCTAGGAAACCAGGGGGTGATGGTAAATCCTTTGGACCTGGAGTCCCAGAAGATTGTAAACTACTGTATGGATTCTGGGAATTCAACCCTGGTCCTTCGGAAGAGCAGTTGGTGCTCTTTACTGCTGAGCCATCTCTCCAGCTCTAGTTTATGTTTTGATTTTTGTTTTTCACTGTCAATCTGTTCACGGTACTGAGTCTGTTTTGCCTGTGTCTAGTTCACATAGTCCAGTTCTTTTGGCTATTAGTAATATTATTCAGTTTAATCTGAGTGCAATCAGCCTGGGTGACAGCAATCCACCCTTCTACTTGGTGTTGCAGAATTACAGGGCACACCAGCTTGGGAGGATGTTTGACAGGTTTGGGTGTGAGCATGATCTCTAAGTCCAGAGAGAGACCCTACTGTGAACAACAGGTTGATGTACAAGTTTCCAAACATTAATGATCTATAATGTGTTGACTTGTGGCTTCTCATTGTATCTTAACAATAGTTGAGAGCACCAAGAAGAGACGTTAAATACATTCCTATATAATGTGAATAAAACCAAATTGCAATAAAAAGGGACTAATATTTCAATAGTTGCATGATTTCAATATCATTTTACAGTGTTTATTTACTTTCCAATGCAATTTTTGTTCATAACAAAAATAAAATAATTCAGTTGTATAATTTGAATGAACAGAAGATAAAAATACCTACAAGGGACTAGAGCTCTGAAGGACAAATGAAAGTTCTCAAAATAAACATAAACAGATAAAAAACATTTTAATATTTGAAGCATTCTTGAAAATGAAGAAAAAAAAACACCCAAAGTGAGATGACTCAGCAGGTGATCAACAACTGTTCTTCTGGGCCTTGTACTTTTTATTAAAAAATGTTTCAGATAGCTTTTGCCTCCTTGGTTCTGTTTGAGTTGGGGTCTTGCTGGGCAGCACATTGGATCTAGTCATTGTTCTTAGGCCTTTTCACCTGAACAATAGCTAGGCTTGTGGGTGTGCACTGCCAGAGAAGGCTGGTACATTATCTGAATGGCTCAATGCCGGAACTATGCACGATTAGTGGTGAGAGGCACAGTGCAGCTTAAAAAACACCAGTTATTGTCTAAAAGAACGAGGAGTGATAAGCAAAACAGTATGGACTAGACGTGATGGGGTACGCCTGTCATCTCAGCATTCATGAGGCTGAGCAGGAGATCATGAATCTAAGGCAAGCCTGGGCTACACATCAAGACCTTGTCTAAAAACCAAAATAAACAAATTACCTCTCCCCAACTAACTGAGCAATATCAGAAATATGTTAATTTACTAAAAACCTATATTTAGTGTTGTATGATTAGAAATAAAAAAATCTGATTTAACTAAGAGTCCATGTCATTTATTTTTGCAGCTATCTGATTCTAGTTTGAAGGGAAAGCTATCCATTTATTTTTTTTCCTTTCTCCATGTCACTCATGAATAGAAGGCCTGAAAAGTGCATTGGGGAGCTTGGAAGAAAAGGGTGAGAACGTGGACCAACCTGTTAAAACGTCATCAAGGTGGTCCACCAGGAACTTTGCATCTTCCTTTGTGAAGCACATGGGTGGTTTTATTTTCAGCACATTCCTGTGAGGGCCATCGGCACTGAGAAGTATCCCTTTGCCTTTCATCCTGATCCGAGCAGGAAATGAAGGGTCAGGGGCACATGCAGTGGGACATAGAGGGTCATGGGTACATACAATGGGGGATTGAGGGTCATGGGCACACAGTGTGCTCACGTGTCTACACTGGAATAGCCCAGGTTTAACTGTGTATCTTAGATTCCCCTTTTCAGAGAGACGAGAGGAAGCGAATCAAGTGCTCGAGGGGCTAAGACAGCGAAGGGATGGGGGTGAGCTTACTCATAGATAACGTGCTGTGCCTCGGCTGTCGCAGGCGTCCTTTCCTCATGGTCCTTCACCAAATCAATGCCAATGAAAAGGCCGATACCTCTGAGGAAGAGGGAAAAGAGTCCACGGATACTCACAGAGCCTGGCACTGTCACCAAGTGACGTTTATTGTGAGGTTGAGTGTGGTATCGCTTAAGTGGAAATGCTACTGATTTTTAACTAACACAAGAGACCAAGCCATTTGCCTTCAGTCTTTGAAGCAGCTTTGTCGTCAAGGACTTCCCACCACTTAATTTTATAGGAGAATAGTACTTTCAAAAGAGTTTGTGTTTGTATGCATGTATGTGTGCATAGGAAACATATGTGTGCGTAGGCACACGTGTGCGTGTACTATGGTGGCCAGAAGCCAACTTCAGTGGTGTTAGACAGGTACGATCCTGTTGTAAACACAGGCCCTCTCCCTGGCCTGAAACTTGCTGGTTAGGATACCCGGCCAGTGGTAGGATCACAAGTGAGCTCTATCACTCCTGGTTTTATAATGCAGGTCCCTGTCCTTATACAGCAAACTCTTTCCCCGCTGAGCAATTTCCCCAGCTCTCTGAACAGCACTTGATACCTTTACTTTCTCAGGGTATTCATGATTGCAAATTTTTATAACTATGAAAAGTACCCAGCAATTGAGATATCATTTTCCACGTTATCCACGGGTCATTTAGAATCATCTTATCTTCCTTCCTTTCATCCCCTGGACTTAAAAATCATCCTAACTACAGAGAAAGAAAAACCTATAAATGTGACTGAACATGTATACACGAATGTTACCACGGTGATTCCTGAGTATTGGATTAACAGTGATCTTTGCTCTCTTTGTTTCTCAGTGTTTTATATATGTTTTGTTAAACATTGCAAGGTAAAAATATAAGCAATACTGCTATGGACTAACAAGTGAGTCCGTGACCCTTGGTCAACACACCTGATGTCCCCTATCAATGGATGCTTGGCCTTCTGTTCCTTCAGTAACTCTATGAGATGCTTCCCCACTCGCACAGCATTTCCTTGAAGGTTTTCCTTTTCAATTACATCCAGCACAGCCAAGCCAACGGCACAAGACACTGGATTTCCTCCATACTACAGACAAGAGACAGGAAAACGACAGAGTTACTGTATTGCCTCATTCACGAGGAATTGGGCACTCAGCATTATGTCTGAAAAACAAAAACATATTTTAAGCCTTCAACAGTCCCCACAAAGGTATACATTGTCAAACACACACATGCTTAACATATATGTAAAAATATAATTTTAACTGAACTTCTCTGTAATGTAAATCCTTTAGACTTAGATGACGGATGATCTTATTTATTGGGATTGAGTGAAAATCCACTCCTGGTTATATTCTCCAGGATGTGTAACCAGTGTGAGTGGCTATGAGGTACTTACTGATTCATTCTAACAAAGTGTTGTATTGTAAGTTAAACATTTGGAGGTGTGGTTCAGGAAGGGAAAATAGTGTTTCTGTCCTTACATAGTTGGGTAAAAACAGCTAAGCCATATTTTTTCTGGGGAAAAAAAAACCCTTCTGAGAGTTGACTTTTGCTTTTGTCTGTAACAGAGCTGCTGCAATGCACATCACGGTGACTCTTCTAAGCTCAGCACATATTACTGTGAGGAAATAAAGCTTTCCAAAGGGGAAACATTTAGTATCTGTTAGGAAAGTTGACTAACACTCATGGTACCAAATCCTCTCAATGCTTTAAAATTGTTTGGGGAATTTCAATCTGATTCCAGACAAATAAGGTCACATTGTCTGCTAGGGAACTAACTACTAAAGTTTAGCAGAATAGCTGTCTGTTATTAGAAAACCTAATGTTTTGGGAAGAAAGAAAGCAGAAGGAAAAAAAACACAAAGAGGATTAAGTCTGGTTTAATAGAAGTTTGAGAAGAATATTAGTGTGGTTTACTGCTAACACTTTTGGAAAAGAGTCTAAGAACATGCATTGTTTTCCCCCTTAGAATTAAATGTGTGAACCAAAATTTACCGTATTGAAATATTCCATGCCCGAGCTGCTGAAAGCTTCTGCAATTTCTTTGGTTGTCACCACACAGGATATCGGGTGACCGTTGCCCATAGGTTTCCCCATGGTGACGATGTCTGGAACGAAGTCTTCACCAGACATCTGGAAGCTCCAGAAATGCTTCCCGACTCTGCCAAAGCCTACTTGAACTTCATCGGCAATGAACACGCCCCCTGCTTGGCGAACATGTCTGAAAAGTAACGGTATATATGTTGATGCCCTTGGGCCACTCAGTGTCCCCAGAACTACCCGAAAAGACTATTGAAGTCAGAGAGATGTTAACCTGAAGCATCCGTCTGTGTTAAAAATAGTCTAGGAATCAAAACCTTGTAGAGATGTTACAGGGTAATCACATGGTTTCTAGATGAGCTCTACCCCATATGCTGCTTAAAGTACATTGTATCATAACGTTTCTCTTGGGAAGAAAGCCGAGCAAGTGGGTCTTACCAAGGTCAATTAATCTTCATGTGTTTACCGATTATAGGGAGAAACCAATGAGACAGGATGCCCAGGAGGAGCCAGAGCATAGTTCTATAGGTTGGACCATGTTAAATTCCTTATTTTTTTGTATCCCTGGAAAGACTGGGGGACATCTTAGAGTCTTGAAGTAGCAGGTAGTCAGGAGCAGATTTTTTACCAGCTAATCTGGAAGTATGGACCTTATGTAGACTTGTCCTAGAGCCCTCGCTTGACCAAGGATGCCCAAGTCAAGTACATACTCAGCCACTTTCTGGAAGTAGCCTGCTGGAGGAATAATTTGTCCACCACAACTCTGCATGGATTCAGCAATAAAGGCAGCAATCTATACAAGAAAAGATGGGGTCAAACAATCTATACACGATAGGCTCCCCTCCTACCCCTAAAAATGGAGAACTTCCTATGCAGCAGGTTTTTATTTTAAAGATTTATTTTTATTTGTATGGGTGTTTTGCATGCATGGATGTCTGTGCACCAGTATATGCAATGTCCAAAGAGGCCAGAGAGGGCATTGGATCCTCTGCATCTGGACTCACATACAGTTCTTAGCTGCCATGTAAGTGCTGGGAACCAAACCCTGAGGGAATCTGTGCTCTGTAACAGCTTAAAAGGACATTTGTCTTTATTTTTAATTTTGCGAGGGTGCACACCTCCCTCTGTGTATATGTACACTTGTGTGCTGGTGTTCAAGGAGGTCAGAAGGCATGAATCCCCTGGAGCTGGAGTTATAAGTGGTGGTGAGCCACCTGCCATTGGTGCTGGGAACCATCCTCTTGCCCTCTGCGAGAGCAGTATTGTGCTCTTGACTGCTGAACCATCTTTCCTGCCCTTAGGGAAGGTTTAAACAGTCTGGAAACAGACCCAGCATATGTATTAAATAGGCTGTTAATTATAAATCAAGGTTATCTGTGCCAGAGGAGCACCCATCTAGATGATGTCCTAGGACACCAGTAAAGCCACCAAAAGAAATGGAGGTCACGAGAAGAGGACTTCATAGTTAAAGGGCAATATTTTTGTCAGGTTGTGTTGAGTAAAACTAACATATGGGTGTCTGTGATACTGGGAAACTGATGTAGGTTCAAAAGGCCTAACCTTGGTGCCCATTCCCAAGTTAGCAAAATCGGACTGCTTGAGTCTAGAGTCAGCACCAAGGAAGTAGGTGGGTGGCCTGTGGCTGCATTGCTAAACTTCTGGGTTTGGGATTACACTAAGCTTCCCTCAGTAGCTAGGCATCTCAACAGTAAGTAGAGGGGAAGCATGTCAGAGGCCATGGGGGAAGAGGCAAAAGATGGCAGTTACTGAAGGAAGAAGAGAAAGCTCAAGAAAGGCTTGAGGAAGGAGATCAAGAGAATCAAGTCTGTGCCCAGACTCCTTACTAGCAGCATTAACTTGGGTTAAGTTCTTCGCCTCATAGTTATTTAGGGTCTTAGCTATAAAATGGGGCTGTTGGACTCCAGAGATTTCTGCGTTAACCTTCAATGACTTTGTAAGCACAGCTGACATTTAGAAGCACATGCCCCGTATTTATTTCTCCATAGCTTTCAGCATTGGTAACATGGTTGCATCAACTCCCAAAATGTTAATTATTAAAAAGAGAATCACTTGGGCCCTCTGTTAGCGGCGGAGTGCATATGATCTTGTTAGGTTAAACATATTTTCTGAAAGCGTTATTTCCCAGCTGAAACGCCAAAGCTCTCTGAGTAGGTAGCGCTTTAGGCTCATCTGCCCAGAGATGTTACAGAGGTCACGGAAGCAAAGCAGGGGTGGGGTTAGGAGTGGAGCTAGGGCCGTGGGCGGGAGAGAGACTCCAGAAAGAAGACTGGCTCTTCTGTCACGAAGATGAAAATACTGCAAGTCCCTGGGAAAGGCAAATCATTTTTTATTCAATGAAGCATTTGTCATGTCTGTGCCGTAAGCCAGGTTAAAGGCCAAGTGTTGTTAAGTTGCATTTAATCTGCCCCTAAGTAACCCCACGATGGGTGGGGAATGACCACGAATCTGAGGACAGTAGGGTGAAGACTGAACGCATCAACCCCTTTCCTGTTCTTGAGGACTCTGGTGCTGTCCTGGAAGCCTAGGCCCAGGTAGAAAGGCTGCGCTTCTGCCCTGGCTTAGTGAGGAGCTGAGCCTCAGGTCTGCGGTTCCTGCAGGTTCCAGCCCCCTTGAGGATCTGAGAGCTTGGATCCTGACACTGGAGCCTCTCTGCCTCTTTGCTTCTCCCATGATCCCCAAAGTTGGAAGAATCTGACCCTTCGGACCAGACCCCATATAGTACGCAAGAGATCAGCATCGGCCGTCAGCCCTGGAGAAGTGTAGTAATCATATTTCTATGATAAATAAAATGTGCTATGACAAAGTACTTTTGAAACAAAAACCAAGTGAAAATGTCCTCAGCAAACAACAAAGGGATTTTTAGATTTAATCCTTTTTCTTCTCCACAGAGAATTCCAACTGTGGTAACTATTTCTACAGAAGACTTTAAAAGTGTTCCCATAATGCCAACCTTCCTTCCTCTGCTCTGAGCTTCTTCAATGATTTTCTTCACCTCGTCTGCATATGCGGTGGATGGGTCTTCATGGTCCTCTCTGTATTTCCCCCTGTACATATCTGGTGCTGGTGCCTAAAACATCAGATAATGCAGTTTCTCATTATTTTCATCTTGACCAAACTCAAGGATCAAAGGACCCTCTATTTCCCTACAGCGAGCATTGGAGGGCGGTCCTGTCGAACCAAAAACTCCCAGTGCCTTCACCTCTCTGCGCATCTCTGAACGCTGTGAAGAAGTGACCTCTGACTTGTGAGCTGGAGCTGAGAAGTGCCAGCCCCTATAAATCAAAGCTTTATTCGTATTCACATGGGAAGCAAATTCAGATTGGCGAGTGCAATTACTCTATATAAAAATGATACAAAGTGGAGACTGTACCGATGACGGCATGTAAAACAAACTCACACGGTTGATTACGTCGTAAACCATGATCATTTAGGAAACGCAAGGCTCTTAGTGCTTAAAGTCTTGCAATAAAGCAGTGTGACCCTCACTGACCCTCAGTTAACACACTGGTATGAAGTGAGTTTCACTGTTTGGATGACTTGGCTGGCCTCTCTGTTTGATGTGACATACCCTTTTCACAACTCACATTCATTATTTCCATAACTACGCTCTATGTAAATTGTCTTTATAACAGCCAGAGAGACTCGTTTATCCCTGAGTGTTGACCTTATACTAGTGATCGGAAAAGTGTCTGAAGGACAAGTGGACACACGAATGGCATGACAGCTGTTAAAAATCTGATCTAGCGGTTCTACCGCTGAACTCTCCTACCGAGATTCTCACTCTGAGTCACGCGAAGCCAGTATGTGGCCCTTTGCCTTCAGCACATCACACAACCGCTCTCCATCTCAGTCTCTGTCCCATGGTTCCCCTCTGCCTGGAAGGTTGGGCTGGATGGCACTAGATGTTCGTCTAGCCCCCGTGTTCCGATCCCAGGACTCAGGGATATTTACCACATGTACAGATTCCTTCTTGACATCTTTGCCCTCCTGAAACTTATAAGGACTGATCTCAATTAATGACGAGAGGTGGCCGTGGTAAGCACTGAAAAGAAAAAGAGAAGTCACACAGAGAGTTCTAAGAAAGGCAGCGTGGGAACACCAGTGTTGCCTACCACTCAGTGTCGGTCATCTGGGGGGAGTTCAGTACTCAGCCACATTTAACTGCAAAGCTAGCTCTAGTCTTCATGATAGCACTGGCATTTGACTTGTCTATTGCCCCTCATACATGTAAGGAAGTACTTGGAAAGTCTGGTATATCTCCTCATAGGCAATTGTTTTTATTACAGCAGGAAAAACAAACATTATTTCTTTGAATTATATTGCTAAATTCGGTTCTCTAAATGTGGACTTTTTATATCTTCACGCAATCTTGTGAGTTGAATTTTCTATATGCTTTAATATTCTTTTTACATTAATTAATTAACTAATTAATTAATTTGGATCCAGGGGATCAGACATAGGTTGTCAGGCTTGTACCTGCTCAGTCTCCTTACCAGCCTAAATTTTTAAAAATAGGCCTCACAGACTGTTCAGTCTGGCCTTAAACTCCAGGCCTCAAGTGATTCTTCTGGGCCTCAGCCGGGACTATAGGCATGTGCCACCATGCCTGGTTAGTAAGTCTGAAAGACAATTTTATAGACATGGGTTTCTGATTGGAGTGCTATCTAAAGGATGCTCGGTTGGAGACATTAGACAAAAACTGAGAGATTGCAGAAGAAAGACTGGGACTGAGAGATGACTGAGTAGCGGCAAAGTTCTTCTCTCTCACTGAGCACACAAGTGGTGAAGATATTCCTCTGTTTCTTTCCCAGATGTGTAATCAACAGATGTGGAGAGAAAAGTCTAAAAGGCCCATCCACAGATGACTCCACATAGACAGTCATCTCTGGCATTGATTGTACAGGAAACCACAAACCAGCAACAGAAGGGTAAGAATCCTAACTGAAAAAAATGATAAAGAATATGAAAAGGTATCCCCAAGAGATGAGGAAAGCCTAAATTTATGAGAAGATTCTCACATCAACATTGCCAATTAAACAATGCAAATCAAGATCTGTTATACCCAATAGATTAACAGCAATCAGAACAAAGCAGAAAGCTGGTTAGTACTGAGGTTGGTTAGACTAGGGAGAGGGGGCCTTTCCTGTGTGTGTCTGGTGTCACCATCACACTGGAGACAAATATGGCAAAATTGCAAAATTCACTTAAATTAGCAGCACCTTGCTGCCCAGCCATCTTGTTTCTGGAATTTATCCTTGAGGCATTCTCAGAATGTCCTGTGGAAGACCATGCAGGAGGATCTCTGCTTGTGCAGGGAATGATGTAGTCAGTGCCCATCACGGGGGGGGGGGGGGGAGGGATGCGGTAGCGTGAGAACAATACTGTAATCCAATATGGCAGCAACTCCCCACTCAGAGCTATGGGCATTTGATCATTTTTAGTCTGACCTGAGAATGCCCAAGCAGACATTGGACGTCTGATACTCAGTGAGTGAAAAAGGAACGTAAGCTATGCCAACATACCTCGTACCTTATATTGTCTAAATATGGAAATGACAACACGCCTGCAGGCTACTCCAAAGTACTAGATCATTTAAAATCCCATAGACGGCTCACATTATGTTTCTATTGGTCCGACCTCAGTTAGAGGAAGAACAAATGTCAAGAATTCTACACGGGATGAATTATGAAAACAGAGACCTACAGTATGTTGGTGAAGCAGACACATGTAAGTCAAAGCACAATTTATATGACGTAAAAAGTTCAACAATGTGAAAGTCAACAGAGTTAGTCGGCAGGAAGAAAGGGGTTAGGAGAAGTGGGAGGGAGAGTCTAACAGCAATAACTATGACCAGAAAACATGAATATTTATGAAATGTCATAAAAATCAATTATCATATACAACTAATATATACAAATAAAACATTTCAAATAGCATAAAATAGATACATTAAAAATATTATTAAAGGAATCAGAGAAAGAACTGGAAGAGCTTGAAGGGGCTCAAGACCCCATATGTACAACAATGCCAAGCAACCAGAGCTTCCAGGGACTAAGCCACTACCCAAAGACTATACATGGACTGACCCTGGACTCTGACCTCATAGGTAGCAATGAATAGCCTAGTAAGAGCACCAGTGGAAGGGGAAGCCCTGGGTCCTGCCAAGACTGAATGTGATTGTTGGGGGGAGGGCGGCAATGGGGGGAGGATGGGGAGGGGAACACCCATAAGGAAGGGGAGGGGGAGGGATTAGGGGGATGTTTGCCCGTAAACCGGGAAAGGGAATAACACTCGAAATGTAAATAAGAAATACTGAAGTTAAAAAATAAAATAAAATAAAATAAAAAATATTATTAAATAAAAATATATAGTAAATTCATAATTATAGTTGTTTGTAAGTGATAGAGAATGAGAATTAAAAAAAAAAGAAATGCCCTACTCCATGTATATTCCCTAATATTCAGAACCCAAGAATATGTTTCCTAGCAAAGATGATTTTTCAGGGATAGTAATTAAGGACCACCCAATGATGGGCTTATTCAGGATTATTTGGGTGGATCCAACGTGGTCAGAAATGTCTTATAAGTGAAATGGGAGACAGGAGCATGGTAAACAAAGATGGCGGTGTGAGGAGAGAAGCAAAGGCTTAGTAAGGTGCTGGCTGACTTCGATGATACAGTCTGGCACTGTCGGCCACGAGGGACAGACATATAACCTGGAGGAGCCAAGAGGTCCCCCACAGAGGGCCCTGAGGTTAGGTCAGTGAGTTATTTTAGCTTTCTGATGAAATCTATGGCAATAGTTTGTGTTGTTCTGAACCCATAATCTTATAATAACAAATGAATAGCAGCGATAGGAAGTAAATTATCACATTAAAGGGAGTCTACGGGAGGGCACAGAGTAAGGTTGAATGCTTAATTCTACTCTGTGGGTTTATGGGGTGAGGGAGTAGACAAAATCATTTTAAAAGCATTAGTAAATATGGATGTTAAGTTTCTCGTTTAAAATCAATAAATTCATGTTTGGGAAGTAAGATTCAATGTGACCATTGGTAGTTGTGATCAAATGAAAAAGAACTAAAGTATTAATTCACTATAAGTTGCTGTATTTAATGTCAAGTACAGTGGACAATCACCGCAGTGAAGCAATTGTTTGGATTTTAAAGAAACTATGTTTTTATTTTGGAAACTCTTGAGTTATGTAGAGGTAGCATTACGGGCAATATGTGGTTAGTTATTGAGTACACTGTCAGCCCGGATTCCCATCAGGGCTACAAGGCTGCAGTCATCAAGACGCTGAGGAAAGTCGCCCCCATTTTCAGGTGCTTAGAAAGAACGAATCAGCCTACAGAATCAGCCTACGAAGAGTGGATTCAAGCTAGACTCAACACCTTATTGTGTAATTTTGAAACATTGTTCCAGGTATCCGCCCTCCTCCATCAGTGCCTGTGTTCTTAGTAGAGTTGGTTTTGGTATAGATTGATACTTCTGGCTCTGAAGGGCTTCTTCCTTTCAGAAGCCTGTGCCTAGGACTTACTGCTCAAGAGTGATCACATCCTGGTGGCCTCGGAACTGCCGTGCCAGGCGTAAGGCTAAGTCGTTGGCTTCGGATCTATGGAGATAACACAGAGAGGGGGACAAAGTGACAACCTCTTTTTAAAGTGGCTCAGTGCGAGTTGCAGAAAATTGAAGATGACATTCTCCAGAAATGCATAATGTGGCACGGAGGCCTTCCTTCCCATCCCATCCTGTCCCACCTAAGTTCTCACTGGAACTTTGTAACACATGTGTCACAGCCATTAAGGAATAAGCTACATAGAAGAAACCCAAAGAATGACAGCTACGCTCCCCACTTTGCCCAGCCGCATGAGGGATGACTAGCCTTCAGTACACTAAGAATCCCGCCTTAAGCCCTATCTCAAGAGGGATGGTCCACCCTCCAGGCCAGACAGCGAACCAGGGAGCATTGACTGTGTGTTTGATTAGGTTCCTTATCTGTAAGATTAAGATCAGATGTTTTCTACCCAGTTCAGAGTCTAATTAAGCTCTCCTTAAGTGGAGAAAGGAAAGAGTCACTTAAAGGTGTGTTTGCTTCTATTTACTCTCATGATAATGATGTAAGAAAAGGGCATCTCTGTGGGTGGGGCAACAGCCTCAGAGAGGTCAAATAACCAGGAGATTTCTCAATTGGAGGAATAACCAGGATTTAGTCAAGACACCCAAATGACTTTAGCGCTATTATTTTTTGCAATGGGTACGCGACATCACGTATATTCTCTAAGGACAGCGCTGTTTGGAATTCATCCCTCTCTGGTAGTCTAGGATGAAATTTCTCCAGAAATGAAAGTTAGATATTATATCCCATTTATGAGGCAGGAATGATTCGGAGCAACACAGGGCACCCTTAAATACCTCCTGAGTTCATTATAAACCAAAATAATGATGCTCTTGTTACAAAATACCTCGTGGGAAAGAGAGTCACAGAAAATCATAACAAGCAGACATTGTAAGCTTTCTAAATATCAACTACGTACCACTTTAAAAATAGGAGAGTGGGCACCGCAGTTTCTCCCAAACATCACATTACACTTTCAGCTTCACACATTCTTGGGCACACATTTGCAAATCACACCTTTTGATATCCGTATAGCCGTCCACAGAATGGATACGTTACCATTTATGCTTACAGAACTTAAACGCTGGAACGATTCTTCGCTTGGATTTTCTTGCGTTTGCGTTGGGAAAATATGCTCAGTTTTTGTAGAACAGCAAGTTAGTAAAAAAAAAAAAAACCTCGTGAAATTACAGCTTCTTTAGTGGGTTCATTTATTTGCTGAAATCTGCATTTAATGGTTATGTGGGCTCCCTGTTTTCATTACACATTTTACTGTTTGACAAGGTGTTGTCACCAGATCCCATTAGAGTCGTGAAATAAAGTAAAAGACTCAGAAAGGTCCACTGCTAGTGAAGGTCCCTTAGTGAGTGGCAAGGGCTTCCTTACATCTTTCTAGATGCATCGAATGGAAAAGGCGCGCCAATGAAAAGGGGGCTGGGGGGAAGCCAGAAGCCAGACACATACCCGGAGTTTGTGAAGTAGCAAACCGAGAGCGTCTGAGGCAGGGTGGCTGTGAGGCGCTTGGCAAACTCGATGATGTTGTCGTGGAGGAAACGAGAATTTGTATTTAGTAATTCCATCTGTTTCGCCGCAGCTTTGACCACTTCTGGGTGACAGTGTCCCACTAAAATGCAGGACGTAAAGGAGTTAAGTTACAATTCTAAGGGCTTTGGAGGAGAGGGAAATTCTGAAGGGAAAGAAAAGAGTTTGGGCTTTCCCCTTTTAGGGTGACTCAGCAGAGGAGAGGATCATTTGTCTTGAAATTTCTGAGATGAACCAGGCTCCACAGTAATTTCCTCCAGGGCGCTGTGCACCGGATGCTTACCGTGCGCCACGTTGTTGATGCAGTCTAAGTACCGTTCGCCTTTCTCATCAAACATGTACTGCCCCCGGGCTCGCATTATTTTGATGGGATCCGCTGCAAAGAAAATTTTGCACGAGGGCCTAGGAATAGGCAAAGAAAATACTTTTAGTTTGGTCAGACAACTCAGTATTTTTCCTTCTCAGTGGAGGTCAACTGTCTGTGGAAAATTACAATTACATAAAGGAAAGGGAAAACGTAGGCCATGTGACCACATTATTTTTTCATTTTATATTAGCTTGGAATCCTTCATCCTAATCCGCTGTGGCTGTCACTGGTCACATTTCTATGTTAGAGTCTCATGAATCAGCTCGCTTAAAACTCATTTTTCCTTTGGGAAATTTTATTCTACTGGAATAAAAATGACCAACCCCACACAGGATTTCTGTTATGTCAGAAGCTGCTGTATAGCTTAATAAATATTATCTCATGGAATACCTATAACCACGTCTCCCCTCTCTCTTTCCAAATTACTTTATAAGAAAATTAATAGGTAACAATAAATAACTTAAACTTAAGTACTCCAAAGGGGATTTTCATGTATTTTGGGTATCTCTTGTCCTGTATCAAATAAATGGCTTTCCCACCTTAAATATTTAAATTAATCTGTTCTGGAATGCTACTGCGAGCAAAATATGTTCCCGTTAGTCTTGGTTATTTCTATGAACATTTATGGCATAAAAATTAGGAACACACAAATATTACTGAGGTTTTTAATCTTGGCTCAACTGACTTTTAAGACCTAAAACTATGTGAATTTTTGCTTGCTCCTCCCCCTGGTCCCCCCACCCCCAGACTAGCTTTCTGTGTAGCCTAGCCTGTCCTGGACTTTGCTCTGTAGACCAGGCTGGCCCGGGATTTACAGAGCTATGCCTACTTCTGTACTGGGATTAAAAGTGGATATTAGGCCAAAAGCTTGGATTACCCAAGATACGATCCACAGACCACATGAAGCCCAAGAAGAAGGACGACCAAAGCGCTGATGCTTCACTCCTTCTTAGAAGGGGGAACAAAACTATTCACAGGAGGAAATATGGAGACAAAGTTTGGAGCAGAGACTGAAGGAATGGCCATCCAGAGACTGCCCCACCTAGGGATCCAGCCCATATACATACAGCCACCAAACCCAGACAATATTACTGATGCCAAGATGTGCAAGCTGGCAGGAGCTTGATATAGCTGTTTCCTGAGAGGCTCTACCACAGCATGACAAATACAGAGGACAATGCTCACAGCCAACCATTAGACTGAGAATTAGGTCCCCAATGGAGGAGTTAGAGAAAGGATTGAAGGAGCTGAAGGGGCTTGCAACCCCATAAGAACAACAATACCGGGGTTGGGGATTTGGCTCAGTGGTAGAGCGCTTGCCTAGGAAGCGCAAGGTCCTGGGTTCAATTCCCAGCCCCGAAAAAAAGAAAAGAAAAAAAAAAAAAGAACAACAATACCAACAACCAGAGCTCCCAGTGACTAAACCACTATCCAAAGGGTACACATGGACAGACCTGTGGTTCCGGCTGCATATGTAGCAGAGGGTGGCCTTGTTGGGCACCAGTGGAAGGAGAAGCCTTTGATCCAGTCAAGATTGGACACTCCCAGTGTAGGGGAATGTCAGGGTGGGGAGGCTGGAAGGGGTGGGTGGTTGGGGAGGGGGAACACCCTCATAGAAGAAGGGGTAGGGGGATTGGGATTGAGGGTTTATGGATGGGGGAACTGGGAAAGGGTTTGAAATGTAAATTTTAAAAAATCCAATAAAAAAAGGATTAAAGGCATACACCACCACTGAGTTGCTAAAACTATGTTTTTCTTTTGGTGTGTTTGCCTACTAAAGAATGCTGCATACATTCTAGAACGGCGTTCTCAACCTGTGAGTCGTGAGCCCTTCAGGTGTCAAACAGCCCTTTCACAGAGGTCGCATGTCAGATAGTCACATTAAAATTCACAACACAACAAAATTACAGTTATGAAGTGGCCATAAAATAATTTTATGCCTGATCACCACAACATAAAGAACCATATTAAATGGTTTGGCTTTAGGAAATTGAGAACTATTGCCCTAGGGGCGTTGTGGAGATTTCATAATAGTTATTTATTAAGGTGATATGCAACTGTTTAGAAAATGTTTTGATTATTGACAGTAGTGGGTAACCTCAAATTTTAAAGTGTGGTCCTGTACCGGCTGTGGTATAGGTCGATGCAGTTTTATGTGACCTACTGAGGATTGGATCCCATGCCTTGTTAGACAAGCAGTCCGCCAGGGAGCTATACTCCACTTCCTAGCTTAGGTAGTTTTTTAAAGCATCAGCTAAAATTTAAAAAAGAATATACATGAGAACAGCTTGTTGTCTGGAGCGCAACAGTCAGTTTGTAGCTACAAGAGCCACACAGAAAGCCTTGAGTCTGACTGGCAGGCTGCAGAGCGCTCCTTGCCTTTTAAACATCCCTCCCACTGTGGCCATCAGACTTTATGTAAAGTTCTAGCTTAGCCTGCCCCACAGTCCAAACTACATTCTTCCTTTCACAGATATTGCCGTTTTCCCTCAGAGATGATGTTTCTGAAGGAATCTAGTTAGTAAAGGTGGCAATCTGCGAATTAGGGTCTTGGTCTTCTAAACGTTCTAGAACCTTCCTGGTGGAAGTGAGGACCTTCAGTACTGGAGCCTGATCACCCTGCCTGATCACTACACTGCTTCTTCCTCGCATGCCTTGGTCTGAATTTCCTTTTGCTAACCATGTATATACACACTGTGGACCTTGGTCTGGACATTCCTTGGCAGCACGAGGTATACAACATATATACACTGTACACGGCTGCTTCTTCAAAGCCAGGGCACATGAAAGATACCGTGTTTGCTTTGTCTTTAAAAAACCCAGACACAAAATATTAACTCACACTTTCTCATTCGCTCCTAGGATGTCATTAATAGGATTTGGCAGGCGTGACATAGGTAACATGATACCTAACTAGAAACAGAGTTCAGGCCAGTCTTTTATACACACTGTTATACTACTAACCCATAAACACGGACGAAACAAACACCACGAGAACACAAATCAACATGAGGATACGAGAGGAAGAGACCATGGAGAGGAAGCTGTGAAGCCCTCCCTGAAAGCCCTTTGTGTGTGTGTGTGTGTGTGTGTGTGTGTGTGTGTGTGTGTGTGTGTGTGAGAGAGAGAGAGAGAGAGAGAGAGAGAGAGAGAGAGAGAGAGAGAGAGAGAGAGAGAGAGATGTTTTTCCATTAGCTGCTGAAACCCTCTGTCACCTCACCAAGCATACAGGGGGAAAAAAGTTCACTTTAAACAAAAGTTGTCAGAATGAGTTTGTTTTAGGAGCCACCAATCAAATGATTTCTGGCTTCAGCTGTATAGTTAGTTGGTGGGCATGGGGGCAAGCTCCCCATCTTGCTCTCAGTGCTCATTGAGAGCCATCTCCTCCAGCTACCTGCTGCCCTATCTCCCTGAGCTGCAGAAGTCCTCTTGGCGGGGAGCTTCAGGGCGCTTGTCGGTCCCTATAGGCAGCAGCTTCCAGACCCCGAGGGTGGGTGTGGTGCTCCATCTGTCCCATCCAGCTCCAGCTGTTTGCCCTCCGCCCGCCCCCTTTCTGCGAGCACTTACCCGATATGTTTCTCCCGCAGCGCCAGGGTGTCCTGCTTGCTATAGAGCTCGCGCATGGTGGTCAATGAATGTTCCTCCCTCTGTAGTCTCGCTCTATAGCCTAGGACACTGCAAAGGATTTATCCCCTCCTGAAACCTCCTGCCCTGGGCGTCACAGGTCACTGGTAGCATTAACCATCTTGGGTCATTCCCTTTTTAAGTGTTGCCTGCCTTTGCCCTTCACCAAACCCCTCCCTCCTGCTCCCCTCCTCCACCTGGTGCCTGCTTAGCAAGTCAGCAGCCAGGCCACCTCCGCCCCCAGTCTGACTGGCTCCTGTCCCTTCTGCAGATGTCCTCTGCCCCTCCCCATCTTGTAATTGCATTTAACTCAGTCTTTTGATTTCCTAACTTTGCCTGGGTTCTGCCTCGCTTCCACCTCCCTGTAAATTCCTTCCGTCCCACTTTCTCCTTTCTTTTTTACTTCATTTCTATATCTTCTTGTTAATCAAACCTGCCATTTACTGCACACAAGCAAAAAGCCATATACGCCCATGTCACAGGACTGGGATCCAACCTGTGTTTCAGATGGGGAGTGGTAGATTTGGTATTCCAAACATCTACTCTTTTTTTTTTTTCCCCGGAGCTGGGGACCGAACCCAGGGCCTTGCGCTCACTAGGCAAGCGCTCTACCTCTACCGCTGAGCTAAATCCCCAACCCCCCAAACATCTACTCTTAATAGGTCCAGGTAGACACCTCCAATCTCTAAAGCAAGCTAGGCTATTTCTTATCCCACATTCCCTAGCCTCCCAGTAGCAAACATGAAACTCGTGTGTGTGTGTGTGTGTGTGTGTGTGTGTGTGTGTGTGTGTGTGTGTGTGTATTTAAACCTCCTGGCTTTCTCTTTGAATTTGAAATTAAATACGAGATGACTTGGACCTTTTTTTTTTTTTTTTTTTTTTTTTTTTTTGGTCTTTTTTTTCGGAGCTGGGGACCGAACCCAGGGCCTTGTGCTTCCTAGGCAAGCGCTCTACCACTGAGCTAAATCCCCAGCCAACTTGGACCTTATTTAATGACTACTATTGAGTGATAAATTGCTCTCAGAGCTAGAGGGTCACCTTGTAGGTTCTGTTGATAAGAACTGAGAGGCTTTAGGGAAGGAACAAGCTTAATCAAGGTCACACAGCTACTTAGCCAGAGTCTACAATTTCAGTTAAATCTGTGTTTTGGAAGGTCAGGAGCGAAAGCCTAGTTTGGTTGTATCAATCCATCTAATAATTATTTGGATAAATATATTAGTTTATGCTAAGGTACTTCTAGAACTTTTTATTTTATTGTGGAGAAATGGAGTCCTACCTCACGAAGGAAAGGCAAAGAACACAGGGTATTGGATGACATCCCACATGGACTCTGGCCAACTGTAGGCATACCCTCATTCCCCTCAGCTGGGAGAAATCACCAATGGTCAAACTTCTTCCATGTTCCTTCGTAGTCTCCACACCTTAAAGCATGTTCTTTACATAACCGCTGAGAGTTTTGGGTTCTAAATCCAGTTCATCCACATGCTCACTGGGCTTCTTCCTGTTTGGAGATCATATTTCTTGGTATTAAAAACCATCTCTTGGGGTTGGGGCGCTTGCCTAGCAGTCAAAGGCCCTGGGTTCGGTCCTCAGCTCCGAAAAACAAAAAAGCAGACAAACAAAACAAACAAACAAACAAACAAAACCCCATCTCTGTGGACTTTAAAAAGTAATGTGAATAAATCTTAAATGAAGTCATAACTTGGTGCCTCTGAAGGAGAGTCCAAAATGTCTTCCTTTTCAGTTACTTTGCATTTTTTCCTCAGAGATCCAACAATACACTTGGGTTTTAATGTCAGCAGTGCACCAGGTTTACATTTCCCTGTCTCTCCTTCCTGACCTTCTAAGTCCCAGGCTCACCCACTTCCTTTCATGATCATTTAGATGTTTCTTAGACACCCAAGTTCTTAGCTGGTTCAAAGTGAAAGGTTGGATTCACCTCATCAGGCTTGTTTTGACGCCCGGAACCATCGCTTTACAATGTCTTCCTTCACTGTGCATTTAGTGGCTCATTCACCATATAGCAGGCGCTCACCCTCACCCAGAACTGATATTCTGGAGATAAGGCAGTGAACCTGAATGATTAGCCCCACCCTCGAAAGCTTTACTACCTTCGCAGCTCCCCTGTCCCCAGAGGCGCTCTCCCTCCCAGAAGTTCACGGGTTCTGGCCCTTGGTCAGGAGACAGGCACCAATCACATGTGGTTATGGATTGATGTGTGGTCAGTCCGCGCTGAGATTTGCTGCCAGCGTACAATTCACATTTACATTCTACTAATTTTCCTCTTTAGTGTGACTATTAGCATATTTAAAATTATAAATATAAACTCGGCTTGCTTTTCTATTAACCAACACTAGTGTTGTAGAGCGATCGAGTGAGAAATAAATTTAACAATGTAGTAGCTTAAATAGCTTCAATTATGATAAATGCTCCGAAGGAAATAGACCAAAAAAGGCATAAGGGTACTAGAAAATTCCATACCCCCCTCAATCCCATTCTTATATCAAATTACTTGCAAACCCCATTAACTCCATTTCAAAATACTCTGCTTGCTGCCACACGCAAAGGATGTCTGTGTGTCTGTCCAGGCTTCTGCTTCTTCCTCTGCATCACGCTGGTGATGCCTCCTGTCTTAAACACCCAGTGGCTGCCAGTTTGCTTCTGCAGGCTGCTCTTGGAACTTTTCACACTGGTTCTGCTCATCCAGGTTAACTGTTTCAGGTTTCAGTTTAAATGTCACAGACAGCCTCAGCTAGGTTATTCTTGATTATCAAAGCCCACTCTCAACTAATTAAAAGACGAAACTGAGGAGTCCCTCTCCTCTTTCCCTAAGGTAACCCAGGCTCTCTCCTCTTGATGGGTATTGTTTACCAACGCACCCCACTAGCACGATGCTCATGACACAAAAGGCTTTGGTAACTGTGTACTGACTGACTGACTGAAATGGACGTACATTTCAATACTTACGAAAGCTGTCTGAGCCTCTATTTATATATTGACCAATTCTTGATATTTAGATTTATTATCTTTTACAAAGGGAGCAACTGTTGCTTTAACAGACCATTTCTCCATTGTGTAACTTATTTCACAATGTGTAATATATAATATTAACTAGGTGCAAAGGCCAGTCTTTAAATCAAGAGCTATCACAGAATGACATCAAAATTATGGTGGATAAAGGACAGGAGACTCTACAAAACTTTACCAAAACATGATTTATTTTTTGGTGCTTATTTTCCACTGTTTCTGTCAGGAATCTATGTAGTTGTGCTCTTCCTCCCTAGAGGCTAATGTTCGCTTTATTTGGGTCCTGACTGTGTTGATTGACTCTCCCTATTTTTGAGTGAGTCCTGACCTGAAGGTCACAAATTTCTCAATAGTCTAGGCTTGGCTAAATCAATGGTCCATGTGCATGACTGAAAAGGAGAGATAGTCCACACAAGCTGGAGACAATCAAAATTCCACTCAGTAATCTGGTGACCGGTTTAAATTTTCTTCTTGGTAAAAATATGCAAAGGTGGGTGAACCGTGTGTGCAGAGCAGTGGATTCCCCGCCTTGTGATGGGAGCCTCCGGGTGGAATGTGGGCGTCCAGTAATTCCTTGTCCCTTCCTTTCCTTTCACCTGCTTGGCCCTAACCTCCCTCACTTGCACAAGGATGTGGCTTTTTGAAAACTGTCCATCATCTTTAACAGATGCTGGGTGTGGCACCTTTCTGTCATGACACGCTTATCTAGAGGGTCTTTATTGTCCTGGTAGCACATTGAGATATGTGGGTCACACATCCAAGCTCTACCCAGCGTGTACATGGAGGTCGCCTTATGATCACACTGCATGCGTGTTCCGGATGAGGAGGAGTTTGACAGATCACAGCTGTGTGTCCCACCCCTGGGAGTCAAAGCTGCTGTGAAGAAGACTGTAGCATCAGTAGCGCGTATTGGTCCTCTCAGGACCAAAATACTTGACAGAGACAATGGGAGAAAGGTTTGTTCTAGTTCAGCGTTTCTGTTCATAGTGGTGGGGGAGGCCGGACGATGTTCATGGTTGATGAACTCTGGGGGAAACTCACTGGGGGCTTGGGTGTAAGATAAGTTTCGAAGGCTTGCCCCTAGTGAACCATTTCTGCCAGCTAAGGACTTCGCAACCTTCAAAGTAGCACCACCATCTGGGGAACAAATGTTCCAGACTGTAATCTGTGGTGGGTATAGTCTACATTCAAAATGTAACACACCTCTCACTCTCTAAACTACAGGAGCCTCCCGGACTTCTTGTATGTAGTTGGTGAGGTGTAAGTCCTTGGAAGGGTCCTATCCATCTATCTATCTATCTATCTATCTATCTATCTATCTATCTATCTATCTATCTATCTATCTATCTATCTATCCATTCATCCATCCATCCATTCATTCATTCACTTTACATACCCTTTACTGCCCTTCTCCTGGTCACCCTCTCCCACAATCCTTCACTCCATCCTGCCTCCCCTTCTCTCCTGAATGGGTGGGGGCCCCCTGGGTATTTCCCCATGCTGGCATATCAAGTCTCTTCAAGGCTAGGCACTTCCTCTCTCACTGAAGCTAGACAAAGCAGCCCAGCTAGAAGAACATATCCCACAGACAGGCAATAGCTTTTGAGATAGCCCCTGCTGCAGCTGTTTGGGACCCACATGATGGCCACACTGCACATCTGCTACATATGAGCAGGGAGGCCTAGGTCCAGCCCATGTATGTTCTTGGGTTGGTGGCTCAGTCTCTGAGAGCCCCAAGGGTTCGGATTAGCTGACTCTGTTGGTTTTCCTGTGGAGTTCTTACCCGCTTTCGAGCCCACAATCGGGAAGGGTTGTATTTTAAACACCGAAAGCATACCATGGTTCCCTATGGAGCAAGTAGCCTACCTAGAAGTCACACTCGAACACAAGAGATTATTGGTTACCCACACTTTGCGATGCTCTGGATGAGTTTGGGATCCGGAGGATGGCATCAGTTTGTTTTTAGTTCAGAAGGGGTACAGGATGTAGTGCTTTGGCGAAGGTTTATTTGAGAATCTACAGAGGCCAGGACTTCCTTCATTGTCTAAAAGTAGAGCCTTCAGAAGGAGCTCCATCACTACCCACTTCTTTAGGAGCTTCAGGAATAGAGAAGATTGACTCTTGTCCCAGGCACTGAGAACAAGAAATCATGGAGAGACACTGTCACATTCCATCCCCTGCCCCATCTATGCTGAGGATGACATCATCGTCCCCACAGTTACATCCCGTTCTCTTCTCTTTCTTCCTTTTTTATTTTTGGTTTTGGTAATTTAGCAATTAGATTTATATGTTAAATCCTCAATCTACAATATATCCATCATGTTTCTTTCTATGCTCCAATGTACATATACGAATGAACATTGTATCTGCTTTCTTGTTAAAATTTCTTTTGTCAATTTAATTCATGGCTCCAAGCACTAAGTTAAGTCTAAATGGGCAGAGGGAGGTTTTCATCCGTGACAGCATTAACTTTCTAGAGCAAAGGCTCCTAGACTAAGACCTATTTTTCTACGGCCTATGAACCCAGAATGATTTTTACCTTCTTAGATGGTCAGAGAAATAAAATGACATAAAATCCGAATAAAGTTTTATTGGACAATAACTGTGCTTGATGGCTTGTGGAGCGCCTCTGACTGTCCTTTCTTTGGAGAGCGGCATATTTGAGTGGCTGCAGCCCGCCAAGCTGAAAATCTAAGTACATCCACTTCCTCTCCAGCACATCGTTCTTTCAGTCTCCCTAGCAATTTCTGCTGTCTTGATTTTCACTTAGTTGCTTCGTCTGTGCCCATTAGAACTAAGCTTCCAGAGGGCAGAGGACTTACGGCTTGTCGTATACCAAATCTGTGTCCTACAACTCCCATCATGCCACAGGGAAGAGCTGCCCGGTATGACTGTGTGGCTAACATTAGCTGTTTATTAAGCGCTTACTGTGTGTCAGTCACCTATGTCAAGACTTTCCACCATGGCAATAACTCGGTTGGATCTTTTCATTTGTTCTGTGCTTTAGTTTGCCCCTCGCCCATTCACGTGTTGCAATCCTAACCCTCAATAAGTCAGAATGCGACAGTGCAGATGCTGTTTGACTCATGATGGGGTTATGTGCCAATCTTAAGTTGAAAATACTGTCAGTCAACTATGGGTGTAGTACCCTTAATCTGTCAACAGCATACCTAACAAAGCAGTGTGCTGTGGTGTGTGGGCTAGTCCCCTGCCTGATCTTGAGGCTGTATGGAGGTTTTGGCTAATTGTTGCTGTCTGCTCTATGAGAGAGAATCAAGTCACATATTGCTAGCTTGGAAAAATAAAGCAATCAACATATAATTTCTATTAAGTGCATATTAATTGGACACTGTTGTCAAGTTGAAAATGTTTACTTTGGGCCACAATGGCTCAGAGATGAGTGTGTTTGGAGTCAGAGCCTTTAAAGGGAATTGTAGCCCTCTCATCTGTTTGGGGTTCTTACAGATCTAGAACACTTGACAATGAGAAGGCAGAGGAAACACCCTGTAAACACCCAGGAGGATGGCCACCTTCAGGCCAGATTAGACAAAAATCAATGTGACCACACCTCGACGATCTCAGATTTCAAGATGCCACAGTGAAAAAGAACTTCTATAATTTAAGTCACTCAGCCCAGAGCACTTTCTTATGTTGGGCCAGCACACAAATATACTGCTGTTCGTTTCTCTTTCAGATGAGAAGGCTGGCGTGCTTGGGGTTCATGATGATGTACAACCTATAGTTAATGCCCAGAACATCCTACAGTTGTTCATGCACAGAGCTAGAACTTAAACACTGGGCGTCACCTCCTGTTTCTTAAAACCACTGTACCATGTTGCCTCTGAGGAGTAGTTGGGAGGATCCCTGAGTAGAGATACGAGTAGATATACAAGCTTCCTTCTCCCTGCAGAATGAGTAAGATTCCCAGTCTTCATATCCCAATGAAATCTATGGCAGAATCTGCCTTAAGTTTTATTTGTTATGTATTTTTAAAGTCAGCATAAGAAGTGTTGTTTCACTGTGCAATTTTCACAAGTCATACATTCTAATGTATTTTGTTCTTATTAATGTCTCCTTGTTATCTATCCTCTTCATCTTCCTACGCCCTCTCCTTTCCTCCTACAAATAGTCTCCTTGCTTTCATGTCATACGTAATGCTGTACTTCAAAATTTTAAATATTTATTCAGAGAGGTGCATGTGGAGGTCAGAGGACAGCCTGCTGGAGTTGTATATCTCCTTCCACTATGCAGATCCTAGGACTGAATTCAAGCTCGGTGGCCGGTGCTTTACCCCGAACCACCTTGCCAGCCCTACTCTGGTACTTGGTAATGCTTTCTCCTTAGTACTAAAATCCACGATTGTGCATGATCTTTGTGAACTTCATTCCCCTACTCTCATCTCTTTCTCTCTTTCACTTCAGCCACATCAGCCCACAGCTATGAAGTGCTCTAGGTACCTCAATCTCTGACACCATTTAAATCCCCGGTCTCAGGCATCAGCTTGAATGAGGATTGCTCCTAGTGGCTTTGCAACCATGGGTACTCCTTTCCACCCCCCAAAAAAAGGGAAAAAGTTCCTGGCCCCTGTATTTAGTGTTTTCATAGCCTCCCACACCTTCCCTTGTAGCACTTTCCATAACTGACACAGATAAATCTCCAGCATCTTTTTTTCTTCCTATCGTTGAAGTTCTACAGGCCAAGGACTGGGTCTGAATTTTTCCCACTGTGTCTGCGATGCTGGTCCAGTGTCTGTCACACAACAGATGCTTAGTAAATAAACCTTTTGAAAGTAAGTATGGGATTTAACGGTTGGTGTAGAAGCAGTCACAGTTGCTAGTCACTGCCTCCCTCTATCACGTGGCTGGACTACCCTGGGCACTCTGACAGATCTTTTCATGACTCTTGAAAGCCAGGCAGTTGTATTTTCAGAGGGAGCTGGGGGTTCGGAAGGTTGTGAGATTTGACCCAGACTGCAAGGCTGCTCCGAGGCAGAACCTGGACAAAAATCTTAGGTCAGCTTTGCTCTACATTTCATTACCTTCCATTCCTGCGGGGTACCCGCCAGAGAAGACTGCTCAGACATGGGTTTTAACCAATTAGAAAGTATTTGTTGGTGACTACATTGGGGGTTTGTCGGTTTACCACTGAACCCTTCTCAGGGTGCGTGTTAAGCATAAAACCCACGGTCTAGGTTGACACAGTTCGGTTAACAAGGACAGTTAGCCAGCAGCAGAACTACAGAAGCCAAAATGCACTCTTAGTGACTCTCCCGGAACTATGGACTTTGATGGATTAGGTCTTTGTTTTCATTTTGTCAGGGGATACTGTGTAATGGCACTTACATCACGGAGTTAGTTGACTAAGGTATGGGGATGGACTAAGACCTGGGGCCCTGTTGTGTCATCTGCCTGATTGCTTTGAGTGACTGGCCAGTTTTATGCCAATGTAAGCTATAGTCATTAGAGAGGAGGAACCTCAATTAATAAAATGCTTTCATAAGACCAGGCTATAGAGAAATAAGCCTGTAGAACATTTCCTTAACTTGTGACTGATGAGGGATGGCCCAGACCATTGTGGGTGGGGATACTCCTGTGTTCGTGGTCCTATGTTCCATAAGAAAGCAGGCTGAGCAAGTCCCAAGGAACTAGCCAGGGGGCAGTACTCCTCCATGGCCATTGCATTGGTTCCTGCCTCCAGGTTCCTGCTCAGTTTGTGTTCCTGCCTTGGCTTCCACCAGAAAACTGTGATTAAGGATTTATAAGCCAGATAAACCCTTTCCTGCCCAAGTTACCATTGGTCATAGTGTTTCACAGTCATTGGAACTAAGCAGCAAACTCCATTTTCTTATTGCTTATTGTCTTTCCTTTAGCCTTTCGCACTGCCCAGCGGGTCTGCTAACACATAGGACACAGCTCTTTGTAGGTTTGAGGGTCTGACATCAGCTTATTTTCCTGGAGAAGTCTAAATTTGAGTGTCGGTGTCATAGTGGCCATTATATTTTTCCTTCTGGTTCCAGACTATTCTCTTTCTGACGTAGGGTCCCATTATGTAACCCAGATGACTTGGGACTTAGTATGTGGCTCAGGCTGACTTGGAACTTCCTGTATGGTCCAGGCTGGCCTTGAACACATAATGAATTCCCTTCTTTTATTTGTGTGTCCTCTGGGTTTACCTAGAGCTTGATTTTTGTTTTAGTTATAATACAGAGGCTCTTGGGAATCTGATTTTTTTTTGTTTTCAGTAGTAGTAGCATTTCTCTAGAATACCCTCTAAATCTCTTCTCTGCTTACTCAAATACTAGAGTATGGATACTCTATAGACAAAATTTCATTTTGGCTAACAGTTCTGAAGGTTGAAAGACCACATTTTGTGCTGGCCTTATTTATGATTGTGGTTTGAATGAGAATTACCCCCCCCCATAATCTCAGACATTAGAATATTTGGTCCACAGTTGGTGGCCCTGTTTGGATAGGTTTAGGAGGTGTGGCCTTGCTGGAGGAAATATGTCACTGGGGATGTGCTCTGAGATTTCAAAGCCATGCCCCATTCCTGATTCACTGTCTCTGATTCCTGCTTACCCTTGAAGGTGAGAGCTACCAGCTTGCTGTTTCAGTCCCATGCCCTTCACTGCTGCCTTTCTCTGACATTGATGGTGACAGACTATTATCTCTTTGAAACCGTAAGCCCAAATAAACCCATCCTTCTCCATCTAGCCTTGGTCACTTTTGGTTACAGCCACAGAAAAGTAACAAATGCATTATTAGAGTCCCAGGTCAGCACAGGGCCTCACCTGTCAAGAAATGTCATGGACGTATCTTTCAGGTGTCTCTGTCTTTATAAAGTCACTGTCATTTAATCCTGGGGACTCTACTCTGATTATCCCGTCTCATCCTTATCTCCTTCCAAAGCTCTCATATCTAAAACCCAAGTGCACAATCAGAGTTCTTCTATCCTAACCTCACAGTGGGGATTTAATTTCAGCCCATAAAGCATGATTTAGGGGAACAACTTCTTTGACTGTACTAGACTACAAACATGGCAAGTGGACCTGTATACAGGGAAGGTAGTGGAATCAGTTTGTGTCAAAGTGTTGCTAAATAGCCCTTCTGCAAGATTATGCAGATTCAAATTATCAAGGCATTTTAATGGGGCAACTTTCTAAATATATGAGAGAGGTGTAAGGCAATATTCCTAGACCCTTAAAGCTTAGAAATGAATGAAAATCTCCCTTTCTTCATTTCCCAATGCCCATTCATTCTAGAATCTTCAAACTACTTTATTTTGTATTTAAGTAATCACTTAGGGTTTGAGAGACTGAAGGGGAAGGTGTGAGCTGTTCTCCAGAGTCTAGCAATGCCTGTCTTGGTTATCTGTGCATTTCAGGCCATCTCTCAGGTACGAGGAAACCTCCCCTTAAGATCTCTCTAACCTCGGGGGTCACCATGATCCAGAGCCTGTCTTTGACTTTAGGCTCAAGGGGAGCCTTGTGTTTATTAACTCCTGAATAGATAATGTTCTGACCATTGTACATCACTAATGTGTCTTTATCCCTTTACTGTTGCATGGAAGATTTAAATATAAATTACCCATTTACGTGGACAAACCCACTTGTAAGTACACCGTAGTGTCTGTTAAACTCTGCCAGAGAGGATTTACTTGTTAAGAAAACCTCAATCCAGGATGGAAATACCATGAGGATTCTATGATAGACCATGAGGATTGTATGATAGACCATGAGAGTGATATGATAGACCTATGATGATCATATGATAGACCATGAGGATTGAATGATAGACCATGAGAATTATATGATAGACCATGAGAATTATATGATAGACCATGAGGACTATATGACAGCACCTTTTCTTCAGCTTGAGAATGGCTTAATATCCCTCCTGGATCTTCCAATAACATTTTCGTTGTGTCCCTAATTCAGACTTAGAAAGGTGCCCTACTGAGCACTCCTGGGGTTGATTTTATGGCTATGCAGATTGCATGTACCTTAAAGGCAGCGGCCCTGTGTCATCCATCCTACTCTGATGCACTGTGTGTGCTCTGAGCTGAAGTTGTCTGCAATATAAAGAGTAGGAGTTGACAAATAGGTGGGGAAAATAGAAAAAACATGAAACGAATCTCACCTTTTGAACATAATGAGATAATTTATATCAGGTGAATTTTTAGATCTTGCTGTCAGTTTGTTAATAATGACTTCGCAGACAGTATTATTTTAAAATGCATACCTGATTAATTCAGTTTTGAAACATTAAGGCTTCAGCAATCCGCAGCAAGTCCTTCTTGACAGCTTGACAAGGATAAACGTTTGTTTGCAGTTTGTTCAGTTTAAAAATCTTTAAATTAAAACATAAGTCTTCATCTTGCTTACTGCCCAGATTTCTGGATTTTATCATGAGCACTTTCCCCTCTCTGGAGCCATGTACATATTAGGTTGTATTTGAACCTTTTTTTACTTGTACCTGGCTGCAAAAACATTTAAAAATACATATATATATATTTTAAAACAGAGGACATCATTTATGAGCTAAGATGTATATGTAGGGGAAACACGTTGCAAATGAATGAATCATACTCGAGTTCACTAACTTTAGCAGAAGGACTTGAAGATGTCTCAACTCATACACTAATTATTCATTATATGTGTGCTTAGAAACTTGGGCTCAAAGGCTGTCTTCCAGGAAGGCACAGCTCTTCAAGGCATGCAGGGTCTGCCCTTTATTGGTGAGATGAGCATAAAAATGCTGCTTTGGGTGTGGGGAGCTAGCTTAGCCAGTCAAGTACTAGCTAGGCAAGCCTGAGGGCCAGAGTTGGATCTTAGAACCTATGTAAAAATACTACCCATGGTACTGTGTGCTTGTGGTCTCAGCACTGAGGAGGAGGAGACAGGGGAATCCCTGGGGATCACTGGCCAGCCTACCCCACCAGATTGGCAAGTTCCAACCAGGGAGGGATCCTGTCTCAAAGATCAAAGTGGATGGTGTTCAGGAGAACGGCACCCAAGATTGACTGCTGGCTCTACATGCATGCATGTGTGCACGCGCGCTCACGCAGACACACACACACACACAGTACCATGTTTAGAAAATTATTCTGTACCAAATTGAAATAAATTTTATGGACTAGGCTTAGAATTTACGGTAAGTCAAGAATACCGTTTTACAACCTAAAGATCACAGTGATGGCTCTACTGTGAGATTTGCAGTTATCACAGGAGGGGCTCAAGTAAAGCTAAGCCAAATAGACCAATTGTGGGGTGTTTTCGGTTTCACAGTTAAGAGAATATTATATTAAGTCACATATTTGAAAAAAAACCCAATAACTCTGTAACCAAAATAGTATTCTATAGCAACTAAAGGAGAGAGCGTTTCTTTGGACTCACTGTCTCAGGGGCTCAGACTAAGGCTGCTTGACCCCTGCTTCTGAGCAAAGGGTCACTGTGGCAGGAGTCAATGGGCAGGAAAAGCTGCTTTCCCTTCTTGGTTATAGAGAATAGAGTGAGGGCTGAGGAAGAGTCCACAGACAGGATACCACAGGATATGTCTCCAGTGACCCCATCTCCCACAGCCTGCAGACATTCTCAAGATAGTACCACCAGCCTGGGAAGCAAACATCCAAACATGGGTTTCTGCTGGGGACAAGTCGCACTCAAATGAGTGCACATGGCTACTTTAGAAATCTCAAACATTGGAATGGGAGTTTTAATTAAAGGAGGAATAAAGTCCATCCTGTTTTCCTCATGTATCGAGTATCCTAATTTTATGAGGGTTTATTTTTCCTCCCCTTTCTATGCTGGTGACTCTCTGAGAGCGAGTACTGTTATTAGCTATTAGTGATATTGATTTTGTTTGTTTGTTGTCTTTTGGACAGAGGAGGGGAGGCTCTTGGATCTCACACACAGGGTCTTTCATACTCTGAGTCTGAATTCTACCACCGAGCTACATGCTCAGACCGAGTCTCTAAACATTTTGAGTTCATTGTAGGTGTACCAATTCATTAATTTCTAATTTAGTCATAACTTTATAACTAGGCTGTGAGTTCCTTGAAAAATTAAATCTAGGTGAAATCTGTAAAGTTAATACATAAAATTGTAATTTCGTACTTAGCTTTTTATTTGTTACATGATCTTTTCACTTAAAATTAATTTACGTGAAAAGTCTTAGGGAGGAACAAACCTTTTTATCTATTTCTTCCTATTCAGAAGAAAATCAAATTTTAATGTCTTTCTCTCCATGAAGTAAAAGGTTCAAGAGTGGGTTGCAGTTCCTGTGTGGATATTTTCATCCTTTAATAACTGTCTTCAGTGATTATAGTTTAAAGTTGTGAGCTACCTACTTACCTGTTTTAGTTAATTGGCAGGCAGGCCTTAGCACAGCCTGAAGGAAATTCATGTATCAGCTGTATAAAATTGCTACCTAATTCAAGCGGGGATATAATTTCTTTTATTATGAATCTCCATTGTATTCTTATTTTCAGTATGAGGGGTCAAACCTAGGGGTTGACAAACGCCACACAATCGTGTCATTACCATCGACCTACCCTACACATGTGAGTTGTCCAAGCCCAGCTTTGTGGAAACACATGTCAGAGGCTAAGCCTTTTGTTTTTCAAGCGTGTCATAATTCCGGGTCTATCAGTCCATGTTTCACAGCAGTAGACTGGGTCTCACGATTTATGGGGGATAGGAAATTAAACTACCCCAGGTGAGTCTTGTAATGCCTCTTGTCTTCAGTTACTTTGAAATTACTGTGAGAAGAGCTGGTGAAGCCATGAACAAGGTGACTTGTAAATGAAAGCATTTAATTTGGGGCTCATGGTTCCAGAGGATTAGAGTCCATGGCCACCATGGTGAGGAGCATGACGGCAGGCAGGCATGGTAGCTGAGAGTGTACATCTCAATCCACGAGAAGGAGGCAGAGAACTACCTGGGAATGGTTTGGCCTTTTGGAACCCCAAAGAGTGATGCAAGTGACACACCTCCTTTACCAAGACCACACCTCCTTTACCAAGACCACACCTCCTAATCGTTCCCAAACTTCTGTGTTCTATTCTTCTCTCTCTCTCTCTGTCTCTGTCTCTGTCTCTGTCTCTGTCTCTCTCTCTCTCTCTCTCTCTCTCTCTCTCTCTCTGCCTTCTCGTTATGAGTTAAATTGTGGCCCCTCTTCTTCAATGATGTTTGTAATGTTAATTTTTGTTGTTAACGTGACTACTTTTAGCAGTAACTAAATTCCAATCAGCCTGTGAAGGGTTTTTGATCAAATCATTTGATGATAGTATCATAAAAGCATAACAAATATAAAAATTTTCTTAATTTTATGCACACACACACACACACACACACACCACACAAAGGGTTTCTCATTTAGAGAAGGTTGGCCCAGGACTCACTATGTAGCTGAGGATGGCATTAAACTCCTGATCTTCCTGTTTCCACCTCCCAGGTCCTAGGATTGCAGGTGTACTAGTTCTCCTGGTATAGTGTAGAATGTCGATCACACACGTCTATACCACAGCTCTTTCTGCCTCAAGTCACAAAGGCATATATGTGGTTTTTTTTCCACATACTATTTATATCTTTATATCTTATCCCACAATATTTACAAGTGTATATATTTCCTTAGATATTCATATTTAAAGGTTATGATTGTGTGTGTGTGTGTGTGTGTGTGTGTGTGTGTGTGTGTGTGTATGCCAGTGTTTACAGAGGCTAAAAGAAGGCATTGGGTCCCTGAGAATTAGGGTTACAGGTGTGTGGTGGTTTGAATATGCTTGACCCAGGGAGTAGTTCTGCTAGGAGGTATGGCTTTGTTGGAGTAGGTGTGGCTTTGCTGGAGTAGGTGTGGTTTTGTTGAAGGAAGTTTGTCATTGTCATTGTGGGCTTTAGGACCCTCCTCCGAGCTGCCTGGAAGTCAGTCTTCCTAGTGGCCTTCAGGTGAAGATATAGAACTCTCAGCTCCTCCTGTACCATGCCTGTCATGACTCTACCTTGATGATAATGGACTAAACTAAGCCAGCCCCAATTAACTGTTGTTCTTATAAGACTTGCCATAGTCATGGTGTCTGTTCATGGTGGTAAAACCCTAAGACAAGGTGGTTTTGAGCTATTTACTTGATCTAGGAGCTGACAACAGAACTTTAGTTCTCTACAAGAGCAGCAAGTGCTCTAAACCACCAAGCCATGATCTAGCCACAAGATATTTACATTTGACACCTGGGCTCAATGTTGTATTTGAAGTTTGCTGTCTGTTTAACTACTTTTAATTGTTTTCCTGCTATCAGATTTACTTGACAAAGAGGAATGCATTGGGCCTTTTGAAATGGGAAGTTCATTAAGAAACAGTGGCTTGTTCTTTTTGGGGTTTGATATATATGAAGAAGAAACAAAAAAAAATCTTTAGTAATTATCATGGCTTCTGGTGTTCATTTTAGTCTTAAAATAAGAGGGTTCAGCTCTTTCCCGCCCTCTGCAACAGTATTTAGGTCCTGCATAGACTTGGAACCGCCAATCGCGAATGGAGTCTTCCCTAGCTACCTCTTCCGCTCAAGCATTCCTGAGAAGGGTAATGGAATCAATCCATGATCCTCCTTGTGAGGCTGTCCTTCTAAGTCAGAACATAGCACTTGGCTTCAGATTCTGACTCTTACTGTGTTACTGTGTGAGCTTGGATGTGTTTCCCCTTCCGACGTTTAGACTGTGAATGTGTCGTCAGCATTAACTGAGGTCATCTAAGCTGAGCGCCATCGTACTGCTTTAGCTGTAACCTTGTCCCTGTAGCTCACCAAGCCCTCAGTGAGTGGCAACCACTACTCAGCTCTTTACTTGTGTAGCTCACGGACTCCGCTGAAGGTCTTTACATTCTGCATGTGAGTGTGAACCTGAGTGTAGGTAGGTTCGACATGTGTGTACATATGCCAGAGAGCATTAGATCTCCTGAGACTGGAGATACAGGTGGCTGTGAGCCACTTGATTTGGGTGCTGTGAACCCAAAATTAAGAGAAGCAAGGGATCTTAACCATGGAGACCTTTCCCCAACCACACGTGAATTTCTTCGTATCATATGTGCATGAAGTGTGGTAGCAGCCTTCCCTGACTATGAACTGCACACCCTGGGGAGATTTGGGGCATGCGGTACGCACAGTGTATAGAGTCAAGTCAGTTAAACCTGGCTCATTTGCTGGATCGCTTAAATTCACACCACCGGTCTCAAAGAGCAAGCACGTTTCCTTGGTTCGTTGGGAAGGCAAAACAAGTTAGATGAGAATGAACCCGAGCCATTACATTTGTAGAGGAAGTGCCCGTGGGTTACTTAGTGACTACTTATATCTTACACAACCCTGCTAGCTATGCTTTGGTCAAATTGCACATATATTTATTCATTCATTTAAGATTTTTTAATTAACATATTTTTATATATGTGAGTGCACTGTCATGAATGGCTTTGGAAATATCAGAAGAGGGCATCAGACCCCATTACAAGATGGTTGTGAGCCACCATGTTGTTTCTGGGATTTGAACTCAGGACCTCTGGAAGAGCAGTCAGTGCTCTTAACCACTGAGCCATCCCTCCAGCCCCCCTGCACATGTATTTATAAGATGTCAACCATACCCTGGACTGCTGGGAAGTTAAGGAGAGTCTTGTTGTCCTCTGTGAAACCATTTTAAGAGTTGACATGCTTTGTGTGTTGATAAAATTCTGCTCTATTGATTAAGACGAGTTCATTTTCTCAAACTAAGTGTTGAGAATCTCTTTGTCTTTGTGGATGTCATAACACAGCAGCACATCGCCGTGCTGGGACTGTGAAATGGAGGGTTCTCAGAGTATTCCAGCGGAGTAAACACTGGGATTGATGCTGTGCAAACATCTGGGTGAAACACATCTGCTGCAGCGGTTCTTAGCACAGCTGTCTTTGATGGCTTTCCCCTGAATCACTCATTCCCGAGAGTCCTCTTTCTGGCTCCTATCAGTGGCTTACCAGGTTTGCATAATGAAGCTTTATCAAGTGTTTTGGGAGGTGGTAACATCATCTTTGAACTCAAGCTATCAGAAGCAAAAGCTTTTCAAGTCACTTACTAGATTTTATCCTCACTGTGTACAGTGAGTTTCTTCTAAAGAGGATAGGGGGCCGTTGGTGTGGCTCAGGGAGTAGAGAATTCAACTCCCTCTGTTAACTGCAAACTTTTACTCCCCTATCTACTTAGTAGGTGACAGTACGCATACCACCAAATTGGTGATTTCACTTCCAACCCCATAGGAAGATCCCTTTAGGAGCCACACCCAGGCGTGCTGTCCATTAGCCATGTTGGTTAGCTTTTATGCACATTCGATTCATAAACCCCAGTGATTTCGTTACTTTGAACCTCATTCATTGATTTGGGTTCATGCTCCCCCCACCCATCTAGTAGAGGAGACAAGGCTCTACTCATTTTAAAAACCTGCTACGTGCTAAGCGGTGCTAAGCACAAGACATGGCTGGAGCATAGGGGATGCCATCTTGGTAGCAAGGCTCGTTTAGTAAGTTGATGTATATGTCGAGTCTTAGGAGAACAGCATGAGTTCTTCAGCTGGGTCCTCAGCATGGGGATAGGAGCTCTTCCAGGCTTGAAGATTTGTTGAGTGATTTGCCATGGGAAAGCTTTTGGGTAGGAGTTTCTGGTCTGCAAGATAGGATGCTACATAAAGCTAGTTATGCGTGCCTACTTGGGCTCTAGATTCCACGCCAAAGGGTCTTCATGAAGAGGGGGCGACTACTGGAAGATGTGGAGCAAGAGACAGAAGGAGAACAGTTAAAGTTCCCCGCAGCGCTGTCTTCAGTAAAGCTGCTTTAACGTGTGCTCTCGGGTGTTAAAGCTACAGAACGTTTATGATTTCCTTTTCACATCCATTTATTGTGTGTGTGGGTGCCATCGTGTGCACGTGAAGGTCAGAGGGCAATGCATTGGGATTGGTTCTGTCTTTCCACCACGTGGATTGAACTCAGCTTCAGGCTTGATGGCGAGAACCTTACCTGTTGACCCATCTCTCCCCGCCCTGGAGTTACATTTAGATAGGGGTCCTCGGAAAGGCAATGTTCTTCGTGAGAAATAGCACATGAAAGAAAATCTTTCTAGTTTTTTTTTTCTTAACTCTCTTTGAATCACTGCCCTCAGGATGAGAGTAGGAAGAGGAGGGAAAGCGGTCATTAGTTATGGGAGGTCTGTTTCCAAGGCTCTTCTTCTAAAGTATGGGAGAGGGTGGAGTGCAGTCTAGACTGAATCGCTGTGGGTGGGAATGGAGAGACGTGTGGTGTAGTGATGGGATAGGTTCTGTACCATAGCAGAATGGGCGGGCGATGAGAAGAGAAGTGGGTGTGTCCAAAGTGACCGAGGCTTCCATCGAGTTTGCCTGGATAGCAGGGTTAGGTGGCTCCATTGCCTAGGATCAGGGGCGAAAGCGAATCTAATGAGCACTTGTTGGGCATTTAGGTAGACATGGCTACAGCAGCCAGTCAGGAAGTAAGAGTGACGGTCGGAAGACCTGAGTCACTCACTCTTCATCCTGGAAGTGAAAGAGTGCCTCCTGGGAGAACAAGTTCCAGGCAGGGCAGCACCACAAAAGTAGCAGATAGGAGGCGGGTGGTTAGTGAGAGGAAGACCTAGCAGGGGGTGAGGAGAAAGAAAAACAGGTGGAGGAGGCGGGGCATGAGTGCAGAAAGGGGCGGCGACTAAAATGGCACATTGGAAGGGCTTTGGCATTTGCAGATCGCTGCTGCCCTGGGCAAGCATACAGTCACAGATCGTACACTGTATCAGTGTGGAGTGAAAAATTGTACTACGCTTTGATGGGATGGGAAGAGGAGCAGGAAACTCAGTGTAAGGTAACTCACACCATCCACATAGGGAATTCCAGCAGAAAGTGACTTTGAAGAGGAAGCTGAGTTTGGACGCATTATTACACGACCCAGGAAACACTAATTAAAAAAAACCAAAAAACAAAAAACCCATCACACTATGGTGTTGTGTGGGTGGTATGGTTATAATACTGAAGAAATGTAGAATAAAATTCTTGGGCAACTATTGCTAAATAAAAGAAAACAGGACAAAGTTCTCAGGAATATCATTAAAACTTTATAACAATACAATTATCATTGTTTGGGTTAATGTAATAATTACACACTTTTTACATTATGAAAATAAGTCATAAATAGTGTAAAAATAATTCCGAAGGTCAACTTCTCACAAACTAGGAACCCTGAAAACAAGTTTTGAAAGTAATTAAAAAAACCCAACAAATCAGAAAGTGAACACAAAACAATCATCTCCAGATTGCAAATCAAAACCTTCACAGGCCTTTGATTCGGTAATGACAGTTGGAAAAATTACAACTGAAATAAAAAATCAAACGGGAAAAAATCAATCTTTTAAATATTTACACTACTGAGATAATCAAGTTTGTGCCATATGTACAGTGAAAAGATACAACGCATTCTTAGAATAACCAAGTAACACGAGACTGACCCATAAAACATTAAAATAAAACCCTACACACAAGGTTACATGTGCCACCCCCCATTCCCCTCTTTCTATGTATTTATGTGAGTTTTTGGCAATATAAAAATAGCTGCACATAGAGATGAACTTTAAAATGTAAAAAATACAAATAAAAATATAATATTTCCAAAAGATAAATCAGATACATACATCTTTTTTAAAATGTCCAGCTTAATGAAACATTTACAACATTGTAAAGAATATCCACCCAGATGTCAGCAATATGGGAGACGTTCCTCCTTGAATCCGACTCATTAGTATTTCTGAGATGGGTCAGAATGTCAACTCATTTTGAAAAATGTTGGTATTTTTCTCTTGTTAAGAAATCAAGCACAACGGGGTCCATCCTCCTGTCTCCAAATCACTCTGCCAATAAGCAGGGGAGGCAGCTCATACATTTTAGTGGAAAAAAAAGTCATTAAAATGTTTATTAGTATAAAAGTAAGGAAAACCCTAAATAAATTCACCAGCAATCTAAGTGAGAGGAGTGTCTCTGGGCATAAAACAAGGGGCAAAAAGAAGATGAAAGGGAAGATAGGTTAGGAAAACAGACCTGTTTCCTTTCTGTAAAAGACAAAAGACTTTTACAGCTAAGGGAGCTTGGCAGAATTATAACTGTCAATCGCCAGCACCAGATCTGACCTCCTCATGATTTCTGGGATAATAAACCTCCCATGAACCTCGTAAGATAGCAAAGCTTTTGTTTTCTTTGTCTTAGTAGCATTAAATAATTTGAACATCAAGAAAGGAAGAAAATAAAGGTCTCAAATGTCAGCATCCAAGTTTCTCACAACCCCTTATGAGAAGATGCCAAACTACAGTAAGACAGGTATAGCAGGTGGCGGGGATTAAAAACGTTATTTTTTTTTTTAATGCTTTGCTAGCAATATTTTAAAAGCATACTTGGAAATAATTTAGGCGTGTTTCCTGAGTGCCAAACATGTAAGACACCAAGGACAGCTTACCCATAGGTGCAGAATGGTGATCTGACCATTTTCTTAAGCTAGCAGATATATACACAAAGTACATGTCATACATGTAAACTGCCCCACTAACGCATCATATGCACAGAGTGTAGATACAAAGACACAGAGCTTTGTACTGGTAGGAAGGGGAGGCATTCCAATGCTCTCCATAAAATAACAGGGCAAGGAAGAATCCTCCAAGGCTGCCTTTGATGGCGGGAAAGGACAGCCATTTACCAGGTGACCTATGTGTCATGCAGACTTCTTGAACACCGGCTATGGAAGCTGAAAGGCGAGTGACTCAAAAGGGGAGGCAATCAATGCGAACTGATAAAGGCATGTGGCGTATAACGTGAGCAAAGAACACGGGGAGCCTCAGAAGGCTGGTTCACATCAGGAAAGGCTGGCCACTGAACTACATTTACAACAAATTCATGAACTCCCAAAATGAAACTGTGCACTAATAGCTCGGGAACGCCATTAAACAGAGAAATGAAATTATCCACAGTTGAGGTCCACGGCCCATAAAGATAAAAAGAAAGAAGACTTATCAGCACCAACAATACTAATGGAAAACACTGCAAAGGACACAACAATGCCATCCTTTAGAGAGGTTGGCTGTCTCTGAAGAAAAAAAAAAAACCCAAAAACCTGACCTTGATGTATTTCCCATGGGTGCTTCAATTTTTTTCTTAATTCTCCTAAAGAAGTCTTTATAAGAAAGAATGCTATCTATTAACCTATGTACTAGCAATGATGACTTATTATTCACTCATTTGGAAATTTTTCAGCTTGATGATAAAATGGATGATTAATGATGTCTTAAGAGCCCGAAGTTTAAGGCTAACTCATGGTGGTTAACCTAGCAATCCACTAAGCACAGAGGACCACCATCGTCCCTTCAGTCTGTACGTGAAATGGACGTTTACATATTCCTTTAAATGTGTCTTACAAGCCAGACCCCAGATGCACACACAGTCTAGGCGGTATCTTTCCAGGGCTCTGTCCAGTGCTTTCCTGCTTCTTTTGTTGAGCTAGTCTCATTCGAATCTCTTTACGTTTTAAATAAACCTCTTTCAAGTGGAGAAACAGAAAGGAGGATAAGAGGATATATGGCCTCAAGACTCTATAGTTGTTCTGGTTTTCTTTCCTGGAGATAATGTGTAGTCTTGGGCTCACTTTTGCCCCTCAAAAGATTTAAGACGAATTGTTTCATATATTGAGAAATACCTTACCCTAACTACACCATACAAGAAATTGTTAGAAAATAGTCTCCATTAAAAAAAATACTAAATTGGCTTAGGAGTGTGGAATGTTATCAGAAATATTAAATTCTAATCTCAGAAATGACATAAAGAAGAAAAAGAAGACACCATTTTGCATGATCAAGCATTTGGTTACACAACATGAACGATATCTTAGGGTCTGTGTCGAAGCTGTAGCTTCATTGCTGTTATCCCAAGCATGAACTGATTTCCCCTCTAGTGGTAAATATCTAAGCCCAGAACCAGAAACATTCCCATAAAAATGGCATTTAATCACTGAGGGAAATGAAATTCTCTTATGGGCTACCAGAATGGCGGTTCCCACTGAGGGTGCTTCTTCTTTGAGGCAACCCTTCCACTTAGGATAAGTTATTTCAAAACATGTCGTGAAGTCTTCACCATGCAAAGAAATGCCCAGGCTAAGACTCGGGTGAGTTTTGAGCAAGTCAATAAAAACAAAGACTCGTTTTTTTGGCAACTGTACTTCAGAGCTTTCTGAGGTCTCAGATTTGGTCTGTGTATACGACACTTAGAAATGTAAAAACAAAAGTGAGAAATAAACTTCGATATAGAAAAAAAAAAGCTTAGAAGAAGCAAGTTCATGCTACCAAGCGTAATAAAAATTTGACTTTACAATAACTGACAGGTACATTGTCAATGTAAATAAAAAATGTAGTGAAACAATTCTTAACCTTCATACTTTACAACAGTTAAGCCAAAAATGGAATCTCCCTCTAATTTCTTCAATTATCTCAAACAAACAACCAACAAAAAAGAGATGCGAAGAGCTTATTTTTTGCGGTTGGATTCAAATTGTGATCTGAAAACTTTTCTAAAAATATTGTTTAAAAACCCATGAGGCCCAAACTGAAATAAATGGTTTTTGTTCCTGGACTAAGAAAATAGAAAGTATGAGAGAAACTGGAAACTACGTTTTGTTTCTCAAACTTGTAGAAAAAAACGTTTGGTATGGATCAACCTGGGAAGAAAGGAAGGAAGGGACACTTTCCGACCACTTTTGGTAAAGTCCGCATTCGTAGCACGGCTTATTCTGTCTGATCCCATCTTGGGACGCAGTCTCTCTCTCTCTTCAGCAGCTCTGATAGGTCCGCACCTTTCAATCTGCACAAACAGGGGCCTCCGTTTCAAGACTCTGCTGTCTCCAAAACACGGCTGCATACCTCTGACATTCTCCCAAAGCATCAACAACCGTGGGAAGTCTGATCAGATCATGTAGAAAACCAATTTCTGCTGCTCTGGGTGTTCGCGTTTGTAAAGCTCCTCCCAACTCGGTCACGTCAAAGTGCAGGATGCTGAACCGGTCCTCTTCCCACGTCTTCGCTGCCAAGCGCAGCCCGAGGAAAACTAGTGGCCGCCATCAGCCTAACCCTTTGGTATTTCAACCAAGGTGTTCACAGGAGCCCACAAGATCAGGAGCTGTGGATCTGCAGTCGGGACTGCAACTCCCTCAAAATACAAGACCAACTGTGTGTGTGTGCTCTCCGCCAACTTATCTCTTTTTGGCAATAAGCCACGGTGTAACCCCCTTGAGACGACAAAAGGAACAAGAGCTCAGATGTAGTCAGAGAACTCACTGGGCAGCATGCAAGCATCTGCACTAGCGCAAGCAGGTTTGGCACACGGTCATGCTGCTTTTAGTCAGTTTCAGTAGGTGGTGTAGGCATGAATGAATGAATGCTACCAGGGAATGTGTGATGCATGTTCATAGCTTTGAGTCCATATTTGGTCACGATTTCATGTAAACTATTTCATGGTGCTCTCTGTCCATGCAATGAACAAGCCCCAAATAGGAAAATAGCAAAAGCAATCAATTGTTCTCTATCACTGATGTCCGTATAAACACATATGTTCACATAAAATAGAGACACTATATTTCCTGCAGGTTCCTCACTTCCGGGAACTGCCTTACTTCGGGGGTGAGGAAAGATGGACAAGTGTGCTACTGTGGACAGGGAGAAGCAGTGTGTTGGGTGAGCAGACCTCACACTTGCAAAATCTGCACTTCAGCTTTTCAACTATAAATATAAAAGGTGGACCATTATATACACAACTTCATGCTTGGAAGGTCAGATTCATCACTGCAGAAAAACAGACAACAAAATAGACACACGTGGTGTTAGTAGTTCTTTGTTAACAAGTCCAACTTAACATTTATTTTACAGACACTGGAAGAACCTTGTAATGTTTCTTTTTTAAGTCACCAAGCTGATTTGATCATTCGATCTCTCCCATATTAAAGTTTAAAAACTCCAGTTTACCTTAATTCTTTTTAGTTCCCACCCACATTTTTTCCATTGCCAACTAAGAACTTCATGGTAAGGGACTGTCTAAGTCACTGATCTGAGAAAGCAGAAAGCCACGATCAACCTAATGGCCAAAGGGTCTAAGCTCAAAGGCACTATTGACCGACACCTTCCTGCATAACATGTGCATGCATTTCCTGTTGATGGTTCCTCCTAAGTCTAGCCTTGCCTTGCTAGCAGGCTGATAAGGTGAACCTGCCTACTATAGTTCTCATGCTTTGTGACAGTTCTGCTGGGATAGGAAAAAAAAAAATTCCCCAAGCCTCTGGTTCCTCATTTTGAAGAACCACTCTGTGAAGGTCTTTGTAGAACTGCCATTGGCTCTGAGATCAAGAGGCAGATTGCGTTGTGCTATTAGTTTGTAGAGCAGATCTTCAAAGGTTTCTTTATGATTTGTTTGTTTGTTTGAGACTGTGTTTCACTGTGTAGCCCTGGCTGGCCTCAAACTCTCAGAGCTCGGCCTGCCGTCTGTGTATTGGGACTGAAGGCATGTGCCACCATGTCCGGGGTATGTCTTTAGTTTTACTCAAAGGAGAATCAACAAGAAAAGGAAAACGCAGAGGAGAGTGAGACAGTGGTTGTGTCTTGGCCTTTCCCCCACAGGCAACTAGTCCAGAGTCCCCGTTCAGTGCTTTCACTAATAACACTGTGTCTTTCTTTCTCCAAGAAAAACTTGGTGAGAATGAACCTGTCAGCCAGCAGATGGTGGTGTACACCTTTAATCCCAGCACTTGGTTGGCAGAGGCAAGTTGATCTCTGTGAGTTGGAGCCAGCCTGATCTATAGAGCTAATTCCAGGACAGCTAGGAATATACAAAGAAACCAAAACAAACAAACAAACAAACAAACAAACAAACAGAATGAACCTATCAATACCCATCATGGAGGATCTATATGTATGATTTCTTAGCAGTTTAGCCACCGTTAAGGTGACCATACTACTTCGAATAATCTTGTATCTGTGCTTCTCTAAGCAACCTAATGAAATTCATTAGACCATCAAAATAGCAGGGGACTGACTGTTGGAACATAGATCAGGGGGAGTAGGGAGATACAAGATAGGGTAATATGACCAAAATGTATTATATACATGTACGAAAATGTCATAATGGAGTCATTATGTATAACTAGTAATGCTAATAAAACATTAAAATTCCACAAAAATGTTCATACTGGTAGCCTGAATAAAATAGGACTAACAAGAAGCCACCTACTGGCTTCATTTATAACATATCAATTATAAATTACTTGAATATTTGAGCTATCTAAATTGGCCATTTAAGAAACCTGAGAACATTTCATTTTTCTAACTGGGGAAGGGGAACTCCACAGTATGGTGACTGGAGTTCATATGTGCTGTGTGGGGAGGTTTTAAGCAACGCCAGTGTTCTATCACTGAGTTATTTTCCTTTGTAGAAGATGCTAGATCCATGAGATTCATAGCCTTATGTAGAATATACCATCTGTTTCATAGAAAGATGAATATTTACAAGGACAATTTCCGAGTCCACCGCACTACTCATATTTCCCCAGGCTTTTCATTTCAAGAGCTAGCAAGACGGGTATGGTGTTGTGGCTCTAACATTTATGCCCTTGTGAAATGGAAATGCCGCAGACCCACGGTGACTCCAAGTTCTGAGTGGTGTCACAGGGTGGGGGAGAAGTGAACTGTATCTGAAGATGCAGTGTGCTAATGACTAGTTTTAAAGACTCCTCGTCTCACTGAATTACAGGGGAGAGGTTGGAGAGCGAAGGGCCATTCTGGCGTGGGGTGGTATTACGATGTCTGGGAACGGCAGGTAAGCTGGCGAGAGGATAGTTTTACCAGATAGGATGAATCTGTTGAGGGGTCGGTATCCAGAGCCCCTCTTGACCTCAGATGCAACCAAGTTCATTATTTGATAGGCTGGGGGGGGGGGGAGCATAGGGAGCTTGTAAATAAATGATGCCGTTAAGAGAGAAGGCTCCTCTGCCCCCGGCTACATCTGCGAGGCTAGTTGAGAAAGCACATTACATAAGATGGCCTGATGGTTGAGTTGCTGACTTGAGAAGCAACCAAGAGCCCAGCGTCTCCTCACGTTTCCACACTCTGACATAGTTTGTTCTAATTTTGCCAATCAAGTGTGGCCGTCTACAATTACTGGACAAGCTACAAAGTATCAGAGATAAAATTTCAAAACTGCAAAAGCAGTTTGGATGCTTCCCTTATTGCATTGTTATTTCCAGGCATTTTTTTCCTTCTGGTAACCTGCACACTGGGTTTACAGCATTATGTGCCAAGACTCAGTGTTCCCTGGGCTCTGCCTTCCTGCTGGAAATGATGCCATTACTTCTCGCTGTTTCTCCTTCCTAGCCGTGTCAGCCACCAGCTTGCTGCTCTTGCAAGTTTCTTTGTTTTTCAAAGGTCTATTACTCACCTGTGGGCTACCGCATGAATTAACCAAAGTAATAGCCTTGTGTGACGGGACAGAAATCAACCTATCCCTGATAAATGTTATGTTTATATTTTCTGCTTTCTCAGTTGTGTGACAGATATTGACAGGGCTCTACCGTATCTGGGCATATTTGTCAAAGCAACTGATATACAAAAGACAACCAGAATTAAAAACCACCTTAAACAGTAGGCAGAAAGAATTCAGTCAAAGAGATGGAGAGAGAGAAAGAGAGAGAGAGAGAGAGAGAGAGAGAGAGAGAGAGAGAGAGAGAAACAATCTTGCTCAGATATATTGCCCCTTTCCATCACAAAGAATTTGATGTTCCAGATTATAATATTTGTCAAGAACTGTTTTTGCTCACTGGTTTAGAAAGAAATCAGTAATAAACACAAGCCATCTAAAGATGGTTCAGAGCTGGCAGAATTTGCTTTGGAACACCCAAACAGTTTTCAAGAATGTCAAATATGAAAGGTTTGTTCTGCATGGAAAGGGGCAGGGTCAAGATTAGGATTTCTTTTCCAGAAAGCAAACAAACAAACCATAAGGTCTAGTTACCTTTTGCCAGCATCCAGGCATAGGTAATCCATCCGGTCCCTGGTTTTGAAGAGAAGAAATAAAATTCCTTAGGCTTAGACAAGTAATATGATGTCACATTCACAGGCTAAGAGACTTCAGAAATGATTTCTATTAGGTGGCTCCAGTCATAGGCATCTCGTGTTAATTAGTGGCTCACAATATTTTACCCACTCTTGGTTAAAATGAAACTGATTATCAGACTGAGCACACACCTAGAAGATACCACGAATACAGAGAACACTATGCCTAATTTTGGAAAGGAACGGGGCACAGTTGCCCCAGCGTTTTGCTCACAACCACATCTTTTTTTTTTTTTTTAAAGATTATATATATACTGTAGCTGTCTTCAAATACATCAGAAGAGGGCATCAGATCCCATTACAGATGGTTGTGAGCCACCATGTGGTTGCTGGGATTTGAACTCAGGACCTTTGGAAGAACAGTCAGTGCTCTTAACCACTGAGCCATCTCTTCAGCCCCACAGCCAAATCTTTAAATAACACACCTGCACGGTGCCTCTTGACAGCATAAAACATACCATACTTGTTTTTACTAAACGAGTCAGAGCAACATTTCCCTGTGTCACAATGGACTGTGGTATGTGGTGAGGGTAATCAATGGCAGGCCATTTCTATCTGAAGTTTATAGGTCTCCATGTTCCAGGGCTTTTCCCTCGACTAGACTGCACATAGATACTACAAAAATATACTCATTTGAAACACAGGCAGTCTAGCTAGGCGTTATAGTAGATACCGTTCACAGCGTTCATTAGTGCTTCTGGTTAAATCTTCAGAAGCCGGTTAATATTGTGAACGAAGGTTTCTAAATGCTACAGTGCTTATTGTCGTTTGAGGTGTAGGCATCTTCAGATACAAATGAGACCGGAAGACGTGACACAGTTGCAGGCATGCGTTTTCCTCCAAGTAAGAGGTTTCTGAAATATGACTTATGAACACCAAGCCAACAAAAGACAGAGTACTCCACATTAATATTTTCTAACTGTAACAATTGACTGGATGTTTTTCTATAAACACAACCTCATAAGACACTCACAAGATATACATTTACCTTTAAAGAATCATGCTTACAACTGAAGAGTCAGGTGTAAGGCCATGCAGACCAAGTGGAATGGGATGATATAAATCTTTCTTTGTACTCAACAGAATATAGTCACGCTACCTTTTTAATTGTAAAAAAAAATCTAGCCTTATGAATATTTGGGAGAAACCGGTAATGCCAGATTGGTACAAGGAGAAGGATCAACCAGTAGAATTTTAGATTTTAGTATAAGGAGGATTTTGAGGTCATGCCAATGGAGGAAGGAGTCCCATCTACTTTAGGAAAGTGAGTTTTCAAAGGAGAGACCATTATGGCAAAAGGTTATGTGACAAGGAAGAGGGTTTGGGCTGCAGACAATTATCATCTTTAGATGTACAGGGGGGTTTGGTTTTCCTTCCTGTGGTCTCTTAACAGTGCGGCTTCAAATTGGTTAACTCTTGACCATAGAAGTCTTAAGGTTCAACTGGCCTTATTTATGCTCTGAGAAAACTATCATGGAAGAGACAAAATTACTTTTCTTTCTTTTAGAGGACAGGGGGAAAAACAAGTAGGGTAAAAGCCCCACGTTCTGGCCTAGCAGAGCCATTGTGTGATGTAATCTCTGAATATTTATTGGGTAAGTTAATATTCCAAAGAACATAAAATGGACACACCGGTAGTGAGAACAATGTTAGAAGATTAATATACATTCGTTGATAATACATGCTTGCTCTGTCCCCGATGCAGAGCCCGGGGAGGAGCCCGTTCATGCACACACATGTAGTATGCTTATCATGTAAAGCTTGCTCCTGAAGGAAGCACTTTACACTGATACAGACGAATACACAGTAAACAGAGGAATGGCATGCAGGATGGAAGGAAAGAGAAATACTGTACCAATTGGCAAGGAGCATCCAGCCCATCCAGGCCAGGCTGGCCCGGCTCCCCCTTTTCCCCCTTAACGCCACGGAATCCCTGTTTGTAAAGATTAACTCATAATGTTACTAATCCAAGAATTCATTGAAAGCAAAAATGTGCTAAAGAAACAACTAGAAGAAAAGAGCTGGGAGAGGAACAACTTAGAAGGGACAGTAACACATAGAGAAGCTTCACATTCTCATGACAAGGCCTTTGTCAGGAAACCATGGCCTCCTCTTTGGAGGGATATGGGATGTTGTTGGCCCTTCTTCACATCCTACAGCTAGGTTCCAATCAGCCAGCACCGCTTGGGAGTTTAGAAACTGAGTGGAGTTGAGTGGCTGGCAACGAGATGTCAAGGACAGCAAGTGCAACCTTGTACTTCTGAACACCTGTCTGAAGGTCTGTGCTAAATGATCCTCTCAGGAACCTGCTGTTACTGGTCCCTCTGGTCTGCTCCTCTCCCATCTCATCCTCATCCCAACACAAGACATCTGGAGACGGTTGCATCAGTTAGACATACCAACGGGCAGGGTGCATCTAATCCAGGAGCGCCCTGTTCTCCTTTCTCCCCTTTAGGCCCTTTTTTGCCTTTCTTTCCCTTTTCCCCCTGTGGATACAAGGGTTTAAATAGAAGACAGGTTTTATTTTGAGGGGGTGTAGAATAAAAAATGATCCAAAATATGGCTTAGCTAAAAATAGTCTGGAAGGCATTTACCATTGTTTACTGACGATGCACATAAGACGCGGCGATGCTATAAAAAATAACTTAGACTGCCATGTTGACAGTGGATTCTGGAAGCAGGATTTATTTATTTACTTATGACAATAGACAAGAAGAAAGAAGGATACCAAAGGGGCTGATGCATTAGAAAGGCAGATCAGTGCCGACTGCCAAAATATTGGAGTCAACAGTGAATTGGGTTTTGTTCTTTGGACCAGGCAAAGATGGCGGACAAGTTACACTGAAGCCAGTCAGTATCAGGGGGAGCTTGGCTTTGGGTAACGGAGACTCCGTCCGATTTTGATTACTTTAACTTTGCCTTTCCACTCCTTTTTCTTTAACACATGATAGCTGTACAGACTCAGAGGAAAAGGCAGCAACTTTGCTCTCTCCCAAGGCTGTCCAGTCATATTCTATCTTGCAGCTCCCAGTAAAAACATTCCAGAATTAAAATGTGCTTCTGCTGTGTTTAACTTTTCCTCGCCAGCAAATATAAAAACGAACCCTTGACTTATTGAGTTAAACACACATTTCAGGTGCTAACTAACACTCGGTGGCAATGCCAACTGGAGGGACAGTTGGATAAGCCTAGGCAGTCTTCCTCCATCTTTGCTGTTCACAATGGTAAATGAGTTTCCAGCTTGCAACGCTGCAGCTAGGAAAAGCAGTCTGGGCTCATTAAAATGAGGTAGGCAGGATAATTACGTAGTGGGAATGTAGCCGTGGAAATTAGTATTTGGGGATCAAGGTCAAGGTTTGTGGGACGTCTGCGTGGATCCTAGGGACGGAGGAATTAAGGAAAGGAGGCAAAAGGAGAGGAAGGCAGGAATGCACCCCAGCTGGTCCACATTAACATAGACATCTGCAAACGTATAGACAGGGAGTTGGTGCTGTACAGAATGCAAAAGACCATACATAGATACATGCATAAACGGGAGCATTCATCCTGCAATCTGGATGGCGGTTACAATAAAACTGAACCAAACAACATGAATATTCAAAGGGAAAAGACAGAACAACATACACTCAGGAAACGTAGGAGACACTCATTCAAATTAATACGTTCACTCTGACAGCATGGGCGGAAGCTCCATCTTGTTCACCTCCTGTGTGCCAAGAACACTGTGGCAGAAGGCTTGGAATCAGAACCACTGGGGCTTCTTGAATACAGGACGTAGAAAACTGCTGTGGTTTGCTTGAGCATGAACATGAGCATTTGAAGGCAAAGTTGTAGCAGGGAGAGTGAAGGAGGAGCAGGTGAGACAGGAAATGAAGTGGACGATGCCTTTAGAAGCAAGCACTCACTCATGAAGAATCAGCAGCCCCCTCAGCAGGTAGCTTCAATGCCGTGCCATGAACTGATCCTTTTCACTTGTGCTCTGCCCTCCCTGAGGTCAGTAGACCTATCTTGGAGCAGGTCTAACCAAGACCAAGTGTGTTGGTTAAGTGGCATTCATTGCTTTATTGGCAAATGGGCTTAAATGGGTTTACTTGAATTACTGCGACAGGCAGTGATTTTGTGTTGAAATTTAAGTGGACAGCAAACTTTACAGAAAAGAGCCACTATGAGGAATGGTATGTTAACGCTGTTACATCAACATCATGTTGTAAAATGAAGTGATTATCTATATTCCTCAAAGTTATGTGCCATCGTGCGTATGAGCAGTCGAAATGTGACAGTTGTCAATTTTTATTTCTTATATCAATGGAAAAGATAAACAAAGTGTTCAACATTTACAATCTAACTTTCCTAAATATAAAATTTGCACTAATTGTGGAAATATTTTTGTACGAGTGATTAACATATATCTGAGGGAGGGTTTGTGGGTTTATGCTATTATAAGCTACAAAAATGAAAATTTCTCCCTTCCCCTAGACCCTTCGTTCTTTTATTCTTTGCCACGCTGGAAGAACGAACTCAAGGCTTTGCACATGCTCACGAAGGACTGTACCACTGAGCCAATGGTGGTATTTTTCTAACTTCTTTAAAGATAATAAAATTGAGTACCACATGATATATTTTTTGGGGTAACATTTTAGACTCCTATAATCCACTAGGTAATATATAATAAGTAAAGAGAGCTTTTAAGACAATTTGCTTTGTGTTCAATGGTCTCACACAGAGCTTGTCTCAAACCCCATTACAATTTGTAGTCAGGGTTTATAACATGGAAAAGAACTTCTTATGGTATAGTCTTCTTGTTTGTGAAGTAGGGATGTAACAGCACCCACCTCAGGATGGCAGTGTGAAAATTTCAAGGTTTATCACGTATAAGACTCTTGGGGAATGGAATGCGCAGGTGCTCTGTGATGATGTGAAGGTGGAACTTGGGATGACCATGGTATGGGCTCTTACCAATGGGAGGCTGAGAAACTCTTAACTCTTAAAACAGATGCAGTAGGCTTTGTAGCCTTCCTTTGACACATCTCTTTTGGTTTTGCATCACAATAGGAATGAGTTTCACTGTTCAAGAGACTTTACTGGACTTTTAAAAACATTGAGTTGTTAAGTATATCAGGGCACAAAGTAATCTAAGGAGAACTGGTTTACATTGGAGTCATGAAGTGGATGGGAATTCAGCTACTATAGTGAGAGAGGGAGGGAGGGGAGGAAGGAAGGGAAGACAGAAAGAGGGAGGGAGAGAGGGGTGGGGGAGAGAGAGGGGGAAGAGGGAGAGGGAGAGAGAGAAATAGAAAAGGTGATGTTTAAAATTCACAACTGAAACTTTTCTTTTAGTCATAAAACCATTGCGTGATTTTGATCCCTAAAACCTATGGTGTTGATGATCCCAAGAAATCCTTAACACCAAGTCATAAAATAATGTCTTCATTAAATAGTCTACAGCTGTTGGCTTTACAGCTAACAGAGTAGCTTCTGCACAGTGGGCATACTGTGGTCTGTGATAGAGCCTGTTTTCTCCTTCTGAATTTAAAAATATCAAAATGTATCATGCATCATTATCTCTCTTAGGACTTCAGCAAGATAAAGGAGATCCTGGCCTGCGGTAAGACTGGCTTTGCCAAAATACCACTGAGGTTTGTGCAATGTGATCTAACTTCTGTGAAAAAGGGAATTCAATCCTCTTGGACACTGTATTAAAAAAAAATCAGTGTCAGGAAGTTGAAAAACTAGCTTTGATAGCCAGGAGTTAGAATCTTCCTCCTATGCTGGAAGGTGCCTTTGTTTCTAGCTGTGTAGCCATCTTTAGTCCTCTTTGAAGAACTGATTCCTTAGATCAGCCATCTGTATGTTTTTGGAACACAGGACAGACACAGGAAAAGCGCCTGATGGAATCCTGAAGGTTCAGGAGCAGAGCAGGCAGTGCTAGAAACACATGAGATGCATGCTGGGAGCTCTGGTAGCAGAAACACACGAGATGGGAGCTCTGGTAGCAGAAACACACGAGATGCATGCTGGGAGCTCTACTAGGAGAAACACACGAGATGTATGCTGGGAGCTTTGCTAGAAGAAACACATGAGATGCATGCTGGGAGCTCTACTATAGCAGAAACACACGAGATGCATGTTGGGAGAAGTCACCTTTTCTCCCTTTTCTCCCAGGTCACCCTTCTCGCCTCGAGGACCAGGGAAGCCCTAGGGGATAAAAAGCAAACTCAACATATCTACTGGCATAACAGCAGCAAAATCATACTGAAATCAATGAACACCACTAACATAACAACATTTCATTGGTCTGAACTCAGATATAAATACGGACATGTCAAATAACCTTTAAACTTACAAAGAACAGTAATACTTAGAAATAGTACTTTCTACCATTTCAATGAGCTATGCACAACAGGTTTCTTGCTTTGTTTTTTTCTCTTAAGAAATGTAGGAGAAAGAACATAGGATATTAATTTGAATCCTGGCATGCTTACTGACTTGTATGAGTCTAGGCAAATCACTTAATCTGCCCTTCAGTCCCCTGACTATAGGATAAGGTTAATGACTATCTGTCACACAGCTGTTGTGGATGTTAAATGAGACGGTGGATACAAAGTGCCAGAATGATGCTTGGACATAACAGGTGCTCAATAAACAGCAACTCTGGTAACATAATTACTCACATAACACTGACAAGCAATGATTGCTCCTGGAGGCATTATTTTGGACAGTGTATTCTTATATAATTTTTTTTAGCTTGAGAGAAAATATACATAGAGACTTAACAAAAAATTAAAACCCACTACATAACAGCTTTGACAAAACACTCTTCCCCAAGGGCAGAGTGAGAGGCAGACAGATTTGAGACATATTTACTTTACAGAAAAAGAACTAAGTCATGCTGATGTGGAGTGCCATTAATTTAGGAAAGTATTTTGAAAGCACCTCTATCCAATATCAGTTACTAATTTTATATGAATTATTTTTCCTTCATTTATCTTATGCAAATACTAGTGTATTTTTATATTGCTGATGTGTGCATGGTAATTATATATGTGTTTGTGTGTGCACATGCATACATAGACAAAACATCATATGTTCTTGGTGTCCCTGGTGATGGAGACCTCTGACTGTATTCATTATAATTAAAGGATGCTTGCTGTACAATTACTTACATCAAGACCAGGCTCTCCATCTTTGCCCTGCCAAAGAACCATAGCAGCTACATTAGTGTTCCTGAGCGTCACCGGTAGGTTCTTGTTTAAGGCAGATCTGGGCATGCACTGTTAGTATTCAAATGACTATGCTAGAAGTCTGGAAAGGCTTCTTGATTAGTGAAATCTCTTTAAGCAAGTGAGGGGACTGTTAGTTAAAGTTATAGGGCATGAGGAATTTAAATTCTTTATCAGGGTAAAGAGATAATTTTGCTCAGGCTCTAGGCTTGCCCTTTGGCTCAGTAGCTCAGGAGGGAAGTATGAAACAAGGCAAGATGTTTAAAGTTAAAAAAAAAAAAACCACAGCAACGCTGATGGAAGATACATTGACGCACATTTAGTCTGATAGCTCAGTTAGCCTTTAAGTTAATGCAGAAACTGCTTATCATCAAACATAGTTTGAATCTAACCAGATGCTCAGAGCGTGAACATCATAACTTCAGAAGCTGCTTTGCAGTGAGCTTTGTAGAAGAATTTCCAAGGAGGGTTGGTCCAAGATGCAAGATGGTAACTTTGCCCCAATGGTGCGGGTCAGCATGCCAGTAACGCTGTATTGCATTCTGCTCTATCCAAAGTCCCCAAGAGCTACTCTGTTTCCATTAAGTACACTTGGACACTGTTTCAAAGTTAGCATCCCTTTAGGCACTGAAGTGATTGTAGATCAAGTTTATTATCGGAGTTCATAAAAAGCACGTGGAAAGCCCAGGTGGGTTAAAAGCCTAAATGCAGCACATGCTACTTTGAGTCCTACCCTACTGAAGTGACCCGGATCACTGTCATCATGAACATCAATTTCATTTGGATCATAATTTTCACCAGTGAGAGAATTTTTTTTGCTAATAATCTATAAGAATAGAATATAGGTTGGTATAAATGAAGCTTTCACATCCAATTGGCATGGGCCAATTCAAGGCAGTGCCAGTTATGAATGTCCATTCTGATGGCATGGGAAGGTTGCCATCTGTTAGGCAGAATCTTGCTTTCTAATTAGTGCTGTTTATTCCCTAATCTCTGATCTCCAGTCACATGACATGCTTGGGTGTGTCTCTATGTACAGAGACCATTTGAGACCGAGTATAACCTGTCTAACACAGAACTCTGTATTGAGACTATGTATTGGACTGTCTTTGCTCCTGTAATGAGATTAGTCTGTCCACTAGGGAAGGGTTAACAATGTCAGTGGCGGGTCACAGGAACATGCGGATGGTGGCGATCACGTGACAGGGAACTCACAGGTAGCCCATAGGGCCCTCGGGGTCCAGGCTCTCCCACAGCTCCTTTCTCTCCCTAAAATGAAAAAGCAGAAAGTTCCAATCATACATGGACCCTCACAGGCCCATACGGCTCACAGAGCAAGGCCGCCACTTAAATGTCCTATCGGAATGCCAACTCCTAGATTGTAGTGGTGAAGACGTGAAAGTCACCCATCATCATGGCAGACGACCAGATGGCTGTTGAAAAGACAGAGCTGCCACTGCCTGGCTGTGTTGAAGGATCGCCGTGTAGAGGAAGGACACTGCTTGGCTTCCTCCGGCCTTTGTATAGAGCATTGCTGTTTGTTGTCATATGTAGTTTACTATCCCTTACCTGAAATACTTCGGAGTGGAGCTGACTTTGGATTTGGTATCTTGAGGCACAATATAAACTACAAAATACATTTGTTTTATGTAGGTACCTTACAAGTGTGTGTGTGTGTGTGTGTGTGTGTGTGTGTGTGTGTGTGTGTGTGTGCGCGCGCGCGCGCACATATGAGGCCAGGAGTAGAATTCCCAGCTTTGGTGCTGTGTTAGCACTCAAAGGCTTTTGAGTAATTTACAGTTTGACGTTTTGGATCGGGAATATTTGGCCTGAACTGCCCTTTTTTTAAAAAAAATGTAATATCTTTTAAAAGTCAGGCCCTCTTTGGAAAAGCCCTTTTCTGACCACTCTCCATTTCTCCACCTCTCCTCCTCTTCCGGTCCTCGTGGTCTGTGAGACACACTGGTGTTACGGTTATTTTCTGTCTGTGGCTCTCACTAGAGTGGGCACACTGGAGCTCCAGGGCCCCCAGCTTCAGTCTCATCCTGTCCACCATGTTTTTTAGAGTAGTGCCCAGTAAATATTAGCAAATGTTAGATACATTAATCCCATTGGGCCATGCATTGTTATACACATCTTGTTTTCTTTTTGAAAAGGAAGATTTAAACAGGTTTCTGGCTTCAGTGAATGTATGATGTGTAGCATAACCCTTTATCTACTCTCAGTGTCTGTTTCATAGGGTTGGCAATAGGTTTAATCTAGAAGGCTTGCGAAGAATCAGAGTTATTGGAGGTGGTCAATGGACAGAAATAATTAACCTAGTCAGATGCAGATACTAGCACCCGACCAATGGACGGAAGCCAGGGTTCCCCGTGGTTGAATTAGGGAAAAGCTAGAAGAAACTGAGGAGGAGGAAGACCCCATAGGAAGACCAGCAGTCTCAATTACCCTGCACCCCTGAGATCTCTCAGACACTGAGCCACCCAACCAGGCAGCATACACCAGCTGAGATGAGGCCCAGACACAAATACAGCAGAGGACTGCCTGGTGGTTTGGCCTCAGTGAGAGAAGATGCACCTAACCCTGGAGAGACTTGGGGCCCTAGGGAGTGGGGAGGTCTGTTGAGGTGGGGGTAGGGGGTGGGGAGGTCTAGTGAGGTGAGGGTGTCTAGTGAGGTGGGGGTAGGGGGTGGGGAGGTCTAGTGAGGTGGGGGTAGGGGGTGGGGAGGTCTGTTGAGGTGGGGGTAGGGGGTGGAGAGGTCTAGTGAGGTGAGGGTGTCTAGTGAGGTGGGGATAGGGGGTGGGGAGTATGGGATGGGGATCAGTCGGGAGGTAGACTGGGAGGGAAGACTGGGAAGTCTGCACTATAAAAAAGGATGATGATGATGATGATGATGATGATGATGATGATGATGATGATAAAGTGTTTTTGTGTTGCTCTCTCCAGACTAAAATGTGTATTATTATGTAGCATGAAGTTCCAATTACACCTTCTTTACTTTACTTGCCTTATATCAGAGGGGGTTAAAGTTTAGACCATCTGTGTGCGTGCGTGCGTGTGTGTGTATGTGTGTGTGTGTGGTGTGATGGTGTGTGTGTGTGTGGTGTGTATGGTGTGTGTGTGGTGTGTATGTGTGTGTGTATGGTGTGTGTGTGGTGTGTATGGTGTGTATGTGTGTGTGTATGGTGTGTGTGTGGTGTGTATGGTGTGTGTGTGGTGTGTATGTGTGTGTGTATGGTGTGTGTGTGGTGTGATGGTGTGTGTGTGTGGTGTGTATGGTGTGTGTGGTGTGTATGGTGTGTGTGTGTGGTGTGTATGGTGTGTGTGTGTGTGTGTATGGTGTGTGTGTGTGTATGGTGTATATGTGTGTGTGTATGGTGTGTGTGTGTGGTGTGTATGGTGTGTGTGTGTGGTGTGTATGTGTGTGTGTATGGTGTGTGTGTGGTGTGTATGGTGTGTGTGTGGTATGTATGGTGTGTGTGTGTGTGGTGTGTATGGTGTGTGTGTGTGGTGTGTATGGTGTGTGTGGTGTGTATGGTGTATATGTGTGTGTGGTGTGTATGGTGTGTGTGTGTGTGGTGTGTATGGTGTATATGTGTGTGTGTGTGTATGGTGTGTGTGTGTGGTGTGTATGGTGTGTGTGTGTGTGTGTGGTGTGTATGGTGTGTATGTGTGTGTGGTGTGTATGTGTGTGTGTATGGTGTGTGTGTGTGTATGGTGTGTGTGTGTGGTATGTATGGTGTGTGTGCATGTGTGTGTGTGAAGCCAGGTTTCCCTGAGGATTCTACCTGTAGAGGTGTGGGGCAGGGCTCACCTCTCTCGTCTCAGGGTTTCCATCTCAATGGATAGAGGGTTGGCCAAGCTACTTAATACCGTCAGCTAATGGACGCTCGGCGCACAGTGAGATCACTGGAGATGGATCTCTTTAAGAGTCTGAGCTCTTAACACTTTATATTTCCTAATAACGTAACAGCAGTGGTACGCAGGGCAGTGGCCAGGCTGCCGATGAAATAAGGTTTACATTTTAATTATATTTCTGGCTCTTTCTGGAGGCGAGGCCTCCAGAACTCTAGGAACTTTCTCAAACCTTCTGTGCTTGGAGTACATTAGTCATAAAATAAAACAGTGATAAATGTTCTGTGAAAATTGTCCCGAAGACTATATATGATAGCAATATATGACATTATGTGGTGCTAAATAATTAATGTCACAAGGGCGGCCTGCTGTACAGTTAGGGGTCATGTTTTTAATGGAAGCTTTAAAGCATGCTGATTTAAAATCAATTTCTTTCAGATGCATTTAGCAGTGATATTTGTGAGTTTTAAAATGGTGGTGGTGGTGGTGGTGGTGGTGGTGGTGGTGGTGGTGTGTGTGTGTGTGTGTGTGTGTGTGTGTGTGTGTGTGTTTTGCTTGTATGTTGAGAGTAACAGTCAGAGGCAGTGTTCACAGAAGCAAACTAACTGGCCAGAAGCAGCCTGGGTCTAGTCTAAATATCACCGTGGAGCTTCCCACCTCCCTCCCTTCTCCTGCCTCCCTGAGAACCTTGGCCTACTTTGTTTTTAAGAGACACACACTGGGGTGTATCTAAATATGGTTACTGCTCACTGCAGAGCTTGTCTGCAGGGTTTCTCCTCTAGATTAGCCTGCCTCTCACAGCAGGGCACCATGAAGTGTGGACCCATGAGCCAGTGCTGGCCAAGGAGGCACTGGGGACACTCAGCTGGAAGCTCCCAGGAAGGTGATTCTCATGCTATGGCGGGTCTCCCTCCCTTGGGGAGAGCCCTTTCCTTGGTACAAGTCCCCCTGGGTGACCCCCTGGGCCTGCAGCTAGGATTTTGCCTGGATAGAAGCAAGGCCTAGACTCCTTTGGCTTTTTTGGTTATAGGAATCAGACATTACTTTCTTGCTCAAGCCACATGGGAATTGGATCTCGTCCTCAGCACCAAAGCATCAATCCCACTGACTGCATCTTCGATAACCTCAGAAATAAAATAGTAACCCAGGGACTTGAATGCATAGTGTTCCCCCACCTGGGTTAAGGGGTTGCAAAAGAATCATTGTCCCTCTTAAACTTAAAACACTACAGGGGTCGAAGGCCAGAGGAAGAAATCAGTATTTGAAACAAAAAATGGGCAGCAGCACGGTTTTGTGTCGGATATCCATCTTCCCCGGAACGCCACTACCATGCTTTCAGCTCTGGGGACACAGATCCAAAGATTCAAAGCAGCTTGAAGGACAAAGTGTGTTGTTTGATGTAACATCAGAGGAGAACTAACTCCAGGCATGGCTTCAATTGCCCGATCCTCTATGCAGATGAAGGCATCAGTGGGGGACAGGGAGCATGGAGAGCTGATGAGGCAGTCATGTATCTGAGAAACCCTGCACGGGAAATGCTTCATTTCTTTGTAGGCTGGCCGAATTTTATCCAGGCTCCTTAATTTGTGTATCGGCAAACAAGGGCGGGTTCTAGAACGCCCTGTCTTCGCCCATCCTTTCCGCTTTACATCAGAAACATCTGCAAGGAGACTCCAGATGGCACCTCCCTAGGCTCACCCTTCTGCTCCGGCACTTGGTTCGAGGGCGCTTGGAGCGCGCTGACACACGATCCGGTTTGAGGGGACACAAGTGTAGCACTTCACACTGCACGCACCTGCCTTCCAACTATGCACTCGAAAATTCTTAGCGACTTCATTTGCTCTTCTGGTTAATTCAGCACCAGCGCCGACACCTGATACCCTTGAGACACGGTTGAGCTATCGGAAGTAGCAGCTGATTTACCAAACAGCAAACCCTCTTGAGCCCCCAGGGCACTTTGCCAATAGACCTCCTGAGCCTTGCTGCTCCAATTTCAGGATGGGCTGAGTTTCTTCATCCAGGGCTTGAAAATGAATATCAGCAGACGCTCTTAGCTTTGAAGTATTTTTTAATGAACCTAATTATTGGAACGTGTTGGTTTGCTCTTAAAAATAATAACAGTAGATATAGATAATACATTCTCAAGGATTCATCTCTCGAATTCTTCTTGGGTAAAGCCAGACTTCACTAGGGTCTAGTCCATGGTATTTGTATTAATTTTGGTCTTATTCTCTGAATTAATTTCTTTCTCTTTCTTTCTTTCTTTCTTTCTTTCTTTCTTTCTTTCTTTCTTCCTTCCTTCCTTCCTTCCTTCCTTCCTTTCATCTTTCTGTTTTGCAAAGATTTCTTCTTTGCAATATAAACTCACTTAGATGAATGGAAATAGATGCTTCCTTACTCAGCCCTAGATGGGAAGGCGCCATCAAATCCCTGCCCTTGGTTCACAGGGAACCCGTGGAAGAGGAGGTGGAAAAGTGTATAGGCCAGAGGAGATGAAGGGCATCAAGAAAACAAGGCCTTCTCAGTCAGCAGGAGCAAAGCTCATACGAACTCACAGGGCCTGAAGCAGCACACACAGGGCCCGCACAGGTCTGCACCAGGTCCTCTGTGTGTATGCCATGGCTTCTAGTTGAGTGTTTTAATGGGACTCCTGAGTGAGCTGAGGACTGGGTCTCTGATTCTTGTGTCCTCTCTTGGTCTCTTTTCCTTCTGTTGGTTTGCTTTGTCCAACTTCAGTGTGGCTTTTTCATCTTGTATTTTATTTTGTTATATTTTAATATTTTCTCTTAGAAGTCTATTTTGTTTTTCCTAACGAGAGGCAGAAAGGGAAGGAATCTGGAGTGGAGGGGAGGTCAGGAGGAACTGGGAGGGGTACAGGAAGCAGAGACCATAATCAGGATATATCATGTGAGAAAAGAATCTATTTTTAATAAAAGGAAAAAAAAATAAAAAAGACAACAGATGCTTTACCTGAAGCGTTATATGTGGGTATATATTCATGAGCATTAATAAAAGTCTATGTGATGATGAAAATAAGTGTATGAGTCAGTGTACCAGAGTAACTAGCAAAGAAGGGTGTCTTCAAGTAGGAGGAGTGTTTCTTTCACCCCCAATGGATTGCATTATACACAGTTGTATCTGATAAGCAGTTACTGCATGCATGAACTTACATTACACAGGACTAGGAAATTAGAAGGCACGTCAGAGACATTACTACCCTGTCCTCTCTTTAAAATCAAATTAGCCTATTCTGATGAAAACTTTTATTTTAAAAAGACCACAAACTTGCACAGTGAACCGTGCCAACATTGTGAAATGCTCACGTTCCGCATATTATATCTTGCACAGTGTATGGCGGGGAAGTGGATGACACATTTCTACACACACACACACACACACACACACACACACACACACACGTACACCCACACACTCTCACACACTCACACACATGCACCCACATACTCTCACACACTCACACACATGCACCCACATACTCTCACACACACACTCACACACATGCACCCACATACTCTCACACACTCACACACATGCACACACATACTCTCACACACACACACTCACACACATGCACCCACATACTCTCACACACTCACACACATGCACCCACACACTCTCACACACTCACACACATGCACCCACATACTCTTACACACTCACACACATGCACACACATACTCTCACACCCACACGTACCCACACACTCACACACATGCACACACACTCACACTCACACACACTCACACACATGCACACACACTCTCACACACACTCACACACATGCACACACATACTCTCACACACACACTCACACACATGCACCCACACACTCACACACTCACACACATGCACACACACTCACACTCACACACTCACACACATGCACACACACTCTCACACACACTCACACATATGCACCCACACACTCTCACACACACTCACACACATGCATACACACTCTCACACACACTCACACACATGCATACACACTCTCCACACACTCACACACTCTCACACACACTCACATGCGTGCACACACACACTTGGAGTTTTCCAAGGTGAGGAGAAGAAAAAGTGGGCGAGAAACAGAGAGGGAAGAAGTCCCAGACACACGAGCAGCTGTGGGGCCGTAGCACATTTTTGTGTGTCAGACATTTATCTTCCCTGAATGCCTATCTCTTTCTGCTCCCAAGGATATGGAAACCCAGCCTAGGATAGCGAGGGTTGGTGAAAGGGCTTTGCTTTATAACACACCAAAATCACTTCCTTATGGCTCCAGGAAAACAGGTCATTCTTTAACCCTCGAAAGAAAAATGAGAACATGGGTAACTGTGTGGAGAAGGACTATGTAGATTTTGTCATTTCCTTTGGAAAAACATAATTTACTCGGAATGAACACAGTAGCTTTGTACTAAGATTATCAACCAGAATATGTAGTTCTGGAAATTTTAGCCCCATTGACTTCAACTTCCTGGATGAAGGCCCAAGGAAAATATCTTCCTTATGGGTTAAGAAGGAATAATGGGAGCTATTTAGTTTAGCTATGTAAATGTATGCGTTGTTTGCATTAAGGCAGACCAATTCCGAGGACTTTTCTACTCTTAGTCTTAGGACTCTGAATAGGACTTCAAATGGGCAATGTTTTATCTCCAGGAAAATGAATAGGTTGAGATCATCGTATACAGAGAAGCCATGCTTCGATTCCTCCAGTCCTCAGCTTAAGTGTGACAACCCAAAGAGGGACTTACTCTTTCTCCTTTGGGACCTGCAGGGCCATGGGGTCCTATAGGACCATCTGCACCCTAAAAAAAAAAAAAAGACAAAAATAAAATACTGAGACAGGCGAGAGACTGGGGTGGCAAGAAGAGGTTTACTCTGTGATTTACTCTGACTTGCCTGGGAGAACGATGCCTGCTGATGTCTTAGCATCATCCGATTCTAAAGCACTTTATTCTTAACAGTTTTTCATGCCACTTGTTTCTGAGAAATTCATGCAAGGGGGTGAAGCGTCTACACAAAAGCTATACTTCATATTTACTGATTCTTTTCAGATGAAGCATCTTCATTTCATCCTCATCCCTTTTTGTTCCTTCCAGATTTATTTTTGTTTTATATGTATGCGTGAGTGCTTTGCACGTATGTATGGATATAATGTGTGTGCAGTGCACATAGATGCCAGAAGAGGGCGCCAGATCCCCTTGAAGTGGAGTTGGAGCTCCTAGCGAGCTACCACATGGGTTCTGGGAACTGAACCTCCGTGATCTGCAAGAACAGCCAGTGCTCTTAACTGCAGAGCCATCTCTCTCTCTCTGTCCCCTTGTCTCCATAATCTTAACAAGGAAAGTAACTGTCCTTTCTTTCTATCACCCTTTCCCCAGATCCTATCACCATAGCCATTGACAATTATGGTCAAAGTCCTCAAACTTTGTTTTTTTAGCCATTTAAATGGAAGATATGTGAAAAAGAATAGTGCTGACTTTTAGAACAACTTTTTGTAGCTCTATTATGACAGTAGGGTTCACATGATGGCGGGACTGCTCTTCTAGGCTCTGCCTACAGCGCGCATACCTTATTGTTTTCTGTGGCAGATAAGGTAATACATGAAAGAATGTAAGAACTCTGGGGTCTGGTGGGGAAAAAAACTACTTGATGGTCCTTAGAGTTGAAAAATTTCAGATTTAGATTCTTAAAAACAAGGTGAGGATTTCAAATATAGTCACTCAATTGTCAGGAAGACTTTGCTTAAAGAAGCAAAGAGTGCAAAGTCGTATTTGCGGATATACTGTTATTTCAGCTTGTCTATGGACTCCCCATTGCTAGTCTAGCTGTTTGGGGGAGTCTGTTAAAATCTCAGGATAGGGAAGAGTTCAGAGTTTCAAACTCATCCTCATGTGGGTGATAATCTTAGCCATGCTCTTACTGCCCCAATTCAAGGTTCACCTCTACAGGGCTTCTAAATACAAGAGTGACCATGGCTAAAATTTAAGATGTGGAACTGCCAAAAAACAAAAGTGATAAAAATGACAGAAGACACACGATTCATTTCCACAAATAGAGACGTGGAAGTCAGTTTTATAGAAGAAATTACATTTCTAAGCCAGACATAAATGAAAAGGAAAAGTAAGTTAAAATAAATTTCTTCTTTCTGCCACTTCAGGGCCTCAGGGGATTCCGGGAAGGCTTTTATGAATTGTTGTAGGTTACTGAGACACAACTGGACGGGTCATTTTCTCACTGAGTAAATTATGTAGACTCAAACTTCGGCTTCTGAAAATGTCCTGGCAGCTCAGGCTAAACTTTGGAGTTGCGACCCCTCCTCTGTCCTTCTCTCTCCCTTTCCACGGTCCTCATCTACCTTCCCCTCTGATTCTGGCCCTAAGTGATGCCTCATCATCTGGAAAGACCGCAAAGAATGATGGGGTCTTCCCACGAGCACGTGATTCACATCCAGGAAGCACATCAGAGCAGGACGCGGGGCCGACTCACCCGGGATCCTGGCTTTCCGTCTAAGCCAGATGCTCCCTGGGATCGGGTTGGTGTCAGGGTTGGTGGGTGTAACACGAATGACAAGAACAGAGATTAGTATGAGGCACTGATGAGCAAATGCAACACTTCAAGCAACATAATACACACTCACAGGATTCTGGGGTGAATATCACATTGCTACAAATAGTTAGTCTTTAAAAAGTCACGTGACAATACACACCCCACTAATGATGGCACTTAGTGACATTTCTACCAGGAAATTCTAATCTAAAAAGCTGGTGAATGAGGTTTTCTCAGTGGACTTGCTGACAATATGCAGTAAGGGGCTCCTAGCTGTACGTCCACATGAAATTCATTTTCTAGAGACTATTATTACTCAGGATATATTTCTTTAGATTCTCAAGAGAAAGCAATAGCAGGCAATCTCCTAGTAAAGAGCTCTAGATCTCTGGCTACATTTGTTAAAACAATTTTTATGAACAAAAATGGTATGCTTCAATATACTGGGATGGCTTTCCTTTATACAGACATTATGTGTTGGACCTAAAGTTCACATTAGCTGCCACTAGAGGGACTTCGAGGAACAAGGTAGAGAGAGAGAGAGAGAGAGAGAGAGAGAGAGAGAGAGAGAGAGAGAGAGAGAGAGAGAGAGAGAGAGAGAATGAGAATATGAATATGAGGGCTCAAGTTAAAATAATTCCCAGTCTGCCTCTCAGTTGAGTTCAAATAATCTTTATATAGATGTTTGCATGAGAAATGCCTTGAAAACCATCTCTTCTTATATTAATGCATGCCTGTATTTTGAATTGAGGGTTATCTAATTGAGACATTAAATACATTTCACTTTCTATGTGGCAAGAGTAACTATAACTCTTCTTGGTTAAGCTCTATATAGCAAACCCCTAATGCTACTTTAAAGACAATGGATTAGATCCAGGAATATTTAAGAAGACATAGTGTTAGCACTTTACAGTCTCTTGGCCAGGCTGGAGAGGGCTCTCTCAGCTTCATGCTTCAGGTGCAGTTAATTACAAAAAATGAAAAAAAAATTCCAGTTGCCGGTGATGGCAACACAGGCTTGAGGGATTTTGTTTATTTTTACTTAAAAATTCCTTCAGTATGATTTTGTTATGATCAATGCTATACGTGTATAAAACACAGTCTTAGCCAGCAATGACTCTAAACAGTGGGTGTTGCTATTTCTTGTTTGATGATAACTTTTGGCTAAATGGTCTGTAAAAATCAGTAGCAGCCCAAAATTTGGCAGTAGGGGGAAGTTTAGTTTAGATAAACTAGACTAAAAGTTTGGGAAATGCAACGTTCCCTAAGCCTTTTTTGTTTTTTGTTTTTTTGTTTTTTTGGGTTTTTTTTTGGCATTTTTCCTTAGTCACTATTTTAAAACTTGAAGGTAAATGTTAAAGCGATAATTTTATATTGATCCCAAGATTCCCTACCTCACTGGAGTGCAGAACTAGCGGCTAACACATGTTTTGGGAGATTTTGTGTCTATAATCCATTGATCCAATTGGCATAATTTAACTTAAAATCTAATATAGAGCTTACATAATTCACTCAACAAGTGTGTGTGTACGAGAGACCTGCTGTGTCTCATTGATAAACCATGGGCTATTTTGGGAATCATGAAAGCACAGTACCCATGGGAAAAATGAGATAGGTCATCACCAACACACTTTATCTCACGTCTCAAATATAGAACTATTTTCCATTACTGTTCTTATGTCAGAGCTTACAAATGTAACCTACAGTATTCTTGACTGACTCTTGTCTGCATTTACTGAATAAACGACATATCAAAAGCCCTAAATTAAGCCATTACATAATAATGATTTTTAAAAAATCTTTAAAGTTGTTCTGGGAAGACTTTGGGCATAAAGTATATGAATAGATGAAAGCCACTTTTTTTGTTATGAATACTTCTGTAACTACCCTCTGTTGTCCCATGAACCTCACTGCAGGGAATCTTCAAAACGAACAACATAAAACATATAGAACACAACGTGGTCGGTTAACGTAAGGAGCCACAGTACTGACCTCAACAATGGCCAATTGCATACCTGCCACCAACAGGGGGGCGACAGCTTTTAGAATCCAAGCAGATCCAAGCAATGGAGAGAGGGTCTTAACCTCTATTAGGCCATGTTTGGGACAAGTTATGAAACAATAAACATCACTTTTTAGAGAGAGATGATGGCAGGACTTGTCCATCAGCCCCACGAGTGCGAGGTTGGCATGTATGTAATTGAATCGTGTGATGCAACATTTGTTACGGTGACCCTCAGGCACAAGGTCGAGACATTGGGGAAAACAAAACTGGGCTGTGCTCTGCTCTGACATAACCATGTGTTCTACTGACAGCACTCTCAACTGTGAGACAGCTACTGAGCAAACCAGAGCTGGTACTTTGGGTAGAAAGAAAAAAAATCTGGAGATTTGCACTGAAATGGAAAGTTTTCTTTACTTACTGGAAGACCAAGGGGTCCTCTGTCACCCTTTTGACCTGGTTCACCCTTCAATCCTTTAACACCATTTAACCCTGGTTCACCCTAAATGCAAAAGCAAATGCCAATTTTGGTTGCTATCATGGGTGTTTAGACTGTGAGAGAAGAGACCCAGTCTCCAAAACACTTGCAGATTCCAGTTTTAGGTGACAGCAGAGTGAGGCGACATTGGCTTCGCATCAGTTAATCACCTAACTTCTAAAACTTTGACAAATACTTGTGGAGAAAGCAGAAGGCTCCATGTCTTGAGCGTCACTAAAAGATGTACAGTGACCTCACAGATTTTGGAGTTCTACATCAACGAAGTTACCATTCTGATGTTTTGACTAAGCAAATCCAAGGCAATCAGAGTGGAGGATGCGGAGGGGGATCAGGAGGAAAACCCCACTCTGCTGGGATTGAAAACTGGAATATGCAGGACAGTGTTACAGACAGACATTTTAAGCCTTTAAGCATTTAGCCCAGGAGAACAGGACTGAACAGATAGATGCTGATGTCTGAAGCAATGCCATTCTGCAAGTTCTCCTTCCTGACCTTGCCAAGTCGGGTTCCTACATGGATCAATCAATAGAATAAACCACAAATCGACAGTCCCAGAAGAGACTATGAAGACCAATGAACGTGAAGATAGTTCTCCTAACTGTCTGTGGCATGTTAGAATGGAGGAAATACAGTTTAACATGGAGTACGTTACAAGAGTCCCGACGGGTGATAAATCCTCTTAACTCAGTTTAGGAAAAATCCAGGGATATAACATGCCTACTGCCTATCAGGAATAGCATGCCCCGGAGAGAGAAAGCTTGGACACGTACACTTTTCAGCTTTGAAGTACAGACATTAATTTATCAAGAAAACACCCGAGGACTCTTAAAAGGAAGGTGACCGCTCAGCATGGAGGTCATGGTCACACTGGCTGAAGGGACTCTTAACCTGCAAAAGGACCAGCCGGTCTGCCTGATGGTGAGAATCAGTGTGCTGCTTGTCAAACATAGTCAACATGAGTGCAGGGGTAGGAATCATTAACATTTACCTAGAAGAAAATGCTCATCATAAAATTGTGAGAAACACGGAGGTGGGTGCACCCCCGAAAACACACTATGTATTTAAATCTTCATAGGGTCCACACATTGTCATAGCATAGTGGACTTTGCAGAGTTTGGGGACAGGAGTCTGTGCTGTAGCCACAGTTGAAGCCCCAAATATGTTATAATTGATCAGGTCTAATCCTGAGGCCACAGTGCCACAGTCAACAATGCATGGCTTGGTAGCCGTTGTTCCTCACTTGAGGCTCATGGCTTTGCATGTGAGCACATTTCCAGTGTGTGGTTTCAAGATAATGAACTGGAAGGCAGTCTTAGCAGGCCATGAAATTTTTTGGGTGGGGAGTCATGCCCTGATGGGTGAGCATTGCAAAGGTCAATTTAAAAACAGTCAAATCGGGGCTGGGGATTTAGCTCAGTGGTGGAGCGCTTACCTAGGAAGCGCAAGGCCCTGGGTTCGGTCCCCAGCTCCGAAAAAAAGAACCAAAAAAAAAAAAAAAAAAAAAAACAGTCAAATCCAGTAGTAAGGAGACCAAATTTCAAATCTGCATCCCATTCTATTGATTGGTCATCATCTAATCCTGTAATTTGCATTAAATAGGTAAAATGCTCTGTGTCTATGTAGCTTATCAATTGCAAAGTCAAGGGACCAACAGGTCATCTGGGGTCTTTTCAATTTTATACTTTGTTGACATCAATAATGTTTTGTGGACAAAATACCTAATTTCATTTTCTGTATCAAAACGATCATGGGCATCATCTAATTGAATGGTTACGGTGTGCCTCAGACACCACAGAAACAAAACAGCTTTGGTGGCTTTATAATAACGGATACATGATCCACCGGCTTAGTGTGAAGTTAAGGCATTCTAAGAAGAATGAGGTGTCATATCCTCCCCTTCTTGTATTACCTGCCTGACCCTGAAAAAGAAATTCAATGATTCCTGTGTTAAGCCAGTATTGTTGGCAACCAGGTACATCTGGGAGAGCCAGATGGGGTCCTTGCCAATCCCCTAGAGAGGGCTCTGGATCTTGGGACTGTCCGGTGCTGACCACACTGCATTCCAAGGTACCCCCTGGGTCTCTGTGAAAGAGCAGGCAGAGACCATCTTCCCAGTGTGAGCTGTAGAAGTTCTGTCAAGGAGGATGAATTCTCTATCGCTCTCTTCTGCACTCACATGAATTCCGGGACATCACAGCTGATGGACCCCGTCCTATTCTACATGGTGACTGTGGGCGGCACAGAACAGACATGCTAGGTAGCTGGAGCATGAAGATATGGTGGTGTATACGGCAGGACAGCAAACAGAGAGCTAGTGCTACCGTAAGAGAGGGGAGCTCTGGGATTAGTCTGATATTTTCATTAGATGACCCCCTAGATGGCAGATTTTAATACATCATATATATATATATATTTAACTTATATAGTGACAAGGCAAAAGCAAAATGAAGAATGATTTATTGCCAGGTGAGAGCACTTAGACTCAGTGTGAGTCACGTTGCGAGCATTAAACATCTGGATGCTTAAAGGCTTAATGACTGTCAACATTACTTGACAAACAAATAAGACAGGACAGACATGCTTCCATCATGCTTGCCCGCAATCATCAAGGGAACAGAAATCAAATAATCACGGGATTTGCTGGTACCTTTGGTCCAGGAAGTCCATGGGGTCCCTAGGAATAGAAAAGTAGAGCTTTAATTAAAAACTGACTCATTGCCTCCTCGAAGAGGTGAGTATATCAAGTATAAAGTGAGATGTAAAACAGGAATCTTCTTGTTTGAGCTACAGCCAGAGGCAGGGCAGTGGGACATTATTTATTACCTACCAAATGTTCCTTCCAGCTCTTGGATTGCTCTGTAATAGGAAATTCATTAAGAGTCATTCTGTCTGCTAAATGCCTGCGAGAGGGAGAAAGCTGCTGGGGTTTTCATGGAAGAAAAATTAGGCAAAAAGAGAACCCCCCTGTTTTGTATTGATATTACAGGCACTTCTCAGATTTCCATTTTATAACCTGATGGAGAATATTTGAGATAATTTATGAATTTTTATGGACTAGAGGTAGAACCTAAAAGACAGAAATGTAGGGGAAAAAACAGTATCCCCACAGCTTGAGTAGGAAGAAAGGGGAGAATTAAAAAAAAAAGGGGGGAGGAAGGACTTTGTCTGTAACTCTTCATGGCCAATGTGTTGAAGAATCTCAAGGAGAAAGAAGATGACAGCCACGCTGTCCCCCATTCTGGGGGTCGCTCTTCAGTGAGGGCTAAGCAGAGTATGATTCGCATTGCATTTATTGTTACAGAAAATTGCTTCCTTTAAGGCTCTTCTAATAGCTGTTTACCAAAGAAAGGGGGTCATAATAAATGCATGAATCAGGATAAAAAGAAAGTTGTTTTGCAGAAAATACAAATATAGAAGCTAATTATCAATTTAAATCAACGGAAGGTTATTGTGGATTGCTTTGAACTTTCAGAGAGATTCTAATAAGCCATTCTGGGAGGTGCATATTTACATATCTATGCATCAGTGAAATAAAAGGAGCGGAAAGTAACTGACCACGCAGGCCGAGGTATTTGTTACATAAGTTTACATTCACGTTTTCCCTTTTGATAAGCTGTGGATAAACATTTTTTGGGGGGAAAGTATTCATTATTGATTATTCTTAGCTCTTGTTAATAATGGTTTAAACTTCCTTTAGGTTTTAATTAACTTTATCATTTGAACACGATGTAGCATTTTTCCTAACTTAACCTTCTAACTTAAAGTAAAAAGGGTACAGAAATCCCAGAACATGCCATTTAATTAATCCTTAACGAACTGTTTGGTGTTAAGAGATCAAGGTTAACTGAAGTTGTTTACCAAAGAAAGGAAGGCAATTAGTGAGACCTGGGTGACCAGGCTACCTACTGTGTGACTGGGATCATACCCACAAGGCCCTCTCTAGAGTGCAGTTGGAGCAGAGTGTGGCCACAATTGACTTAATCTACATTATTGATGTCTTCCGGTGTAGGAAGACGCCCGAGAGATGAGTGTAACACTATAGCCTGTGTGCTGTGTTCCTTGCTGTGTCAAAAGCCCTTGAAAACACTCCGCCGTCCATACTCTAGCCTAAACACAACTGTCAGTACTCCAACATTTAGAGAGTCACACTTGTTTCATAGCTGCTCTTCCCACTGGAAGTTCTACAAGGTCAGGGCCGCTCTTTGCATTGCTCACTGGGAGACAACGGCAGCAAACATGGCCTGCCTCAATGAATCACCAGAAGTGTCATTAAACACAGAAGGAAAGGAAAAGATCCAGCAGTCTGCGTTCTCCGTGGAAGCCAGCTTCAGACTTTATCACGCTGCTTTACAAACGTCAGGTAGTTCAGGGAAGGGTCTTAAGCTTCAGAGCTGGTTAGAACCATTCTTCCTTCACTGGCTTGATTATTGCTTTAACTCGCTACTAACGGACCACAGCAGTAAGCTGTTAGAATGCTTTGCCAGTGTTCATACAGTGTTGGAGTTAAAGCTTGTCAGATCTGTCTCTCTCAGCTCTGTCTCTCTCTCTCTCTCTAACACACGTGTTCAGGGGAATGAAAGACAGCACAGCAAAGTAGCCAAAGTGCCTCTGTCCATTCCACAGAGTGCAGAACAAAATGCAAACTGACTCTGTTCATCTGTTCTCCTGTAGCGCTCACAGACAAACACTCCTAGGTAAACAATTACATTCCGGAGACAAGGGAAACTTACCATGGGACCAGGTGGGCCATGGGGACCTGGAGGGCCTGGTGGGCCTATGATCTGCATGTCAAAAAACAAACAAACAAACAAACAAACATGGATGTGGTTACTTCATTTAGATAAGGCAGTACAGTGTGGGTCTTGGTCTAGGGTTCTGCTAATGCCATCAGTCGTCACAGAGGAGAAAAGACACAGTCAGAAGTGATATGTTCGACTCTCTGGCTTTAGAAATTCCTCTATGAGAATCAAATAACTTCAGACACTGCAGCCGTGCTCCGAAACCAGAATAAATCAAAACTATATTAAAAGGGAAGGAAGCAACTGATTATTGAGAAATTCTACAATCTGCAACCATGGTTAAACCCTCGGTTATTTCTCCAAGTACAAATAGGGCTCTGGAGAACAAGAGAATGTGAGTTCCTATTTCGCCAGGCCTTCCTATGAGCATTATGAGAAATCCATTGATTTTTCTCCCCAGGGCCCTGCAAAAACTGTTTCTAACCCATACAGGGGGAGACTGTGTATCTCAGAAGTGTAAGACCAACCTATATTGAGTACAGTTTGATCCACCACATGGGTCATTATATTTCTACTAAGGATTAGCCATCTGGCACAGGGAGATCTAGGCAAATGATAATCCCATGTAAAGGTGAAAGGTCACCCCGTGGACTTACAGAAGGCCCCTGAGGACCCGGCAACCCGGAGTCTCCTTTCTCTCCTTTTACTCCATTGGCGCCCTATGAATAACCAGGAAGCAGAGGTTAGAGTGAGAGCTAATTCCAGGGTCTAAAAGACAACGGAACCCATGAGTCCCTTGAATCTTTATATTATGCACATAATTCATAAGAAGTTTTATCTCCCCACATTTTAGTTCAAAGCAGTAACATTTACAAAAAAAAAATCCCACGGATTATAGGTGCTATAGAGAGCAAGATACAAAGTAAATAGAAACTGTGCTCAGCTTGATTTCATAGCATTAGATATGCTGGATCATGAATAATGTTATTTTTTTATGCCGTGCTCACTTTAAATAGCAAAGGTGAGACTTTGGTTCCATTGACATTTATTTATAGAATTTTGTTTGAAAACCAGTGGAAGAGCTAGGGAGCACAGGCCTGAGATCTTGGCTACTTGAGACGTTGAGGCAGAGTGATCAAACATGGGAGGCTTAGCTCGTGTTTCCCAGTGTGCTCAAGCCAGCCTACGCAAGGTTTTAACACAGAACGGATTGGAGATTTAGTATAGTGAATGGGCATGTACGGGGCTCTAGGATCAATCCCTCGTACTGGGGCCAGGGTGGGAGGGGTGGGGGGCAGGAAAGTTTCTATGCCTTTTCTTATAATTTCTAAAGTTTGCCTTCTCAAGTTTCAGAAAAGCAGTAAGCCATGAGGAAGAAACACCACCCCAAAGTATAGACACATAAGACTAATCTGTTCTTTAACAGCGCTAAAGTTTTGCTGTTTTGTCCTTGTTTATTTCTTTATTGTGGCTTATTTTATAATAATTACTTGACCTACATATCAGATTCAAATGGCCAATACCATTGAATCTAAGTACCATTGAATCTTCTAAATAAGATAATTCAGAAAAAAAAAAGAGAGACACAAACATGCACTTTTAAAGTGATCTAACTATACTTTAAAGTTCTAACTTCCTGCTTGGAAAAACTAAGCAGCAACATTTCAAGTATTTGCAAAATTAAAAATAGCTTGGAAATTACTGGCTGAGTACAGTTGAGATGATAAGTCTTTCCTAGCCCCTGACTTTAGCGAGAGCACATCACAGGGTGCACGCGTACCGGCAATCCAGGAAGTCCGATTCCTCCTTTTTCACCTGGCATACCTGGGTCCCCCATGTCTCCCTTTGAGCCTTTGAGTCCCTGTGAGTCACAGAGATTGCATGTGAGAAGCATAGTGACAACATGATAGGCACACCCTGGGGACAAAAGGATTCCAGATAATTCTGCCAAGAGGTGGGAACAGGCTGAGATGGTCGTTGACTTTCGTTTTTAGGCATTTTCTTTTTCCAGCCTTCTACATCGGATCAATAGTATTTCCCCCACGTAATAGGATTAAATTCTATATAACCATTTAAATATGAAAAACGTGAACTCAGGTTTTGGCATTATTTCTCCTGGGTTCATAAATTAGCTTGGCAACTATCTGTATCCTACCAGTCCAGAAGACAATGTAATGACTGTAATTCTCAGCAGTGCAGCAAACATTTGAACCAGGACTCAGTGTTATAATAGCAAAGGTCCAAGTACACGTTCCCATGTCTACATAGTCGTCCCCGCCTCGTCATGTGTGTATAAGTTCTAGCTGTCATCAGTTTCCAGCACCAATGTTCAATCAGAGCTTTAAAGCACTTAGCTTGCCCAGTGTTCCTGTTCGGTTCTCATGAGCTCTCTGCATGGTAAGCCAGAATGTGATTACTATTCTTTTACAATGAGAAAATAGATGTGTGGGTTTTGAGTGCTAACAAATGTGAGTTATGGAACTCTAACACTAAAATTAATTAATATTTTTAATCATTTTCATCCTAGCAACCACATGGCCATGGTTACTATGGTAGGGATTCACAGGCTGCAAAAACCTGCTCGTTGTAGGGACAAGACCACATGGTAGTTGTGCTAACTATCTTTATACTGAGTTCAGAATCACATACTGGGGGAGTGTGAGGAAAAGTACCAGGAAAGATAAATGTTATCTTGCTGGTTAAGGTTTGGGGATTTTGCAACTGGGAAAAGCAATACGATCAATTCAATAAGTTTAGTGGGAGAACAGAACCTTGAAAAGACTACAGAAGAAACATCCAGTTACTGCATATGTTGTATGTGTTGGAATATTCCGTACATCATTATGAATTTCTAATTTATTATCTTTAATTACTAAGAATGACTAAAGGTAACCTCACATGTAACCTTAGTCATAGAAAATTGACTAAATTACCTCCCTATAATATTTGTTTAATGTGACAGTATATGACTTTAATATCCAACTCTGTTATTAAAAATAACTCTTTTTTTTAAAGTTTTCTTGCTTTGTTTTTGTAGAATACTTGCTCCTGAAGAGTGTATTGTTGATTTAGTATATCAAGGATTCCTTTGATTTCTTATTCATTAATTCAAGCTATTTCTTAAGTCTATTCAATTGTATTCTTTCTTATTCTGTGTGTGGGCCTGAATATGTACTGGTGCCCCCGGGAGGGTGCCTGACATCTTGGCGTTGGGGTGCTAGCTAGTTGTGAGCTGCCTAAGGGGGGTGCTGGAAACCAAACCTAGGTCCTTTGCAAGTACAACAAGTGCTTTCGGCCACCGTGCCCTCTTTCCATTCCATGAGCCATTTCTTGAGAAAATAATAGCAGTCCATAGAACCTCAAAGATTTTGAAACTAATCCTTGTGGTTTGGTTCTGAGTGCTGTCTGCATTCTCTTAGTAAAATTCTTAAAAGGCGGACTTGCCAAGCCACAGCTGACAGGCCAAATCCAGCCTAGGGACTGCTTTATATTTATGCTGAATTAAAACAAAAAAGTAAGATGTATTTAAAGAAAAGAATACATGACAGAAACAATGTGTCCCCACGAAACCTGAAGTATTTACTGTCCGAACTGTACAGAACCTTTGTCAATGTCTGCATTGGGGACACTCTCAAAGACCCTGCTGTACTGTGAAGAGCTACAATGCCTTACTAAATCTAGAAAATTAGGGGGAAATTCATTATTCAGGAAAAGGAGACATCAAATGCCTGGAGTTAAGCAACATTCTTATTTGTGAAAACTATGGCCATTGACTTTTGATTTTGAATTGCTTTATAGTCACTGAAAAAACAAAACACAACAAAAACAAAACCACAACCAACAAACCAATCATCCAACCAACCAATCAACCAACAAACCAACCAACCAACCCACCAACCAACCAACCAAATAGCCAGTCAGTCAACCAACCAACCAACCAACTAACCAACCAACCAGCCAGCCAGCCAGCCAGCCAACCAACCAACCAGCCAACCAACCAACCAACCAACCAACCAACAAGCCAACCCAAAGCTGTTCTTACTGAAGCGGCAATGATTTTAGAGTCTATTAGACTTGGTTGAGGTAGACTGAGAGGTCAGTAGTATTAAGAACAACTCCAAAGTGACACATAGCTTTACATTTCTGCCAACCAAATGTATATCTAATTTAACACCAAATCACACTTGTTCATGTGGGACAAATGTGGAAAAAAGAGACGATGCATCATGTCAAAAGACATGACTTTTGGCTTTAAACTTACAATAAAAGTACTGATCAATAATGGCACTTTAAATAATGGCATAGATCTTTGAAAATTACCTGTTCTCCATCAACTCCGGGGATTCCTGGAGAGCCTTGCTCACCCTGATAAAATAAAATAAAAGGCAAGAAGTTGTTTGCATGTATCATAGCTAAAGAAGCTATGTTAGTTGATACACGTACAGTTTGACTTTTAGCAAGTGCGTTTTAACCTATGACTATGCTGGCAGCGTACACACATATATCTAAGCTAAGTGAAGGGAAAACCTCTCTTGAGGATTGTGTACAATACTACTCCTATGTAGCAAATATCCATGGGTTTTCTTTTCTTCCATTGATCATATATGATTTTTTTTTTTCGGAGCTGGGGACCAAACCCAGGGCCTTGCGCTTCCTAGGTAAGCGCTCTACCACTGAGCTAAATCCCCAGCCCCGATCATATATGATTTAATGGCTGGCCATACTCTATAGCGCTTCTAGGACTCTCTCAATTATTTTTTCCGATAAGGAATCATTATGTATTCTCTAATTTTCAGTAACAATCTACACATAACAGTCAGACTACGAAAGAATGAAATGCTAAGTTTGGTAAATTCAAAGCAATAGTTTAACTGGCCAAATGTGAATCCTTCACAATGGCTGTGATGTGCCCTGCCCAGGAAAGCCTCATGGGCGGACCTAATAAATCAGATATCTCGATCCATATGAAGTGACTCTCAGGCCCATTCTATTTCCTATACCATGCTAGAAATGAAATAAATGGCTTTTTGATAGCATGATTTATTAGAATGCTGGACAGACTCAGCATACAGAGATTTATTTTTAAATGGAAGATGTTTAATTAAGAACCAATCTAAACAACATGCTGGAGATTATTTGAACAGCACATGTTTAGCCATCTCTCAGTTTTGAAAGAAAACGGAACAAAGTCCCTTGAAAGGTAAGGCATTGTCTAATGTCACTGAGCCGTGCCTGTGGATGAGGCTATAAGCCCTCAATTCCTACCCCGTGTAAAGTGTTAACAATCCTCTGGGGTGTGAGCCTCTCATGTGGGGTGGGGGATTCCCGGGTGTAACCCCAAGGCTCTGTTTTCTAGGAAGGGTTGTCTGGTGATCTTATAAACCATAATATTCCATTGGATAGAGCTGTGTTTTCCTGGTAAAAATGTTGAGAGCTTTTAGGTCACAGCACGAAACCTGAGCTTTCCCAGTGTTTAAGGAAGGCCGGATCTTGTGGTTTGAAATGAATGAAATAAAAAAAAGGCCTCTCATCATTTTGGATTTCCGGTTCTTTGTGGCAGTAGCAAAGTTTATTTTGCCACAAACAAGTCTGCGAGGTTGGATGCACACGGTTGAGCCCCAGCTTCATTCCGAGTCGGGATACCTGTCAACACTCGAGTCCAATCACCATAGCTTGCTCAGCTGTTACCTTAATAGATGTGGAGCAGGGAGGCTAAAAGAACAAGATTTATAGAGCCTCCATCACTCAAATGTGGCTTGTCAGAGTGTTTTGATGTGTAAAAGATTATAATACCTCTTCTTTGCCAGTGGAAGGGGAAAGGCCGCATGCATAGGCTACCATCCGTCAGAGATGGGGAGTCCAGAAGTGGAATGTGTCCTACACTTGGCTCAGGCTCTGCTGTGCTGTCTCAGAGTACAGCCACGCCCACCTTAGTCATGCCAACCTTTCCAAGAAGGGATCATGGGAAGTGGAGAGGCTCATCGTGTAACATGATATTAGTGCTAAGATACCATGGTTCAAGATGACAGGAGGGTGGACAGGATGGTGAGGTGGCGAGTAGTGAGGAGGAGTTTTACACCTCTCTGTTATCACACATGCAGCTTTCCGTATGGCTATCGTCCCTCTTCTTTCAATTTCAGCTCAAACCCATCTTGGATTCCTAGACTTTGGAGAGGCATTCCCACGCATATACATCCCCACACTCCCTTTTAGAAATATTTATTTTTATGTGTATGGGTGTTTTCCCTGCATGTATGTCTCGACACTGTGTGTGCCTTGTGCCCTCAGAGACCAAAAGAAAGCATTGGATCCTCTAAGACAGGAGTTAGAGCTGGTTGTTGAGTCACCATATTGGTGCTTGGAATTGAACCTGGGTTCTCTGGAGGAGCAGCCAATGCTCTTAACCACTGAGCCACCATACCCTAGTCCTCATCAATGGTCTTAACTAAAGCACGTGATCTATAAGTGTTCCTGCTTTTACTTGTTTGTTTCCTACCTTGGGCTCTAAGTGCATAGTCAAACCACTTGCTGGTCTCTTTGCAGATTCAAACCTATATTACATAGCGAAGGCTCATAGTTAACAAGTGATAAAGCAGTTGGAGGTTTTAGTGAGATTGTCTTTTGAGTTGGCTAGTCCCTTTTATTTCTTTAGATTAAGGCATGGCTGTCTTCTCTTGGCCTCCGAGCTGTGGAGAAATCAGAGAAGCCTTTGAGCTTTGTGAGAAATGAGGTACATATTGAGTTTTGAAGGAAATTCTGGTTCTTGAGATTTAGTTATGAGAGGAGATGCAGCGAGATATTTCACAAAAAGAGAATCTTCAGAGTTCCTTCCCCAGTGTCAAGCCCGGCTCATAAAACCATTAAGGACAGGGATCCAGGCAGACTTGCTTGTGTGACCTTTGCATATCTGTTGTTATGTTCTCAGGGATAAGGCTATGTAGAGAACTAGTGAAAAAGTTCTGTATCATATACTAAAGTTACATGTGGAACATGTTTACAATACACAGAAAATACTTTGGGAATTAGGATCTGTGCTCAGATAGATTCTACGCATCTCACATGGAGAAGAATCTCACTGATACTCTATTTTGTAGTCTTTTAATAGAGAAATAAATCTATATACTGAACATTTGCTTTTAAGTATCCAGAGACAGTACAAAGCTGGTGTGTGCATGAATGTGTGCGGATGTGTAATAGGCACAGCAAATAAACGGACTTAAGGAGCATAAATAAAGGCTGAATTTTGAAACCACTTGAATCTCCTACAAGAATCCAATGACGAAAGTCATATTTCAACACATGTAGCTCAGCTCTGAAAAGCCAGAATCCCCGGACGTGTGTTAATTGATCAAACATGGTTGAATGACTGAGCTTTGGTTTGGAGGGGTAAAGCGAACACCACCAACAAAACCTATGTTTAACGGAGAAAGTCTTGGCTGGTGCTGTTTGTGGTGAGTAAGCTCCATTGATGAAATGTATGGCGGAAGAAGGTCTGAATACATGTGACACAGAGTGGAAAACGCTAATGTCTCATTAGTGGCTCCTAAACCCATGAGTCATTTATGAATGCATCATGGGAAGGGTCTCCTTGTCTTTCTCTTACAAAAGAACTGGAAGGCAGGTTCTCTCTTAGTGGCAAGAGTAACTCCCTTCAACACACTTCCGCTTGGATAGTTACCTTTCCCCATGAGTCATGTTTAGGGTTTCTTCACATTTATAATTTCTCGTTTCCTGTCCTGTACTTTTCTCAATGTCCTTTCCTAACTTCATGCCATCTCTGTTTTGCCCCTCTCTGTCCTCGTTTTTCCTTTCATCCCCTGTAGTTCTCTTCCTTCCTTTGGCTGAGACTCCGATACGGTTTCCTCGCCCTCTGAAACCAGCATTTCTGGCCTTGCTTCTCTGGTATTTTGTAAGACATATTTCATAAAGACATTCATTCTTAACATGGCATCTCTGCACCGTGTGTGGTAAGTGGAAACAAGGAAGAAAGAAGGAAGGAAGAAAGGAAGGGAGGAAGCATAACCTTTGGTCCTTGCAGTCCTTGAGGTCCAGGAGGTCCAGGCGGGCCCTGTGGCAAGAGAAGACATAGTTGTAAAATGTGTCATGTGTATTTGCCAAGAACACATGTTACAATTTCAGGCTTTAAAAATATCCAACATATCACCCAGCTCCATTATTTTTTATCATAGATTAGATATGTCTAGATCCTAGTTTTCAATGATGCAACATTTTATCAGTTACATAGTGATAGAAACTGCCAACCTGAGTTCCGAACTATCAAAACACTAGGTCACTACACTACAGATGAAGCTTTGGATTCGATAAGACAGGCGACAGTTGTTGCCCTGTGTTCTTCTGCACACTTCTGTGATGATAAATTGAGTGATACCAATAATGTCTGTAAGTAACCTTTCTTCCCATGCCCTTGACCTCAAAGACTGATGCACCTCTCCCTCTCTCTTGAAAGAAAGAAAGAAGGAAGGAAGGAAGGAAGGGAGGGAGGGAAGAAGGAAAGAAGGAAGGAAGGAAGGAAGAAAAGAAAGATAGAAAGGAAGGAAGGAAGGAAGGAAGGAAGGAAGGAAGGAAGGAAGGAAGGAAGGAAGAAAAACATGTTCTCTCTATGCAGTCCTGGCTATCCTGGAACTTGCTACATAGATTAGACTGGCCTCAAACTTACTGCGATCCATCTGCCTCTGCCTTGAGAGGACTGGAATCAGAGGTGTGCACTGTCACACTCTGACAAGGTTTTGATTTCTAATCTACAAAAGGATAAAACTATCTTATTAACAGGAGGCTAACGTCTTAAAAAACCCCCCACAATTTCCTCTGTACTTTCCCACAGGACAGTGGTTTAACTGGGTTGAATGTTTGAAAGGGTTAATGACACAGACAGAAGTGTGAACACCACACAGACCAGTTGCTACGTTAGTGCTACTCCGACCTGCATGCATCAACTCAAAGTCACGAACCACAGAGATCATGCAAAAGGCGTTACCGTGACAGTTAAGGTGGTAATCCTCTGTTGGGAAAATGGATCAATAAAGACAATAGTTACCTAATAAAGTACAGATTTCTGAAAAAAAGAAAACTACTTCCAAAATATATTTTGGCAAGTCAAATGTCTTGTAAGTAACAGAGAAACTACGACAAACACACTATCTTATCATACTTGTAAAGGGTTTGAAAACATTTTTAGAATTTTATTTTAAAAATTATAAGAAAGCAAACTATAAATTTTTTGTCTGCCTGGTTTTAAAATTATTATAATGAAAAACTATGTAGTCGAGTAGCTATATGCTAAAGGTTTGAATCATGAAATTTGCTATTGGTAAAAGTTCCATTCTAGACAGGACTTTGATGAGGAAAGAGTTAAATATGTTTCTTCTCTTACTCTGTAGCATATTTTTCCTCATAACTGACTCCCCACGTGCTATAGCCAAAGAAACTGACATTGAACCAATCTCGTTTGTTGAAATTCTAAAGATTTTAACAAGCTGTATCGTCTCAAAGCATGGACTTCTAAAACATGACTTCTGCTCTGTACATTTAATAATTTATAGTTTATATCTTGTGCTAAGATCTCTACAAGGTTTATTGGAACAACAGAAAGGTGTCGTTTCCCATTGAGGACTTTTGGTTACAGAGAGGCACTGTCTGATCACGTGGAAGCCTGAGGGTCCCGTTTTAAACCCTGCCCAGTTGTGCTCCATATCTCCGTTCCAATCTGATTCCAACTGTCATGTTCGTTTATTATTGTTGTAAAAATGGATGCTGACATGATCTATTGGGCTTCAAATCTACACGTGTTAGATGACTAAAGTTCACACTGCAGGATAAAAGCAGTCAGTGTAACTACTGTTTCAGGTAATGCAGCAAAAAAAGAGTTTGACGCTTCTGAGACAAAGGCAAAATGTTAATAAACCAAGAGCAAGTTTTGTATGTATCGAAGAATTTTATGTCATCAGATAGGCACAGTACAAGGCAACACTAATGCTATTTTAGGGGGGTTTATCTAGACACAAAAATTGGATTTATAGTGATTAAAAAAAAGCTGCTCTGCTCCTAGGATGTAAATGAGTCATTTACCAACACAAATTATAGAGTAAAGAGAATGTCTTCACCACTGTCCTCCCATCATTTTTAAGTAGGGAGCAGAACAAAATTACAAAATTTTATGAGGGTAAGGTCTCTTACAATTTGAATTCTCTCAGGTTTTCTAACAAGGTCATGCATAAATTCACATCCTCTCATCAATAAATGCAAATCTGTGATTGCTTATCCCTTCTCTTCAAACTATTAATGCTAATAACATTTTTTAAAAAAATTAATGAGATGCATAATGAAAGAATATCACTAATGGTAAATGAACTAACAGAAGTTTAAATGACACTTGATAACCATTATACACACTTCAAAACTGTGAGGGTTCTATTGTAACCTAGAGGACAAGTGGTGACAGAAATCAGCTGAGCTCTCAGACATAGCATCTTGTTCTGCACCTGGAAGCAGCCATGTGCAGATCACAGAGTGGTCCTAAGACGTTGCCTCTTCCAGTTCAAGCTATGTATGCCCTGTAGGACTCCCTCATGGACTCTGATTATGATTTGAAAGCCAGAATTATTGGGAGTGGTAGAGAAAGACATGATATTCCAGTGGGACGTGATCTGAGCTGGGAGGGGAAGCTCATGTAAACATCACTCTGATGCTTTGTGACTTGATCTGAAATGTTTGTATGAAAATCCTGCCCAAAGAATAGGCTATTTCTTCACTTTTTATAATGATGCAAACTTGACCTCCATTTTGCTGAAGCAGGAGACCACTACTGGAAACCATGACTCGTTAAACTGCATAAACCAATATGGGCCTGAGGGGGCCCAGTCCTAGCTGATATATGTACACTGCAACTCTTGAACCTTAAGGCTCAGCAAACATCTAGAAAGAGGGGACAGAAAGATTCTAAGAGGCAAAGAACCAGGCACTCTTCTGTTAGACTCTTCCTTCTAGCTATGACAAGGAAGGGACACCTGTAAGATATCAACATCATGGCTGTCTAAACAAGACCTGAGCAAATCTAGCAGCTGATATCCCAATGTAGGACGGAGACAGCTCCCAGGACCTTCCATTCCTAGATGGAGCGAGCAATTAAATTCTGAGAGGAGAATTAGTCTTCCCCAGGAATGAGCCCCTTAATGATTATCCAATACCAGGGGATCAGGCTGTATTTATATGAAACAAAAACGGTTAAAAAGAGGAGGCTGTGAATTTGGGAGCCTGTTTTGGGGTGTGGGAGAGGTTAGAGCGAAGAGAAGAAAAGGGAAGTGATGCAACTGTATTTTAAGTACATAAAAATAATCTTCAGTTACGGTACAAACAATGATAGTGATTTTTTTTTTAAAAAGAAACCTAGGAAACAGAGTGTTTTATTGTGAACTGTGAATCTTTAACCATCTTGAATCAAAACAAAAAGGCTAAGGCAATGTTCACATAAACCACAATATCTTCTGTTTAATTTAATTGTTTAATTTGATCCTCTCTCCAACAGAACAGACACAGGAGAGTAACTTGCAGAACCAGAACACAGCACATGTGAGTTTGGGGAATGTGGACATTCCATGGAGAAGACAAGACTAGGGAATCTGGGGTAGGACGGGGCAGGGAGGGAAGATGGGTCCCAGCGGTTGAGAGAAACTCTTTTTTTTTTTTTAACGTCGCTTGGTGTCAAAAAGAAAAATAATCAGCCACATTATGTTTTTATTTTCTTCCACAACCTCAGCTCCAGTCAAAAGCATATAATCAGCAGTTACATGAGTTTAATTTTGTTTCTCATTTAACTACAAATGAACGGATGGAAATTATAAATACCAAATTCAGAATGCCAAGTAACTCAGGCACATAATATGCATACTGCTTCAACTATTTTATCTCCTACATCAGATACTGGACCCAGAAAAGTTACTTAAACAAGGCTCAATATTCTTTTTTTTTTTTAATAATCTGAACTATGTCCTAGAATAGCAGTTTTTAATCAAAGCAATGTGAAAATTTATGGTTCTAATGAGATCCTGTAACTGTAATACACTCATATCCATGTAGTTATTCTAGAGTTTTGGACAAAGTGTTTTTTTTTTTTTTTTAAAGGATACAATCATGAAACAAGCGTCATCCATCATTGGTTAGAGATTGAGGAGAATAAATGTTTACCAGCTCCCTCTTCCTCTAATGCCCCTGACTTGATTGATTTTTATTAGAGACACTTAATCCACTCGGGTACTTTGTTAGGAAGATAAACAAATAAGCCTTCAACCGAAAATGACTCTAAGCTCTTTATAAACACAGCGTTTGGTTTCCCCAACAATAATATATCATTGGGTCTGGAGACAGTATGAAATTAGTGACCAGGATGGATACAGACTGGATCTGCTTTATAGTCATACAGAACTTGAGATGAGACAGGGACGCTGGGAGTGTGTATCAAGAAGCATTTCAAGAAGCAGCTGTCAGATTTATTTTCCAAAAAGCACAGTGCTTTTAGGAACTTGAGTCAAAACTGTTCAGGAGTTCTTAAAAACTACCCTCAGGACAACTCTGTATTTCCCGAGCTCTTACAAAAACATCAACTCCATTCTGCAGACAAGGTCAGTGAAGCATAGATACAGTGATTTCCCTAAAATGACCCAGCTCATACGTGGCAGAGGGAAGAATGATATAGACATGTCCACTTCAGTATAAGTGTAGCCCATACGCCCGCTCATGCAAAGAACACTTTAAAAACACTTCAATATGCTGCAGAAAATGCCAGTAAAACGGGAGGATTTCTTGGAAGAGTAGAGATGTGGATGCCTCTCAGGACACTTGGGAGGAGAAGTGCTCCTCATGGGCTCATGTATTTGAATGCTTGGTCCCAAGTTTGTGGTGCGGCTTGGGAAGTTTATAGGACTTTTAGAAGGTAGAACCTTCCTGGAAGTGTGACACTGGAGGTGGCTTTGAGGGTTTATAGCCTCACTCCACACCCGCAACCCTCCCTCACACTCTGTGTCCTGAGTGTGAACACAATGTGAACAGCTATGTCTTTCACCATGTCTGTTCTACCATGATGGGAACTATAATCTAAAAGTTTCCCTCTAAGATTTTCTTTTTGGTGTTGGGGGGAGGGTCGGAGCACAGAAAGTAACTGGAGTGTCACTTAAAGGTGGAGATGAGGCCTGTGGGGCAGTTGGAAGTAGTTTAAGAGAAATGTATAATATTGTTAATAAAGTTTAAGCGCCGTCCCTATTTTATACTAAGTACAAATTTCGAAAACATTGTAGGTCAAAAAAAACAAAAAACAAAAAACAAAACAAAACAAAAAAAAAACAAAAACCAAAAACCAAAAACCAAAAAACAAAAAACCAAAAAACAAAAAAACTAAACATAAACCTTCCTGTTCTTTGTCTCTCCATTTAAAATTATCAACTTGTAGTAGGAAAGGGAAACATTTAGAAAATTGGCTCAAGAATTTGACAATAACCCCAAGGTTACTGTTTATGTTTAGCCAATTGTAATGAGGAATGCTAAATCAGTCTGTTGGCCGAATGTATTATCCAATCCACATTTGTCCAAATAGGAACCTCGGAAATAAAAAGGCCAGCAGTAGTAGTGAAGCCCACCTAAAACTATGAAAATTAGATGACATCGGCAAAATCATGTGGACAGAAACATTAAAATAGGTCTAAAATAGAGAAACTTAGTTAAGGAATCCTTGTTTGTTTCTGAGCTAAGAAATGGCTTGTACGCAAAAAAATATAATCATTCAACCAATCACTGAACACCAACTGCTCATTGCACACTTACAAGCCCAGGCAACATAAACACAGGACACATTTTCTGTCACCAAGAAATGGAGACCGTGGTATTTAAAAACCAAAGCCAATTACGTGATTAGAGAGTAATCCTATGTCACAACGCTGGACCCTGACTTACTGGATGGACTTAGAGGAAGAGCCCAGCTGGTGACAGCAGTGAATTTATGAAATCAGATTCAGTGGATAAAAGAAAGGAAAAATAATGGATGAACTTAGGCAAAAGAGATCTGTGGAGATATGAGAAAAATGACCACATTGTGGGAAAAAATATCCTGGAAGAAAATACAGCAGTGTAGAGCCTTAAATGATGTCAGATGGAGGAGTGTGGTCTTGGGCCAGGAGGCAATAAGGACTCATGAAGAGATTTTAGCAAATTATAGTAATGAAAGTAATGGTGGCTTATGGAAAAAAACCAGCCTGAGAGGCATTCACAGCTTAGATTAGAAGGGCAAGCAGACACCAGGGAGGCAGAATTGGTCACAGGATTGGTCTGCTGTTAGATATGAAGTAAATAGCTTGTGGACCAATATTTGGGAATGTACAGTATTTGGACAGAATGGACAATATTTGGGAATGAGTATTCTGGGATGTGCCTTGAGATAGCTCCTGCTAGGACAGACTTCAAGAACAGCCGTAAGATGCTTCTAAACCTTCTGTGTGGAGCAAAGGGAAGGCACATGGTGTCACTAATCTCTAGTGGTTTGTTGATAAGACGAGCCATGCACTGGGTGGGAAAAGTACCCAGCAGAACATGGCGCATTTGTGCAAGCCAGTAAGGAAAACATGGAGAAACTCTTCCAAACACTGGAGCAGTAGTACACAGATCCCAGAAACGGCAGAACCGACCGGGAAGAGCTCGCTATGACACAGAGGAATAACTGTTTGACCGAAGGGAAGACTGGAGACTTTAGGCTAGCAAAAGTTAGGATGGGTAAAGCTGTGAACTACTGAAAGAGAACAGCTTCACTAGAGGAACAGAAGGAAAGAACTTAGAGCAGAAGGCCAGATAAAGATGTGAGCTCACAGCTTCCTGCGCCTGATGCCAAGCCTTCATGCCATAATAAACTCTAGCCTTCTGGAACCATCAGCTAAAATAACCTCCTTCATAAGTTGTGGTTGGGCCTGGTATTTTATCACCGCTTATCACACACACTTATCTCTGTGTGTCATTCTCCGTGTGTCTTAGGGTAGAGAACAGTCACTTGCCTGTAAGGCCTCATGGAGGTTGCCATTGTAGTCTATGATCTCAGTGGCTCCTGGATCTCCCTTTTGCCCAGGAGGACCCTGCAACGAAAAACAAACCAAGAACAAGTCATGGGTGTTAGACTAGTCTAGAAGACCGTGGCAAAAGTGGAGTAGCTTGAGGCTCCCTCTCCCGACTGTTATTTCCTTACTAAGACACGGGTGCATTTCAGAATAATAATTGCACTTCAGTTCATTCAGATTGTAAAGGAGAGGGGCCAGTTCTAGCTTCCTGTCTGTGGTAGGTATGATACTGATGCCAAAGCACAAGTTAAACTGTGCATCTTGGAAATTATTGGCTGTCTGTATTTATTAAGATAACACCTAACCTCCTTCTACTCATCCCTATGTCAGAAGTTGCTTCCTCATTCCTTAAAAAGAGAGAAATGCCAAACAATGCTCTGTAGGAAATGATTGGCTTCCCATAGGACTGTTATTTCATATGTCCCAATTTATCCAAAATTAGAGGAAATAGAAAACAAAAGAATATATATCCACAAATACACAACCCCCCTCAAGACTACTAGAGCACACTCGTCTCTCTGCACATCTAGACTTCTATTCTGCCTGTTACATCTTCTGCAGAGTTTCCATGACCCATATCCTAATTCCATACAAATATATGGAATATTGGCTTAACTGAAAAACAGACGCCTCAGTAGCTGGGAAGCTGTAGGGTTTTTACCTTTTGTTTCAGAATAAAGTGATTGTATGCTAAGAATCTCTACAGTGCCTGCTCCTTAAAAACAAATAGGAAGGATGCAGGCAGGCTGGGAACAATCGGGGTCTACCGCTAATGTTTTTATTGTGCACTGTCTGTTCAGGTACTTGTCACAAAATCACACCAACAGGCCTTCGAATCTGAGTTTAGACAAGAAAACACTCACCCGTGGTCCCAGAGCTCCAGAGTCTCCTTTGTCTCCACGATCACCCTTTGGCCACAAAACAAAACCAAAAACCCAAAACCATAAATTAGCTGGAGGACCACTGATGGACAAGTCGCTCACATACAAAGAGTCATTTGTTACCACACAGCAGCACTTTAAATGTGGACTGCACACATATGGAGCAACCACCAGCATTCACGTCAATCCTTCTCAGAAAACGGGGTGTCTTGGAGCATCAGACTGGCCATGTACTCTCTGCCCAGGTGGGATTTGCAAAAGAAAATGACTGATGCCCACGACACCCAAAGTGACCTTTATCTTCAAACTGAGCAGGGCTGCGTTCCTCTGAAGGAGTTTGAGGAAAGGGAAAAGGGCCAAGCCACCATGTCACCTGTCCCAAGAGAAGAAAAGTAGAGATACCAGGGACAGGAAGGACCAGAGTAGGAGTGTAAGGTCAGAGGCTAGACCTCCCTCTGATGACAGATCGACCTGTAGCTATTTTAACACTCAGCGCTGAAGCTGAGGGTAGCCAGGGAGACCAGGTTGACCAGGCTTCCTTTATGCCCTATCTCCCCTTCTTTTTCTCTTTGACCCCCCTCCCCTTTCTACCTTCTCCCCTTTTCTCTTTCAAAGCAGTAAGAAATAATCTCTGGGGTTTTATTTACAGTGTCATAACCCCACCTACAGAGATACCAAGAATAGCCTAAACTCTTCAAATCATCCGAAGTCTATACAGCCAAGTAGTAGAAAACATTTAAATCTGGGTTTATTTAAAGGTTTTAAAAAATATTTTAAAATCAGAGCCCTTTTGTATATGAGACTCAGAGCATCTTCCGGTCTGTAGACAAGGACCAATTAAGGGAAGGAGAATGTGCAGTTATAATTTTTCCCATGCAGGCTTTACTACTAACACAGGCCATAATAATTAACTTCATCAATAAGGAATTAGCAGGCTCTAATCTCTAGTCCCATTTTTATATTTTTCCTGGGTATTAGTTAATTTTAAGTGACAGTGAACACGATTTCAGAGAGTATAGGGATCCTGACGAAGGGACCATTGCTATTTTAGTTTTATCATTATTTAATGGGTGTACATGTGCCTGCATTGAGCTACAGTGAGTGTATGCAGGTCAGAGCACAACCTTGGAGTCCATGCCCGTCTTCCACCTAATTTGAAACAGGGTCTCTTTGGTATTTTTCCACGGCGTGAGTCAGGCTAGCCCTGCCTTTCCTCCTATCTTCTCGCAGGAGTGCAGGAATTACAGATGCTACCGTTGTTTTGTGGGTTCTGGGGATTCGAACTCAGAGCCTCATACGTACAGGAAGAAGTCTAACTGACAGAGCCATTTTCCGACTCCTAGCGTGACACTTTACCTCTCTGAATGGCGTTAGGTAACAAACTAAAGTATACCATGAATATCTGTCACCAAGATAGGAAATGAGAATGAAGGGCATACATTATATAAATCACTTGTTTCCCCAAATAAGCTATTCTCAAAAAACATGAAATACACCCCCTCTTAAAGAATAGTCTGAAGGGGGCTAGCAAATGGCTCAGCAGGTAAAGACACTTGTCACCATTGTCACCAAGCCTGACAACCTGAGTTCCATCCTGGATCCCAGGCAGTGGAGGGGGAGAACTGATTCCTGCAGATTATCCTCTGACCTCCACATGTGTCATGTGTCTGGTAGTACACACACACACACACACACACACACACACACACACACACACACACACGTTACAAAAGAATAGTCTAAAGGATGAGATCAGACAAAAACAAAGGAAAAGAAGCCAGGTGTCTTGTGATGCAATCACAGGGACAAACTGAATGTAAACCCCCAAATTAAAAAAAAAGTTCTTTTTTTTTTAAATCTACAACAGGATTCTTTGTGGAAAAGGCAAAAGACGTGGATCTCGAAGGCCTGAAGTCACATCAAAATGGGTAGCGGTTACTGACCTTTGACCCCTTGGGGCCTCTAGCTCCTGATTCACCTTGCTTCCCCTATTGTAAGAGAGCATGAAGATGAGAAAGAGAAGGACAGGGAAGGTAAGAACAGTGGCTCAGAGTCACGAGGAATCATGGACACACTTTATCTGCCCTGTCCAACACGGTGCTGGGTAATGTTGGTCATTGGAACAACACACATATCACAGGAGCAGGTACTCGCCCCCTGGTCTCCACCGACTTCTATTCGTTATGACTTTGGAGACAGTTTTCCCTCAGTGGCTGGAGAGAGCCGTGTGAATGACTCTTAAGGGTCTCCACAGGGCTTATGTGCACAGATTTCTTTTCCTTCAGAGACTACATCAGTCCCTCTGTCTCCAAGAGGGGCTGGCTATTTGACTACAGTTTGACCACCTTAGTTTGCATAATGTTTACATAAATAAAGATTGCATGGCAAATAAAACCTTAGCTCTACTATTTTCAAGGTGTTACATGCCACCAGTTACCATGGAAACGGACACAGCACTCGGCAACAAGGTTTTTTTCCTCAGCTGGTTGTAACATGCATTGAGCGATAATGTGTAACATGATGGCACCTGTCCATTTACATCCAGAGATGTTGTTAAATTTCTTCACTGAGCTGCACAGAGTAAACAAGAAACTTCAAAATCGCTAGCCACCAGTGTGCATTTCAATGAGGTGTTTGTGATTTGGGTTGTTTTTGTATCTGTTGAAGAGTTAGTCAGTTGTGTGGTCTAACATTCCCAGACCAAAGAGTGATATCTTCCAATATAAGAATAACTGACCTTTGGCCCCGGGGCTCCAGGATCCCCTCGTTCACCTCTTCCAGGAGGCCCTGCCTCCCCACGTTCGCCCTGTCATAAATTGCAAAACAGATAGAATAGTAGCCTCCCCATGGTTGTTCTCTGGCGAGGAATACAGGAGTTCAATAAAACCAAGGTTAACAGAAGGTCACTGCTATGCACAGTGTGCCAGCACTGTGTTAATCTCTGGACACGACTGATCCCATTTCATGCACAAACCAATCCGAGGTTGTTAATTTCTAGTGCCATCTTGACTGGGTCAGTGAGTTCCTATGGAACGGCTAAAACACTCTTATTGTTTCTATGAGGGGACTGCACCTCGGTCAGTGGGCTGAGTGGGGAAGGCTCACCCTTAAAATACCCATTTGGCCTGGGATGGATAGAACAAAAGGCAGAGGACAGACACGCCGTCTCTCCCTCGGAGCTCCATGACACCACAACTCTAGTCTTGTGCCTGGATGGCAAGACTAGCACCGCGCACCACATCTCAGACCTTTAACTGCTGCCTGGGAGATTCAGTATCAGCTTCCAGGATTCTGAAACCCTCAGGCCCGGGTAGAACCACATTACTAGCATCCTTCCAGTCTGTGGGTAACTGGCTTACGTGGGACATCTTTGCCTCCATAACCACACGAGTCAATTCTCCTAACAAACCCTCTCCTTAGCCATGTCTATTTATGTATGCATTCATGTATATACATACATGTTTACCTACCTAGCCACTGACCCTCCTACCCATTCACTCACTGCTGTTCCTTCTGTGTCTCTAGAACACTCCAAGTACTAATGCGACTCTTCCTTCTACTCTCCACTTTATAAACACGGAAATGGTTTGTTAAATGTCTATTATGCAGCTGTGTGAAGAAATGTAAGAACCTTTGAAGGTATCAATATGGTCTATTACTAACTTTATTACTATTGTTGTTGTTGTTGTTGTACAATGGACATCCATTCACATTCTATAACAAATTTTAAGTAATTCTAGCAAAAATGTATACAGCACAGTGGTGAAGTTCCACACTTTGTACTGTGATGCCCTGTTTTCTTCTACTCTGACAGAAACTTAAGTCTTCTAGGCGGATGTGGCTTAGACAAAGGCACAGGGACAGTGCTTGGGGACCTGCCATCCATTCTACAGATATCTAGATCTATTTTCACTGCCCATATTTGTTTATTTTTAGATCTACTATTAGGAATACAAATCCAGACCATGTACAAAAATTGTAAAAGACCATTGCTGGGTCAGAATAGATTTTCAAATTGGGAATTTCCCCTTAGGATACAACTCTTGTTAAGAGAGGCAAGTACATTGGGAATACTGCTAACAATGGCTTTCTTCGCATACACTGGCTTGTAGAAACACCACACAGGCACATCACATCCCTTTCCTCTCCTAGGGGTGTAGAGAAAGTCTCTGTTCTTCACAATCATGCCGAGTTCCTTCCTAAGGGCAATTACTGCCAACTTCCCACTTCGATGTCTGGATCTCCCTCTCTCGGAAACTGTGGAATGGTATAGCCATTATCTATAAACAGGGTATTTACGGATAAGAATCTGTGCCAGCTGGGTTTGTCTACCTTCCTCTGTATAGCAAAAATCTACAGGAGATCCCGATGGCTTCCTCCTCTGAGACTCTCTCCTCCTGTGGTGGTGGAGAGTCTTCTCTGCCTGGACCCCTCCTCTCCTCCCCTGGCTTTAAAGCTCCAAGCTCCAATAGATGCAACAGTTTTCATATCAACAGACAATGTATTTTTTCTCTCAGAAAGGTTTATCTCGTGTGAATCTGTTCAGGCTTAAGCAGAAATTTTCCATATTTTGCTAACGGGCCTGATAGCTCATTATGCGAAAATGAGATTTCCTTGGAAAACAACCATTGCATAACCCTACCGAGTTCCAGTCCCCTTAGGCAATGGATAGTTTCTACTCACTAGGATTAGAGTCATTTTCACTTGACCAAGGCAGAAATGAGGACTAGTCTGTCTGAATAGACCATGACATAGTCCTTTAACTATTGGAAATCACCCTTGGCTCATTTCTGGTGAACGCAGAACTCACCGAACCAGAGTCTGCCATGGTTTAAAAACAAATGACTGTATGCTGATGTCACTTTGTCTCTTTGATTCATGAGTCTGTCACGAGTGCAGCGCCATCATCAGAGTCCTCTCTTTTTATGTCTAATGGGTAGATAAAGCAAGACCGCCAGGTCTGACAATATCTGCAGCACTGTGTTCTTTTTGAGAGGCAGCATACAGTTTCTGTTTTAGGGTCTTCTTTATAGTTGCCAAATAGAACACTAAGAGATGGTTTTCATTATAGAACACTTCTGAAAACACTATTCAGGGTAGATCCTTGTGGAGTGGAGTATTTAGAAATCTCTGTGACATCCGTGGGCATGGGATTAGCGTCCAATTTACGAATGTATCCTAAGATAGATGTGACAGAGCAGGGGATGGCGACCTCCAGCCCTCCTTTCTGCTTAGTCACCTCTCCAGGTAGCTGGGAAGCATCTCAACACTTCCTGAGGAATCTAGAGGGCAATCTTTGACAACTGCTATTTTCCACTCACCAGCAGCAAAGGCTGAAGTCTTAGATATAAGTTCCAGTTGCATGCCTGGGTGGGTCAGGCTGCCTCGGTTCCAAGGCAGAAACATCCAGTCACCTAAATAGTAGAGTCATCGCCCTTTTCTTTTGACAGACATCACACAATTTTCACAGGAAAGTAAGGGGGAATAAAGGTCTACTTACTTTTGTTCCTGGTAACCCTGGTAAGCCTGGTTCTCCTTGAGGACCAATGAAACCTGGTTCTCCCTTTAAAAAAGATAGCACACAAAGGCGTTACTCATCAGATGGTTCGCACGGTTCTTCCTATTGCGATGTCGTTTCCTTGACTATGTATAGCTGTTCTGGCTGAGATCAAACTACTTGCTATCAGATAATCATCAGTGAAAATTCTGAGCAAAGCTCCAAAGACACTTGTCACTTTAGAGAGTGACAAGGCCACTGGATGCATGTGTTTATGATAGTTTCTTCTCTAATCTGTGCTCTGGTCTTTCCTGACACTTATCACATCAAGACATACCATGTTTAGGTGGGTATAGAAGGGCTTACAAGACCCCACTCATGTATTCATAGCCTTGTGAAATCTTTTCCTCTTAAGAGTAGATTCACTATGAAGATCTACTGAATAAAATATGGTGGGAGTAAGGGACATCACATCTGAGTCTAAGCTGTGACAAGTGGCTTCTATTTGGGGTGGGTCTTCCCTGTAGTACTTGGGTCACTTGTTTTGAGGGAAGCAAACTGCTCTGCTTTGAGTAGCCCGATGGAGCTACCACAGTCTAAGGACTGAGGCCTGCCAAGAGCCCTGTGAGGAAGCTTGTAGTAGATACTCCGTCCTCTTCAAGCCTTACGAAGAGAGCACAGCCCTGGATCAACTGCAGTCTCCTCAGGGACTCAGAGCCAGAGGCAGCTGCTATGCTTGACTTGAAATTCTTGTCTTTCGCAGTCTAGAAGCCAACTGTTTTCCTTTTTAGGATAAGGCGGTAGGCAATGTTACATAACTGAAACAATGGATATAGGCAGGGGAGCAATTTTGTAATGTTCGGTATGAGAGAAAAAATCCCTCTTCTTGCTATACCTCTCAAACGCTATCTCTGTTACCCGGAGGAAATCCCATGGCATAATAAATGGTGCCCATGTCCTGGAACAGAACTTCTAAGCCTTAGATCCCTCTGGGTCACAGGAATGGTAAAAGATGTCCTCTGTTGCTTGTAACTAGTCCCTTCTAACCACACCTGAATCGGTTCATTTCTTAACCTAGGAGAGGTGGGAATGGCTGGAGGTGGGATTCAGTCACTAGAGGGTAGTGATTACATCAGTCATGCAGGAAACCTTAACTGACAGGGCTAGCATAGACTTTCCAAGTCAGCAGACATAGTTATATGCAAGAAGGGTAGGGCATTTAGATCCACAAGGACAGAGGCTTTTGTGACTAGTGGGTCTTCTAGATAGTGCCCTATTCACCGGATATTCTTTTTCAGCCCTTATAACTATAATAGCAAGCATAGAACAGTGTTTTCTGGAACCAGGACTCATTCAAGCCAATTCCTAAATTACTAGTTCTCAACATGTGGGTTGTGACCCCTTTGGGAGTTCTACAACCCCCTTTACAGGGGTCACTTATCAGTTAGTCTGCATATCAGATATGTACATTACAATTCATAACAGTGGCAAAACTATAGTTATGAAGTAGCAATAAAAATAATTTTGAGGTTAGAGAGTTTCACAACATGAGGGTTAAAGGGTTACAGAATTAGGAAGGTTGAGAACCACTGCCCTAAATTTATAGCCATGCCAGAAAAAGTGCAGATAATCTAAGTAACCCAGACATTTCCCACTTGCAACTGAAATGAAGTTAATCTTGTGGGATTGGTCCTAAAATCTGTGATATCTGAGGCTAATAAGGGCAGTTAGAATAGAACTGTATTGAAGACATCTAGTTGGTGTCTGAACCAGAAAGCTGGAGATATGGTGTCAGAAAAGAAACTATCTATATATTTGGTATTAAAAACAAAACAAACAAACAAACCCAACCCAAACTTGAATTGTTCACGTTGTCTTGATTAGCCATTTAATTTATTTTCTTTTTAACTAGTCAAGGAAAACAAAACTGCTTAAAATATAAAATACATAACCAAAATTTAAAGCAAAACTCATAATGGTTCTATTTCCATATTTCCTGATTTATTTATGTTTGTATGATTTCAGGAAGAATTACTGATACTGATTTCCCTCTAAGATAGCTGTCACTAAACCTTGTTTCATGGTGCTTGGAGGCAAAGAGAGTGTGTCTGATGGATATGTTAAAATGTCTGAATCTGTGTTTCAAACAACTGAATTTTTCACACATACTATATATAGTATGTATATATAGATATACATTTACTATATATATAGTAAGTCGTTGGAGACAGAAGGGTATCATCTTGCTAAAGCATTTTGGGTGACACACCACTCACAGATCTTCTCTGACTTGGGTACCCAGAGAATAGGGAGGTAAGATTTAGACCTACTGGTTGGGGTTGGTCTAAGGCTATCCCTACAGCTCCTCTTCTACCTGGTCCCATCATCTTTTACCTACTGGAAGGGAAATCCTGGGCAAATATTTTGACACACCTCTTAATATTTCAAAACAAAAAATGAATTCATTTCAGAGAAATCGTTGATGAGTAAGTCAACCTTTAGCAAAATACTATAAGGGATACATTTATTTATTAAGTAAAATACTCCTTTTAATAAAGTAATAGTGTCTTACTGATTCTGATATGTTATGCTACAGTATATCTGAATGTGTGTCTTCTCGCACTTTCAAGAGCAATTCTGGGATGACTATTAGCGTCATTGGTCGTGTTCTGATGTTTATGATCTTCTGAAATTGTAATGCAGAGGTTGGATGTTTGCTTGCACACTTTAAGTCTTAACCCATTTTTAAGCAAAACCTAAAATGATCTCTTTAGCCAATTAAATGGAAGCTCCATTAAAGCACATGAATTAAAAGAAGAATGGGCAAAAGTTGCAGAAACTCATTCCTTATTTGAGTTAGTGTTTAGTTTACAAAATAGCCAGGCATGCAACTGCATCATTCAAATATGAAAGGCACTGCTATCTCAGTAGCTGGATCAAGGCATTTTCCTTCCTTTAAAAACATATTAAAAATCTTAAATGGAATGTTCAGGGTAAAATTACTTAATTTCAAGAGATATAACCAGCAACAGATCTGATGGTCTCAGTAATCTTAGTACTATTGATCTGACATGGTTTGGAAGGATTTTAGTATCATTAGTTGCTCACAATCACCATGCCAAAAAAAAAAAAAAAGCACCAGTTATGAACACACACATCTTGACACATTTCATATTCCCGTGTTCAATGTAAATCTCACTATATCTAGCTATGGGATTGCAGGTTTGTGCCTATCTCCTCTAAGAGTACTCTGTGACCTGAGGGCCATGGCTCTATCTTGCCCGTCTCATGATGGGCTGGGGAGGAGGTACTTACTGGCCTCTTTTCTCTCAGACTTGAGAAACTATTACTTATAGAGCTGGGGCATGAAGATTCCCACTGAGATCTTGGGTTCTTAACCTTTCTTATCTCCCAGGCTTACAGTAGTGGTTCAGAAAATGTGATGGGGGAAACCCTGGCCTTAGATTGCTGGAGAGGGCTTAAAGATTGGACTGTTCCAGAGCATGCAAAGACTGCGTTCGTCCTTCAGCATACGAGTGACACGGTTCCAGGTTCTATATGGGGTTAACCTTTTAGACATAGACACGTATGGAGCTTGGAAGTTATATCAAAGAATATCAACAATTCTATATGAATAAACGACTACAACCATTCTCTGTCCAATTGCCTATCTGAGGTATAGAAAATACATCACGGCAAACAACAGATTTAGAGATAGAATGTTGAAATGTTGATGAGATATGGCTGTAGTCTTTTAAGCCAGACATTAAAGAGATTTTGGTGGGGGGGGACTTCTACATATCGATGTTACTTTTACTACTTTTTTTCTGGTCTTATTTGACAAATTTGGGTTTTATTTCATACAACATGCAATTTAATTAACAATGAGTAGAATGTCACCAGTTTAATTTGGGGTAAGATGCATTTTTGTTTGTAGTAAGTTTCTTCAACTACTATCCATTTCCTACAAAAACCAACCACCCCGAACATCTCACTGTAATAGCAACTTAAACGTGAAGTCTCCTGCACAGAAGCTAAAGGGAAACAGAGGAAGGAGCCACAGTAGCCAATACAGCCACGCCCAATACCACAAGAGCAATGACCACTACAGTCTTGTCTGTCACCCATGACAACAACCATGTCCAGCAACCACTGCCCATCTATATTACAAAAACACAAAGCTGGGAGATTTTTAGGAACATGGCTCTTCTGAAATCTAATGATTGCTAAAGATTTCACGAAGCCTTAGAATTCCATAATAAAATCTTAACTGACCTTTCAGGAGTGGCAGGGGCATGTGTATCTCTGATGGGTTCACCCTACCTTCTAAATGGTCACTAGGATCGTCTTCAGAGAGGTGAGAGGAGTCAACAAGTCCTTAGCAGGGGTTGTTAGTCCAATGAACAAAGGAAGGATGAGAGATAGAGAGAGGGGGCAGTTTCATTTACACAGAAATGGCTTGCCAGATGTTTCTATGTAGACTTCCAGAACATACCATCTGTTAGGCAGAATGGTGGCCAGAAAGTCCTAACTGATTAGTTCTCACTCCCAGAAAAATATCTGGTTTTTCATTTACTACTATTTACTTTATTTTTATAAGTCACTATCAATTAGAGAAATAAAATATATCATTTTCTTAACCTGTCTAAAAACTCTCTCTAGACCAAGTCAGGTTTCCCTGATATTTATAATTCCTGGACAGATCTGATTTTCATTGTCCCCCAAAATAGTACAACGGGGTTTGAAAAATATGTGCTGATTTGCCTGGGTGCTAAAAGCATTCCCAATAATGTTGATTAATATGTCTTGACACAGGATGCATTAGCCATACAGTGCTCTTCTTGCTTAAAGGATAATTAGAATTCAAGTCAGCATGATACCTGCTTTTGAGAATTATAGCAATAACATTTGTTATGCTAAGAACTGCTAGGAAGCCAGTTTTGGTAATGACTGATTTCTGAAATTATAAAGGTAAAGCAGAGTTTGAGAATGAGAGAATAAAACACTTATTCCTCATAAAGATCAAATCTTAGTATAAATTAAAACATCTTAGTTGTTCTGGTGAAAATGAACTTAATAGCAGATTTATTTAAAGCCAACTAACCTGTCCTTTTGATTCTCTCTCCCTCTCCCTCTCCCTCTCCCTCTCCCTCTCCCTCTCCCTCTCCCTCTCCCTCTCCCTCTCTCTCTCTCTCTCTCTCTCTCTCTGTGTGTGTGTGTGTGTGTGTGTGTGTATGTTTTCTTTTGGTCTTAGCAGAATTGCATCATGAAGGACGTGGTTGGAAGCTTCATTATGGCTGCTAAAAATCTCCGATTTTTGGTTGCATGGGTTTCCTTGATGGGCTTCAAGTTACTCAAGTCTTTAGTGGGGTTCGTGTAGGCAGGAGGTAGTCACAAGCAACAAATAACGCAGTGTCACCCATCCACTGAGGACAGGGTGTCTTATTTCCTTTCCTCTCTGAATTAATTTTACATCCCTACATTTATCTCCGCCAGGTTTGAGATGTGCTGATGTTTCTGAGGGGGCGGACTGCATTCCCCTCCACCAACTTCTGAAGAAACCTTTGGTGCTCACAGAGCACCAGGCTGGCACTTAACCCTGAAAATACCAAACCAATGCCTCTGCCCCCTGAAAACTGTGTCGAGGTCGGGGGGGGGGACTTCCTATGATGTAAGAGAGTTTCATGACACCTTAGACCCCTCTGCCTCTTTTAAGTTCTTTTTTTTTTTTTCTTTTCTTTTTTTCCGGAGCTGGGGACCGAACCCAGGGCCTTGCGCTTGCTAGGCAAGCGCTCTACCACTGAGCCAAATCCCCAACCCCCTCTTTTAAGTTCTTGATCTGACTGTCAGATTTCCACTAATGTGGAGGCCAGAGCAAAACCATTAAGCTTCAAGGAAAGGGGAACCTTGAAAATGGTGTTGCTACCTAACTAGCTTCTTCTGGTTTGATGTAATAGCTGTTGTAACAGGTCTTCCTGTCTACTGAAAACCTGACTTTGTTTCTTATATATAAAAGCTTTGTTTATTCACTTATTTAAAATCCATTTTGTACATGTGTGCTGCTGCCTTATACCTCAGTAATAGGTTAAACTTCACTTCTTTATGTGGTAAAGCAAAATACTTTTATCTTCTGCAAGATAAAAGCAAGCATTGAAAACCTGGGATAAAAATCATACAAGTGATAGACGCACTGAAGAGGAAATTAGAGAAAGGACATGATCCACAAGAGACCCCCAAATACCTTGGAATGTGTCTAATCAAGGAAAATGAAGGCTTGTACATCGAAAACTTCATGACCAAAAAAAAAAAAAAAAAAAGAAAGACCTCCTACACTCATGGGTTGGTAAGATTAATATTACTTATCAAATTGGCCATCCTGCAAAAAGCAACCTACAGATTCAATAGAACGTGCATCATAATTTCAATTCAATTTCTCATAGGTACTAGAAAAATATTTCATATGGAAATAGAAAAAAACCCCAAGATAGTCAAAATAATCTTGAACAATAACAACAACCACCCTTCTGAGGTATCAGTGCTCCAGAGTTTCCATTTTACTACCGAGCTACAGGAATAAAAACAGTTTGGTATTATCATGAAACAAACATACTGGTTAATAGAACAGAACTGAGGATCCTCATATAAACCCAGGCCCCTACAGTCACCTGATTATTGTTGACAAAGAGGCGAATGATACACACTGCACAAGAGACAGCATCTTCAACAAATAGATAATTACTGACACCCAAACGGATACCTACATGTAGAAGAATGAAACTCGATTCTTCGTTCTTTTATGCTCATAAAACTCAACTCCAAATGGATCGAGGGCCTGATACCCTGAGTCTGACAGAGTAGGGAATACGTGTGGAGGCACAGAAAAGGAAAATCTGCCCTCGATGGGGAAGACGTGAAGACCAACCACTGACAAGGGACCACCTAAATTAAAAGGTGAGTCTCCATGGCAAACCATTATTTGAACGAGGCAGCCTACAGAGGGAGGAAAAATCCTGACCACCAATACATCTGTCAGAGAGTTAATATCTAGAACATAAAAAGAACTAACGCAAAACGAAACCCCTAACCATTAAGAAAACAAACAACCCAATTAAAACTGGGGCATGGAGCTAAAAAGAGTTCTCAAAAGAAGAGTCACAAATGGCCTAGACTTAGTTTTGAAGCTGATCAACATTCTCAGCTTTGTAATGGAAATGGAAATGAAACCTACTTTGAGATTTTTTTCTTGCCCAACCTAGTCAGAACGGTCAAGATGAAAAGAAAACAAAAGGCAAGTGATAACAAATGTTGTCATGGGAACGGGGAACACTTCTTCACTGCTGGCGGGAGTGCAAACTGGTGCAGCCGCTGTGGAAGTCAGTGTGGAGTGTTCGAAAAGCTGGAAATCAATTTACTACATGCTCCAGCTGTACCACCCTTAGGCATTCAGCCAAAAGACTTTCTGTTTCACTAGAGGGACACTTGCTCAGCTATGTTCACTGCTGCTCTATTCACAATAGACTGGAAACAGTCTAGCTGTCCATACAAATAGCAGGTAATGAAAATAATGTGAAATTATTCAGCCATCAAGAAAAAAACAAATTTGTGAGGTTCTCAGGTAAATGGAGGGAGCTGAAAACAAGCATTCTGAGCGAGGGAACACAGACCCGGGAAGACAAACATCACTCTGGGGTGTGTTATGCTGTCCTTTTGCTTTTCCTGTGAACGACCAGGAAGGAGGATATTCACAGGGACATCCCGCATCCTCAGACATTGTACACACTCGCCTTTTGCTCCCAGAATACACTCAGGTGGCAGGGAGGATGGGCGGTCTTATTGTTTTTAATGGTTCCTTTACTTCATCCATCTAAGGAGGATCCATAATTTTTATCTATATAGAGTATAACTAGATGTATTTTCTACAGGTTAAGATTATTTACATGAGGAAAGACTATATTGAACTGGTGTGTGAGCAACATTTCCAATATTCTGAGCTGTCCCAAGAGAAGGAGCAACAACAGCCACTTGCTCTATGCTGGGAGACATTTCAGGAGCTATGCACACATTCATTCATTCATTCATTCATTCATTCATTCATTCACTGAATTCTCACAGCAGACCTCTGTGCTATGGTCACTGTCTGTTCTCGTGAGGAAACTGAAGCACAGAGAGATTACAAAGCTTGCCCTAAGTCATACCATCAGTGAAGGCTTTGATTCGCTTTGCCCTGGGATTGCTGGTCAACACTGCCTATTTATGAAGGATGTGGCACCATGAGAATGTGTCAATGATATATTTTTCAAGATAAGTTTCAGGAATAAGATTTTCAAAAATAACAACTTGGACTATTGCCTTTTTATCTGATATCAGAAAAGGTAGGCCCAATCATTTTTATCCAACAAGATACTTGAGGGGGGAAAAAAAAAGAAACATCCAACATTTTTGAAAGCTTGCTCACAAAACTAATTTTCTAAGCTCAAATCTCATTCCAGAAGATCAATTTCTGCATGGTACATTGTACATAATTTAATTTTCCCAGTTGAACATCTTGACACTATATGAACCATGAATGCATGAAATAGGAATTCCAAATGCCTTCCACATGCAAGAGGACTTTCAACTGCAGGAAGCTCAAGAGCAGTTTGAAATGAAGTCATGCCTGGTCTTAGTGACTTCCTTTACGTATGCCTACGGTATTAGCACTTTTCTCAGAGCCGGACACTGAGGTGAGCGCGAGACGAGTCTGGTGCCTGTATTTAGGCACTTGGTTCACGTCCCTGAGGGCTGTGGAAGGCATGTGGGTGCTCATTAAGTTTCCAGCTAATTCCCGGAGAGCAACAGGTGTTGAACCAAAGCTCTCCTGGTATGTAATGGACGGTTTCCTCAGTGTCCTAGACATAATGGATGGCATGTGCGTGTCCTTTCTGGTAGTGGCAGACATGGAGGACAGGGATATTTCCGAAGCATAAAACAAACACGCAGGCCTAAGATGGAGACTAATGTTTTAGTCACCTCATGTTCCGTAGTGATGCGACAGGGTTTTAATTTTAAATCCTGTTAACTTAAACTATGAAATGGGAATGAACTGTCTTGTGGTTTGCCACTATTGCAGAATGATGAAAAAAAAATCAATCGATAAGGAGCGTCCCTAGTTAATGAAGTGACATCATAAAATTTTAAGTCTACTTTGAGGGGTGTACGGTGAATACGGACTACGTTAATGTGCTCTAACATCGACTTTTTCTCCAAAATTATTCACTTCTTACATTTAGCGCTTGCTACGTTATCATAAAAGCTTATCTTTCACTTGAATGACGCTGCAAAGAGATATCTTATTAAAGCAAACGATAGAGCTCACGGTTGCTCTCATACACCAGACAGTGGCCCAAGCGTGGCATTACCATTACACAGAGAAACATCTCCAGTGAATAATGGTTTCTGTCAACTGACAGGTTCTTTTCAGAGCTGTCACTTGACAGGAACAGGATGGCAGTGTCAGAGCCACACCACCTCAACAAAGTATTTCCAGCACTTTCTCAGGCTGTGGGAACTGAAGCACTTAACTGCAGGTGGCAAGTTACCACGAACCCTCCCATTCCGAGTGTTCATGACCTTCGGAATAGTTCATGGGTGACTAGGGACAGGCCGAGTGTCAGTGTAGACATTTGCAAGGATAACACTGAAAGCCTTCATGCCTCTGTGTGTATCATCTGCATTGCACTTTGGAAAAATAATGTTTTGTTTTTTGGGTTTTTTTGTTTTGTTTTGTTTTTTTACCAAGAAAGTGTCTAAAGCCCAGGAGATGGGACAAGTGGCTGCACCCTGACTAGCCAGCGCTCTTGCTGTAGGGACATCTCTGTCCTTATAATGTCCTTTTCCTCAAATGTCTTCATTATGATTTGTAATGCCACCAGGTTCTAATTAACACCCAGAAACACGCCCTTAAATCATTATAAAGAATTGATGATCTTGTCACTTATAACAAGCTGTCATTTTTTATGCATGGAAGTTACTAAAGAACTGTCATAAATTAGTTCTGTACAGTGAACTTTCATATCGACTTAGGATATTATTCTTGCTGAGCAGTAAATGATAGGTAAGTGACTTTGACTTTCTTAGAGTGCATTTTCTATCCAAGAGTCAGACTAAAGCATCTATTTAAAATGATCTGAACTTTTCATAGTAATCGAGAAAAAGCTGAGAAAATACTGGAACCAGAGTTTCTGAGTGCCAACCAAGAAGATCTATTTTCTTCTGTGTTTTTATCACCTACAAATATTATAAACGCCATAGGACTTCCAATCAGACTAGCTTCATTTAGCACACTATAACAGCACACAGAACGGAAGAGTGGAAGACGCACTCGTATTGTTTTCCTGTCACTTCTGAGTGATATTTATATGAAACTGACTCCAAGGAAATAATTACAGCTAGGGTAATAGAACATTAAGTTTCGTAGTTGACCTGGGAGAAGTCTCAAAAAAATTAAAATAAATTACTTAACATTTTAAGTGGCTTAGTCCTGAAGGGACTTGATGTGCTGGGGTGGGTGATGTGGGGGTGATGTCGGGGGAGACTTCTCCTTCTCAGAGGAGAAGGCAGGGGGGCATGGAGGGAAGAGCTGTAAGAGGGAGCCCGGGGAGGAGAGAGGGGACTTATATTGGGGTATTAATTAATTAATTAATTAATTAATGGAAAGAATTTTAAATCTGGAAACAGTGTTTTAATCCTAAACTTCAAGCACTTATTTGAACAGACATACAGAGTTTCCGTTGAAGGTACAGGTGTTGTGTTAAAACACTTTAGCAGTGTGGTTTCTGTTTCTCAGTGAGAGTGACTGACAGGAGGTGGAGGCATGGCCTCTTAGAGGCGTTTCCCTAATGGAGAAGCAGATGCATGGTTGCCTGAGTGTCTGATTTATAGGGATGCTGAGATGAATTCTGACCAAAATTTGATAGGTTCCTAGAAATTAAAGTTACAGTGAAAGATAAAGACCTATTCTCCATGGACGTTACAAACCTTGCATGATTTCACGTGAAATGCAATTTACTTTCATCCCAGGGACATGTATGATAGAGCCAGCCGGGACCTGTACGGTCTAGGGGGCAAAGGCCGACTTTACCCATGTCCAATTTTCAATTAGAAAGTCCACCAACTGAAGCAACTTCAGAATCGTTCACAACCTGTATTTACTTTTTCCTCTACTTTCCTCCAGGATAGGGAACTCTCGATTATAGTTCTGTGAAGTCTGTCAGTGGAGTATTTACCTTTATCCCCGGAAGTCCAGGCAGCCCAGGCAGCCCTGGTTCACCCTACACAGGAAAATCACATAGCATTATAGAGCGACATTTACTCAGTCACAATATCAGAGAACAACATGGCAAATGGCCCCGCTGACAAGCTTCTGCAAAAGGAAATATATACAAGGGCTGTACTGGTGAACTGGAGTAATTACTCTGACGAGACTGCTCAGCTCAGTCAACTCTCCATTCCGGGCACTTGGCCGACTTCTCAGGCCCCTGCCTCTTCTTGTAGTTCCCTGTCCCGTGGCATCTCTATCAGACGGTATGGGAGGGGAGTGGAAGGAGGTAAGACCCATTTACTATTCCTTTGGCCAAGGATTTTTTGGAGCTGCTTGCTTCCATACTGCATGCTCTTCCAGGGCTCTCCCCACTTGGAGAACGGAGAGACCGTTGGATGAACAGATGGCCACAGGAAAACAGTATACATTAAACATACTGCTCACTTAAAAGCATGGTAAGACTTCCTTTTCATTCCTGAAGGATCGGAAGACAAATACATGGTTAAGAATATAGTTGGCTCCAGCCTAGATTCCTGACAATTGCTGGGCTACTGTGACCCTGCTTAGCAGGGTGGGGCTAATGGTACCACGCAGCTGTTCCCAAATACAGGTCAGAGATTAAGTGGTACGCCCTGGGTAGGCACACTGGAGACAGGCTAAACCTTCTCATTTTCACAGAATCCTCTATGTTATTTTAAGCACAAGAGGTTATAGTGCTTAAAAGTTCTCTTGAAGTGAACGATGGGAGGATAAAGGAATCAGGAAAAAAAATTACATTTGCTACGAAATGTTATCTACTATCTGTGGAAGTGCCGCTGAAGGGAACTAGACAGTTTTGTAATGGTCGGTCAGAGGGATGGCAGCCATTCCTGCTGAGGGAGAGGATCCAGGAGGGTGGATGGAGGAGGCATGTTTTGTAGCCCAAGTGCTTCCATAATCTCTAATTTTTAATTAATTATGTTTTTATCATTGTGCTTGGGTGCTTGCCTGCAGTAGTTCATGTGTGAGGGTCATAGGACACTTTTGAGGGTTTGTGTGTCCATGCCATGTTTGTGTGTCCACTTCTGGTAATAAGGCTTGGCTAGCCAAGTGCTTTCATTGCTGCGCCTTTTTGCTGGCCCTTGCACAATCCTTAACCCAGGAGAACCCACTAAGAACAATTGGCTCTTCCTCTACTGTCAGCCCTTCCAGATTACGAGGAACTAGAATTCGTGCTGGTATTATAATATTAAGCCTTTAGATATTTTCCGAAGCTAAGCGATGAGACAAAATGAGAGGGTGGTGGCTCTCTTGGCACTTCTTAATGGTATTTCAGGGATGTAAGAGAAAAAGCACTCCGCAGAAGTGTGTCTTGTAAACGAATGATTTCAATGAAATTAAGCTAGAGATGAAAGGAATACGAACTTCCTTATCATTCCATCCTAAGACCACGTGTCTAGGAATATTAAACTCCACATAGACACAACCCAATGCACGGCTTTTCTCTTTTACCCTTTATCCAGTCACATTAACAGGATCTAACAGAAAGGGCTTGTGTGCATATTTTACTGCAAGTTATCTTTTGCTTTAAAAAAGCCTGAGGTTTTTGAAAATAGTAAACTGCAATGAAGACTTACAACCAATAACATTTGGGAGTTTTAAGTCTTCCCAAACCCTTATGACGACATCTCGTCTGAAGTATGTGTGGAGATAAATAGGTTACAATATTATTTTCTAAGAAGAATCTCTACCACCCCTTTCTCTACCAACTTAAAAGGACCACATAGCCACCTTAAATTATTTATATTCACACATATACATGCTTAACACACAAAATCTGTTCTAATGAGAAAAAATGTATACATTTTGAAGGCTAACAATAAGGTAATGAGATGTGCAATGATGGATATTTAGCCTTGGACTACATTACATGTGTGTGTATGCATGTGGTCATTCATAACTATGTTATTAAATACTTCAGATATTCATAAGTGTTGAATGTTGGAGACTTTTATCTTTCCATGCTTGTTTGTATTTAATTCCTGCTGTGGTAATTAAGTGTATGGTATCATTAATGTTGCCTTATGGAGCAGCTCACAATTTTAGTAAGACATTTCTTTCTAAAGAATTCTTCATCTTCACATCCTGGAAAGTTTAACCTACCAACTAAGAGAGAGGGTCTTAGTTAACTCTGCCTTCTATGCCTTTGCCATAGCTCAAATTTTGTTAGATGTGAGTCTTAATTAAGAGTCAGATTGTTGTTTTATTTATATTTCTGATTCTATTATTTTTTTCCTCTTTAACTCTCTGTTCTCCAGCCTGAGAGCTTCTTACATCTGGGACTCTGTCAGAGCTGTCCTGAGTACCTATGCAGCTCATTGGTACTGATGGAAAATCAATGCTTACTTTTAAGAAAGGCTAGGAAGAGCTGTGTGGTGAAGCACAATTCATTCCTTACAGATCTACAGAGACCTGAGAAGCCAACATGTAGCCCTACCTCACATGTCAACCACACAGGCTGCTGCTGAAGCTGCGAGGGAAAAAAACGGGAGGAAATGCATCTTCTGCAATGATAGTATTCAAGATGGACACCGGGCAGGATCTCAGTGGAAAGCTCATCCCTCAGCTTGGGCCGTGTTCTATTTTGCACTTTTTCTGGGAACACCCTGAAATGTGGGAACTAGTGTTCCCTTGAACACCACAGGCCAGCCCTGCAATGGTGTGAAAATGCCATGGGTAATGTCCAGGGCTGACAGTACACCTGGGTCCCTTTGCTGCTTTTGGCTCTAGGCAGCAAACATGGGAATCCTCTGTTTTCAATGTTCAGGGAATTATCACAAATCCAATACTAGACAGAGGCAGCCATACAATGGTGGGAAGGTGGAGTGTGTGAGGGAGAGCAGAATCTGAACTACACATTAATAAAAGTATAGTTTTCTTTCAGGTCACTATCAACCCAGATGAAAGCTCATTTAAATGTAATTTAAATCTATTTTTTTTTGATAGCATGCAAAGAGAACCCAGCATTTCTACCTGCCAGCTGTAAATGTCCAGAAGAAATCTAAGTTATCTTTATAAATAATTATAATAATGCAATATTTTGCCAAGCAACTGACAGTCAGTCTGGTTCTCGTACTGTCTCCACAGTGGAGCTGACACGAGGGTAATGAGGCATGTGTTGGCCTGTGTTTTAGAGATCCTTTGTAGGTGCACTCTTCTCCTTTACTTATAAAAATATTGCCTCTTTATTTGTGTGTGTGTGTGTGTGTGTGTGTGTGTGTGTGTGTGTAAGCCAGAGGACAACTCTTTCACAATTCATTTCTCTTCTTCCACCATGTGGATTCTGGGATCAAATTCAGGTCATCAGGGTTGGCAGCAAGCCCCTTTACCCACTGAGCCATCTCACCAACCCCTTCCTGCCTTGGACTAAGGCTGTTGTTAAGTAGGGTAGGTGGGTATTGAATGTCAGGTCTTCCTGCTGCAAGGGCTGGGTCAGAGGCATATCCCACCAAGCCTGGCTCCTGCTGATATATATATATTTTAAGCAAATCACACGTTTGAAGAACAATTTAGGTCAAATTGTTAATCTCTAAGGACTACGGGAGGAAGAGGAGGAGAAGGAGGGGGAGGGGGAGGGGGAGAGGTGGATGAGGAAGAGGAGGAGAAGGGAAAGAAAGTCACATGTACTGAAAAGTTTGAGCAGTTTCTCAAAGAGAAAAATCAGCCACGGAAAGAACACTGTGGCACCCAAGGCTCATCTCCAAAAGGTATCTGAAACATTTCACCAAAGCACATTGAAGAGGAGTCTGTGTGATTGGCTGTGTGGCTTGTACTAGCAAGGAGAGCTAGGTTATGTCGCTCTAGATTAGCCAGGAAGGAGATGGGTGTTATTACAGCTCACTCATTTAAACTATTTTCTGTGGATTCTTAAACATGGAAACTGGCGATCAAGACGCAGACCAGGATAGTAAGAGCTGCAGAGTTGTGCTAGGCGCTCGGTCGCACCTGGAGTTGAGCTGATGAATCAAAACTCCGAGACTCTCAGTTTTAAGAGAAAAAAAATTATTAAATGAGAGAAATGTTTAAGAAATACGAAAACCTTAAAAATTACTTCCATCCGTAGTGTTTAAATCAAAGCTCTCTCGATGGCTTCGAGAACATCAACTGATACGGCAGACTCTCGACAGGACTCGTTTGTTATCTCTCTGCTAACGAGGTGCACACTCTATGTCCTGATTCATAGTCTGTCTGTAACATCAGCTACCACTACACAGAGGAAGGGTCATGGTTTTAGGACACTAATCTCATGGGAGTCACATCTCCTTTTGCCTGTTATGTGAGGGTTTGGCCACACTGGGACTTGAGATGCAGATGCTCCACTGAGATGCTGCTAACATTTGTTTCCTGCCCCAGACTCAGATGGAAAAAACGAGTGTGTGAACATCTTCAGTGCAGAAGCACAAATGGCGACTTTACTGTATCCGCAGCTCCGTTAGTGAAACTGATGTGGCTAGGGTCATTAGTTCCTTAGGTGAGTTTAGTTTCCATAAGGCAACATTCATGGCACAGGTTAGAGTCATACACGAGTCAGCAGGAAAAGCATCAGCAATGAAAGGAGGAGGAGGAACATTCAGAAAGAACTGTCCATCATTCTCCACTGAGACGGTTTGGTGCACACTCACCATCTCTTCTTGTGAAGAGGTAGGGACGTGCAGATGACGTTTAAGCATGCAAGGCCACTCCTGGCTTCCTAACTCAGTTGAGATTTGTGAGTTCCGGACAGCTGAGCACTTACAGAGTTGGTTTTCAGACCTTGCTATGCTTGGCATCGAGACCGTTTGAAATGGAGAGAAACCAGTGACAGGGTGCAAAGCATGAAAACTGTACCATTGTGCATTAAACACTTCATTATCAGATGGCAACAACGTGAAACACTGGTCACAGACAGATGCAAAGCACATGCCAAAGATAGGGAGACATTACCTTCTGCCCCGGACGACCAGATTCTCCAGGTTCTCCCTGGCCAAAGAAAACCAAATATGAAACATGCACTCTTAGAAGAGAAGTCGAAAACCACTAGGCCTTTGGGTAGTTCTGCAGTAATGATCCGACCTCCTACTCGATTATGTGTATTTTGTGAACATTGTTTTCCTACTCTCCACTGCACTACATATATGGAAATTGCTGTGGGCTTGTCTTGCACTCACACATAAATCTATATCTCTTGGAAACCAAGGAAACATAGCAGAGACGGTAAGCCCTTCTAGGAAGGCTGCCTGGGATTTCCCTGTTGTGTCTGGAAGCTGTTGTCAGAGAATTGGACCAGAACCATTACCACTAATGGCGGTAAAGTGACGAGAAAAGAGACTCATTAAGTCAAAACCATGATTGCCATGGTACGAATGTATGCAGGCTATAGTTACCTTAATTCCTGCAGCGGACGATCCAGGGTCACCCTAAAATGAAACCCATGAGAGATTAAGCCGTGAGTACTGAGAAACAACACAAATGCATAGGCAGCAGTTACCCACTTGGATGCTCAGAGAAACTCTAGGACTAATGGGCCCAGCCATCATATGGTCTTGGCATGTAAGAGAAGCCATGACCTGCTTAAAATCATGGGTTTGCTTTGAATGCAAACCACGAAAAGACTACATTCCTTGAGATCAATTAAACTATACAAACAGTGAGCTATCCCCTTAATAGGATGCTAAAAAGTATATTCTGAGGCAATGAATTTAGGGACTTGAAACTTTGTTTTCTCAGCTTCTGGGATTTATTAATGTCACTGGCTATCATTTATAGGGAGCTGCTGCCCTTCTTGGTCTTTGGAAGGTCAAGGTTCAACAGATGAAGTCGAAGGGTTAATGGGGTTGAGTTGCAAAAGCCATGCTGCAGATGAGTTTATTTCCACCGTGAAGCATCAACATGCCTTTTCCTGATTTCCGGTCCTGGCACTGTAGCTCGGTCACTGGGAAGACGCAGGGTGATGGATGGTTTGTGTGGAGGGGCTAAGAGAGTCTTGAGGGGGAATCTGACTTTTAATTTTGAAAAGGTTAAGAGATAGTCTATTCTGGGGCCATTCTGAGTGACTGTGCCCAGGAATACAGATTTAGGGCACCCCAAACTTCATGATCCAATATGGAAGCAGTTTCATGAAGCTTTATGTCTTTTTCAGAACAAAGAAAGTCATAAATCAAGGCAAGTTTAAAATACATTGATGGGTACATCAGAGAGGTGGTTACAACCAGGTGGGGGAAGCTTTTCTAAAGGCCTCAGATGCTGTCTGATGCCATTCTAAGCTTCTGGGTTGGTGGAAGGCAGTGGTTTGCTAAGGTAATAGGTTCCAAAAGGTTTTTAACTTAAAAAAAAAAACCTTTAAGGTTTTTAGTTAGTTGTTAGTTCTGACACAGAGGTGGATAAAGGAATGGCTAATAGAGAGGAGTCTGGTTTTAAAAATGAGACCGAGTTTGTCCAGATTCCATGCAGGATGGCTCCACTCTGGGAAGCACACTATCGTAAGGATAGCACCAATGCAGACGGGAAAGAGGTGAGACTGCTACTTGTTTGTGAGTGAGGCAGCAACGGGTCTCGATTCTCAACCTCCTTCTAGTCCTCTCCATCCTATGAATATGCAAGAAGGAAAAGAAAAGGAGGGGACTTGGCCATTCGTGACTCATGACTATCAAGAAAATGAAAAGAAGAGGAGATCTGAGGGAAAACTGAGTGTCCCTCAGTTTTCTCTTCTGCACAGATACTCAAGCAGCCCCGAGGGTCTATTCGCTTATTCTAGAGTCCAGAAGCTGCTCACCGATTTCTTTGTCTGTCAGGCAGACAGACAGACAGACAGACAGACAGATGGACGGACAGATGGACGGACATCTCAGGCCCCTGTGTGCTGACTGGCACATGGCCCCTTTCCTCATTTCTGCTCACATTTTCCCACAATGGCACTACTCCTGCTTTAGGTCTTGGCTTGCGTGGCTTTCCCTCAAGGAACCCTTCGCGGATTCACCCCACATGTGACCCGCTGTGAGCACACCCCGGTGTGTGGCTTCATGCTTAGTTTGGGTCTGTCACAGCTCGTGCTGTGATTATCTGTTGACGTTGCCTGCTCATCCATCGTCCTGGCTGTCAGCAGACAGCCTCTGCTTGCATCCTGTGTCTGACTATGGTATATGCTCAACGCACAGATGGGGAATGAGTGAACGACTGTCTAAAAACCGGTTTTTTAAAAGTCGGGTCAGCAGTCAAGGATGGAAATGAAAAAGGGTCTTTAGGAAAGAAAAAAAGGGGGGGGGGACTTAGGAAGGAGAAGGAAACAATAAATTTAGTTTGTTGAGAAGAAAGTACACATGTGAATTTCTTTGACATCTGTAATTGCCATTACCCAAGGAAAAAAATTAAAATGTGGCTAAACAAAGACTCGGACTCTAAATATTGAATGAACGAGTCTCCTCTTCCCAGCCATTAACATTCAAATGAGTTCCAAATGGGGGGTGTAATAAATGTGGCGAAGAAAGTAATACTCGCTTCTATTTCTACTGCACTAAGTCTGGGACCTATCAACATTAACGAACCGGTTTGCAATATTTTGCACAATATGACCTTTGTACTAATAAAAACAATTTGGCCTTTGCAAAGCTCCTTCTGTCTTATTTTTACATTAAGCTCTCATGCAGTTGGGCAGGCGAGGTCACTTCCACTCTGTGGATGAGGAAATTATAGCAGCTACTAGTGGCGTGCATTTCTGAGCTCCCTCTGCTGTCCTTCCATATTTGTCCCTTTTACTAGAAGAAGAAAAGGACTATTGGTTTCTATCATTTTGACAATGGACCATCCAGGTTAGAGAAAATGTATAAATGAAAGAAAGGTAGCCGCTTGTATTAACTTTGGTCTTGGGCCCCTCAGCATTTTAATGCAAAGTGTTTGGCTAACCCACTCTATGAGGATAAAGTCTATATTTCGTTCTCACAGCAATCCGATGGGAAGGAGAGGTCCAGCCTGTGAAAGGCTGGTTTACCTGTGGAAATCTGAGCGGCTTCATTTGATAGACAAGTCATAGTCTGAGTTCACTCCTCTTTTAAAGTTTCAGAACAGCAACATCTCCAGGAATTTCTGTAACTTTTAAGAGTCAGGCAACTGCTGGACGGGATAATGTTTTTAATTAGCTGAAGTAAAGCTGGGAACGGTTACAATCCCATCCCCAAGTGAAAGAAGGAACCGGTCCTCCATTTTCTGGTTTATAGAAATGTCACTAGTCCATGGGGTAAGCAACAGACGGAAGGGTTTGATGAGATAAGTGAACTTGACTTTACTGATGTTTTTGGTTTATTTTGCTACCCCCACCATGGAGGCAGGGTCTCACTATGTAGACCAGGCTGGTCTTGAACTCACAGAGATCCACCTGCCTCTGTCTTCCAAGCGATGGGATTAAAGGCAAATGCTGCTACACCCAGCGATTTTACTGTATTTCACTTTCAGCAAAGAACAGGTTTTGTACGTGATTACTTTCAAACATAGTAAGTGCTAGGCAAGTAATTAAATCTGTCTATGTAATGTATATGTAATTAAACATATCTATGTAATGTATATGTAATTAAATATGTCTATGTTAATAAAGACTGAATAAACAAATGTAGGCTACAGAACCTTTCTGCCATTCAATGAAAATATGAACTCATTCAAGGTAAAAGAAAAAATAGTTTTCACGCAGCATTTATTATCTTATAACAATGTTCCAGGAATCTTGACTAGCCCTGGGACTAGAACAGGCTGACATCTTAAGGTTTTTGGGTTGACTTTGGGGACAAAGGTTGGAAGACTATGGTTTAAAAAACGACGCACTTGGGTGTCAAGTTGTGATGGTTAGTTTTCTCAGTTTGACAAGACAAAAGCACTTGGGAAAGGAGTTTCAAATAAGAATTGTTTAGATTAGGTAAGATTGCCCTAAATGGGTTAATTTAGGGACAGTGGCCCATCTGAATGTGGGTAGTGCCATTTCACGGGCTAGCCTTGGAAGGAATGGGAAGGGAAGACAAGAGTAAGTGTGGGCATACACACGCTCATCCACTGCTCTCTGCTCCTGACTGCACATGGATGTGGCCTGCTGCCTCAAGGCTTGACCTCCCCACAATGATGAACTATAATTTCAAATTTGGAGCCAAACAGACCCTTTCCCCTTAATTTTTGTGTCAGGGGATTCTATCAGACTAACAAAACAATTAAACTAGACAGTATGTAGTGGGAGGGGCTGACAACTAAAATCTGGTTCTCTATTTCTTTCTTGATTATGTCTATAAAGATGGCAGAATTCAATCGCTGGGTGAAGATGTAGAGGTGGGATTTCCAGGTCCCAGGAGGAAGAGGAAGGAAAGATACAGAGAAGCGGCTTTTCGGCCAGGCTTTGGAGAGAGGAGCATGAGACCTTTTGGTCTCCAGGCACTGATAGTTTGCAGGCAGCAGAGGCTAAGGAGGATGCGGGAGGCTATTCTTCGCCCAGCCATTGAGTTATCTGGTTAGCTTTAAAATAGGAAGGCTGTCTGGTGTTTTCCGTCCTCGGTGACTCAGGTGGGCGGTGATTAGAGGTCTGGTGGCGCTAACTGTGAGGGGTTGGAGGAATGATCGCAGCTCCCAGGAGTCAGAGACCCAGTTGGCGATTGGTGGAGGCCCCCCCCCCCCCCGAGTGTGGCCTGCCCGGAGAAGGCGATAGCGTGGCTTTTAAAAACTATGTGCTACCACAGCATCCTGTGGGTTTGGGTTTGTCTGTTCCTTTTCTAGTGAGCTCAGCGTCCAGGTAATAAGGAAACTACTCTGAAGTACAGTCCTTGTCTTGTCATGAGTAGAATTACAGAGCACCATTCAAGTATACAGGGGATGACCTAAGCAGTTTGGGAGAGTAAAGCGCTTTCGCAGGAAACGACTTGTAAATCCAAGCTTCAGAGGATTGAAGACTGAACAAAGCTAGAAGATGGAGTTGTGGCGATGAGGCCTGGGAAGAGGAAGGCAGAAAGCAAGCATCTAAACGGAGAGCGGCCTGAGCCGGTTAGAGAGGACCAGGGACTGACGGCCTGGGAGGTTCCCCTGAAACAGGCCTCCAGCGGAGGGTAAGTGCAAATCAGATATGCCTCCTGAAAAGGCAGAAGCTTGAATTCAAGATGCTAAAGAAGGAGGTAGTGCATGCGCTGGACTGGATGCCACGGGAGCAGAGCAAAGGAAAGGGCGTAGCAGGCCCTTTCTGCTTATAGGCCAATAGAGAGTAGATGGAACTAACGCGTCACAGGCTCCGGCAGTGTGGTCCTTCCCCGCAGTGCGCGGTATGGCACCTGCTTGCAGTGGATAAGAAGTCCATTTCAACACTTGTGGGCAGAATCAACCCTCCAAAAGAGTAGAGTAGGAAGCTTCCAGAGTAACTTTACATGTGATCGAAATCAGTCTTTTGTGAACTATTCTTAAGCTGTGTACTGGGTTGCTGGCCACATAGAAGCCCGGGCCCAGCCAGTGGTTTTATAGTCCCCAGCATTTCCAGATGACCAGTCTGGAAAAGCTCAGATCGCTTTACCATCCGAATGCACTGAGTTGGATCAAAAGGGGGGAAAAAAATCCATTAAAGCGAATCAGTCAATGACGTAATTTACTACATCAATAGCCTAAAAAGGAGCTTGTTTTTTAACCCCTGCGAGTTGGAAAGCGATGAATGAATTTCACATACTGAAGACAAAGGCCACGAGAAGCGTGTTTCCAACATGCTGGAAACAAATTATATGACAGGAGCAGGAAATGTTTAAAAAACACATCAAAAATTATATTCCAATCACTACATTCTTGGGACGAACGCTGCAGGTCAGATTACATATTATACACGTTACGGGTTGCTATTTACAGCCCCCTGCTTAGAGCCATTGAAAGTTTATAGAAACGATTTCCGCTTTAACCGAGGCATTTCTTGTGCTTAATTTCAGTAGAGCAGTAAAATTTTTGGAAAAAAAAAAAGGAAGAAAAAAAGAAAAGAGAAGAAAAAGAAAACCAACCATGTCGTTGATTTTAATTTCCACATGGTAGGGGAAAGTCAGTATTTATTGAGAGTTTATGATGTGTGTGTCAGTGTGGCCACTGATCTGCATTAATGTATAAAGTCGGAACAACATTCCTTTGAGACCACTTGGGCCCTTTCAAGAAAAAACATTGTTTTACTGTTGCAAAATTAAATTTCAAAACCTATGTGAGTAAAGAAGCAATTACTGGCCTGTGTTCCAAAAATGAAGTTTTCAAAATACTTCTTCTAAAGCATAAAACACTCTATTGAAATTCACATAGGTACAGTTCAAATTTTTATATGTTATTTTGTTGTTTGAAGAAGCTGCCTTCTGTGTACAGTATTTCCTTGGCCTTAAGCAGAGGCTTCCTACTGTAGCCAAATCCTGATGAATACTTACAAGATTGGGCTAGACATGACTTTTCCATTTTAAAATGATTAAACAAAAAACAAAATAACAACAATATTACAAAATACATGCAAATTATGTAATATCAAAATCACCGAGCCCAGAAATAGAATTTACTTTGTCTGTGGCTACACTCGCTTGTTTTGCACGTTTTCCGTGGCTGAATTTTGCTACAACAGTAGAACCAGGGAGTTGCATCGGGGACCATGTGGCCCACGGAGCCTAAAATATTAATTTATAGAGCAAGCTGGTGATCTCTGCTTTCAGACAACAAGATGAAAGCTAAATAAACCATCGTCCGAGTTTACACATCCAGGGTTTCAAACCCTGCTCCAAGAGTAGCCAGGAGCATCCACAGGTCTTATTTGCACTAAACATTTCCACGTTCTGTTGACTGAAGCTCGAGATTCACATTTGGCAGCAGAAAGATGCGGCTCTAACACGGGATTCTGAGGGTAGTTCATAGAGCATGGAGGCCAAGATTCGGCTGCCAGCTCCACAGCGAAGAATTATCCAGTCAGTACTGACAACAGTGCGGAGGCCAAGGCACCCCGGTATCCAAGAAACTGGAAATCGACCCTAAACTCAAACAGTTTCTTGAACACAAACAGTTGCTACTCAGTGACATTAATTTGTTTCCGCCCCGATGCCATATTTGTATTAATATTTATGAGATGGAGAGAGATAACTTTCTATGTATTTTACGAGCTTGCTTTTATGACTAACCATTATCCATCTGTACAGTCATAATTTTCAAAATGGAGCAGCCTCACTCTCCACTGTAACCCTGAATGACTAATCCCATCTTGTCTTTTGTCAGTTACCTCACTTGTTTCCCACTAAAGTCCATCTGCTTTCGTTCTATACTCGGCCTCCTAAAGGGTTGTCTTCCTGGACCTGAACGCACTATACGGAACCAAAAGGAAAATATCCTTTTGATGTCACAGCGTCATGATGTCATGGATGTCCAAACACAAACTTGAGCAAACACTGCAATGACAGACTGGTGGGCAAGAGGAGCGGAAACAGAGACGGCCTGGGAGAGCATGCACTGTAAAGGCTAACCAGTGTTTCAAAGACCAAGGAGGGGGAAGACTGCAGAGCATGAATGGTATCCAGACTTCCTGACATAAACACTGCAGTCAAGTGCTATTAACTTAAGGCTAAACTTCTCAAACTAGAATGAACCGAATCACTTCAGGGACGTTCGTTCCTGGTCTCTGGGAAGACACACGGGCGCACGGGTGTGTTTGCGGCTTGAAAGACTTACTGTTGGAAATTTACTTATTTTCTAGAAATTTCGGCAAACCATTTTGCTTCGGGGATATTTAAATCTGTGGACAGGCTATGGGACAATCACTTTATATATTGAACTGTTTTCTGATGGGGAGGCCTCTCTCGGACCCTGTCCTTCACACCTCCCCACTCCACACACACTCAATAATATTCTGGCTCCTGCACACACCCTTCTGTATTCACAAGACTGTACCTTTTCTCCTGTGTCACCTTTGGGACCATTTTCTCCAGCATCTCCCTGAGAAGAGGACAAAGTGACACACTTAAGTATATTGGAGACTTGAAGGATAGAGCATTCTCCATTGTATGCTCCTTCAGACACCCTGTTACAGTCTACTGTGATTGTTCACAGAGCCCATGGACTTCGACTTGACCGGATCATTGATGCCAATACAATTAATTTTATTATAGTGAGCATGGCTGAGTCCTTTGAGTCATCACAGTATAAACACAAAGCAGTAACTTACCTGTCAGCTTTCTCATAGTTGACTTGGACATCAAGTTCCCCCTCCCTCAGTCTCACTATTTCCTCTGTCCAAAGCTCCCCATGGCAATGTTCTCCTGATTCTTCCCACACTGTGCCATGGCCCTTCTGTTTGCTACTTCTGTGCCCTCCTTCAGGCCATGCCAACTCTTTCCCCTACTAGTCATATAAATTCTATTTGTTGTCAAACCCATGAAGGCTCCAGAGTGAAGTGAATGCTGTGGCCTCCAAACCCCTAAAGACTGAGGATTTACTTGGGGCTCCATAGATGGCATTCATAAAAGGGAATTTTTATATTTTTGTTAGATAACTTTTCTCCAACATCATAGTAAACTAAGTTAGGAAGATGTGTTAGTTTGGGTTTTCCTGCTGTGAAGAGACACCATGACCAAGGCCAACATTTAATTGGGGCTGGCTTACAGTCAGACATTCAGTCCATTATCATCATGGTGGGAAGCACAGTATCAGGCAGACTGACTTGATGCTGGAGGAGACAAGGGTTCTATACCGTGATCCGTAAGCAGCCACGAGGGAGGTCTCATTCCACATTGGGCAAAGTGTGAGCATAGGATCCTCAAAGCCCTCCCCAGTGACGCACTTCCTCCAAAAAGGCCTCCAATTAGTGCCATTCCCTGGGTCAAGCATTTTCAAGCCCCCACAGGGGGTATGTGCTTCTTTGATTAATTCCCCATTCTTTCAGTGGCATCTTCTTCCCTCCCACAGGCAGGGAAGTGGGAGAAGTTTTCATTTGATCTCTGGGCTTTGCCCTGCTGAACTGTGAATGCTGTAATTTAAGGCTTATAGCTTACTAGAGAAGAAATGTCATGGACTTTAGATTCAGTCAGAGTCCGGCGCTGACCTCAGTAGGCAAATGCATTGCTCTTTGTGCCGAGCTTCTCCTGGGTAATGTAAGGCTAAGAGATACCATGCAACTGCAGAACCAAGTCCTGGGCTGTGTTGAGCATCTCAGAGTTTGCTGGCACCCCCGAAACAACAGTCCCCGCTGTTGGAGGCATCGGTCCCTGGGTGTTTGTGGTGTTTCTATGCTGGGCTGCTCTTTTCTCTAGCTTCTGGGGAGGTCATTTTTCTACCATTTAAATATGTCGATGAAATAAGAGGGAAACCAGCAGTTGTAGTTTTTCAAGAATGAGAAAATAGTAGAAGAGAGAGATACTCACTTCTTCCCTCCAAAGTTCCTCTTTCCATTTCAAATAAAGAAGAACTCAACCTGCTCAGGCACCTGCAGGGACAGCTACTCTACGGGAGGGGAGGTCCCTATCTGTGAACCCAAGTGGGTGCTGGCATGGCTCTCTCACCAGTTTCCACAAGAAAGAGTTATTTGATGACTAATTGATTTTAATTTGACATCACTTGATGTCAAAAAGCATACTGGACATGGACTTCAGGCAGTGTTAGTGGGTGGCTTACACACAAGCATTTTAGAAATTGTCTTGAAACCCTTTTAAAACACCAATCTCCTTATCGGGGAACCTGGTGGAAAGGGTTCAGAGCAGTTGTGAAATAAAGAGCTTGACTACCCCTTCCTGTGCGGACTTGTACACCCCTATTCCGCTGTTCTTCCAATTTAATATTGCCTTCCCTCTGCTCTACAAGGCTGAGAAACACAGTTCAATCGAGGGCCCTTTTCTTGATCTTTTGATGAACTCCTTTTGCAGCCAGGGCTCTGGGATTTGACAGAAAGACTGTCACTTAAGAAGAGCACAGTGTGTCGTGGTATCCAGGTTTCTGTCCACTCAGACACACCCGAACACTGCTGGCAGCTGGCAGCGGGGAGGAGCCTGTGCTGTGAACAGCACCACATACAGTAGGAGTCTGAAAACTCAAGACAGGCCTGCAAGGAGCACGGAAGGCAGCTAACGGGGCTAAACCCACAGCATCTCCGTCTCCATTTGTCCGCTTTCCTGGTCTGGGTGGGGATTTTTGGGGGTCACGTTTAGATAAACATTTGCAGGGAAACATCTGCATCCTGCTAACCTTTACCTCGAGTCTTCAGAAGCAGCAGAGAGAGCCGCAGATGTTTAGGGAGGTAACAGAATGGCATTAGCGAGTATGCAGAATGGGTTTTTACAGGGCTAGGGGCTTCTGAAAGGTGCTGGAAAGCCTAGTATGCAGCGTTTGTCCCTTCTACCCTTCCTTTCAACTCCAAACTCAAACGTTGTAAGAAAGAGAAAAACATGTTTCCCCACATACACACACTATTTTGCAGTCTGAAAGACAAGCCAATGAACCCTTATTACCTCCTCCCACATCTTCACCTGTAACTATCTGTCCATCTATCTGTCTGTCTCTCCACCCATCCATCCTCTCACCCACCTAGTTCAGTTTGGATGTAGCTTTGGAGAAGTGGGGTGATGAACAAAAGCAGAAGCATTTTTACCTTTTCTCCTTCGTTTCCAGGTTCCCCCTGAGCACAAAAACAGAGATTGTGAGGTTTTAGTGAAGAGTTAGATAGTAAAAGCAATACCAGACAAGGCAGATACAGAACTGACGCTGAGTGTACTAGATGGATTACACAGGGCATTGTCTATTGGGGCTTTAATTTCTATATAAAAACACATCACAGAAGTACCCAGAAGAACTAGGTCCAGAAACCAGCACCACCTTAAATCTTGAGTCCTTAGTTAACCAGGAGTGGGCTAGGACACTAAGGGGGAGCAACAGTGTGGCAACTTGCTGTCTCTCCAAACTCTAAATGAATAAGAGGGCTTAGCATGTCCTTCCGTAAAGCTGTCTATTGAAGAACGTCTTGCTGCATGGACTACTTCAGGGCTGACCTCTGGTACAGTTCTGCCATCTATATTCTTGGACATGATCCTAAACCCTCCATGTAACACTTGCTTCCCTTGACAACATCATTAATTTCATAAGTGGTAGCAAGCAACACATTGCAGCTCAAGATAGCAGAATGGGACACAGCTTTAGTCTCCGCAGTTCCTACTAGAAATGGAGACCGGGAATACACACGAGGCCTAAAATACGAAACTGTTCTCTGAAGAGAACTACATTTTCCCCTTTCTCTAGGAAAGGGCAGGGGACAGATGGGAAACGTCCTAAGGTACCTGCACATTGTGATGATATTTCCTGATGGGAAGCCTGAATAAGTGTCGTCATGAGATCAGACCACTTTAAAAAACGGTATAACGAGATGATTGTGGGAAAAAAGAAAACCAAATTGAAAGAAAACCCCTCTAGAGGTACACTTGGAGACGAAACTCTTTTCATTCCCTGGAACTCATCCTGGCCCCCTGGCTTTCTGCATTTCTGGTGACCTACACCAATGAACATCAATTCCGAGAGCTACATTGCCAGGCAACACAGGAACCGCACCGGGAATATGCCTCACACATTAACTCCCACCCTCGGGCTGTTTAGTAAAGTACGGGAGAGTGAAGAAGACAGAAGGGCGCTGGGGTCCAGAAGGAATATATTCTTTCTTCCCCTCCAGGACAAAAGAAAGGGCGAGTTTATGAGTCTTAAGTCTGCCCACAGCACCTAAATAGCAGCGGGCTGTGTAAGATCAGCTGACAGGCATCTGTGGGTACAGACCCACACCAGCACAGCTGATGGGATTAGACCTCAGTTTTGTACTTCAAGGGGTGTTCCCTCATCAAAGGATTTGGGATTTGTCTGTCTGCGTGGCTTAAACTAAACTGTCACCAATCTCTTTTGATTTAACGGATTCATTTGTTCTTCAAGAAACCAAGCAAACAGGCAATCCAAAAAAATATCCTCATTACATTTTTTCCCTACTTAGTAATTCAAACTATATCCATTTTTAAATTCTAAACACACCACATCTTTACTCTGTTCTTTGTCTGATTAACTGGCCATGTTGTGTAAAAGCGGAAGGTGGCCAAATCTTGAGCAAAGGCCATTGGGGCTCTGTGAACATCATCTGCAGTGGGGTTATGCTAATATGTACATTTTAGGCAGCGTGAACATGACCTATATTTTCTCATCTAATTAAGGGGTAAAATGACAGTAGTCATTTTGAGGGCTTTACTAGTTAATTATGGCACAAGAAGCATTTCTTTAGAGCTGTTTTATGGGTGTTTCACTTGCATATATGTCTGTGCAGTTACTTATGGACGGTTGTGAGATGTTACGTGGGTACGGAGTATTGAACTCAGGTCCTCTGCAAAAGCACCAAATGCTCCTAACTGCTGAGCCATCCCCTGTCCCCCCGCCCTCACCCCCAGCCCCAGAGGGAAGGCTTTAGACAGATGTGTATCCTATTTCTTTTCTCTGCATGTCTAATGCTAATGACAGTCGTAAACATAATTTGGTCATTAGTGACAAAAGTTCTATGACAGCATAATGTATGACCACTGACAGAACATTCTTTCTAACCTTAACCAGAAGAACAGTTTACAAACTGTGACAGTGTACTGTGTAGGCGACCTGCAGAGGATGACCCTGTTTGACTGTATCTCTACCCACCTTGGGTCCTGGTAGTCCACTCTGACCGGCCGCTCCAGGTAATCCAGGCTCACCCTCCAAACAGAAAGTAAACATCACTAAGCAAAATAAGCCAACCTAGCATGTAATAGACATGATGAGAGGAGTTGGCCCTCTTAGAATGAGCTAGAAAGACAGAATAAGTAATTATGAGAATAATTAGTCCCGGTGTGGCCCAAGTACTTACATGCTTGAGAGCGAAGTATTTACCTGGGTCAGTTCCCTTTGTGTAGTCTTTCCATCAGTAAGAAGGCTGTGTGAGGAGCTTATTCAGTGATGCTAGTAGTTAGCATGGCTCTGGGTACCAGCCAATTAGTATTTGTTGGACAAATAAAGCTCATTTGGCAATGATAAACTCTCTTGGGGGAGAACTCGTGAATGATCTATCAGCTTAGTTAAGATTTTTTCTTATTAAACTTAGGTAAGACAGATGTATATTTTGAAAATGCATTATCTTTATACAGGTACCTGATTGGCTAAAGACACATTTGGTGGCAAAGCAAAATATGAAAAAGGCTTTGTAAAAATGGTTTTACAACAGTGTTGTGAAAATAAGTAAAATAACTATGATAACTAGACTTACTCCTCGTGGTTGAACTGAATGATCAGCTATAAAGAGAAAGGTCATGGCTGTTCAGCTAGAAAACTCGCTGTATGCAGAGGATGGTGGTCTGTACCATGCGTTCTGAACCAGTGATTGTTTTCCAAAGGTGTGTGTGTGGGGGAACAAAGCAGCAACAACAAAAAAGTCTAAGTCCCTTGAAATGTCCAAGAAAAAAAAAAAAGACACCATGCCCCTTACGTTCCTATGTGTCTCATATCCGTCCGTTTAATTTAATTCCCGGGTCCTTACTATGTGACTGACTTCTAGACAGCTTTCCTCTTGCCGTAGACAAAAGTAAAGTTGCTTCTTAAGACAGTGCCTATTTTAACTTTAAGAGCAGTTTTAGGTTCACCACGAACTTAATTCATTTTGAAGACTATTCCCCACAAATAACCTGGTGTCATTTTTTGTGTTTTTTCATATTAAAAACATGTAGATTAATAACAAATATTTTTCACATTTTATCTATTTATCTCTTGTGTGTGTGCAAATGCATACACACACAAGCCACAGCATGTGTATGGAAGTCAGAGAACAACTTGAGGGAATTGGATCTCTCCCTCTATCCCGTGAGTTCCAGGTGTCAGACTCAGGTCATCAGGTTTGGTGGCAATCATCCTTACCTGTTGAACCTCTGCCTGGCCGTCAAGTATTATTTCTTACTTGCCACAATCTTTACATTCATCAAGTCAGTTATTACAACTTGCAGGAGGCAGTTTTATTTATATCTATTTTCTAGGGATTGAAATTAGGGCACAGGGAAATTCGCACCCTGTAGATTCATGGAAAATATTCAAGATTTGTACTAGCCTGGCCGTGTGGAGACAGACAGAAAGACATGTGTCATGTGTGAGTACACACACACACACACACACACACACACACACACACACACAATTCGAGTGATATCTTCTTTATCATTGGAGTCACACGTCCCATCTACAAGTGACTTTCCAAAAGGTACAGAACCTGAGGTAAATGCAACCTACACAGAGATATGTGTGTACCAGACAGCCTAGGCCTGTGAAGTATTTCACTCTTGTTCTGGAGTTTAAGTGGGAAAGTCTTGACCTACTGGAAGAAACTCTGCATCCTACATAAAGTCACATTAGAACTGTGAGTCTTGTGCTTTCTTTGTTAAGGTGACAACATTGTTGACTTACAATAACAAAGGTCATTCTGGGAAAGTTCTGATATGTTACCTGGACCTTACAAAGGGCAAGAGCTTGGAAACAGAATCCAGCCTGAAGGACGACCATCATTTACCGTGCAAACAGAAAAGAGCTACCAAGTCTGCCTTTAAAGATCCGGCCACAGGATGCTCCAATGTCATAACTCACGGTGTGATGTGCAGAGAGGTGAGGGCCAGGGAACACTGCAAACTCTATTCAGACCTTCAAATAACCATGGTAGCCAGAGTCTAACAAAACATGCTTAAAGCCCTGGATCCGGGAAAAGCTCACGCTGAGATATGAAGTGGAGAGGAAAAATACTGCTTAGGTAACTGCATATTGTTCCCCTCAATATATGAACCCCAAGGGACTAAAGGCTGGGCTTGGTCTTTCTCATGGTTCATGTTGCTAAAGGAACATCCAACATAAAAGGAAACTAAGAAACGGGACTCATAAGCTCTCTCCGTGGGAGTGACTTTCTTTCTGTCCTGTTCTCATAGTCTTTGTCACTCACAGTGACATATTTCTAAGTAACAATCAGCATGTTCCATAGCCTAGGGTATCGAGTTTTTATTACCATGCCCCAGACTTGTTTCTACAGGATACTCCTGATTGTCTTATGGGTGGTTTGATTAGTCTCTATCAGAGTCAGATGTGGCCAATCCTTTAATTAATTCTGCATTGCTGAATACTAGGGTTGTTTAAAATAACTACCTCTGGAAATATGATCATGTTTTCCTAGCAAGTTCTCTACTTCTGAAAAAAAAAACCCCAGTATTTATTTGAAGCCACTGGGAACATTTTAAGGCACCAACTGTGTGCTTCTAAATTGCTTTCAAAGCGGGGTTCTAAATTTCCTTTGATTTTAAAATTTTTACTCTGTGTGTATGATTGTTTGTGAGCATGTTTACCATGTGAGTACCTGTGCCCACAGAGGTTAGAAGAGGGTACTCCATGCCCTGGATTGGAGTTGCACGTGGGTGGGTAACACTACCTCCCCAGAAACCACGTAGGTGTTGGGAAGCAAACTTCAAGAGCATCAAATGTTCTTAGCTGCTGAGCCTGATTTTTTTTTTAAATAGGCATCCATTTTTAATTCTTCACAGCTTTATCAGTATTAAGCATTAAACTTTAATATTTTTGTGGCTATTTCTTCTATTTATTTATTAATTTGTGTGTGTGTGTGTGTGTGTGTGTGTGTATACACTATTCTCAATGTTGTTGGTTGCCCATCTATTTTATATTTCTAAACATCATGAACATTCTATAGATGGTTGTAAAGTCAAACAGCAGAGGAAATCTTAACTGGAAAGGCTTTCTCTACTACAGTGGAAATTTTAGGGTGGTCCCTGGACCTGGAATATCATTCACCCCCCATAATTAAACTGCAACTAAGTTGGACTGCAATTTTGGAATTGCTGGCTCCTTTCACTTTGGTTTATAGCAAATTCTCTTTAGAATTCCAACGTAACAGACTACTCAAGGCTCTTACAAACCGTGTCAGGTACTCCTTACTCAACAGTACCACGGATGAATCCTGAAGGATAGAAAGGGACACAGTTTCTCCTACAGATGAGTGCTGAGGGCGAGCTGGCCATTTAGCCAGAACAGCGCTCCTTACTGCTCCAGTCACAGCCAGTCACAATGGTTCTCCATCCTGTCAGTGAGAACTGAATGTGAGTCTTAGCTTTACATTTTCAGTATGACATAACTTCGCTTTCATCGTGTTATAACGGAGTTGTTCCTTGTCAGGACTGTGTTGTCTTCACCCAAAAGGAGAGGAAGTTAAGTTCAAGGAACAAGGATCAGGTATTGGTTGCAAAGGACGGTGGGTCCAATGTGGCCTTGGCCTCTGACTGCACATGGTAGCTGGGGAGTGTAAGGCTAAAACCAGACATGCTCAGAGCGGCCAAGTTAAGAGTCTGAGAGACAAAGAAGAGCGGAGCGGCAGCTGTGAGGTCAGACTCCAAGTCATCACATTCCCGGTCTTGCTTTCTTGTACCTGAGCAACTTGTATCTAAAACCTCATTCAATTTACCATGGTTCTTTCCAGCATCAAACACTGGAATGGATTAGAGAAGTATCCTGTTGGCTCCCAATATTTCTACTCTAGGTCTAAGACAGGGCAGATCTCTTGTACTTCCACAGGGTTCAACATATCTGCTATGAAGTGTGGGGCTGGATTCATTGCTAGTTCCTTGTAAGAGTATTACCATTTATTGTTGGACCATAGATGTTAGTAGTATATCTGTACTCCTCAGAGACTGGATTAAATTTTACTTTTAGACCCAAATTCCTATTCTCTGGAGACCAAGCCTGGCTATTTTAGTTGTTTACATGTTTTCCTTTGGTTTTCCCAAATTCAGATGTGTGGACTAGTTCTTCTCTCTCGGTCCCCATCAGCCACCTCTTTCATGCACTGATGAGGTCTGAACTGAGGACTGAGGTATGGGGGAGGGAGGGCTCATCACAGGCACAGCCTGTCTCTGACTCACTGGCTTCTCCATTCTCCCTCTCCCATTTCACCTTCTTCCCCTCTCCCGGAGCATCCTGGGAATTCAGTGTCAGTGTGGACCAGCCCAGAACATTTTTAGCTTCTACTTGACACCCAACACCTGTCCTTTCCGTTCTCCTTTTCTGGGGGGCAGAGAAGGCTTTAGAGAGCACAGTGAAAGGAAAACCAGCAACGTCCTCCCAGACAATTAGATTTTGTTATGCATCAGAGGACCCGGCATCCCTTAGGGGAGGTTTGTCTTGTTTATCCCATCAGCACACTTCTTCCATCAAATTAGGATCTCAGTCAGTCGTCTTTGGCAATATGATATTAATTAGTAGAAAAGCAGACAGGTATGCCAGCCAAGAATTTAATACCAGTAAGCTGCTTCAGGGCATTTGTTGACACGGACCTTAAGCAGATTGAAATAATAACTAAAGTAAACCTACCAACCTTCAGGGGGAAAAGTCTCTAAAATTACAAATATCCAAAAATGTATATAATAGGCCACAATAAATCTCAGCATAAGCTGGTTTTAGAAGAAGTCTGCTCATCAATAGCTGAGATTCCTGTGCTGCTAATTCAAAGAGCCATGCATGCAAAACCATTTGGAAAACAGTACTAGAAAGCAAAGAGATACGAGTTCAAATCACCAAAAACGCTGGACTAAGTTTATCTGGGTACAACTTCATACAAGAGAGGCACTGTTTGCACTGAACACAGTACTACAATATGAAGATTCAGTTGGGACTACATCCCTTATTTACTCTCTCACACGATCCTTCCCTCTTCCTCTTTCCTATTTTATCTCTACACAGCCTTAGTTCTCACTGGGAGGAGCCTTGGTGGTTATGTACTGTGGTGGTTTGAAGAAAGGTGCACCCCTCCTCACAGGAAATGGCATTATTGGAGGCGTGGCCTTGTTAGAGTAGGTGTGGCCTTGTTGGAGTAGGTGTGGCCTTGTTGGAGTAGGTGTGGCCTTGTTGGAGTAGGTGTGGCCTTGTTGTAGGAAGTCTGTTACTGGGGGTGGGCTTGAGGTTTCAGAAGCCCAAGCCAGGCCTTGTGGCTTCCCATTGCCTGTGGGTCCAGATGTAGAACTGTAAGCTACCTCTCCAGCACCATGTCTGCCTGCGTGCCACCATGCCTCCCACTATGATGACAATGGACTAAACCCCAAGTAAATGTTTGCCTTTATAAGAGTTCTCATGGTCATGGTGTCTCTTCACAGCAATAAAACCCTAAGACACATGGCGATTCTCAGTCCACAAGCTCTGCAGACTGGTGTTCCCTAAGAGCTACTCCACTGCTTCCCCCATTCATGGATCTTCACACTTGGGAGAGTGAGCTAGTGAAGTGACCAGTGCAGAAGTCAGGACATAGGAGGCAAGAATCTTGGTCTCCGGGGAATGATCTTACAGTGGGGAGAGTAGATTCTAAGTAGAAGGGTCCTCTGGGCTCTATGAGCTGCCTACACCTAGATGGCTTACAAGAAGGGTGTTACTGACCTGTAGCTGACAGGAGCACTAACCCAGAATTTCCTTCTTAAAGCAACATAGAAAGGTACAAATGGGAGCCCAGACCACCCAGAGAGCACACTGCTGAAGGGCTTTCTTTCCGGTATGTGAAAAAGCTGTCCTCAACACATGCTTTTATGGAAGAGGGCTTGGGAAGACAGAACAGCAAACTAGATTATTAAATGGGCTGTATAGAACTGTAAGCTACCTCTCTAGCACCATGTCTGCCTGCGTGCCACCACGCAGTTTCTTAGAACCACTCGAAGTCATCTAGAACACAGGTTTCTGCTTCCCCGTGTTCCATAAGTCTTCTTCTCTAAATTAGACCATTCATGTTCAGTGAAACTTTTGACTGGACTCGCACCATCAGAGGAAGAGCAGCACCAATCAAAGGCAATCAGTATCCATCTTGGGATGGGAAGAGAGAGGCCTTGACCTATGCAGGCGCTCTGGTTTATTGTTGCATGTGTGGGCATGTATGTCTCATGGCCATAGATGTGGACTGGCAGAACAAAGAGGAAAGTCCAGCTTCCTTATGCCCCAGAGCAGGAAGGAAAGCGAAGCCACAGGAAGAGACAGATGAGGGATGAGAGCGGGTCTCAGCAAAAAGAGGGCATCTTCAGATGCCAAAGCCGGCAGAGCCAAAGCCTGCTCCGTTGCATCATGCGGGGGTTTCAAGTTTACATGGCTTTAAAAAAGAAGCTGGTATTTCTAGAAAGGGTTCTGCTAGCCCTTAGACCAGGGGTTGTCAACTTGTGGGTCATGACCCCTTTGGGGATTACATATCGGTTATCTTGTATACAAGATGTTTAATTGAGATTCAAACATAACAGCAGCAAAATTATAGTTATGAAGTAGCAACAAAATAAAATTTATGGTTGGGGGTCACCAAAACATGAGGAACATTAACGGGTCGCAGTGTTAAGGAAGTGTTGCAAACCACTGCCGTAGATCTTGCAACAGAATGTGCTCTTGAAAACCTTTTTCTTCTTAAAATATCTATCTAAGATCTTTCTTAAAGTGTATTCTGCATATAATTTGAATGATATATATTTTTCTCTTTGAAAGAGACTGTATTTAATATTATTAGTGGAAAATTTAAATGATATGTTTCACTGGAAAAATATTCTAAAGGTCCGTGAAGGAAGACAGAATGAGAACTACTTCTTGTTCACATGCATTGGGAGCAGTAAGAGGTTGCAGAATCATTGAGGCATTAACGTCTCTAACTTGAGGACCACGGGCTTTTAAACAGAAAATTACAGCCACTTCTTCTACTGTTCCTTGACTGAATTTTCAAGCCCATATTACAATTTCTATTGGGCAAATTAGGACACTGAAGTTTCCAGAAAGTCAAAGTCCACAGTCTCATAGATGCTGAGTACATGGTCTGAGTCAACACTTAGCCTCTATTCTGTGGTAAGAGCACACCGCCTGGTTTTGAAGCTACATTCTGCTAGTAGCACCCGAGGGCACTGGCAAGAATATTTACTCTTTCTGATCTTGGTGTCCTCATTTATAACTTAGCTGATCACCGTACCTACTTTATAGGATTGCTAAAGGACTCTGAGCTAGTGTGCATATAACACTTCAAACCTTAGGTGATGATTAATTTTAGTAATTATACAATTTCTGTTCTCTCTACGGACAGAGAAGGAAGTGCTGAAAAGAGATGAAGTTTCTCATTAAGTAACAGCAGCAATGTTGTTTTCACATCTGGGTGACGGGGCCCGGCCCATTGGCAACTGGCCTGGGGTAAAAAGAAGCCGGGTGGATGCTACCCTGCTAGGATTTTCACAGTAAATGATTTCACAATTTTTATTTTTTAATACCAGTTTCAAAAGGAATTGTATCATTCAGAAGTGAGAACTAATGATATGAGAATAAGTTCTGTGATTGATTTAGTGGCAAAGAATTTGGAGGAAAATTGCCTATGAAAAGATGAAACCCGCAGTGGTTAAAAATATTTTTTAGACACAGGATTTTAAGACCCACTTTGTCCATAGCTTACCCTGATTGTGCTGAAGGAATAATAGTAAAATTTTCTCTTTCCTTCGTCAAATGGTGTGAGACGTCAATTAATGCCTATCCCTACCCGTTCAGGGTAGTACCCTCTATCCCTTCCTACTGGGCTTGACTGCCCTGTGCTTCTCTGCCATAGTACTTAACAGCATAGCAATTTAATAGACGTTTAATACACTGTTTCTGTAAGTCTCTGTGTCCCATCATCCTGGCATGGCATCCACGATGGCAGACATAGCTTTAATCTCAGAGCTCAATGGCACCTGGCACTTGTTAAGTGCTGAGTAACTGAACAGTTGAGGGAAAGAGGGAATGAACCAATAGGCACATTTCAGGGGAGTTCTGAAAAGGGCTCTTCCAAATTATATATGCAGTTTAATCAGATCCAGTGAGTCAGATTGTCTGTGTTCTCTTCTATAAATGCACTCTTTTAAATGGAAATGTCAAGAAAGCAGGCTTCATGATGGCTCCATTCATTCAGCTACAGCAGCCCGGTTACTCTGTTTTGCAAAACATCCTGTGAGGGGCTTCCCTCAACGGTTCATTCTCCTTTGTTCTGATGTTTTCATCTAAGGGACTGACAGCTAGCATTCGGTTTTGGAGTAACATGCCTATGTGAAGTCGAGAGGGAGCAGTGGTTTTGTTTGCAGCAAAGACGTAGGCTCCCCTCAGCTTATGTTTTCCTCCAGGAGACTTAAAATCAATCACATGAAAGACGGGTATATCTTTAGTTTCGTTTGACAAGTTGAACTGAATAAGAAGTCAATTCTAGAGTAGAGTGAGCAGTATATGGAATGTTTGAGGCTGTGTCAAGCACACTGGAGGATGCGGTAATCTTACAGAAGAATGAGTAATGGGAAAATGAAGATGCTAACGAGAAAGGATGAGTGTTATCATGGTTACTATAGAAACAGTGGTCTTAGGTTCTAGGAACTCTAATTTACATAATCTTTAATTTAAGAAGATAGGAAATGTAATAAAAATAATTCAATTCCCACCGTTAACCAAGGCAAGGGGTAAATTATTGTAAGATAATTTCCCTGAACCATTAACTAATCTGGAATCAGAAACCAGCCATTTCTTTTCCTCACTATTTTTACTTTAATGGACAACAACACAAAATCACAATGAAATAGCTCCCTAGCTATTTCAAGTTCTGCTAGAGGAAACTTTTAGGCTACAACAAAGAGACCTACAATATATTGAAATCCTTCAAGAACTCAATCCAGAGCTTGGGAGTGTGCTAGAGAGTGAATCTCAGCCACACACACGCTGAACACACACTTATTGCTGACCTACATCTCCAGGCCTTAATTCAGACTTTTAAAATGATTTAAACAAGAACGACCTTGTGTTTAATGGCTACACTGACTGAATCAAGTACAAAATATCAGGTTCGCTGTGTGGTTTAATTGTGTAGACTTGAGTCAATGGCTTGACCTTTGCGAGTCTGGAAGCTTCAATTTATCTGCTCTCTAAATACACTTATAATAAAAAATGCCATTAGAAGTATTTTGTGAGGACGAATGCCAGCTAAGAACTATGAGGCTCCTGGGTAAGAGATGAAACGGCATTCCAAATACCATGGCTACGAGCTAATGAAAATTTAATGTCACTTAAAAACCACACAGCTATCTAGGGTAGATTCGCAGATGACACACTAGTCTCAGTTTTTTTTACGTTATGTTTTAAACTTTAAAAAATATGATCTAGAAAAGCCTTTGAAAATTATAGTGGCCAAGATCACCTGACATTCTTCTTGATTTGGGATCCTTATGACCCAGGACTCTGAAAAAAACATCTTGCTTTCGCAGCAAAAATAATTTGCTTTTAAATAAAAAGATTTTTTAGTGATAAATAGATAAGGGTATATATTCTTATATGAGGGTATATGTGGACAATTTTATACACACACACACACACACACACATTCACACACATACACACATGCTGGGTCTTTCATGTTCTGCTTAGCTATTATAGCTTTCTTTTTTCATAGCATCTGCACTCATTGCTACTCGAATAAATTATTCTGGCAATGGTTTACTGTGCTTGAGCCAAGAAAGGTAAACATGATAAAAGAAAATAAGAACCTACATCTAACCTGAGTGTAGATTTTGAAAGAACTAACATCCAAATATTCTAACTAAACTGTAGAAAGCCCCATAAATTCTGGTGAATGATTCTCCAGTTTAATAATGATATTTTAAGGAGCCTACACTTCTCCAGAGAGTCCTTCTCCAGGGACGGAGTTTAACGGAGTCCATGTGTTACATCTGCCTGCACGCAGGTCATCAGAGCACACAAGTAAAGTGTGCATTACAAACGAGGCCTACATGTGAGAATTACAAAACGTATTTCTGTGTTTCATACAAGCAGCAGCCACCGTTCATATTTTAGGTAAAGGTTTGCATGGCATCTTACCCCGTTTTGGCTCCTGGAAACCAATTATAGAAAACCGGCTTTCAGAGTTGGGAACAAAAGATGCTAGAAACTTGTTGACTAGGCAATATGACACGTGACGTTTTGGGGTCAGTGTCGTTAGGGGACAGTCCTTTCTTTTAGTTTAGTGATAGAAAGAAAGCATCTTCGAAGAGCACAGGATACCACTCCAGGGTTGGAAACGCTGACAATAGTGACCACACTTCTGACGTAATATGTGATGTGTCCGTCTTCCTGTACACAGGGACCATTTTGACCACTCGCACTCTACTGGGCGGAGGGTTGGCTGGAAAGGCCATGGGACAGAGGGAGGTTCTAGCTTCACTTTGTCACGCTGCGTATTAATTTTTATCCTAGGTTGACTTCAAGGGGTTTAGCTTGAGTTGAAGTGCTAAGACTCCTAAAGCCTGTTAGTACAACTGTAGCTACTGAGCCCCTATCGATAACAGTGACTTTAGCTGCCTTGTGCAGTTCGCACTCTTGTCTTCTACCAGAGTCATATCGAGGTTGCATCGTATGCCCAGACAAAGCTATGGGGCATTCTCCCTCAGGCTAAGAGATCCTGCTCTTTTCACTGCACTACAATGCACTCTCACTCTCACTCTCATAGACGGTCACCTAAGAGTCCTCTACAGGCTGATGCCAGAAGGCTCAGACTAGTCTAGGTTAGACTTTCATACTGCGCCTCTGCTGTGGATGTCTTTACGCAGTACAATATAAACAATTGGAAGACCGTGGCATAGATACATGTTACTCAGTATTCATCGTCCTGCGTAGCTGGGCTTTACAAATCTTATTTTATGGGCCACACCACTTGTAGAGAGTAAACCTGGCACTGAAGAGTCACCTCGTGGGTACTACGCACATTTTTCTTCCCACACCACATTGAGGCTTTCAACGTTGTGACCTTTGTCCGTGTGAACATACTGAGATTATCGTCAGTATTATCGAAAATAACTCACGGGTACGATTCAGAATAGGTAAGGGTGCTAACCAAAGCGGCTAGCATCTAAAATAAAGTAAATGGAAAGCTGTCTTCATCATCATTTTACTGTCTAAAACCAATCACTAATTTTGTCAACCTCAGTGGCTTGAAAGTGTGGTAGGAAAGAAAATGTTCTCTTCAGTTTCTTTTGTCCAGTGCAATAAAAAAGACATTTTCTTCCTGTGTAGTTTTTTTTTTTATCAAATTTTCAGCAGCTTAGAAGTTACCCCCTGCCCCTTAACTGTAGCCAGATAATGACTTTCTAGGCATCAAATATGATGGGAAATGTGAAATTGTAACATGAAAGAAAACATTGTCTGAAGATAGCTGTAGGACACTGAAGTTCTTTCAAAAAAAAATTATGATGTCACCGTAAACCCTCTTCCTAGAAAAAGACAGTCTAGAAGCTTAAGATGTGCCTCAGCACTCAGACTGTAGAATTAGTTACTGTCGCCAACTTCGCTTTTACTGTCACAGAGGCCGGTGAAGGAGATTCCTGTGTACTTATCTTCCTAAAGGGGATCTAGCTGCCATGACAGTCCTAAGTACTAGCCAGGATTAAGAGACGTTCCACCCACTGTGTTTTAGTTCCAGGTCTAGGAAGTAGGAAAAATGAGCTCATTGCCTTGTGCTTCTTGCCTTCATAAAAGTGGGATGCTGGCTTCCCTCTGTTTCAGGAAAAAAAACACATTGAAAACACTACAAAGATACACTGCAGTACATAAAGGGTGACTGCCCACTGCTGTTTGCTTGATACATAATTTAAACTCGGTGACTAGGACAAGAAAATGTCCATTCCTTGTTCTTTCTGAGGAAATTGCTTATTTCCTTGTAAAAATAGAAAAAAAAATGAAGTCTTCAAAAGATAGTTTTCTCTCGGGTTAAAGGTTTCTATGAAATTTCAAGATGCTTCTCAAGGTTGAACAAAGGATGAAACAACAACAGAGAAGACAAAGCAAATCATTAGGAGTGCAGACAAGTGTGGCCTTCATCAACGCTACAACTATTCCAATCTTCGAGATCTTCAAATCTCCCTTATACAAATACAGAGGCAGATGCTCACAGCCAACCACTGAACTGAGAACAGTGTCCCCAATGGAAGAGTTAGAGAAAGGACTGAAGGAGCTGAAGGGGTTTGCAACCCCATAAGAACAACAATGCCAACGAACCAGAGCTCCCAGGGACTTAACTACCATCCAAAGAGTACACATGGACAGAGCCATGGCTCCAGCTGCATATGTAGCAGAGGATGGCCTTGTTGGACGCCAATGGGAGGCGAAGCCCTTGGTCCTGCCAAGACTCGATGCCCCAGTGTAGAGGAATTTCCAGGCAGGGAGGTGGGATGGAGTAGGTGGGTGGGTGGGGGAACACCCTCATAGAAGAAGGGGGAGGGAGAATTGGACAGGGGGGCTATGGATGGAAATCCAGTAAAGGGGATAACATTTGAAATATAAATTAAAAAAATCTCCCTCATAGCAAGCAATTTTCAGTGTTTTTTTTTTCTTGGTTCTTTTTTTCAGAGCTGGGGACCGAACCCAGGGCCTTGAGCTTCCTAGGCAAGCGCTCTACCACTGAGCTAAATCCCCAACCCCGTCAGTGTGTTTTAAAAACTACATTTTCCCTCCATGATCTGCAATGTTTAAAAAGAAAGTTCATTTTCTGTCTTTAACAGGATTGGGGATGGGGGATTGTACATTTACCTGAAGTGTAAATGGGGCCCTGGCATGGCTTTCTGACTTATGAAATAAGGGTGCTATAAACATTGACTGGGAGTATTTATTTTCCTTAGAATCTGAGTAATTCTGAGTTGCCTCTTTAGAATATGGACCAATCAAACCTTCAGTATTTCACTAAAATGAAACACAGGAAAAGTTTAATAGTAATGGAAAACACTATTATAAAGGCTTATCAATATATTTAATCCCTGCCTGGACAATTTGGAGGAATTGTCATAATCTCTCTCATACAGAGGCAGAAAAGGAGGCCAGAGAAGTCAAAGACGTTGACAGAAACTACACAGCATGCAGTTGGTGGACTCATTCTTAGCCACTCTGTAGGTTTAAGAGGTCCTAAGAGACAGGAAGGTGGGTGAGTTGAAACACCACGTGTAACTCTGTTCTCTTGGTCAGAGCTGGGATCCATGTGTCATTTCAGAACTCAGTCCAGGGTACAGGGCTTTACAATATTCTGGAAGATGAGTACATGAGTCATGAGATTTCTAAGGGCTGGATCCAGACCTCAGAGGGACACAGGAAAGTCCCAAGCTCAGCTTCCAGTCCCCTGGGAGGCCTGGGCCAGCTCTGGGTTTTGTTAGCTTCCACGGTGGCTTTGTTCATCTCTGTAGAGGTTCCAGACCAGAGTGCTGGCAGGTAGGCAGTTAAGTGCACAGACACCAGGCTTACCTATGGGTTAATGTTAGGTACTTTCTCCAAATAATAAAAATGTTATGGAAATAAATATACACATGCAAAGAGATGTGTGTATGAAGAGGGATATACACGTGTATGTATACACATAGAAATACTGCACACGCACGCGCGCGCGCGCGCACACACACACACACACACACACACTTTTCTTTATTTCTGATCCTTTCATTATTAATAGCACAACAGAAGTTAATAAGAGAATTGGACAGTCCAGTTTGTTCCCAAGTTTGCTTAACACTGAAGAGTTTGTTCTTGCTCAGAAGGTTTTACTATGTCCATATATCCATATATCTATATATCTATATGCTTATATATTTATATAAATAACTTTTTTAAATCAAAGAAGTAGCACATGGTGTCAATGACCAGAATTTACTAGCGTGTCTAGTTTGAAGATTACTAGAGCATCTCCCTTACATCATCTACAGTAATTTAACAAAACCGAACACGTCCGAAACTCTTACAATGGAAAAGTTTTAGTTTGGGATCACAGCTTCTTTAAAGTCAACTCATTTGGACATTTGCTCCATGGCTTTCCTGTATTGGCATATAAACATATTGATAACAGAACTTTCTAGAATGGTTCTGTGACTCTTCTAGTCTCCAAATTATGTGATAAATGCTACAATAAGCAGAACTTACCTTTTGCCCATCCATGCCTGGGGTCCCAGGTGCTCCAATGGAACCCTAAAGACGCACATGATTAAATTAAGTTTCTATTATGATTATGTGATATTTCAGTTCCAACTCTGCATGGCATTTATTATTCAGCCACAATTTAGCATGGCTAAGACATACTGCAGCTCCCATATAAAGGCTTTAAGGTTGTGTTCTCTGAACGTTACCCACTGTGTTCTAACCTTTAGTAATCTAGGCAGAGCCTCATACTTTCCTAGAAATTAGAGACAAACTTTAATGCTCTTTCCAAATATTCACTTAGCTCTGTCTGACACAGTTTATAGGATCTCATATAAATTGAAAGCCATAACTTTCAGGAGGCCACAGGGCTCCAATTTTGTTTTAAAGACATAGACAATTTAGTTCTACTTGGAAAGGGCTGAGCAGTAGTAGCAACTCTTGAACTTGCTAATTTATAGAACACAAGCAGAAGGTAATTAAAAAGTAACGGCTTATACTACTGCGGGAGACCCCCATGCTGGAGACTCAGATTTATTATATTTGGATCAGGTCTTGACTTGCAGGAAGCATGCTTAAGTCACCTATGTATTAATATGGCTACTGAAGTGGACTCAGAGAAAGCATCACAAAGGTTGTGCACTGACCCGGAACAGCACGATTCTTGTATGTTGAATACGAAAGTCCCTGAATACGTAAACATGAGCATATATATCCACTGGCTGAGAATCAATGGCTCCATAGAGCTGGCTCAGCTGAGGGTAGGAGAGCTCACTACCTAGTGCAATCCATGACGCTTCGATGAATACAGGGTGCATTAATAAATATGTCGTTTACTCCTTGCCCCTTCTCTTTTTAGGCCCTGGGGTGTGTGTGTGTGTGTGTGTATGTGTGTGTGTGTGTGTGTGTGTGTATGTATGGGAATATATGTGTGTGTATGTGAATAATATGTGTGTGTATATATGTATGTATATTTGCTTTATGTCTTGCTTATTCTTGACATAAAATAAGAAAACAGAATTTTCTTAGTTCTATATTAAATTTCTTACATAATAGCAGGACAGGGATTTTATTAAATAGCCATGATAATCATGAAACCGCTCTAAAAATAGCTCACTGGAAAAAAGCATATGCCAAACAAATTGAGTTGGCAAGTCCCTTAGTTCAGCCTGGGATCCTGCGGTGTGGGAACTGAAGGAGGTCTCGAAGCCTGGAGCCGGCCTCTTAGCCTGGTTGTATGTGGATCAGGCTAGCTTTACGATTTCACACTGAGCTTAATAGAGACATAATTGCGAGGGACAAACTGTTCCGGCAGGCAAGATGCCTCACAGTGCAGGGGCTTGGACTTGGCTTGAAGGATTGTGTTTCATCAGATGCCACATGCCTGGCACTGGGGGATGAAAAAAGTATCTTTGATGGAGCCCAAAGATAAAGAGCAATCACTTCCCCACCTGTTACAAACACAATTGGTTTCTAGAGTTTTCTGCAAGTTGAACATCCTTCTCCCTCCCCATTGGGGGTGAGAGGTTAGGAGGGGATGGGACTTCCTGGTGTTTACTGCAATAGCATTGGTGCATCACAGAATCCTAGATCCTCCCCTTTACATTTTGTTGATTGTGGCTAAGGCTGACATTATAATCAGGAAGTCACTTTTCAGTTTACCTCCAGCCAAGGGGACACTGAGTGAGCCAAGCAGTGCAGCGAAGCGAGCCACAAGCACATCCTCTTTTAGGGTCAGTTCCGTGGCCACTTGGCAGTCACGGATTTGACCAAGGCCAACAATCAATTCGCAGTGTCACATGATCCTCCATGTTGTAAATGCTGTCAGAACGTGTTACCAATATTTGCATTAAATATTCCATAACCTACAAGTTCAGTGAGACAGCTCAGAAGGCCTACCTAGGCTTACTGAATAGTCTCCAACGAGGTAAAGTGGGAATCTAAGGCATATTCTAATATGTACTAAGAAAACATTTTTAGAGAGCAGAACGTACGAAGGGGACTGACCCTCTCAGCATGGCTAATGGCTGCTAAGCCCACCCACTTCTCTTGCTCTCATTAGACAATGGAGCCTAAGTCCTTTCTCAGCACTGATGTGCACAGCCTAGCCTACCTACCTTTTGTCCTGGAGGCCCCAGAGGTCCCTAAAAGAGGGAAAAAAAAACCAATTCAATTAATAATACTGCCATTTAGGCTTAGAAGACCAACTAACCAACAATCCTATTAACATCTCACAAGCCATCCTACTCTTGAGTTTCCCTTCACTGTGCTAAAATATGCTGAGAAGAAAACTTCTCAGTTGGGAATACAAAATATTTTTTGTTTTTTAAAATACACATTAATTTTTGAAAACAATTAGTTACATACAAGAGCGATCTGATTCCTCTTTTGGGAGGAGAATGCTTGGGGTCCCGGTGTGTTTGTTTCATGACCTATGAGTCTATCAAATTGGTCTCTTTGGAGGGCCAAGGACATTGTCGCTAGAGGCGGTTAGAATGCAATACCATTCCCACGAAAACAGGCCCGTTACACGGTGCCTCCATTTGTAAACCCCTGAGAAGCAGCTTTGCAAGGAAGGCACTGCAGAGAAGCTTGCTATGTTTCACTCTTAGGAAACACAGTCAATTGACCCGCACAAAGTCTTGTTTACAAACTGGGGGAGGCCAAGGTTAAGGGCAGCACCTGGTGTGCACCTGAAGCGGGAACAGGGCCATTGCCAGCAGTTGTCAGGCTGCAGGCTGAGAGGCAGGCAGAATACAGAACTTAATGAGATGAAGGGGGATATTTACTTAGAAAATGTAAATGTGACAGTTATGAAATTAAGCAGTCCTCCAGCCACAAAGTCGGTGTGAGGATCTGTTGGCTTAATTTAGATTAAGGCATGGCTTTCCGACAGTGGGAAAAAGAAAACCCACAGAGCTACAACCTCATTTCTGACTCCTTATGCTATTTTTTTTTAAATAAAGATAGGGGCATCCTTTTTAGCCCCTTAAAAACTGTACTTGGTTTGTGTTTGGTGAATCTACAGATGCTACTATTTCCCACCAAAGCTCTTTGGTCCATCACGCTACCCTAATGGCTTATTTTCATTGTGGGACATTTCCGTTAGTCAGCATCTGACAGTCATAACCCATAACATGACATATAACAGGAGCATCATTGTTAGGGGGACAATGGGTCATGAAGTCCAAAGGACTTAAATAGACACAGTGTTTAGAACCACCCCGAGAACCTGTTCCGCACTGCTGTTCTGAACAGCCATCCCAGAAAGACTCTTCCTCTATGATCAGCCTCAGGTTACTGGATGTGTTGGGTCAGACCAACTTTTATTCCCCGATGACAAACCACCCACCGGCTGTGTTTTTAATAGGCGTGTTATCTGCAACGGTGGGCATCCTCCCCACACATCTTTCCTCCCTCTGTTTGAAATTTCTCCATTTTAGATTCTGGGAAGAAAAATAGACCATCAGGTATAACCCGCCTCCAGATTAAATCTGTCATCAACCCAAGGCCACACGGACCTCAGAGGAAGAGGAGCCCCTCCCCCTTGTAAGGCCAATTCGTGAGGTAGACTCTGGAATCCATCCTTGCCTCTGTCTGGGGGGGGGGTGTTTCCCAATCAATCACCCCTGCATCTATATCAGCCTGCCCTTCTCCACCAGTTCTTTCCGGTTAACACATAAACACGCGTAATCATTTCCTCACGTATTTAAATTGTTTGGGAAATGAATGTCAGTGCTGAAGCAAGGACAGAAGTTACAGGCTGTGACAGGGATCTCAGAAGACAAGCCTTGAGTTTATCGTCATCCAGGACCCCAGCTTCTCAAGTGTCTCCTTAGTGTTTCCCTTCCTGACGAGTGGAGCTGGAAAGGAAACTCTGTGCTGAGGGGTGAATTCATTCAGTGTTCAGACGGAGAATGTATGTGCTCAATTCATGAAGGTTGCACTCTCACTGCAAATGTAACTTTGCTAAACATTGTTCATTAAACAATGAATGTATTTTGTTTCAGGGGGATATTTATAAAGAAAGTAAGAGAATTTTACATCATGTTTTGAGTGGAGACTAACATCCGTGGTGTTTCCAATTGGTCTTTGTTGCATGATCATATTAAAACAGACTTAGAACAACTAATCACATAAAAAATTACACTAGTGTATTTTAATGCAATATTTAAGAAAAACCAAATAACCAAAGAAATTGAGTATATTTTCCTCTCGGTTTAGAAAACCAGTGTTACTTTTATAAATTCATAAAAACAGTTTCTTTTTGTAAAAAAAAGATTTACCATTAATTTTGAATTATGAATACATGTCTTATATATTATTTGCAAGTCCACTGCCAAGATACATTTTCAGTTTCCAAAAATGTACATATAATTCTTCAATCTCACTGCAGGAGAAATGGCAGGGAGCCAAGTGTTACCCATTACCAGAAGGCAATCAGGAGTAAAGTTGAATACAAGGTGCAGATATATTTTTGAGTAAATATACCAATATTTGTGCACACATACACATACACACACTTTCGGTTTAATTGCACTAAACAATTCTTTCCTGCGTCTGTTTTAAATACATTTAAACTGATGACACCGTTATGTATCTGCAACAATGCAGTAATTAAATATAAACATAACTTAAGATTTCCTGTTCAAAATCAATTTTTGAATTAAGGCATGTTGTTACCAGCTAGTTAAGACATGTGCATCTGATTAGCCCTTGTTTCTGGCACAAATGTAAATTTATGAAATAATAGGCAATAGTATAGAATCATTCATTAACTTAGCTAATCTTTTTTAAAAAAACCGTTGTTTGTAGTGTGTGTGTACATGTGTGAGTGCATATGTATGTATGAATGTGGATGCATGTATTCTATGATGCCTGTCTGGAAGTGAGGAAAGCTTGCAGGATTCATTTCTGTCCTACTACATGGGTTCTGGGAATTGAACTATGGCTGATAGGTTTGTGTACGAAGTGCTTTTATCTGCTGACCCAGCTTGTCTAGTCTTAAATTTATACTTTCAGCCTGACTAATGGCTTAGTTGAAGGATGTCATCAGTGCATCGTTCACTAGTCAATGTGATGTCACCTTGCAGTACTAAGTCAGGATTTCAGTAGTTCAAGACTTCTAAAGTAGTTCTAGCTAGTGTTATTTTAATAAATCATACAATTCAGATTAAACAGTAGAGTTATAATCCATTTGGTCCATTTTCCTCAGTATAGTGTTTCTTCTTAGACACTTTTCTTGGCAGGCTCATTTATACTTTGAGTATTTTTTTCACTACACATCCAAAATGGAAAGTTGATTTTTCAAAATAATGTTTTAAAATTATAAATTATGCGATGTGTAGATTGTCGACACATTAAGGCACATTTCTTTTTAAGTTTAACTTGAAACATCAAGTATGATTTGAACCTTGAGACATCTTCATGGCAATATATACTCTGAGTGCTATAGAATATGTGGTTTTAATTGAAGAATTCCGTGCAGTAGGAATAGCTTTATTTAGAGAATTAAAAGTCACTGAAAATTTTAAGTGTGGAGTAGTACTATTATCATTAATATATACAGAACTTGTCATTTTCATGATCTGCTAGAAAATATCACAGAGAATTATGCAAAACAAAATTTAGAGAGAAGCTTATAAGCGAGAATTGAACAATATACTTGATTGTTCTTGTTTCCACCCACTCTGTTAAATTCCACTCTAATGGTTACACTCAGGATTCAGTTTAGACTGGACAAGTCAACAACAACTATGACAGTTCCCAAGGAGTGGCTGTCTTAAACCGGGAGCATGTCAGGGTTGTGAGCCCCTTGACTCCGCCTGCCTGGGTCCATCTGGCTTTTCAGGTGTCTCTCCGGTCTCTCCCCTTGTGCTGCACAGGTGTGCCCATTTCAAAGTCCTTTGCTCCCTCCCTAGTTAATGTGACATCTATCCAATGGTCGTTCTGCCTTCGTCTCGTCTCCCAGGTCTTTCTGCACACTGTTGCCTGAATGCACTTCCTAAAAATGCTGTTTGAACAGCTGTTGACACCTTAGTAGCTACTGAGAGGACAGACTTGGATAAGTGTTGTAGCTCACCACATAAGCATCTCATGAAGGTTCTCAGAACTGGGGATTTTATCGGGCTCTCCCTCCTGCACGAACTCTGTAAATCCCAGATCAGTGTCCCTGCCTTTGGGGGTAGGCTGCTTCATTGTTCTCTAAAGCACCACCATAATAGGACTTTTTCATAGAATTTATGAACATTATTATCATGTTATGTGTTATTGTAAAAGTTATTCCCTTTTTCACTCTGATGTTTTTCATCATTCAGGACAACTGGCCCATAGTAAAGCATTCAGTGAATCCTGTTTTCATCCATTCATTTATCCACTTAATAATTAACTGCACACTGAGTACCAGGCAATGGTATAGGTGCTGGGGAGACAACAGTTAATAAAATAGGACATGACCACATGCCCTCCTGGACTTCACATTGAGTGAATGTAGAAAGATAGCCAATGAACTATGCCAGGGAATGAGCGCTAATACAAAGAAGGGGCCAGAGAGTGGGAGAAGGAGAGGGAGTTGATGGCTTAAACTAGGGCTTTGTGACGACTCTGTGGCAAACAGCTCTTACATGGAGAGTCATCAGACAGAGCGTACGGCTGCTGAGTGAGAAGGGTGGAAGTGGGAAGGGGACAGGTGAAGTGAGGACCATGGAGAACTTCAAAGAACACTTGAGGATGGTCGGCAGGTGGTAGAAGGAGAGAGGGAAATGAACAGAGAAGGTAGGTTGAAATCACATGGCCTTGTCATGGCTTAGAAGCACAATCTGCCTCCTTTATGATAAAAACTATAGGAATTACTAATGGAATGCATAGAGTCAATTCTTTTTTTCATAAACCTTAAATGGTAGTGTCTCAGGATAGGAATGGCGGAATTTGTTTGACTCTGTTGCTCCCTTGAGTCATGTCGATGCTACTGGTTTATTACAGTAGCCCCCAAACTCATGGAGCTATTAAAGTCCCCCCCCACATGATTTCAATCCATAGTTTCTATAGAACAATGAAATAAAAATCATCTAAGCTACACTGTACCGTGTATGGTGTACATATAGGAGCGGAATGCAGTCTCTAACACAGTTCTGGAAGTCACACGGGCAGTGGATGGAATTATCAATCCAAAATAATCTTCAACGTAAGCAGCCAAGAGACAAATGATTCTCTGAGCATCGTACATTGGCCATAGTCCCTAGTTTACACGCATTTCAAGAAGCATTTTCTGGTAGATCACAGTTTGGGAAAAAGTGAACTTTTCTGACCCTACCAACATGAACACAGATTTGACTAAGGCATTAATTGCTTAAACAGGATGCTGAGTTGCTAGACGATGTGCTTTAGGGTGCCTCTTGGGAGATGTTTTAAAGTAAGTTCTGGTTGCCTGCTATTAGGAAATGATGTAGGGGGTGGACACAGTTCCTGTTCTGTCCCTGATGGCCAACAGTAAAACCTGATGCTCTGGAAGCTGCTGGTCATTGCCGCACACAAGAATATACAATCGGCTTCTGTAGCAAAAAAAAAAAAAAAAAAAAAAAAAAAAAAAAAAAAAAAGTGTGGAGGAGAGAGGACAGAAGCCCAAAGTATTAAAGCCATTTAAAAGGACTTCCTTTTGACTTAAAAATATTTTTCCTCGGTTTAATAAAAGTCAGCCAAAATAAAGGGAATATTTTTCAAAGTTGATTCCAGTGGAAAAATGATAAGGCATGTAGCATATGTGATCATGTAAAACATAAGCACTGGGCTTTCTCAGTGGTTTGGTGTCACAGGATTTTTATCATGACTTTTTGAAAGATATTAATTAACCTGGCTGACTGCATCACAGGGCCACAGCATTCCTAATGTTGGTTTATCAAGACAAAACACACGAGGGCAGCTTGCCTCACTCACTTGAGAAGCTATCATTTTAAGATTCACGTTTATGGTCCTCAATCTCCGACTTGAAGGCAAGAGATAGAAATTGTATCTACCTTGGATGTCTAGTGTAGAACTCAACTGATAATATTCAAGATATGGAGTTCACTGCTTAAACATGGGGAAACTCCAAGACAGAGAGTGTTGTGAAAAGGAGGCAAGGCATCATGGCTGTGGTACCCTCCATGCACGGACCGGTGGTCAGCAGTTGTTCTGCAGTGGCTATGGGAGAATCCTGGACTTCAGTGCTACATCTACCAAACCTTTCGTGGGCCCCATCTTCCGCCACCTTTATTTATATCCCCATGAAGTTCATTTCCTTCTCCCATTAGCCTTTGTTTGGATTTCTTAATCACTCTTCCAGGACTCAGGGTCATGACTCACTTCTACAAGATGCCTAGACAAATTTTGTTTTCTATCTTGTTTTCCTTTTGACTGATTATACTTTAAGATACTTACATATTAAAGTCCTCTCAACTCAGAAAGAGTACCCTCAGATTTTACATCTTCGGTACTTGAAGTAGTGTTTATCATAAATAGTTATAGAACAAGTTGAAATACAAAAAAAATTCTATTTACTAGATATCGTTATTTTAGCACTCAAATATAACACGACCAACTGGAACGAGACCCCATTTTGAAAGCAGTTGTTTCTATTTATCTAGGATTTTTGTTTTGGTAACATCTCTTCCCATTAACTCCTATTATTTGAAAAAAAATTCCTCTAAAACTTACACCTTGTCAATGAGATGGCTGGGTATCACACTTATTTCGTAAGTGATTTATGGAAAAGGTCTAAAGAGAAGCCATTTTTAATAGGAACAAATGTTTTTTTTTTTGACTGCCCATCTCATGCACTGACTTATGGGAGAATATTAAACCAGGGCAACTCATCTACTGGTATTTCTCAAAATCATGAGGCTGTGACCTTTGGAAGGGAGGTTTCCTACAGCTCAGGAAATTAATTGGGTGATACATTTTTCTCATCACTTGACAAAAGCAGACCATGAGACAAAAAAATGGAGCATTAAATAGCGCAAATGGATTAAAGACAGATTTAGACATTTAAACATCTATACTATCAGGTTCCAAAACAGAGGCTCTATGGTCACCAGATACCCACAGCTAAATTAGTTCACTCTATCCCTTCTAAACATTTAATAAATTGTTTCTTAGTGCTGAACCCAAAGGGGAAATGGTCCTCCAAAAAAAGAAACATTACCAGGCTTCTCTGCCCTGCAATGATTACACATGCGTCCCCCTGAATGCCATAAAAGGAGAAGATTCATGGTTTGTGATGGCCTGTCATGCCACAGGACATTCAGTAAAGAGATGTTTACATGCAGGGGAGTCTGAGCACTTTCCCTACTTAAAATCAACAACGCCGAGAAACGCTACCCCTAGAATCTATATATCCTGTGACAGATGTCTTAAATTTGAGAGCATAATATGCACTCGTGTGTTCAGGCCTGCTTTCTGTCTAGGAAGGGCAGGGAGGGTTGCATAATGGAGGACTCTGTGGTGAGGGGAACCTTCTGTATTGTTTAATCAGACAGGGGAGCCACTAGCTACACATAGCTATCGAGCACCGGAAATGTTCCTAGTGTGGTTCTCAGAAATAAAGCTTTAATTTTGACCCACCGAAACGGATTTTGAAGTCATCATATGTAGTTAGCAGACACTGCATTGGACACCGTGGCTTTAGGCTGTGAAATGGATTTAGGCTATAAGGCTAATCAAATGAGGCAGGGTCTGGCAAGCCTCTGCAGTGCCTTCTCTGCCACCCGGGGCCACATTGCTTATGCTGCTTTTTCCTTTTTTAAATCTGTGAAGTGATAGGCTAGATGATTTCTAAGACATCTTCTAATATACCCAGCTTTAAGATAGCCACACATTGCGACTGCGACTAGAAATAGATGTGATTACTTTCCCACTGTCCTCATAAAAATTGATCCTTTAATCATGCCTGTTCACGAGCACATATATGCTCTCAAGAATGTACAGAACACAAATGAAAGAAGAAGCTATGGGAGAGAGAGGATACTCTGCGGAAAATCAGTTGGGTTTATCCTATTTCATTCCTGCCCCGGTGAGACATGACATTGTCTGAGAGGGAAAAAGAAATCAGTCTGGACCTTAGGTATCAGTATGTTATTAGTAGAGATACCATTAGTAATAATATTATTCATACCCTTGAGTCATTCCATTTTGTCAGCATTCTAACTACACCTGTAAGCTGGGATAAGCAGTATGGGACAAAGGAGTAGACAGTCCTGACAGCGTGAGGCAATGTGGAAGCTCACGTGTGGCGTTTTTTAGAGGGAGTTGATAAAAGCAGATTACTTTTAAAAACACGGGTACTCCTTTGCATTTTAAATCTCTCTTCCTTGACTATAGGCCCCACAGTTAGAAATCTGTGAGTTTAAAGGAACAAGCAATCCTGTCACCTCAACTGTCCAGACCTAGACCATGGCTGAGATGCTAGCCCTGAGCCTTTCTGCCCGTTGGCATCAGCTCATTTTGAAGACAGTGGATCCCCTCTCCCTGGTTCTATTTGGAAGGGGAGCCACACCACTGATGTCCACAAGACCAAACCAGAACATAGGATGATGCCATGGTGTGTTGGTTGCTTTCTTTGTTGCTGTGGGCCCATATATGACAAGAAGCAGTTTAAGCATGGGCAGACTTATTTTCTCAAGGTTGGGAGTATGGAGTTCATCATAGTGATAAGGGCTGTGTGTGTGTGTGTGTGTGTGTGTGTGTATCACAGCATCACCTCTCTGCAGAGCAGGAAGCAGAGTAATGAGGAATATTATCAAGATAGTCTGCTGGTTTTCTTCTTGGGCTCAAGAGATGGTGGCAGCCATCTTCAGCAGAGGTCTTTCCTACTCAGTGAAAGCTTGGTTAATGGCCTCACAGACATCTCCCAAAGGTAACTGCACAAATGCTTTAATTGTGGCTCGACTCAGTGGAGTTATTCTGTGGGATGTGCCTGGAGTCAGGTCCTGTGATCAGCGGAGAACATGGGTGAAGGCATAGAAGAGACAGGGAGTAGCCTGGGGACTAGGGGTGGGGCTTGCTGCAGATTTCCTCTCGCTGGCACATTCTGTGTCTAGACTTTTAGGAGCACACATTTCTGAATTCCAGCTTTATAAATCACTTTGAGAATAATTTTGTGAAAGGTAGAAGGTAGAACATGTTTAAAGGTTCATCATCTTGGTTTGTAACTTGTTAGTGCCTTGTACATTTTTCCTAAGAATTTTTCTTTTGTCTGAAAATTGCCTTTGAATTTATTTATAATGTATTAATACATAATGAAGAAACATGAGGCACATCTGTACATTTAATGGGAAATGAACAGGATATAGATTTGGAAGGGCATTTGTATCTTTCAATAGCATGTTCTCTGAATGGCGACTCTAAGTTCTAGATATTTTAATCTCTTCAATATAATACAGGGCTTTTGGCTAAACTTAAGCTAGAAATGGCATAAAGATATTCACCATAGTGAATTATCATAGTCACAGTCTAGGAGTCATTCAAGAAAATCAAAATCAAATGACTCCTGTCATCTGTCTGCCTTTTAGATTGTTTGTTCTTCTAATGACAGTTAAGGGGTCTTTCTGTTTCCCCCTACACTAATGCACCCTAGGATACTTCTAGAAGTCTGTTCACAGCGGAATTAACAGGGAGCCCCTTAGGCTGAGCTGCAGGAAGGGTCGCTGGTGTACCTAGAGATAAGAAGGTATCACTTGTCTATTTTCTCTTGCCTGTTTGGAAAACAATGCCTCACTGGCTAGGAACAAACCCAGGGAGGTGGGAAGGGCTCTGTGGAATGGGGGTGGGGTGGACGTGGGTTGGGGCAGGTCTCAGTTTCTCAGAACCAAATGAATGGGGTGGGGGGTGGGGAGTGAAGGGCCGGGGAGTCTGCTGTAGTCTTCAGTGTCTATCATCCGGTGACCAAGAGGGCAGGCAGATCAAAGTTCGGTTTGGGAACCCTGAGTTTTTCAACTGTAGCCTAGCGAACCACTGTAGCTGAAGCTAACGTGAAGCGAGCCTTCACCAATCGCTCCTTACAGCTTCATTGCAAATGAGGCAGAAACACTATTGAAGCTTATGCTGTTAATAGCCATTTTCAACGACTCTGGACTCAGATGTAATGATGTGTTAATAAGTGAAACTAAGACAAACTCAGAGTATCCACACACTGCTCAGACCTACATGTCCAAGTTTCCTTCTAGTGGAGAACGACTTCTTCTGAGTTCTTAGAGGCCGTAGAGCGCAATGAGTGACATGTAAGTCTTTTTATAATAAAGAGGGTGAAGAGTGACTGAGACGAGGAGTTTGCACCCCAACTGGGTGAAAACAGGAAGGAACAGTTTCAGAATGGGGGTGGGAAAGCGCCTAAGAAACCTCAGGTACAGTCATGTTAGACTGAAGCAGAGCATCCGGGTGTCTACGTTTACCTTCCATTGCTGTGATAAAACACCAGGGCCAACAGCAAGCCGGGGAGAGAAGGCTCGCAGCTAATAAACAGTCTATCGTAGTTCCTCTTAGGTGGGAACTCAAGGCAGGACCCTGAAGGCAGCAACTGAAGCATTGACCATGGAGGAGTGCTCCTTGCTGGCTTGTTCAGCTTGCGTTTTATAAGACCAAGGACCCCTGTGCGGGTGGAGCAGGCTGGGTCCTCCACATTAATGAAAACGCCCATAGACTTGTTCATAGGCGGATAGAAGCATTTTCTCCATCCAGGCTCCCTCCTCCCAGCTGTGTCAGGTTGGCCAAAGGGAAGCAGTCTGTCAGGGGACAGGCAGGGATCAAAAAATACTACGAAAATGCCATCTGTTTTTTGTATTGTCAAGAACTTCTTCACTTTTAGAAGAAACAAAACCAGTAAGGGCATGTGTATATAGGAAAGATGTCTTTATATACGATTCTAACAACTGTTTGGAATGCTGCAGGCTCGGAAGACCTGGGGGGGGGTGTGGATCTAGATATAGCCTGTGTTAGACTCTAACCCTAAGCACTGCCAGCCGTGGCCAGCCGTCAGCCATGTTCTTGTCTCTGGTTTTACAGGATACTGTGTGTTGGGGGAGGGGTCTGCTCTTACTCAGGTATCACGAACTTTTTGCCAAGTGACGGATTCTGTCTTTTACAATCTCCCCTGAACTTCTCAGAAAGCCGGAAGGTCACATTTACAGAATAGATGCTGAGCAGGATTCGAGGGAAATAGGCCTGCGTGAGCTCCAGGCTTTCTCTCTTACTGCGTCATGCTCGCCGCTCCTCTTCAGATGGTTACTAGACGGTGTAACGATCCACCCTGGACTGTGAAAACGAAATCCCTACCTGACGAACTCGTAAACGGTTTGGTCGGTTCGTTTTAGCTTCCTCACGTCATCGTCAGAGACATTTGAAATTCATAAAGACCCCCCCAGAGCACGGTTAGAACCCTCCTCTAAACAAGCACTACTGAGCTACTCAGACCAACAGGGGATAGAGCCAGACGGGAAAGAGCGGCGCTGGTCACTGTGCTCTGCTTCAACTAGTGAATGAGAAGTGACATCATGGCAGAGGGGCAACAGGATGCGACATACAGAAGGCTCGGTGACAGAGAGGACAGGGACAGGACCACTACCTGCAGTGCTGGCATGCTCTGATGTCACTGGCTACCCAACCTTCCTTCTACAGCCTTTCCAGGGCCCATCTGTGTGGCTGCTTACATTGCTTGACGCTTCGTCTCGAGAGGGATACTACTCATCTATGGAAGCCTTTGTGGCTCACGGAACACTTCATGTCGGCACTTGCTGCTCGTAATGCAACAAGACACGTGGAACAGCATTCGATATCAAGAGTACATGCATCTATACGGAGAATACGGACCACGTCACGCAGTGAGTGCTTTCAAGGCCGGCACCACCGAGGGAGGCAGTGCGCCTCTCTCCCTATCCGACTTCTAGATTAAAGCACTGTGTGTGCATGCATGTGTGAACACACACACACACACACACACACACACCCTCCACAAAAGGTCTTGCCTCACAGAAAAACCACTCTAAATGGTAGATATAGAACCACATTCTTATCATAGCAGAATTCAGGAGGCCAGGCAGGAAGATCATGAGTTTGAAGCCGGCCTGAGTTAAAAAGTGATTTCCAGGCCAGCCTGGTAAATGCAAGCTGATTTTCAAAAATAAATTCAGACTAAACTAAATGAAAGCAAACAAATATTCAAACATATATGTAGTATACTCTTTCTGAGATGCTTTAAAATGAACAGGAATCATTCAGGTTAACAGACATGCATAAAACATACAAAGTCAGTTTTCTGAGGAAAGGAGCTAAGGAGTTAGGCTGTTTTACACAAAGGCCCTGAGAAGGACAGTTTGAAAGAACCGAATTCTGCCGCAACTTAAAAATAGGTTGATTCATGAAAACCTGACTCATCTAAAACATAAAAAAAAGCCTTCATGAATACATCTGTTATGTAAATCCATGCTCACCTGTACTGTGTAGAGAACAAAGAATGATAACATACTCATATAGTTCTCATTGCAGATTTGAAAGAGATTTACGCTAATTTATTGCATTTGTCTCTGGCCAGCTTTTAAGGCAGGCAAAGGCTGTTATTTTTCCTGCACGGATGAGAAATCGAGAGGTTAAGTGACTTGCCCAAGGTCAGACAGACACTCATTCATTCACTGCTCTGAGTGATGGAGTTTTAACGGGATAACAGAGGAAGTAATGTCCCTCCTCCCATTTTTTTTTTTTGAACAGCTGTGAAGGCTATTAAAACAGGAGTAGATGATCTCACAGATACAATGCTGAATGAAAGAATCCAGACACAAATGTGGACATGTTGTACGAGTCAATCAGCATAAAATTCAAATGCAGACAAAGCTAACTCCTGGCGACACAAGGCAGAATGGCGGCCATCTTTGGGATTGGGGCGAGGGGGCGGGCACAGAACTTTCTAGCTTTTGGTCTGAATTGTATATTACCTACAGTCATTTCTGAATGGTCACTGAGATGTACATTAGGACTTGACCACTTGGCGTATAAATAAAGGAATGTTCATATAAACCAGTAATTTTACACCTTCGGGGGGAAAAATCTATAAATGCACTTTAGAAGATCATTAAGCCTTGAGCCATTTGTGATTTCATTTAAATTTCTTGGCTGCATGTAGAAAATGAGCCATGAACTCATCTGAAGACTGTAGAGAGAGACGAAAAGGTTTATGGAAAATATGGTCAATGTTTATCTGCATTTGAGAAAGTTTTCTTTATAGGAGATGGGAAACGGAAGCATACTAAGATAGCACTATAATTCATTTAGGGCTATGCAAAGCATTTGTTTGTCATGATTTAAATTAGGAGTGGAAATAGCTTAGTAAAGAAAGTACTTAGCCTGCGTAAGGCCCTGGGTCTATCTCTGGTACTCTAAGAACACAGACAAACCTATAACAAGAAACTGCAGGAAAGTGAGATTATGAACTGTTCATATAATCTGTCTTGGAGAATAGATAGATACCCTCAGGGAGCCAGGGAACATACTTTGCTAAAACACCTGTTTAACTGGAAAACACTAGATATGTTCAAGACATGGCACTAGGTGCCAGGAAGCTGAAGCAGACTTGGGGTACACAAGGGCTCCCAAGAATGGCAAGTAGATTTGATCATTTCCCAGTACAGAAATTATAGGTGCTTAAAACAATTTCAAAAATGTATTTCTTACTTTTCCAAGAATTCCTTTGCTCTGGACCTGTACACCGTGAAGTAAGGCTGTCTGTCCCTCCATGCAGGTGTTCCCGATGATAACTGTTTTATAATTTTCTTTTTTAGAACTTATATGACAAAGAGAATCTGTACTGAATGATCTATCTTGATCATCCAGGCCATGGATAGGTGGTTTCCATGTGGTGGGTAAGGCTTGGCCCCGGGGTGCATTCACCTCACAAGTGCTCAGCTCCACCTGCAGAGCGGCTGGTCGCCCCAGTATGGCACCATGGAAGGCAGTTCCTGCAGGAGGAAGCCTTTACTCCTTTCTGCATTTGCATGCTTAGTTTTTAGTCAGCTGTTATGTGTCTGTGCATTAGCCTGCCTAGGCATGCAGTAAGAATTATTAGAATACATTTTATGCCCGAGCTATCTGCCTGATGTGAGCATGGACACTCAAACTTGACTGTACCTCTCATTCTACATCCCAGGGGAGCCTGGGCCATCTCTGATGTTTGGGTATCAGAAGGATCATCTCATTCTCTCTGGTGATGTTAAAAAAATCACACAGAGGGTTAGAATGGCAACTTGAGAAAAAGAGGAGGAGATAGTCAGTTGAAGATGTTCTCTTTGTGACCTTTATACACTGGCAAAGGACCAACAAACACAAGGAACTGGGACTTTGGTGTTCACACAATCCATGCAACATGACCTCACTATGGGATTCTGTTTTTGCAGAATGGTAGAACCCCTCATCCACCCCATCACAGATCCCCATCCCCACGTTATTTGTATGGATATGTAGCTGTGGTGGGTCTAATGGGAATGGCCCCCATAGGCTAATGTGTTTGACTGCTCTTTGAAAGGATTAGAAGGATTTGGAGGTAAAGCCTTGTTAGAGTGTGTCATTGGGGCTTTGAAACCTTAGGCCAAGCCCAGTCTCTGTCTCTGTCTCTCTGTCTCTCTGTCTCTCTGTCTCTCTGTCTCTCTGTCTCTCTCTGTCTCTCTCTGTCTCTCTGTCTCTCTGTCTCTCTGTCTCTCTGTCTCTCTGTCTCTCTGTCTCTCTCTGTCTCTCTCTGTCTCTCTCTCTCTCTCTCTCTCTCTCTCTCTCTCTCTCTCTCTCTCTCTCTCTCTCTCTCTCTCCTGCTTGTGGATCAAGATACAGAACTCTCAGCTACTTCTCCTATACCATGACTGTGTGAATGACACCATGCTCCCAGCCATGATGACATAGACTGAACATCTGAAATTGCAAGAAAGCCCCAGTTGAATGTTTTCCTTTACAAGAGTTGCCATAGTCCTGCTGTCCCTTCATAGCCATAGAGTCCTGATGTTAGGGTAGTCTTGAGGTCCTTAGCATGTAGTAAGCAGGACATGTAACTTTCTTTCATAAATTACTCTTTCTGTTATGGGTCACACAAAAAGACCAATTACTCACTCATAAACCATAGTTTTTAATGATCTTTCTATTGTTTTTATTATGAAAATAAACCAAGTTACGTACCATCAAGCCTTGTTCTCCTGGTTTTCCTGGTTCACCCTTAAAAAAATTAATAATAACAAGTAATTAGAAAGCATTTAAAATTTTTTTCAGTTATCTTTTCTTTCCAATATTGCTGGTCATGTGAATGTCCAGTACCATGTTTGTTTGCTTTGCTTTTTAAAGATTAAATGGAATATAAACATTCCACAAAGAGCTGAGAGCCTTTCTTTGACTGTAATCATGTGTTTTAGGGTTTGATAAAATTATCTAGATCCTTGTGTGTTTCAGATGCTGACACAAAGAACCCATGCAGGCCAGAGAGGCACTCTCGCCACAGCATTACGTGGCAAAGTGAGCAGGGGCTGAGTTTGAAGTTTGTGCTTTTGCATTAGTCAGAGCTGAAGTAACATGTTTATTAAAACTGACAGAATATCCTGCTATTTCATATGGCTTCGTTTCACAGTGATCAGGGTCATATGGAACTTACTACTGTGTTCTATAGCCACACCGTAATGACAGCCTCTGGCTACTGGTTTACAGAGATGTGTGTCTATAATTCTAATACAAGTAGATGTTACTGGTCTTTCAGAAATGATTAATTTCCAGATCATACTAAAAATAGATGTATTTATTTTTATTCGGTGTGAGTGTTTTGCCCTCGTTTATGTCTATGTGCACCATGGTGCCCCACAGAGACCAGATGAGTACACTGCCCTCCCCAGAACTGAAGTTAAAAGGGTAGCTGTGAGCCACCGTGTGCTGGAAACCAGAGCAGTGAGCTCTCTTGCCTGCTGAGCCATCTCTCCAGAGCCCAGTTCGCTTTTACAGAATCTCCTTTTCTAGTATACGCAAATTACCTAAGATCATTATAAAAGTCAAATCTATTTGTGGAAATCTTTAGTTTCTTTGCCCTTTGTGTAAAGGCACCACTGCTAGAGACTGACATCCTATATCTTCTCGATTATTGTCCTGCCTGACTTTGGAGGCAGGGCCTTTCACTGAACCTGGATGTCACTGATTTGCCTGGCCAGCAATCACCAGGGAGCCTCTGCCTTCCCTGTGATGGGGTTACAAACTTAGCCTGCTGTGCTCAGCCTGGACATGCTCGCTGGGATGTGAACTCTGGTCTTCATGCTTGTGGGGCACCTATTGACTGGCCAACACCCCAGCTCTATTATTTTTGTTTCCTGACAGTAACTTCTTCCATAAATTTGTTTCTGCTATAATATGCAATATTCATTATATAATATATAATATGTTAGATTATCATTTCTTTGTTTTAAAAACAGGTTTATATATTGTTCTCTCAACTGGTAGAACTCACTGGGTAGTCCAGGCTGTTTTTTTTTTAAAATACACCTTTTTAGAAAATATTTATTTTATGTGTACATGTGGTTTTTTTTGTCTGCATGTATGTCTGTGCACTATCTCTGTGTGCAATGCCCTCAGAAGCCAAAAGGCAGTGTTGGATGCCTGGAACCAGAGCTACAGACGTTTGTGAGCTTTCATGTGGGTGCTGGGAATCAAACTGAGGTCAGAAGAGCAGCCAGTGCTCATACCTGCTGGGCCATGGCTACAACCTGTTCATGTCGGTCACAGCTGTCTTCCTGGCTCTGCCTCCTGAGAGCTGGCATCACAGGAAGGAGCCACAATGTCTGCTAGCTTTCAACTGGTTATTTGAAGACAGCCACTTTATGACTAGCTGTCAAAGAAAGCTGTTGATACCCTCAAAGCTCTGGAAGGCTCTCTTCGGCATACCAATTTGAGAAAATGGTGGACATTAAGAAGACAGGGTTAGGGTGAATTCACCACTTCTCACTGTTGAGGGAAAGCAGTCCCAGCAAGTGGCTGAGTCAGTTCCTCCCTCGTGTGAGCAAGCACAGGGTCTTCATGAAGGGAAATGGGACTCTAGAGATGACGGCAGCAAAAAGGGATACAGTGCCCTGTGTAATAATTCTTTAAAAAAATTCTTTAAAAAAAAACAACAACACAAAAATGTATACATTAAGTAAGATGCAAAGACAACATACAATAACATTACCAAATATGGCTGGTTTTAATTTTTACCCTTGGTTTTCAGGCATTTCTACTTTGTTAGAAAATATTTCCATCATTACTTTCGAACTGGAAAAATCACACATGAGAACAATTTAAGCAACACATTAAATAAAATTTAACTCAGCAATAAACCTTAATTCCTAACCCTGGAGGCACAACATCATCCAGATCATTTTTCTCATTCATATATTCATTCCTTTCAATTGTTGTGCTTCGTGTAACAAGTCCTATCATTTATCAGTGTCCCAGGTTTTTAATAGTGATATGGCTAATTTTAGTATTGAGATCATTTTAAACTGATTTCTGATAGATAAGCCTCAGACACAAATACAAAGTAATAATATGGCCATACCCTCTGATGTTAAAGTCATTACTTTTTAATTGTTTTTATCTGCACTCTTAGCCAGGTCTTTTGGAAGGGACCAAATATTAGCAAGTTGCACTTGCTTTCCCTCAGTGGTGTGTGGCTTTATTGCGTGTGCTATTGGCCTTTAAGCAAACGTTATCAGTGTTGCTTTATTTCTTTCCCCACTATCTCACTTCATCCAAAGAGGCAGTGCTGTATCCAGTGGTAGGCAGGATAGAGCAGGACTGGGCACCTCTCACTATGAGCTTCCCAAAGCTTACCTAAGATGCACGAGGGTGCTGTCTGTGGGCCCCTGTGGGCTGAGCAGTTAGGTGAAACACTGTTGCATTCCACCCAGCTCCCTCTAGTCACTGGAACTCTTGGCCTATCCTTCCTTACCACCTGTTCCACCCCACTTCTTACCCCTTAACAAGGACAACAACAATCCAGGAAGAAACTCACGGGTACTCCTGGCATTCCTCGGGGCCCGTCTTTTCCTGTGTCCCCAGGGGGACCTCTTGGACCAGGAGGGCCTGGGGGTCCTGGAGGCCCTGCCTGTCCTTGGTCACCCTGGAATGGAGGAAGGAAATGAACCAACAACAATCATGAGCGGTTAATAACCAGGTTCTATTTCAGCACTTTAAATTCATAGTCTCCAATTTACATTTATGTTTAAAGAATGAGCCCACCATAAATATATAACCTGCTTGCAATCTATCTGCCAGCAAGGAGCAAATATTTATTGTGAGAGAGCCAGACAGGTGCTATGAAACTGAAGCAGCTCTCGTTCCGGCAGCCCGCTTATCAGAGTGCACTGTTTATTAACGTATTCAGAGCTGTAAAAGCCCTTGTTTATTCTACTGGGTCCAATACCCCAATCGATGGGCGGCTTCATTTTCAGTTTGAAAATACATATACTCGCAGAATCTATGACTAAGCATTAACAGGCTTCTGCTCTGTTGTATAATACGGATAATTTATCAGAGCCGGAGGGCTGAAGAAATGTGTGCCTAGGGCTGGTGACGATTGAAGCTGTTTGATTAAGAAACAAAACAAAACAACCCCCTCCCCAAAACAGGTGGGCTTTCTAGACTGTCAGCCACCAAACGTAATTCTCTTCTAGAATATTGACAAAGGCCCGCCCACCGCTTATGCGCCATGCAGGAGAGGTAAATGCAGAGGCTACAGCGCCCTGAGCGACAACTGAATGCGAAGGAGAATGAGACTCCAGCAGCAAGCAGCACTACCTTAATCAGCCGGCGTTTAATGAGCTGCTGATCAGCAGACAGAAAGCCATGATTGATTTTAGGAAACACCATCTGATCAGGCAGGTGAGGTCAGAGGTTGAAGTTCAGAGATCAGAGAGTTGAAGGATAAGCATCAGAAGGCCCCGAGGAAGAAATAAAGATATATGCATTAGATTCATAATAACCGTTAAATAAAACAGAACTGGTGCTCACGTCTGACAGACCTTCGGCCTCAGGAAGAAAGACAGCCTTGCCATGGAAGGAGCCTAGACCCCTTTTGATTAGAAGTGAGTCCCGTTTGTAGCCCACCATTTGGATGTTGGGGGACGGTCTTTTAGGGCACCCGTTTACAAAACCTAGTGAACCGGAATGACCCCGTCTTCAGCACCCCGAGTAGAAAGTCTATCGACAAAGCACCAGTTCCAACTCGGTCAGATCTGCCAACCAGCATAATGTGCCACGAACCGGACACCCAACCTTGAGTACTTAGAAGGACTTGATTGGCTGGGATCGCAGAGCATTGGAATGTGTGTGAACCCAGCCACAAATAGGAGGCAGCCTTCTAGGCAGCCTTTGGCTGTCGCCGAACATGGTTAACTTCACTCTCCTCCTCATGAAGGCTCAGGAGGCTCTCCCTTAGACCCTACCTGACCTCGCTTAAACACACGAGGTCCTCGGTGCTCAACACAGCCACCTGCCGTTACCAGCAGAAGCCGGGAAAGGCCATGGACGGTTCTCGTTCACCCTTATGCTGATTGTGGCTCTGACTGAGTTGGCGTGAGCTTCATTTACAAACCTTGACGGTGAGGATCTGATTGCTGTGAAGGGCAGCAACTGTGGGGAAGCCTGGCAGGCCCTACGGACGAGGCACAACACCAAAACAACACGACACAAAACGTCACACAGACATTTCACTGGCAGACCAACAAAACAAGAACGTGCCGACAGCCTCCCCTTCCCGCTCAGGTTCTGAGCTCACGGTGACATGTTAGACCCAAGAGGCCCCACGGTAAAACAGGCATCCCACAAAGCCTGGAATGGCCAGGCTGCAAACTCATCGTGGTAGGTACAGTGGAATGTGTGCCCATTGGTGTGTACAGCTCGCAACTCTTAAATATTTCTGGAAACTTCTTTTTAAAAGGTTAGTCCAAGATGGAGCTAACTGCAGACATTGTTATGAGAACATTCTGCCTACTGGTATTCTGTTTACAAATTAAGACGTGTAATACATATAAAATACATATTGTTTCTTTTATCAACAACAACGGCAGACAAACTTTTATTGTCAGATTGGAAGGACTCCCCAGGACAAACACAGTTCTCCACACACGTGTTACCACCCAACAAATCAAATTTTTCTCTCTGATGAGGTGACAGCTCTCAGGTCTGCCCTGGTTTTAGGCTCTCTCGTGAGGGTGGTGGATGGAAATCTGTCTCTTACAGCATGTGTGCTTCCTGTCAGGGTGATTTACAGTCACACTCAACGGCAATTGCTTCTGTCACGTAACTTTTTCAAGAGAATTTGACAGTATGCACAACCCCTTCAAGCAGAAAAGTGGTTTTGGATTCCTTAGCCAAGGAGAATGGGGGGATTGCTCGAGGAGCCCAGCGTGTGGCAACGTGCATAAAGTTATCTACACAGTGTTATCAACTGGGGAAATCTCTGCCTTTGTCCCATTTCTTTTTTAAAAACACATTGGAAATTAGAGTCTTTTAACCCTTCTTAAAGCTATCAAACTGTTTACCATATAGGTTAACGCCAACCCACATCAATGGATGAATAGCTTCCATTTCCTCCTTGTCTGTCCACCTTCCTGTTTGAGGACTGATTTTCAGCAAAGGCCTGAGAGTTCCTAGGTTTTTAACTGTATTTGTTTATTAGTGGGAATCTTCTCATTTTCCTGATGTTGGGGATATGTTTGTCTTGTTAAGACAACCAACAAAATTAGGTTTGAGGCTGAAGATGTGTCTCAGTGCTACTGGTTCAGGTCCTGACTCTCACGGTTTAGCTCTGAGTTCTCAGGAAGCCAAGCAAAGGAAACCTTACCCCTCGTGCCAAATCGACTCTGATAAGGGTATTAAGTGGTTGGGCAGGTTTGCGGTGACCTGTGTCCCTTTTAAACTCCCCCTAAGTGAAAGTCCTTTAAGCATCGACTCTGCACAAACCCAGCAATGCCCCAAGTTGGAAAACAGATGTGTACAGTTTGCTTTTGTTTTTACTATGGAATATGAGTTTAAAGTGTTATTAGATGGTAATGTGCCAGGATGCTCCCATCTGTGACTCATTAGTCCTATATGACACAGTCAGAATTTTATATATAAACCTCATATTTATGTAACAGAGAACAAAAACAGATACAAACAGAAAGTTAAGAAGGAATCAGAATCTTGATTGGTGGTGATAAATCATACTGTCACTTGGAACATGATTATCTAACAAAATAATTTTAAATTAAAAACCTTTTAACAGCACACATGGTATACCTTTCAAACGGTCTGAGATTTCAACATATAAATAACTCACTTCTTGTATTCATATTTGAGCAGGACCAGATTGTTGCTTGATCAAATTTGCAGCGGAGGTCACACAAAAGCGCCAACTTGTGTTACTTCTCGGTCTGGCTCTCGTTTTATTATGAAATCTACAGAGGGAGGTGGCCAGGTAATTCTGACCTGGACAGTTCCTAGGCCCCACACTGGAAATCTGTATTTTAAGAACTTCGTCTTGTCTTGTTAGATAACGTCTTAGTCATGCTAACTGTGAAATGTTACCACATGGGCTCAGAGATAAAATCTCCAGACTTCAGAAATGACCTCAGAAGGGTATTAGGGTGTGTAAAAGGACCCTCTTAGATTCTAACAAGAATTCTAAGATTCTAAGCTTTTATATACGAGGAGAAAGTGACCCTAAAATTTGTTAGTATTAACTAATATTAAACAATTAATTTTTTACATTAAAGTTTTATTGTAAGAAAACTTTAAAGTAAAATATTTAATATTAAGAGAAGAAAGAATGTTAATTACCCCAGGGATTCCAGTAAGCCTTTTTTATTGTCACCCTCTGAGTTTCAGGAAGTATTTTCTAGACACTCATGATTTTCTTATACCAAGGCCAATTTAATATTTCTCTTCTTTTTAAAATTAAATAGCTTTATTTATTTTTATTCCAAATGTTGCCCCCTTCCCAGTCCCCCATCCAGGTCCTTCATCCCATCCCTGCTCCCCTTTGGCTCTGGCTTTGGTTCCCCAACATTCTTTCTTTTCTTAAAGAAGAAAGATTAGGCATATCTGCCTTGAATGTAGTTAACATGAAGGCTGAAATTATGAAATTTTTAGTCAGATGGGGTTGGAAATTTTAGTTTGTGTTGAAATATTGGTTTGTTCACAGTTGCTTTAAGACATTAAAGCGTTCAATAATGACAAAAAATTAATTTTTTTACTTTAAGTCATGAGGTAAATATGTTTTTACTATAAATCCTGAGGTAAAATTTGTCCAAGGTGGGTTTTTTTTTTAATGTAAAACAAATCTTGTTACACTTTTAGTAAAATGGGTAAGTTTTAAGATATATTACCATCTGGTGGTGATAATAAACCCCGTCTTCCAGAGGGCTGTATATACTTCACAGGCGGTCTGTGTACTGCCAAAGCATTGGTGGTAAACACTCGGCTTGAGGACCCGGCTTACTATGACAGCGACTTTTGGGTCGGACCCCCCAGCTTTCCATGCAGAGGTACAGTTCTCAATAAGCAGGCCATTTCTCCATCACTAGTCAGAATCTTCTCTGAAGAAGTGAGGTGGAGAGACTTTATATCTCAGACAATATGCCTGGTACACAGATGGTCCAGGCAGGCATGGGAAAAAAGAAGTGTGTCCCAGAAAAACATGGTGAAAGGATCCAGAAACAAGCTGAAATACCAGAATAACTCAAACATATTTCACCCCTGAATATTTTGAATTCTTAAGAAACAAGATGTACAAATGTGTAACACAGGCCACCTCACTCGGCCTGCACAAATAATTTAGGGCATGAGAAATGCCTCTAACTCCTTAGTAGGCTCAAATTCAAGGTTTTATTGTATATATTTTATTATATATTTTTATTATTATATTCAGTAATGACATCATTACATTTTAGTGAGAATTGTGTTTTGTCAAACACAGTCAAGAGAGCATCAGTAGAGTCAGATATGTAATCCCAGATGTTGAACTTCAGATTTTGCAATTTTTCTAGTTTGTGTTTATGGTCATTGATTTCTACTTGTTTGATTGTTTAATACTAAAGAGCCTAGAAACTGACAAAGATATTTAAGTGGCCCTTGTTGGTCGCAGCTATGTAGCATTCACACTGCGCTATGTCATGATGAGTTAATGCCACGTAGGATTCCAAGCTAACAGCATTTAACACCTAAGAAAGTGGAGGAAAATAGGTAGGCGGGAAACAGATGGGTTGATAAGTGCGCTGGTGGAACAACAGAGAGGTCAGAGCCGGGTACTGCAGAAACATCTGTCCTTCCAGCACTTGGGAGTCTGAGGGAGGAGAATCCAAAGAGTTTAAGACTAGCCGGGTTGAGCTATTTGGCAAGACCTTACCTCAAAAATAAGCAAACAAGCAAATCAATATTAAAAAGGCCTGGAGGTGCAGTAGACAGGGTGAAAGTCCATCTATTGCCCAAATGAGGTTAGTACGAGGGTGAAGCTGGAGACAGAGACAGTAGGAAATGCCACTGGCGCTCAGCTGCACAACCACATCCTAGGACCAGGGCAAGGGACCAGTCAGTAGCTTCCAGTGCTAGTAAAGAGGATTCTCAGAATGTGTTACTTCCTTAAAGACAAGAGTGAGAATGGGGATTAGTGAATGCTCTCAGGTCTTTGCTTGAATAACACAGGGTGGTGGAGGGGATCCAGAGGGAGAGTGGGGGGTTTGGGGCAGATGTTGTCACAGATGTTGAACTGACTCATGGCTCTGCTAAACTTAAACTGAGGGATGGAATGGTAATCAGATATGTCCCTAAAAGAAGAGAGAGGTTTGTGTGGACAAGCAAGGCGTGAGGGCAGAAGTGAGATTCGTTAGGAAGAAAAGCAGACTAGCTCAGGGTGAGGAGGCAAGAGAGGACAATCGCTGATGAAAGATCGAAATGCAATGAGATATATGTATTAAAATGTCATGATGAAATATATTCGTGCTGATTAAAACATAAATACGCAATGAATAAATGAAGACAGAGCTAGGAATCTGGAGTCACGTGGCTGCATAAAGTTATCAACAGAGACTGCAGAGAGAACAGAGATACAGGGAAGGAGGTAAAACTTCTGGGATGAGCAGAGGTGGAAGCAACCAAGAAGAGATTTCACAATGAGTGGCTGCACCTGCGGGGAGAGGCTGTCTTTCTTCACAAAGAGTCTACATAGGTAAATGACTCAAAATGAGAGATGTGTGTACTTTTGTACTGCATTCTTAATTTGTTTTTAAAATGCGCATAAATGACCCATAAAGAGAGCAGGCTAAGGCCAGCACGTGGAAGTGTAGCTGAGACCTGTCTGCACAGATATAGGGAGGGAAGATAAATAATTATTTTAACTATAAAGAGTCAAGAGGCCTCAGAAACAAACCATATTATGTGAGAAGCACTGTAAAGCACATGTGTTATGAAAAAGAAAAATCTCTTGAGTTTTTCCATAACATACACCAGAGTGACTTTGTTTGCCCAAAATAGATTTAGCATTACACAAATAATCATTACAAGGGGCATGCATGCGCATAAGAAAAGTTGAATTTTATTATAAGCAGATAAAACAGCATCTAGTTAAGGGAGGCCACTTGGGGAAATGTTTGCATAGAATGCAAAAATACTGAGGCCCCGGAATGACTTTGGTGTAACTATCTGGTATTAAATCGCTTACTGTCATTGACGGATGTTCTCTCTATCCAAAGAGGAAACCCAACTGGATGAAGAGAAAAGGCTAAAAGGTCCTATGAATGCCCACACAATATCCCAGCAGGAACCTGAGAGGACCACAACCTATAATTTATGGAAAAGACAGACTTAACAAGCATCAGTTCCGGAAAGTTAAGTTTTCTTCTATCAGATATTTTCAGTCGCTCGAGAAACAAATTTTGCTTTCCATGGATGCTCCAATTTTATTGTTTCATCATAAAGAATGGTTAAGTTCAGCAACCCCAGTAACTATACCTCAAGTACGTGAATGTGAATGATAAGTGTGAATTTTAAATACATAAGGGAGAGAACAATGTAATAATCTTTACACTGAGAAACCTCTTTAAATTCCATAGCTATTAAAATGTCAAGTAACGGCAAAATGCAAAATGTCTCTCAATGTGCAGTATGATGGTAGGAGCATTACATATATATATATATAAATATAATCTTTAAAGAGAGGCCGGGGGTTTTTGAAAAGTATTCCCTCAAGACCTGATGTCAAGAAACCTTGTAAGAACGTGCAGCACTACAGAAAGGTTGTCTTGGCCTGCGGGGAGCCGAGAGGTATAGACATAGGATGTCAGAGAGGAAACTAAACGTGTGTTACTGGAAAGAGACAGAGACGAAATCTCCATTTACAAAGAGCTTATTCTCTCCATATCAATATCCGGAGAGGACTCTGTGTCAGGGTTTAAAACAGTAATTAAAAACCTGCAGTGATGCTAAGAGGGGGAGGGTTGGCTGACACTCACAACGAGTCTCAGGTACGTGCCAGGTGTTAGTCCAAGAAAATGCTCTTTGAATCCCATACCAACTACTTGCCAGATACGGTAGACTGAGTGACAGAGAAGTTAAGGGTTTCACCCACCTCACTGTATCAGATCTGCATCTGGTTCAAGATACCTTTTCAACCATGAAGTTTTCCATAATTCTTCAGAGCCTCTATGTTTCCCTCCCATCATTCATTCACTCATTCATTCATTCACTCATTCATTCATTCACTCATTCATTCATTCACTCATTCATTCATTCACTCACTCAATCACTCATTCATTCACTCATTCACTCACTCACTCACTCATTCACTCATTCATTTGAGAAGAATATTCCACTATAAGCGAGTGAAGGCTTTTGACATTGAAATTACAGCCACAAGGCAGCCTTCTTCCTGGCCTCAGCTGGGAGGTCTTTGGAATGTTTGTCTATGCTCTCCTTCACTTGCAGTTTTCTGTTATCTTTACCCTCACCTATCACCCCTCAGCTATGTTGGCCTCCTGCTGACTTCCTCAGTAAGGAGGCATGGCTGAAAATAAGACTTCTATACTAATGCTTTTAGAGATATAAAAATATCTTAAAGGTACTTGTAAACTGAAAGAAGTCATTAGTGGTCCCTCAGCGCGGATGAAAGCTTGACTACTGGCATCACTTCAGAGAGGCGGTAATGCTCAGCGACTAAACAACTGTGTGACACTGGACAGGCATGTCAGGACAGCCTTGCATGGCAGGACAGCCTTACATGGGAGTCTTCTGGGAGAAAGAGAGCAGAGAAACAGCAATGGACAACCCAAGTCCACAGGTCATCAATGACACTGTGCCTAAGAGGCTCTGCAAATGGATGACATCATGTCACCTCTTCAAAAGCATACTGTAGAGAACGATCTCTCTCTCTCTCTCTCTCTCTCTCTCTCTCTCTCTCTCACACACACACACACACACACACACACACACACACACACACACACCCCAGGGATTATGAAATAGACCAGGGGGAAGAGGAAGATGTGGTCAACTCAGAGAAGTGGAGACTCAGTCTTAGAAGCCATACTAGGTTTCTTTCTCGTTGCACTTAAAAATGATATTCGTACTTCAAAGGGGAAGATAATGATTTCACTAAGATATCCAAGTACACAGGAAGAGAAGGGAGTTAGCTCACATGGCGAGGAAGACTTTGCCAAGGACTAGTCAACTGAAGACTTGTAAATGAAAGCCTTTGAGACCCATGGTGGCTATTACGGTCAAGATTAACTCTGGTAGCAAGAGAAGATCCATGTTCCTCTTCTAGAGATACACTGGACTAATTCTTGGGAGTTCTAGGGACTTTACTTGAGCTTGGTCAAGATACCGCGTCAACCACCAGAGCTGTAGGGTTCCTGAGGGAATTTAGACCAATGAGGAATGCATCCCTTCATAAAGCAGTGTCTTTTAATAATTAATGTGAAGTACAACGTAAAAAAGTGTGGTGGTTAACACATAGGGGAGAGAGAGCATTGATACAGACAGCAGCTGACATGGAAAATGTACTAAACTGCCTTACTCATTAGGGCAGCATGCCCAACTTAAGCGCATTCAGTCTGGGGCAAGGAGGCAGGCTCTCAAGGGCAGAATTTGAGATAAAGATAGAGATCAGGCACACCCTTCTCAGGGAAAAACCTAGAAAATTTTGATAGACCATGATGTGGAGGCAGTGATAAGTCGGGTTAAGGAAGGTAACCCTAGTAGAGTTAGGAAAAAGAGATTAAAAAGCAAGGTTGGAAATACCCTGTAATTTCTTATCTGCAATTCCAAAATTCAAAATGGTTGAAGACGAGATTATCTCCATACGTTCAATTTTTTTCTAAGATTGTAGCAATTGTGTCCAGGAACAAAAACTTACTTAAACAGATATGAGGCTATGTCTGGTCCCTAAAATCCTTGCTAGTGTGAACAGGCTTGCCTTCCACTGAAGAACCAGATGGTTGGATTCCATGGGACGCCCCTCATATAATATACACTGTATGAATATTACCAATGTCTTATTTCCTCAAAACTCAAAACTCTGAAACACATTTGACTTGGAGACTTTCAAGGAAAAATTGTGAGCTTAGTTCAACACTGACAACATAAAATGACCCTTTAACAGTGTAAGTGAGGAAAGGAGTGAGCTTTAGAATTAAGGCAATGGATTTGCATCTGAACAAAACTTGTGAAAAAGACTACTCTGGGAAATGCCCAGCTTAAATTCATGACATGAATTACATGTTACAATTTGTGCCAGTTTGTAGCAACTAAAAATGTATTTGCTTTTTACATGTTAATCAGGGTTGGCCTGATCAACAGTTACACGGCATACATCTTTTACATAATTTCTTTAATAAATCTATAATCACATTTATATTAAGCAAATACGTTTCATAGTATCGCAAAAGCAATTCTGTAGAAATTTTGTTTTTTAATGAAGTAAAGAAGCTACAAGGAGCTGGAGAGGTGTCTCACCAGTTAAGAGCACTGGCTGCTCTTCCAAAGAACCCAGGTTTAACTCCCAGCAACCATTACAAAGAAGGGAGAAAAAGTATCTCCTAAAGTCTGGAACATCAATTGCCACACACTCGCTGCACCGCAATTTGCTTAAGCTGAACAAGATCTGACTAAACTCATGCAGTATTCATTTGAAATACAAATTTTGAGTTAACAAATCTCTAGTTCTCAGGGGTTCTCCATGGTAAGACAGTACAGAATCACAACAGTGTGAAATGTACCTCTAAACAACCCAGGTTACCCTCTACTTGAGACTCTGAAGCCAAGGGCTCACCTTGACTTAAATACACCCTGTCCATTTTCTGGTGGCATGGCACAGACCGACAAAGAACAGCTCGCACGAAGCAGGAATCGTTAGCTAACAGGCCATCTGACATGGAAGGGAAAGTGGGCGTCTATCCAGATGCCGTGAGGGAGAAGTCCGGCACATCCTGCTGTTGCCTACAAGCTCCGTTTACTGCTTTGGCTTGGTGACTATTTGTTCAAATTCTCTGTGTAATGTTCAACTGAACCTTGACACTATATCTCTTGGGCATGCCCTCTGACTGGCAGCCTCTCCACAGCAAAGCTGGGAGAGTCCCACGAGCTTCAGTACATGGGGGATAATGTACTTCCTACTCTACCTCTGAGCTTTGCCAGGCCCTGTGGAAGAAGTGCAGTCTACAGTGAAAGCCAGGTAGCCCTCGGGACAACTAAACCCCTCAAAAGTGCTTTTAGCAACAAAAAAAGATGATGATATCCTTGGGAAGTTCACTGGAGTCTGTTACTCGGACTGACAGTAGTATAGTAACTTTTTCACAGGTCTATCTGGTCCTGTATCCTAATTTCCCCCATTAGTCCATATTTTAATGTTATGGTGATTTCCCAAGGTTTGGTTAGTTGGGCAAGATTAAAACAGGATCTGGAGATCGAAAACATACTAGAAATTTGCATCGTTCTAAAAGGCGGCTAAGCTACGGACTGTAAGGACACTGTTGAGACACTCTGCAGTTACCTTTTTACCTCATGTCACCTGTACCCTGTACATATGGAACAGACCCAACGCAACAGACAAAGACTTGGCAGACAGCAGAGTAAAGGATGCTGAGACTAGAATGGTGGCTCGGCGACAGAACACTAACGCAGCATCTCCAAAGCTCCTGGGTTGAATATTCTGTGGTCCCTCTCCCCTCTCCTTCCCTCCCCTTCGCTCTCAACACAACACAAAGTCTGGAGTGAAGCCAAGGACAGACTCAAGCAACAATTGCCCAGTGGCCTTTCCTGTGGAAGGCAAACCAGCCGTTACCTTGTCCCCTGCTTCTTAAGGACTCCAAGTTCAATGTTCTATTTTTAATGATTGCTTCAGGTTGCAAATGCATGTTACCAAATCAATTTTAGCAAAACGTTTTTTGTCATTCAAATGTAAATACATTTGAGGGTAGGCTTTGGGCCACAGAGGAACAGTTAATGATCTCTAACACAGTACCTTTGAAAGCTAAATCAGAACAAGGACTTTGTTGCCAAAGGAAATTCTTATTACCAAGGATGACTTTGTTTTGTTGCACTGATGCTTGGAGAAAGGTTACCAACTCTCATGGTATCTATCCATTCTATGCTGTAATTTGAAAGAGTTATTCTCAAGTAAAAACATTTCAAAACATGATTGTTACATAATATCTTTGGGAGACACAGGTCAGAGTACAATTTCTTTATGAAGAGAATGACATTCCTAACTAATGAAATCATTCCTATGAGGTGAACTCTAGGTGAAAGAGTCCATTAATATCTACAGAAAAACCATAGCTTAAGACTTTCCTGAAAAGAATGTTTTAAATTTGGGGAAATTATGTCTAAATCTTATCATTATACAATATACCGTCCCTTCCCACATTCCCTCCTTTACTCTACCTCCATTTCCCTCCTCATTCCATTCTCCTATTCTAGTTTGTTTTATCTCTTTATAACTATATTGTATTTCCCCTTCCTTGGAAAATCCCAGTGACCTGCCATCAATGGTGATAGTGGCACAAATGTTACGGATGTGACCAATCACTTTTAAAAAGATTAGATTTAAGGTCCACTCCATCAGATGGTACCCAGCCTGATACTCAAAGTGGTCAAGAACCTGGGACTACATTAGGAAAACCTGCTGCTATTATTATGCTAAAACAACAGAAAAATAAAATGACTCCCAATAGCATTCTGTCATACCCACCGATCAGTGCACTCTTCAGCAAGAAAGCTATTTGCCATTAATTCCTGCTGGGAAAGGGAAAACCAGTTTCTTCCATAGAGGATGTGCTAGATGGTTTTAATGTTAACTTGACACAACCTAGAGTTATTTGAAAGGAGGGAACCTCAATTGAGAAAATGCCTCTATAGGATCTGGCTGTAGGCCAACCTGTATGGGATTGTCTTAATTTGTGATTGATGGGGGAGGGCCTAGTCCATTGTGGGTGGTGCCATCCCTAGGTTGGTGGTCCTGGGTACTATAAGAAGGCAGGCTGAGCAAGCCATGGGGAGCAAGCCAGTAAGCAGCACCCTTCCACCGACTCTATGTCAGCTCTTGCCTCCAGGGTCCTGCTCTGCATGAGTTTTTGCCCTCACTGCTTTTGATAACAAACTGTTACATGGAACCATGAGCAAAATAAACCCTTCCCTTCCTACGCTGCTTTTGGTCATGGTGTTTCAGTAACACACAAGAGTGTATATGGAACATATTCAGGGCAGGCCATGTGCTAAGGAGTAGCTGACAGTAAAAAATCAACTCCATGTTTGTGTGTGTGCACTTTTTTCTCCTTTTGTTTTATTTTATTTTATTTGTCTATTTTTTTTTGACAGAGGGGGAAAAAACTTGAAGTTGCATGGGTAGTAATATGGGGAGACTCTAAGGGAATTGGGGGAGGGGAAAGAATACGACCAAATTACATAGTCTAAAAAAAAAAAAAATCACAATACAATGTAATTTTGACTTTCTGTTTTCATTTCCTGGTTGCATCTGATGATGATGATATTCAGTGAAAAGAAGCACAGGTTTTATTTACATTAAGCAATATATCACGTACTATAGTATTTATTCATTCAATACTTAAACTTTTTGCACTTATTTATTGTGTATTAAGGGGTGGGTGGCACATGCCACAGTAGTGTGTTTCTGGAGTCTAATCTCTTTTACCACTTGGATTCTGGGGATTGTCAGGCTTGGCAGCAAACACCTTTACTCTTAGCCAAGTTGCCTGTCATGCACCTAATTTTTAAAAGTGGCATTTATTTGTATAGGTAATTTACTTGAAATAACTATTCTGATAATATTCAAAATTTTGCCTCAAATTCCCTTCAGATACTTTCAAACTTCCAATATGTAAGTGGCAACGGTCCTTACAAAAGTGTGAATGCTGACGATTAAATCACCTAGGAAGTTATTGGAAATGAGAGCCACAGTAATCTTTATGAGAATTTTTGTTAAAGTCAATTCTCCATTCAAATTCACTTGTTCCTCTAATCATAGGAACATGCCAGAAGCTACTCTGATTTTCTTCCCATAAAAATCATGAATTTTTAGTAAATATTGAAGGATGTATTTGCTTTATTTGCCAATAAATAATAATAATAATAATAATAAAAACAAAGCAAATGACAGTGTTTCTACTTGAATGCATCCATGGTGATGAAAACTAGAAACATTCTCTAATGTCTTAAGATGTAGAGAAGCAATGCCCGACTTACAAAGTGCAGATGGCTTTTCATGGATGTTCTGTTTTCCTCCAATGGGTCTCTGATTTCAGGACCTCAAAGTCTCTACATTTACATGTTAAGAGCCAGGTGGCATCTGGGCTCTGCAGATAGGGCACCAGCTCTACCTCCCCATCAGCTACAACCTTTATGGTTCCCATATGTGCCTAAGGAAAAACAAAAAGCAAGATGTCTGTCTATCATGTCACGACTGAAAGGGACGCTTGTTTTGCATGAGGCTTTGCTGAGTGTTCTCACTGGTGGAACGCTAGCAATTATGGGTCATGAAAGGAACAGGAAGAATCAATTGTTTTACAGCTCTGGGATGAAGCTTCAGAATGTCACATTCAGCTGAGAGGAACTTCCCAAACACCAACTGTCTGGCTGTCTAGTTTCTTGACTTGCGAAATGTTGGTGAAAGTTGTGCAGGAGACAGTCCCCCTCCTTCACACTTATCCCCTGAAGGAAGACCACTGGATCAGATAGAAGGCAGGGGAGGAAGAGAAAGTAAAAGTTGAACTAGGTGAGGGTATAGGCTTCAGGATTTAAGGGAAAATCCTGATGACAGCTGGAAAGAAGTTTTCATTTAGAACCAGAAAAAAATTAGTGATTAAAAAAAAAAAGGATTTGATTTTTATCTTGGTCAACTGAAGGGTATATGTTAGTAACCCTTTCATAATTAGTGTCTAATTCTCTATTGTAAGAAACAAGTATAGCTTATATATGGTAAACTTCTAGGAACAGTAGGTGTATTTAACACTAAAGAAAGCAAAAAGACTAGGAATCAACATGTCCTAGGAAAAGTAGAACATGTCCCACTTTTGTGGACAGTAGGAAAAGCAGAAGACGAGTAAACAGAGTGTGACTGTGGCCGCTTACATTTGTAATCTCAGCGCTTGGGAGACTGAGGCAGGAGGCTGGCCTGGAGTTCTAGGCCAGTCCGGGCTATAGAGTGAGATTCTATCTCAGTAAAACAGAGAAGGCAGTTCCTGAGGAATTTGGCAGGCTGGAAAAATTCATATTGACCCAACTCAGGGCTAGACTTGATGATTAAAGTGAAAATTTAAAAGCGAAGCACAGTTTTAAAATACTAAAGACATTTCCTGCTACATTAAGTAGACAGAGTACATATGTAATTTGATTTGAGCAGGGAGACTGTTAAAAATTCTATTACTGCTGAATTACGAGACTGAAACTGAAAACAAATGAGAATTGGATTTGTAACTGGCTCAACTACCCGCTCGGGTAACAGTTAATAAGTGGCCATACTTTTATGACGTTGGTCCTGACCCGTCCCGCATTTGTTTCAACGGAAGGGGCTGGCCTCTTAAACATGAGGGCTGAGATGACTGCCATCTTCATTGGTAGATTTGTTTCTATATCTCACATTTCCAGAAGATGGGAACAAAGAAGAGCAGAATCTTTGCTGGGTTTTGGAGCTAGGATGCAAAGGGAACCATAACAAGGTGAGCAGCTTGGAGCATGCCAATCACGAATAAATAAAAGCACAGAATAGCATGAGTGCTGGGAAGAGGCTGCATAAATAAATGCAGCCGAGAAGCTAAGGTTTTGCAGTTTAGGGTGGGAATAAGCATATTCGACTCTATTCGCGGCTCCTACTATTGTTTAAAAATCATACAATCCTGGCCTGTGTTACCACAACAAGCCAATTCTACTTTTTCCTGCCTGAATTGATGAACTTAGTTTCTGGGCATTTAACTTGGGGGGGGGGCATTTTCCTTTCAGGAGGGTATATTTATCTAGTAACATCTATGAAGAACAACCACGGAATGGTCACACGGATGAACAGATGATGGGTGAGAACAGGCTGGGAAGAGATGTGATATGAGAGGCATTTGAAGCAGACCGGACTCTGGAGTGGAGATCCGAGACGATAGTTACAGAAGGTGTATTCAGTGTATGCCACGGCACCACGTGCTGAGAAATATAACCTGGAGGGGCTAGACTGACAGTACCCAAGGGTTTCTTCTAATCTTGAACAATAGCCCTTCTAAAACTCCACTGTTTCATCGTCTAACGGAAGATGACTTAGCACCAAAGGCAGAACTAAAACTAGCTATGTCAGCAGTTGAGACCCACAGACATCAGTTCAATGTGGACGTTGTACTTGTTGAATGAATAGATAGCTGAATTATTTCATGGTATTTAAGACTGTCTATAATCAGTGTTGACTACTCTCTAAGACAGCGAGCTTTTTGGCCTTGGAGATATCTAAACAGAACACAGGGGCTGTAGTTTTATGGTATTGGACAGGGTTTGTAACTGCTCAGCTGTGAAATGGATTTGTGTTGTAGTATGAGTACCACGGAGCAGTAAGTGACTGTCTCTCAGCCTATTGTCACCCACAGCAGTGCTCTCCAAATACGCTGGCAACAAGCATGTACAGACTTTGTTGAGTTATTTATTTTTAAGACAGGGTCTTGCCATGTAACACAAGCTGGCCTTGAACCCATGAGCCTCCTGCTTCAGCCTCCCAAGTGTGGGGATTACAGTATTTCACCATCTTTCTAAATAGGATGATCAAGACTCATCAAAAAAAAAATTGCTGGCATTGACCAGTGACTTTTTAATTCTAGTAGAGGCCTAATTGCCACTCCCGTGTTAACCTAAGAATAGGCAGGGGAGACATACTTCATGCACACACAACTCTTGGTTGGTTTGCCATGTTTTTTTCTTAACTTTGCGGATCACCTTCTCCAAATCTGAACTTGTTGCTCTCAAGGAAATCGGGTTTCAATTTATTTTATATCAAGGAGGACACAGAAAACGGAGTCAAATAACACCAACCTAAATTAGCCCTTCCTCTTAATATTTGTCAGTAGAGCTGTAAGGGACAAGTCCAAACAACTTATGAACTTGTTTTTCATTAGTGCCCCCAAAGGGCGATTCTGTTAGGAATGTTTTTAACAGGAGATGTTTCCATTAATCCGACTATACAACCAGAACAACAACAACAAAAAGAAGACCCAGAAAACATGTACGACTCATGAAAGCATGACTTTGCAAGACATATACTGACTAGCATTGTTAGGGAAATGATTTGGTTCCAATAAGCTCATGCAACTAATTTTATATTATTTCTCTAAATACCCATAAACTCCAGCAGGGACCAACAGAGATATTTAAATTAGATCATCCCGAGCAGTAAACTAACATATTGTTAAACAAAAATACTTGAAGAAATTGAAATTTATGGCCATTTCCCCTGACCCTGGCCTGCTTTTCAGTGATTATAATTACATTAATTTTAAACATCCTAAGGACTGAAATGATCATGCTAATGTTATTTTTTCATCATTTAACTGCAGGTCTATACTGCACATGGCCCGAGATAATTTTTTTAATTTGGTTGATCTGGAACTCACAATTTAAACAAACAAAAAAAAAAATCTTAACGACAGCACAAATTATTTGGAATCTTGAAAAAGAACTACTGAGTTGAGGTAGCATGACTTTCAACCTTTTATATTAACAGACTAGGTGTTCTAATGAAGCAAATTCTGTGCTATAACAGTCTATCAGTAGTGCCAGATGATTATGTGACTTTATACCAAAGGTGCATGTAGCACCTTTCCCTAGGAAATACATGACTTAGAACACCAATTATTTTGTGACCTAAAAGTCTGAATACTATGATGCATGTTGTCATCATAACTTCAGAAGCAAAATAACCACAATATTTCAAACCCCGCGGCCAGCACAGGCGTGTACTCTGAAATACGACTGTATGCCATGCAGAGCCCCTCTTCCCAGGAAGCAGACGGACTCCATTCAGTTTCTGCAACTCAAAGTATGAAAATACACAAAGCCACTCGCACTGGATCTTCCTGTTTTGTAAGAAAAATCCAAAGGACTGAAACGCTAGCAATTCGTTTGGGTTAACCAAATAAAATTTATCTATTTGCAGAATCTAGTCCACAGGTTCCCCAGTCCTGTAGCTTCTAATCTTCTCCCCAAGAATTACCAACTCAAAACAGAGATGACTGCATGAAAAATTTTGTTAGGAATGTTTACAATGGGAGTTGTACGTTCCTTTGCCAAATAGATAGTATGTGGCCTGAAGCTCGGTATTTGTCTGCACATGCAAATGAAACCGGCATGCAGGAGGGCAAACCTCCAAATGCAAAAACCACTATCTACTTGGCAGAGGAAGTTGTAAGTGCAAAGATTCCAGTAACAAGGTAGAAAGAAGACATTCGATTCCTTTCCTTCTGTACGGCCCGAACGGAAACACCATGTAAGCTGTGACAGTTTCTCAAAGTACAGCCCAGTGGGCACATGACATTCTATTTGACACATTCTAAACATCTTGAGTTGTTATACAGTTACCATGTAAAATTCTGGGTGGACAGTGTGACTCCAACTTTGCTTTCTTCCCTGACACATTTTATTAGAGCTACATGGCTCTAAACTGGAAGTGATACCTCAGGCCAGTGTAGAGTTACAGCATTAGCGGTCACCATGGTACTAGGGGACATGACAGGCTGTCTCCATTTCTGTTTTGTTTGACTTTTCTGCTGAAAAGTGTAAAATGGGGAGCAAAGTAGTAAATCCCCGCGTGAACTTTCTGAACACATTCAAGGCATTTCCCAGATCTCAAGACAGTCACTCTCCCCGAGACGCCTCCAAGCTAACTTCCTTCCACAACAGCACTGAAAAATTACAAGTGGCCACTACACAAGAGTGTAAGACTAGAAAGCAAGGTGTACTAAGCCAAGAAAACAGAAGGGAGAAAGGGGGTAGGAATAGCTTCAGAAGGAGGCACTCCACCCTTTCCCAACGCTGACCCTCCATTTGCTGCTTCACTTGTCAGAACGGAAGGTGAAACAGGCATGCACAGTAGGGTGAACCTCCAAATACGGAGAGCACCACGGACTGGTGGGATGGCCTGCCAGGTAAGGGTGTCCACGGACGAGGCTGTCTGAACTTGAACCCCAAAGAAAATCAACTCCCAAGACTTGTCCTCTGACTCCCGCACATGGACTGCCACGGTAAGAAGAGCGAACACGGGAGGTTCGTATGTTTTTAAATACTGTTTTCTACCTCTAAATTCTGGTGACTGTCAAGATGAACTATGAATTTTCTTAAGCAATAAAGACACAACAGAGAAGTGGACAAGCGTCTCTGTGCCTGATGATGAAGATCAATCACGCTAAAGAAACGCCTGGTAGAACCGTGCCCACAGTTTACAACTTTACCGATTCAAAAGAACAGTAGAGCCAAAAGAGCTTGACAGGAGGGGCTGAACCAAGTAAGAAAAATGACCCAGTGCTACTGGGATGTATGTTAGCTCCAAGGGGTATTACAGAGCCTTTTCAGTAACAAAGAGCTGATGTTCCTTAAAGGAACATATTTTATTGTGACCTATCAGACTTCTCTAATTTCCTCAACCATTTAGAACCATTTAGCTTCACTTGTGTACAGGCATAGAGTACGTGCATGTGAATAATAGTTGAAACAACTATTTCACAGAGGCACCATAGAAAGTAGTCAGAAGCAAAGAACTTCTCATACATGTACATGTAACATACATGTATGCTCAGACCGTTTTCTGTTATCTCTCTCTCTCTCTCTCTCTCTCTCACACACACACACACACACACACCCCGATCCATGGCATACTGTTTAAGTAAACCCTGACCTGTGATAATGGCGTTTAATTATTCGTAACATGAGAGGCAACTTGGGAAAGTTTCAAAAGAAAAAAATAACACAGCCAATGTGGTCTGTCACTTAGAATGAAGACAGGTTTGCTAAGGCTCCCTGGCTATTCTGGTTAGCCACAGCTCCTCAGTCACGCCCTTCATTGCTCACTTCCTGCTCCACTATGGTGAGAATTTCCCCTGGACAATCCCGGAAATCTCGCAGAGTGACGGCCCCCTGACAGTGATGATGAGGTCAAGGTTCTGGCGAGGTAGTTGAAGGCTAGGCCATAATTGTAAAAGCCTAGATAAACAGACTGAGCCAGCTTCTAAAAATAATAATCCTGGCAAAAGGTCCAAAGAATAAAAGCACATCAGGCAAAACTGAATGCATTTTTTTTCTTAATTAAACTTCAATTGCATTTTCCTTGGCCCTTTTTTTCTCCATTGCCAATGGCCAGAGATTGATCAGGCTGACTGCTTTACTGAAGGTTGTGAACAGGGCTAATCACTACCATTGTACTTCAGAAGATCGGTTTCTTCTTAATGTTCCATACCGCTTGCTTCCCCGGTGGCTTCCGGCTAGAACCGTGCCACCTCTTTGCACGGGGACCGCCCCCTTCTTGCTCCTTCTCTATAATTCCCCTAGTTAAATTCTTATTCTAAGGAAGTCCTCAGGCGCGAGGCGAATATGTTGGCTTTCCTGGAGAGTGACCTACTTTATCAGGCTTTCCACACTTTGGATGCTAGTATTAAAGTTTGTCGTCTTTGTTTCTGAGGCAGAGTCTCCTTAGCTCAGGCCGGCCTCAAAAATGTCAACCTTCTCACCTCAGCCTCCTTCATATGTGGATACAGACCAGCGCTGCCACATGCTGCTTCAGTTTTGAGGCATTCGACTTCACCTTTTCATCTGACTTTTATCGACAGAATCATGCCACATCTACATGTCGATAAAGAATGAGAAAAATGTCCAGGAACTTTCTTGGCTTACAGAGTGATGGGAACAGCAGCATTTTAATGGTGGCACCAACACTTCCTATTCGTGTTATTTGATTATTATCATTTATGCTAATGAGAAGCCACAATGAACCCATTTGGGGTGAAGGTTTCCCCAATACTGGCTTCCAGGCAGCAGAGTTGACTTGGCGTCTAAGAGATAAAGAGCCTTGTCTCCTCACTCCCTCTAGTCGCCCCACAACTGTGTTTGAAGTGGGATCAGGCAACTGACATCCTTCCCTACAAAGCTGGTCTTGTTTGCTGGTGGTGATTTACGGACTGTGTCTGCTACCGGGGCTGCTGGACACATTAGTGCAGGTATGCTTATGAAAGGATGCGGCTGTCTGGCACTAAATGACTTTCCAGAGGCCCATCTCAGCCAGACCTACAGGAACCACCCACTCTCCCCACAACAGCAGCCGCCAGCGCAGAAAGCCATCATTCGACCCATCCCGAAAGGAAGGATGCAGAGCACAGGCCACTCTGCGAGCTACTTTTGTAAACAGAAACTAGAAGTTTCCGTTTCATACTTTGGTGACTTCTGTTCGGTTAATTCACTTCCAGCATTTCCAGTTGCGATAGGATTCTGCACTGGGGTTTATGGGTAAAAAGTGGTAGTAACCATATTAGAATAAATTGCTCCATTTTCTACCTGCAATGCGGTCATTATTCACAGACATTACTAGTTATAATTTGAGTTTCGTATTTTGCCCATTTCCAATTCAAATTTAATATATTTACTAAGGGTCACTTTCTCTTTCTAATACTAAAAGCCACCAACTCCAAATATTCTGCTTTTATTTCTATCTTTGCTTGTAGGCAGTGATGTAAGTGTCAATATGATTATAGATGTTAACTTCAATTTGTGTGCGTTAACGAAGCTAAAAAAAATCTTACATTTAAATTCAAATGAAAATTAATAAAGTTGCTTAGTAAAATCTTCTGGAGAGTTCTGTGGTTGAAGAAGGATCTTTTAACATTGCTTACTGGGGAAGTTCTTAATTTATTTAGCATGTATTTCACACGATATAGCATTTGGAAGAGGCCTAGTGAATGAAACCCAAATGGGATAATATTAAGTACACATTTACATGCTCTTTGATCTAAAACCTTTTACCACAGTCTGTCTTAAGAAGAGCGTGAGGTTCTGGGTGTCAGCCTGAAACCTTCAGATGATTTGACACAAGAAGATGTGAGAGGGAAACCCCTGCATTGGGTGTGAGTGAGGACAGTTTGGACAGCAAATCCCGTCAAGTGGCGGGACAGGAAAGCCACCGCACATAAAAGGCACAAAGAAAACTCAGTGGCTACTTGAAGTGTTCAGCAGCAGCGCTCGCTCAGAAGCTTCTGCCAGGGGACGTGCTGGGGTTGGATTTCAGTTCCCTGCCTCTGTGGTCCTCAGCAGAGCTTCCCAGGAGGGCTCCACACCCTACTGCTGCGCTGCGCTGTTTTGCTAATGTGGGGATTTTCTCAATCGCTCTCCTCTGCCTTCAAACAGTTTAAACAAAATTTGCTTGTTAGGATTACTTCCTATATTTTGTGGGGATAGAAATACTTACATAGATGTGTTACACTAAAAAACGGGACAAGACTTAATTCATGTGTGTCTGCACGCATGTGTATGTGTGCACAGCTGTGTGTGGGGATGGTGTTCGTGTAGAGGCAGAGGAGGATGTTAGAGGTCTCCCTCTGTCATGTCCCACCTCTTATTGTTCGAGACGGAGTCCCTTACTGCACTGGAGCTCATGATTTGAGCTAGGCTTGGAGGCCATGGGACCTGTATGACTGTGTGTGCTTGCTTTTATGTGCATCCTGTGGATTCGAACTCATGTCCTCTTGTTTGTACAGTAAGTATTCTTACCCACTGAGCCATCTCCCTAGCCCCCAAAGTACAGAATTTACACTGATAGAACAGGTGAAAAACCACTTAAGTCTTTCCTAGTATCTGTAATTTTTCTTATCTGATAAGTTTAGTAATTCATACAATAGCCCTGAAGCATAATTTACAACACTGAATTCCAAGGGCTATCTTGTCTGTTCAGTGAACCCTACTGCATGCAGAAATAATGATTTTTTTAAAAAATGTGTCTATATTGGGTCAAAATGATGAACCTTCCTGAGCTTAATTCATTATACTACTCTTAGGGGTCTAATGTAGGGCACAAAACACTTAAAATACCTCTGATTAGAAAACATAGAAGAAAACATTTACAAATGATAAATGCTTGTGGTTTCCATGCCAACTTCCACGAGATCTACAGAGTATTACTGTAATTTTAATCTCAAATTATTTCATTTCATTCTGTTCTAGTCATTCCCCTGCATCAGCGATATGTGTGGGAGCGGGTAAGTAGTCTATTCATTAAGGCTATAGAGGAAGGCAAGGGTTAAATAAATAAGAAATCAAATTAATATCCAAGCCTGAATGTTTTAGCAGAAGCAAGGAACCTGTTTAATCACTCAAGTCAATACAGGTTAAGGTAATAAAATAAACTGCTAAATGCTCCCCTTTTCTAGCGCCTAATCTGTCTTTCGGAAGATTTTTTTTAAAGATGCTATCAGTTTTGCCTTGGCCCAGCTGTGTTGAAAATTTACTCTGAATATACCAGGACGAGAGAGATGAACTTTATGAAAATACTTAAGCCGGGCTCCTGGGTGGCTTATTGAAATTTGAAAAGCTTAAGACTCATTTCAAAGCAGCTGCTGGCTGATCATGTTGAGGCCAACATCCACTAAATCTCTCATTTGTGGGGCTCTGTGTTACTTGGCAAGCTTACAGTACCCAGCTGACTAGATTAATATATGGCCCAAAGATAACTGTGTGCTGTTGGGTAATTTTTATTGCCTAACTTTGATTAACGAAGCTGTTATCTTTTGCAGATGGGTATGCTGTCTTGATCTAAAAGACCCAAATATTGAAATGGCTTTGCCTGGATGTTTAAGGTTATATTTATTTAAGTCACTGATAAAGAGGAAGAAATGTGCATGATAAGCTAAAAGCCTTGGGTATTGTAGTTTCCGTTGCCATAGTTCATGGTGAGGGCCCTTGACCTTGGAAACAGAGGTGGGAGGAAGTGCATATTGCTAACGAGGGCAAACCGTGGCAGGGGTGGTGGGTACAGGTAATGGTGAGGTGAGCCCAGAGTCCTGAGTCTTTTCTGTGTAACAATGGAATCACCTTACTGGCCAGGAAGCATCATCCAATGTTTAGTGTGAGGGGGGCTCAGGATAAGTGCAGAATCATCGCATCAGCTCGTAGAACATAAGCAGCTTCAGGAAAAGGAGTGCGCAGTCTCTGCTCGTCTGGTTATCCTGAAGGAGAAGAACTACTGGTGGGAAGCGGAAGCCGGGCCTTGGGGCACACACAGCACATGGAAGCACTGAATAAAACGTAAGAACAGTGAGATGAAGGTGACTGGGAGCTCGGCACAGTCCCACGGCAGAGCATGCCTGGCTCGGGTAAGGCCCTGGGCTGTATCCGCAGCACCCAGGGGGCGGGAGAAGGCAGCGGGAGGAGAAGGGTAAACGATGTAGTCCTACATTTTGGAAGGTTTATAGTCTTCGACATATAGGTTAGGCTGCCCTGCCTCTTTATATTCAGAGAGGTTCCCGTACACACGACATAAAGGTTCTAGGAACTCATGTATAACTGTGACACATTTCCATTCATTTGGGGGCTGGGTGGGAGTTGACATATTTGTTGATCATGATTGCAAAAGGAAACCAACCCTTTAATTGTGCTTGTGTTCTGGTTTTTGCATATAAATCACAGACATGTGGGACCTCAAATTTTAAAAGGATTCTCACGGCCTGGTGTGTGTGTATGTGTGTGTGTGTGTGTGTGTGTGTGTGTGTGTGTGTGTGTGTGTGTGTGCACAGAGGGCACAGAAAGAGCAGGTACATTCATTTGAGTTTAGGTGCAAGCATTGTCTTGGGAGATTTGTATGAAAGACTTGGAACCAATGGTCATCTCAATTATGTCGGTGTTCGCTCAGAGAGCTGCTCCTCAGGGTACAGGAGGGAATGTCTAAAAACTGCAGCCTGTAAGGACCCAAGTTCACACTATGTTCTGCCACTGTTACCCTGCGCAAAAATATTTGTTTTCTAAGTCTTGTTTTACTCTGTTTATAAAATGAGAATGATACAAGTAGCTAGTCAGAGGATTGCTTCTTGACTGTATGATACCTGTGTATGTGTGGAGAAAGTGTCTGCTTGCTTAGCACAACCCAGACTAGAGAACATCTTTGAATCTTAACCAGACTTAGATGATGCCAATGGGGGCATGATGCCTCACTGCAGATGCCTCACATAACATAAGTAATAATAATAACCAGCTAGACAAGGGCTTATTATATTTTCATGTTATCTTATTAATCCATATCACAATTAGAGTGAGAGAAAGAGAGAGTGTGGTTCAGTTAAAATTTGATCTGCCCAACTTGGCCCTAGCTGGAGTGGGCAGTGGTTCAACTACGTCATCCACTCCTCCTGGTTTTCTTCCCGAATTACCCATTTCACTGAACTGGATACAGCTTAGAGGTGATGTGTACCTCTTAGGCGGCACAGGAGTTCCTGTTTGTATTGCTATAACCAAATACCCATACAAGAAACACCTCAGGGTAGAAAGGAATCTCACCCGAGGGGATTCATTTCATCATGGCTGGGAAGGGAGGTGGCTGGCCCTACCGTGTCCACACTCAGGAAACACAGAGGAGAATACTGGTGTTTAACTGTGGCTGCCACTATTCAGTCTGGGCTCTCAGCCCATGGGACAATGCCATCAACATTTAGGGTGAGTTTTCCTCATCAACACCCACCTAATTACTGCATCTCCTAAGGAATTTTATTATATTTTTGTCTTGTCGTTTCATTGAAGTAACAGCAAAGCACCTGATACCTTCTCTTAGCTTGTTCACCCCAGGCATTTTGGTTATAGCAATGCAAAAGTAACTAATAACAATGCACCTTCATTAGTTTTTGCAAAATATGTCTTTCTTGTTTATCTTTTATTCTGAAAACCAGTCAAACGTGTAGATAATTAGAGGGACTGTTACAACGAAAACCCACGGGCTTCTCGCCCGTGTCCCCCAGTTGTTATTATTTTCAAAATTGATGTATTTAGTCACTTTACAACCCAATGTCAGACCCAGCCCTCCTCCCACTGCCTCCCTCATACAAGTCCCCTCCCTTCCCTTTCCCCTTCTCTCCTAAGTAATTTTAAGTCCAGACGAGTTGAAAAGAAATACAGCTCAGCAGTGCTAAGGTGGAGCCATCCACGGTCATCATGTTGTGCCTAATTTGCAAGTCATTCCCTTTCCCAGAGTTCCTTTACAGCACGAGAGCAAAGCCACGGGTGCCCCACTTTGTGCTACAAAGCTGGGAGAAAGACTGCAGAGAAATTAAGGCGATGCCTGCCAACTGACAATAAGATACGGTTCCTACCTGTCCCAGTCAGCCTAGAGCCCTACCTGCAAAAGCGCGATTGAAGAGTGACAGCAACCGGTAGGCTATCTCCTGGTGGGTGAGGAGCATCCATCAAGCAGTGAGCTTGATGCTTCCAGAATAAAGTTGGCTGACATCGATGGCTGCTCTATTACACCTCACACTGTAAGCTTGGATTTGGCTCAACGCATACTGAGATAAAACACTGCCAAGCAGCCCACCTTTAAATCATATGCAATCAACAGGATTCAAAACCAGCCCGTTGTCCTCCCATTTCTCCTGTAACTTCTTGAAATCTGCCTTCTATTTCTACTGCTTAACAACAAGCATCCCCCCTTCGTGTCCATGAATTAAAAACGGCAACTTTGGAAGCTTTTGACAGCCGCTGTCCTTGTGGTTTCTTTTCATTAACAACACAGTGTTGGCCTTGCTTTCTTTGCTGTTTTTATATAGTCCACCCTTGGTAAGTGACCACGGACTGCAGTAACCTAGCTCTCCCTTTGAACTCTCTAGCACTCACTCCCATCCCTTCAGTATGGTTGTTTCTAAAGGATCGGCCTGAGAGATGGCATCCATCCTTCCTTCCATCCATCCATCTTTCCTTGCATCCATTTATTTATTTATTTAGCAAATTTCCTGACCCCATGGTCTTATTTCCTGCCTAGATGGCTCAGGGGTCAGGCTATCATCTCCAGCTGTGGCCCCACCTCACAAGTCTGACCTCACGTTCTCTTTGCTGCACTAATCCAGTGAACTCTCTCACCAAGATCATAAATCCAACACAAGTAAACTTAACCCTCACTTAAATGGACTAAAGTCTCAAATCAGAAAGTTCGGCCTTTTTTTTTTTCAGCTTCTAGATACAATCAGCTCCAATACCTGTGTTGAACTTTTATAACCCTGTCTTTTAGTTTAATCTCAGACTGCTTTTGGAACATAAAAGTCTGGACTTAATGTACTTAGCAATGTGTGTGCCTGCGGGGTGTGTGTGTGTGTGTGTGTGTGTGTGTGTGTGTGTGTGTGTGTGTGTGTGTGTGTGTGTGGTGTGTGTGGTGTGTTTCTATGCTGACCTCTCTCTTCATCAAGAAAAGACATCTTTGGCACTGAGACTCTACTGGTCTTGCCACAGACGACAGACAGAATTTTCCCATTTGCTTTCTCAATTGTCAGCTTCTTTCGAATCCACCCCATGGGAGGACACTACTACCCATCAGATGCTTATGAAGGGTATTTGGTATTAACACTCAACGCTCCAGTGATGACACATATCATCTGAGGGATTCAGAAACCTTCAGTGGCTTCCTGTCATCAAGCATGCTAGACATTCAACATATCCCATAATGGAGCTTCAGTTAAAAAAAATATATCAGTCTGATACTTTTTAAACTTTACCATGCTCTTAGCAAATGAAATGTTGCTGTTCTTGAAATCAATCCTTTAATTTTCCTTGTGTATAACTTTTATAGTATTTTATTCCCTGGAAGGTGTAATATTTTCCTCTTAGTGTGTTTTCAAAAGAGAAGTCACTCACCAAGCCAGAGCTCAAATTACCTCATTGAAGTGTCTAGTGTTTGTTTGAGGCAGTTTCTCATGTGTCCTCGGGTGGTCTTGAACCTTCTATAGCTATGGCTGCCCAGTGATAAAGCTCTCTTAATGAGACCCCTGAGAATGCATGCTTCTTGAAGGCCAGGGCGGCAGGACAGTGATAGGACAGCTTATACAACAACCAGCAAAAGTTATCAAGTCCTTACTATTCTATGACCATCAAGTTCTGATTCTCATATTCCATGGGGGTAAAGGACAAACTTTAAGGACATCAAACAAGCAAGTAAAATGCAAAAAGCCCAGGACCATCTCACCCTCCGAATAGGCAGTGAGGGAAGTTTTCCTCTGGTGGTGCTACCTGAGATGAGGTCTCAGCTAAAGGAGAGTCCCTGACCAAAAGCTCAGAGAAGAAAGGGCGATCAGAAATGTCATGAGCTGTGCACAGAGGAGGAGGAGGTGTGAGGGCTGGGAACACTGGGGAAGCTATGGCTAGAAGGTGGTGGGCAGAGAAGTGTGAGAGGCGAGGTGGCAAAGACTAACCTTGAAGGTCCAAAGGGGCCAAGCACAACAGCGTGCACGCACTTCACTCAAAAGTCTTAGACCAGGAGCAGCGTGCTCTAATCGACAAGGGAAAAGGACCTCTCTTGCTGCTTGACAGAAAATGGGTTAGGGCCGAGCAACAAGATGAATTGGAAGACTGCGTGAAATAACAGTAGCTTGATTCTGGCACAGGGAGGCAGGGAGGGAGAAAGGTGGATCCGTTTACCGTCTCCATCACATTAAGCAAGAGTGCTTCGGACACAGCAATGCTTGGTGTGAGTGCCCTGATGAACGTTCAAGACGTCAAAGCCAGTTCTGCCTTCTCAGTCTCTATACTGTCATTCCTTCCTGCTTTGACTCACACACAGGGAGGCTCACTCTTCTGCTTTGATGTTTGGAGAGACGAGGCAGGGGTGGAGGGGCTTCACCCTGAGGAAACACTGTTGATCCTATAATGTACAGCCAGCTAATAACGAAGACAAGTGCTGGGGAATTTTAAACACACGGAACAGTATGGGATTCTAAGTCTGGGATACAACGAAACGGACAGAGACTTCAAACGCAGAAGACCGGATTATTTAAAACAATAGTCACCAGGAGTTTGAGCCAACGTAGTGTAAAATACTTACTTTAGGTAACACTATGTAAGTAAGTAAGTAAGTAAATACATAATTAATTAAATAAGTCTTCAATAAATATTGGCTGGAGTTCTATGCCTACATAGAAGACATGGGAATTAATTTTCATTACAATTAAAGATTTCTCCAGTTTTGACTTACTCTTCTCTAAAGTGTGAACTCTTCCTTTGCCCCGTTTTAGATGATAAGTTTCTTTTTTTTTTTCTTTTTTTCGGAGCTGGGGACCGAACCCAGGGCCTTGCGCTTGCTAGGCAAGCGCTCTACCACTGAGCTAAATCCCCAGCCCCAGATGATAAGTTTCTTGATTGGCGAGCTAATACTATCTGACTAGGAAGGAATGATCACACAGTCCTAAATCTCTCTATGCAAATGACTTTCTGATTTTAAGGGAGGTCTCTGAGAGGAGATGAACCAAGCACACGTTCCCATTGTCTTTGCATGTGCCTCCTGGGATACCCATGTACATTCACAATGTGACCCCCCGCCCCCCCCGCACCCCACCCCCACGTGAGGAATTCCACCTAAACTCATTCAATAGAAAGAGATATCCAAGAGAAAACTAGACCAGCTCTTGTCACTTTCCACCCAAAAAAAATGCTAACTGGCCCCCGAATTGTGTGAAACTTGGCCCCAGTCCGTGTGAAAACTGGCTGAAATCTGTCTGAAAGGCTGTCTGGGTTTGTCAAAGTAGTTCTCGAACTTTGGCCAAACTTTCTGGGCTCCTGGTCCAAGTCTTAGTTTGCAATGCAACGTGAAACCACGTGGATTTCAGCTGGTGTCAGGTTTCACCTTGGAAATTTGGCCTAGCTTTCTAATCAATCATCGCCACTCGTAACGATGAAAGCCAACACACCTTCCTGGGAAAGAACACTGAGGACTGGCTGATGACAAGCTAGGCTGGGAACCGCCCCCGAGCTTCTGCGGCCAAAAGAAGGCTCCTCAGAGTGGAGACTCTACCCCTCTTACCTGGAGAGGCCGAGCTGAGGGGTTGTGAGACCGGGTGTAGAAAGACATGATACTCAATGCAGGGAGACCCGCCATGCGAAGTGTCACCACCACCCACAGATCAAGGGGTTCTCGGCTCCTCCATTCCATTCCCACCCATGACAGTCGATAATCACGATGCTCAATCTCCTGTCCCAGTGATGAGCATTTAGCTTGGAGGCAGTCGTCAACTAGGATAGCTGTCAAGAGAAGCCTGCCTACTCTGAGGCGCAACTACTCCAACGGGAAGGAGCTGAAGGACAGGAAGGAAGGCAAATCCGAACAGAGCTGGCTGTAAAGAGCATGAGGTGCAATGGACGCGCAAACCTTTCCCCCAGCTGCATCCACTGTATAGTTTGAAATAAAAATCTGCCCATAGTATTCATAAATTAAATAATTAACCAGACGCAGGATATTTTACAGAAAGACCTCCACAGTTTCTCCTTTCAACCTGAACAGTTTAAATGTGTGTTTCCACTGGTAAAAAAAAAAAAAAAAAAAAAAAAAATCTCTTGAACCAAACACTCGCTTTTGTGCGTAGTGACATGAGAAAATTGAGAGGTATGTCTGAACAGAGCCACTACATCATTGGAACAGTATGTATGTCTGAGCGTCTGAGTAATGAGCCACAGATGCGGAGCAGAGACTTGGCACTACCAAGGCGACAACAGAGCATCCGCCATCGCTTACGATGGTCAAAGGGGCCACATCTGAGCAGAGAAGAAATGGCCCTCCTCCCACAGCGCTCAGTGTGGTACACCTTTTATCTGCCTCACAAATCTGGAAAGAAAAACCAAGAAACTCGAACAAGTGTTATTCAGACTTACGAGGAGGAATAAATATGTAGGGTGCATTGATATTTTTATCTGCGCTGGAACATTTTTATGCAATAACACGTGAAGTTTCATCAGAGGGAAATGCCAAATTCCAGAGAACACCACATGGCCTCCATGTTGCAAAACAGTGTGTACGCATCTAAAAGAAACCCAGTGGTCACTAGGAATATGGCTGCTGGATGGCTTCAGTAGGTCCATTACATGTAGAATATTCAATTGTAGTCATCAAGTTGTGACAACACACAAGGCACACATACACGTTAGTGAGCTATGTTTTTTTGCTTATGGGTGATTTATCAGTTTTGTCAGCTGTTATGAGATCATGCAGCACGAATGGCGATGGCACTCAGTATGTTTTGATCTGGAAATTCCTTTCCCACCCAGGACAAGAAGTAAATAGCTTACCCGAGGCCCCTGGTCACCTTGTTCTCCCTGGAGAAAAGCAAAACAAGATGAGAGCGTTATCTACAACCAGAATGCGATGCTTATTAAAAGGGTCCAAACGCACCACAGGTCATGCCAATACGGGTTTCCAGTAAATTAATTAGTCTAATCAATGCATTTTCTCACCTTATCACCTTTCGGACCAGGAGGGCCCTGAAAAATAAAAGGAGAAAGAAAATATTAGCTTTTAATGAGATCCAGAATAAATCTACCCTGTCAATCAAAAGACTTCTGTGAGCTGCAGAGAGCCGTAGTGGGCAGCACGCTTCTCAAAGAACCTTGCTTTCTAAGTCATAATCATAATATAATTAGAATAGGAAAATACCAATAGGAATATGTTGAGTATATACATACATTATGTTATATATATATATATCTCAAATGTGCTAATAATTGTCTCCAACTTAATAGACCTGAGCTAAAGAAGACCCTAGTAGCAAGGCAAGATGTACTGTGACCTGTGCTTGTCGCCAGCCTGCACCAACAGCCTCTCATCCATCTCTGAGAGCAGAATTTGCCTGCCTCTGTGCTTTGTCTAAAGCAAGCCAAACAGCATATATCTAGTATGTTTTGGTCAATCCTTGTGAAATTCATCTATAATTTTGTGCATAACTTTAGTCATGCTCTTACTGCTTTATAATATTCTATATATGACTTGGTTGCTTATCCTGTTGTTGATCAATACTTGGTTCCAGGGGACCTGTAAGGCTATTGGAAACTGCTGTATGCATACCCTACTGTTAGTGCTTTGATGAAAATACCCGACAGTGTTTCTGTCGTGTCTCTAAGTAAGGTAAGGGGTACACGCATGTTCATTTCCATAGATATTTCCAGGCGGTTTCAACATGTGGTACCTAGAGTTTGTTTGCCCAGGTTCAGTCTTTCCAGATCGTCTCTAATGCTTGATATTTTCTCCTCTTTGTCTTACTTGTTCCTGTAGGGCATAGTAATTTGTCTTCTTTATTTTATGACTCTCTGGTGATACACAGAATGTTGGCAAAATATTTTGGTATGCTGTGTAAAGTGTGCCCTTGTGTTATTTCAAATGCAGATTTCTCTATCCCACTCTCTGGTTTCAGTCTGGACAGGGCTTTGTTATGGTTATTCTTAGAAGCGCCTGCCTCAAGTTTGTATAAACATTGCTCCACATTCATTCTCTGCCTTGCCAATAAAAGCCAACAAGCCAATACCGGGCTTTCGAGAGGATAGGTGGAACTTCCGATTCTAGGAGGGGTGGAGAAAGAGACAGGAAGTGAAGGAGGGGAGGCACGGGGGGTGGGGTGGGGGGGGGGGGAGGTGGAGCAAACATCAGGAGACCTGGAACAAGAAGGGACGAAGATCTACACGTAATATGGGGATATGTCTGGGAGGAAGCCTGATTAGCCTAGAGGTTTAGAACAGAGTAATGATTGCTTGGTATTTGGCTCAAGGCAATTTTAATAAATCTTAGTCCCTCTGTGTGGTTATTGGGGAATTGTCTGGTTAGGAAATAACTACTATCATATTAATTTCATGAATCTATACTAATATAATCATCACTCAGCAACTGAGTGTACTCGTAAAATACCTAGTCAATATTTGGCATTCTTTTCATAAAGAATTACAAGGTTTTGTCTTTGTCTCAGTAAATTATCCTTTGATATGTTAGAATATATTACATACCAAATGCCACACATATGCTGGTAGAGATTTAGAAATCTTTATGTATTCTGAATGTATCATTAGAAATATACTTTCCCATCCTATGTTCTGCTTTTACATTCTGCTCAGGTTTTCTTTGTTATTATTGCTTTTTTGTTGTTTGTTTGTTTGTTTGTTTGTTTTTGGGTGGTGGGATCCTAGGGCTTGAGCCCAGGCCCTTGAGAATCTATGTAAATGAGCTACGTCCTCAGTCCCTAGGGCTGCTTTCAATGAATAGATATTGTTAATTTAATAAAAGTCAGTATAACATTTTTCTCTTTATTGTTACATTGTCATCAACTTAAGAAATCTACGGCTACTTTGCACCAGGAAGAAACCCGTCTGTTTATTCTACAAATGAAAAGTCTTATTGTCGCATCTTTCACATGTGAGTGAGAATTCACTGAGAGCTGATTTTATGGGAGGTGAAAGTCAGGATGTTTTTTGTCCCCGGGTGGTTATCGAGTTAACTGAACACCGTTAACTGAAAATGGCGTCTTTCCCCCATTGTGGTTATGGGTTACCTTTCTCATAAATCAGGTGACCACATGTGTACATAACGTTTCCTTGTGGGAATTTCTCATTGTGGAGAGTCTGTCTATTCTTCTAGTTAGGAAAACTATTTCTAAAGGCATCGATCATGCTGCCTATCCTGGTTCTTAATAATGAAGTCATATTTTGTGGTTCGGCACAGCCTGAGGAATTGGGAGTGTCTCATAATTATGTCCACAGTCTCTGTTTCCAGTGGGGCTAGGACATAAGAACAAACGCAGGCAGGAAGTAAGGCCAAGGGTCTCTCAGAAGGGTGCTGCATCACAGCAGGTCGGAACGTGGGACTCCTGCTCTGATAAAAATGCCACTTTCTGCTAAGTGTTGGCCGCAGCAGGATGGCACCGAGTCCTTTTCTCTTCATGGTTTTCCTTGTGTTCCACTTCAGAAACCTTCAGCATTCCCACATCACAGAGAGGCCCCTCTGCCTATTCTAAAACAACAGCCTTATCACTCTCTGTTTCATATTAGCATCCGAAATCACTGGAACTGATTTTATATACCGTGTGGTTGGCTCTCTGTTGTTTAGGTAGCATTGCCTTTCCAGTGAGACCTGTGAAGTTGCCCTGAAACCACCACCACCACCACCACCAACAACAACAACAACAACAACATCAGGTCTCTCATTATGCATATTTTCTCATCAACAAGGAACTGTAAGCTGCTGTTACATTTCATCTTCCCCCAAATGCAGTGATGTATTATGATAATCCTTTTAGAGATGCCAAAAAAAAACAAAAAAAAAAACAAAAAAAACCCCAAAACTCAGATCTTTTCAGTGTGAGGCCTCTTGGAAGTGAGCTGTCCAGGATTTTAATTCATTCTGCATGACTTTAAATACCAAGACCGTGTAGCGTAGACACGGAACTTGATTCTCAGCATCACCCACGTGTCTGGTGCCTGCCCTCAACATGTGACTTCTAAAATGGCCTCGGCTGCATATCCCACATCACAGACACGGGCCCTGAAGTTGTGGGCTCTGACTGAGGAGAAAGAAAATGGCAGGCAGAGAGGGAAGCAAGAAATAGGGCTAAGATCACACAGTTACCTCCAGCAGATCCTTTTCCCTTTATCCTCCAGATAATCTTGTCAGTAAGTAGAGGGAAGCTAAGAAACTTATGTTTTAATGTTTACAGTGACTATTTACTGCACCCATTAATATTTTCAGTAAATAAAGCAGTGAAAAACGAGAAACACTAAGACTAAGAATATCTGTATATTTTAAATACAGATGCTAAAGTTGTAGACGTTGGGTATTATTTTTGGAAGAGCACAGAGGAGCGAGGGGAAAGAGAAATGAGGAATTTACTATCAGAAGTCTGAGCAAGGGGGCAGAGAGTGCAGCCCCGATTGAAGCAGCGTACTAACAAACTGTATTTTGAACATACATTTGGTGAATGTCTAAATTTTAGCACTGTTTTAACCCCGCAGTTAAAGGATACTGTAGAAAAGGCCGATTTAGAAAGGCGTGATACCTACCTCTAACAAAGCTAAATCGTGTATTTCTAAAGGTAAACACTTCACCAAGGTTTGGCAAGACGGACTCCTAGAAACCCCAGGGACTTTAAGTCAGCTGTTGCTGTGGACCGGTCTCCAGCCTCTCAAAGTTTTCCCTCTTGACACTTCTGCATGGTTTTCTAGTGAGATCTCAGAGGCTCCGACCTAAAAGGGCTTTGGGTTTGTGGCATAATCGATATCAAAGCTTTTCTGTAATCCCTTTACAATGGAGCAGAAATGAATCTTCTGGAGATCCAATGTCAAATTTCAAACCCACACATGTTGACTAGCTCCAGAATGTCCCAGGTAGGGTGCCGAGTTCGTGAGCACATGAAAATCTGCAATAAGAATCGAAAGCAAGTTCTGCTGCTCAAAAGCGGAGTTTCTGAGCAGAAAGCATGGCGCCCAGTGCCTGCCAAGCTCTCCTCCTCACAGCTGCGGTGGCTGTTTGGTTCCTACCATCCCCACGCCTGTGCTCAGGGCTGGCAGCTGGGGGTGGCGTGGAGGGGTTTGTCTACTGGAGCTAAACTCCAGCTCCTTTTGAATTGGGCCTCTTCACTGAAAATATGGCTTCAATCCGAAGAACTAAGTGGCTATTACAGAGGGCAGTGTTTCTGACTTTGGGAGACACGGTGCTTTTCTAAGTCAAAGTCCTACAATACAAGAGGTTTCTCGGATAGCGAACCTTTAAAGTTCAGGTTGGTCAGGAGCTCATTTTTCCTTCATCTTACAATGTTTTTTTATAAACCTTCCTTAGGACTAAAGGATGGACAGTAACACAATTTAATGGTTCAGATTGTTTCACTTAGGAGCATTTGTTGAAAGGGTTTTTACTCTATGTGTGTGTTTCTCTGTACTAGACAGACGTGCTATAAGTGTCCTTGGTGCCCCATTCTGATCGGCCATGTAGTGCTGGGAATGGAACAAGGGCCCCTTACCGGAACAGCCAATGAGCCTAACTGCTAAAATATCTCTTCAGTGCCAACTTGAGATCTTTGGAAGTGGCACCGTGCTGCTGCAACTATACTGCCTTTAACACATTTTAGTACAGTATCCATGGCTATTCAGTAACTCTTCGAAAGTCACCTTTGTTGCTAAAACAAAGCCGGAATCAATGGAAGGAAAATGTGTAAGATTATCTGTGGGTCACAGCTCTGTGTCGGGCTTTGGGGGCATGTCTGTCACCTCTGGAACGCTGTGTAAGGCCCACTTGTGTAAAGGCTTAAGGATTACTACGACTATTGCTTCTAAATATTTTTGTATAATGAATTTTAATTACGTAAACACCGAAAGACACTAATAAAGTTTGTGTCTAGCATTTTGCAATCCAGTGGGGATACTCTTTAGAGCAGTGGTCCTCAGCTTCCCTAATGCTGCAGCCCTTTAACACAGTCCTGCATGTTGTGGTGACCCCAGCTATAAAGATGTTTTGTCCCTACTTCATACCTTTATTAATTTTGTTATGAATTGTGATGTGAACCTCCGATACACAGGATATCTGATATGTGACCCCCAAAGAGGTTGGGACCCACAGGTTGCTTTAGCACACTGTTGGAATGTAACTGACTCATTACCAAAGGACTGATAAAGCTTAAAGGCAAACTAGCTCCTGTTCAAATAGCTTTAAACTAATGATTTGTAGTCACCAACCTTTTGTTTGTTCCAACTCCTGGATGCAGGTCCAGGATTGTCTATTTCCATAAAGACCACACAGAAAACAAAGAAAGGACCAATGGAAGATCTTTAGAAAACACCTGGTGACATTTCAATTCACATTACAGTGAATGAGGCAGAGAGAGAGAGAGAGAGAGAGAGAGAGAGAGAGAGAGAGAGAGAGAGAGGGGCAGGCACTATGGGAGCCGAGTGTCCCAGCCAGCAGTGGCCCCTTTACTCATTCGAACTGTAGCTTTACTGTAGCTTTACTTACTAGAAATGGGAACAATCAAATAATCATGAAAAAAAAATGGAAGTCTGTTGGAGGGGGAAAAGCATGTCCGAGGACTCCCAGTCACCACAGGAAGAGGGGCTGGTGACCGCTGTGCCCAATATTCATACTTAAGCTGATTTTTCAGCCTTGCAAGTTAGCTCGACTCTTTCTGACTATTCCTCTCACTGCCGTAGACTCAGGAGAATGAACAGAACCTTTCTGGCCGCCAGTTGGTCAGTGCTCTCTGCCATCTGGAGGAGGGGTAAGTTAGGATGACTACGATTGATGGAATGAGCCTGGCAGAGCTCATTTCTCAGAGAGAAAGCGAGAAAACTGGAGTTGAAAGGCAGTGTTGCAACTGGGCTCCTCGAAGTTGGCTAGGGATAAAGGGGGAGGCGGGGCGTGTGAAGGGGTTCAGACAGAAGGGAAGAACATGTGTACGGGTGAGGGGACACCATGCTATCACAGGAAGATGTGGAGTTGGGAGTGGAAATAGGGAAGAGCAGAAAAGAGGAATCGCAGAAGGCTGGTTAGCCACACTCTGGTGTCTGGGCCAGATCCTGTCATCAGCTTCAGTGTGGTGAGAAGATGGGGTGTGTCTGCTCTGTAGGACTCACAGAGTGTGGGATGTTAGCAGTTCTTAGAGTGCTGTTGTCTTAGTCCTGGTAAGGAGTACGGCATTTGGGAATTACATGAAGCAGTAAGGCTATAAGCAAAGTTCAAGATTCAAAAGACATTTCTGAAACTGAACCAACGGGGAGGGGATGAGTGACTGGATATGATGGGCCACTGACAGACTCCCAGGGCTTGAAGAAGTCCTACTTATTTGAAGGCTTAAAGTTCAGTAAAGTTGTAGAAAAGCATTGGCCCAAGCTAGTTGAACCCATGTGAAGAGCTGTAGCAAGGACAAGTGACTCATACGTAGTTGAAATCTGGATTTAGGGTTGTATTTGAAATCTCTCATAGTGACTGCTTCAACTGGCATAATTGGAAATGGGAGTGTAGAAGGGGCACAGAGAAAGTAGAAGGACAGAGGAAGAGAGGAGAGGAGAGAGGAGGAGGGAGAAGCAGGAAGAGAGGAGAGGAGAGAGATCTATTATCAGTACTAAGTAAAAGGTCCACCCGAGAACCCATGGTCGCGGTCATGGTGTGATACTCTCTGTACAGGTTCTGGAATCTTCAGCACATGGCAACCACATTATGGCGCTACCATTAAAATGTTGCCCATCTTCTATGTTAGAGTATGTCTTCATTACATTCCTAGTCCTCTCGTTATTAAGGAGAAAACTGCATATAGGTTCCTGTATTTTAAATGTCCATTTCCCACCCTTTGAGGGAGGAGATGGCAACTTTTGATACCAGTGGTTCTCTCATGAGGACAGCCAGCCCCAGAGCTGTGGGTGGCTGCTCTATGTCTCTCTGCGGGCTCCAGAGTTCTTGTAACAGTGTGTTACTGATGCTTACAGCTTCCCAGGGAGGAAGGAAACGGGAGAAACAGCTTTTCTCTTGTAGAGTTACGATGGTGCCTCAACTGTACTGATTGTTGACATCTGTTTCCCCACACGTGTATTTAATTGGCCTCTTAGGAAGGGAGATACATAACCAAGTTGCACATTCACAAGTTTTAGCTTGACTCTGAATCCTCAGGAAAATGATATTGCAAATAACATTGACATTTGAGAATCTAGTGCTCTCTTGAAAAATGGGAGCCCTAGATAATTAGATGGCAATATCTCTGTAAATCTCTGTGCATGTGTGTGTGTGTGTGTGTGTGTGTGTGTGTGTGTGTGTGTGTATTTCTGAGTAACAACGCTTAATTCTCTTCACACCAATTTCTCTGTAATAAAAATGAGAATCTCTTTTCGTCCATGTGTATGCCAACCTTTAATTCATGCATAAGCTTTGTTTGGTTAGTATAGGCACAGGCACAGGCACAGGCACATAATTTTGGGAATATCTTGAAATGTTTCATAAAGTTTAAAATAACATTTTTTTGACTTACAGACTTTTAACGTTACAAATCCACTGAGCTGGTAATATATACATCTTAATTTTTCCTGACATAGAATTTTGCTTCCTAAAAGCATAGATAAAATGTGTGATCTATAATTTATAAGATTAATTTACAATTTCTCTTTTTAATTATCTCAGCAAAAGTCAAAGGGAAACATTAGAGCACCTCGGAGGTGTTATTTTAAGAAGGAAGAAGGTAAACTAAAAGTATTGTGGTTCTCAGGAGCCAGAGCTCTGAAGTCACAGATCTAGACTGAAAACGAGACTCGGTATCATCTTGGGCAGGCTAACTTGTCTTGTTGACCTGGCTCTCACTTGTTAAATGGGGGAAAATATTACCCCTCCTTGACTAAAACCAAATGGCTTACAAATGAGTAGACTTCCAATGCTGGTGATTACTAACAACCAACTTGAACGTTATGTTTGAAAAGAAACAAACAAAAAAAAAATAAGATTTTGTAAAGACTTCAGGAAGAAGCCAAACATGCAGAACTCCCTAAAGCAAAATGAACCATGGGAAACATTCCTGGTAGATGGTGGGAACGTCTGAAGACAATGCAGATTGAGTAAAATTTACCTTTGAGGGCTATTTCCCAATCAAAACCAAACCAAATCTGTAGCCTCGTCCCTTTAATAAATCAAACGATACTGAATGTTAGGCCTTAGAACCCCTCAGTCAATCTGGGCACAGATTAGGTTCTCAATTAAATCTTGCCAAACTGAAACAGATATATGTGTGAGAGAAAATACACTAAAAGTCTTGGGGCTCAAAGCAGCGACGTCGAAGGATGAAGTAAAAGAGAAGCCGGCCCTGGCAGAACTGTGGTCTTGTGGTACTGTCCAACTCCACAGCCTGGGAGAGGAACTGTAGCAATAAGAGGATTTGCAGCTTTGGACCTCACACCTTTCATTTTGCATTGAAGATTAAAACCAAGCAGGAGGGGTGGGGGAGGGTGGACACAACCCACAATGTAAAATATAAAAACCAGCCCTACTTGGTTGAAAACTAATTTTTACAGCTATTATTTCTTGGGCATTTTTCTGCGGTGAGACTGTAACTCCAAGGTCTTTTATGATGTCTGTTTGGGTCCTGAACAGCAGACCGTGTGTGCCCACGATCGGTCTGAAATCATAAACAGCTGCTGTAAGGAAGCAATTAATGGGCTCCAACCCCCAAAAAGCAAATTTGGGAAAATTCAAACATTGTGAAAGTAAGACTGGTGTAGCTCAGTGGAGTTAGGGGCTTGTGAGACAGTGGGACGGGGGACCATTTTCTCTGGCTTGCTTTTCTTACTCTCTTCATGGTCATTACTGTCCTTTATCAATGTTGGGAGGAGGAGAAGGAGGTAATCAAACATGAGACTGAAATCAATTCAACGCTGGTCTGTGTCTCTAAATGCTTTAAGACTGTGCAAATGACTCCGACTTTTAATGTGGCTCCCCCTCGCCCTTACACCTTATTTCTAAAAGGTCAAACAAAATGAACCCCGTGGTGAAAGATTTGGAATTCTGAATACTGACTTTGTGGAAAGAAAGTAGACTCTCGTGCCAGTTGCCCTAGGAGCTCTCACTACTTCACTCCTAGAGTAAGCTCTCCTACGTTCAGTAGGACTCAGATGGATTCAGATACAGTTGGTCTCTTCTTTTTAGTCAGCATACAAAATAATGGGTTTCCTTACATAGCATTTCACATAATACATATACATCTCTGAGCCTTACTCATTAGTCCGGCGCCCATCGTTCTCTCCAGACACCCATCTCTGTCGCTCTACTGCCTCCCTCTCTACTTTCACACTCTCTCTGTCTCTCTGTCTCTCCCTCTCCTTCTCCCTCCCCAACCCCATCTCTGTGTGCGGTGCGTGCGTATATGTCCGTGCATGGTTAAATCTGGATTCTGTTCAGTACATTTTCCTCTAAGCCTTGGGTTTAATTTACAACCACCTAGTTCGGCGCGTTTCCTAACATTCTGCCCAAACATCTTTTTTGTTCAAGTGATTTAAGCCTTGCTTGAAGGCCACTTGACGTTTTTTGCTTCATTTGTCATCTCATATAAAGCGATTCAGACTTCATGAAATGCAACTGAGCATAACTTGAGGAGGGGAATCAAGCAGATAGTCACAAGAATGAAAGACAAGACGCCCCCCAAAATTAAAAATAATTTTAAAATATTTTAAAAAATAGCAAGTGTCAGGTGGCTGGGAGCCCGACTCTCAGGTCTTGGCTATGCTTCCTGAGTGACTTCCAATGTAAGTAGAATCTCCCTCAGGCTGGCCGATGGCCAACATGACCACAGAGCTTTCCACAGGAGTGTCAACTCCCAGAACTTCACATTTAGATTCTTTATTCTCATCACTCTGCCCTCGAGAGACAGGCTGGAAGACATCACACCTACAACGTGCTTCCCTCCTCCCCACTCCAGTCCCTTTTTTCTCATTTGTCGCTCCTACCAGTGGGACCATCCCATTCTCTTGCACCTCCTCTACCATCTCAAGAGAACAAATGTACCCTTTCCTAACGCAAGGGGAGAAGACATTGCCTTGGCCCACTACTGTCTCCTGTTCATGTCCTGTCTTCTTCCTTACCGTCTCCATTAGCTTCCCTAAAGAACAGACTAGTCGCACGAAGACAGGAAATTAGATTGAAGGACAAAGGAAAGGTAGCAGGAAGTCATGGTTTTACAGTCTGGATCCAGGAAAAATAAAGGAACATGAGGCAAAGTGCATGTTGTTCCTTGTGGAGAGGGCATTTCATTCCATTAGGAGAAGAAAGCTAACCCATGGAAGGGAAGTCGCTGTGTTCTGGGAGGGAGATATCCTGGGCTAAACTAATCTAAATAAACGGAAGCCCTGGGGAGGAAGGGTTGACAAAACCCATCAGTGTTCACATCACCAAAATCTGTTCTTAAACCTTTTCTTCTCACTGCACTCCCTTTGCCGGCTATCAAATATACTCTCAAGGCTCCAGCCATTACCTGCCTTCCGCCCTCCGAGTTTTTTTCCAAGCTGCAATCCTACATCTTCAACTGCTCACCAGACGTCTGAGCCAAAACAGACCATCACGGGCTCAGATTCCACTTTCTCAAACCAATTTCTCAGTGTCTGCTATGAGACCATCACGATCCCTGAATTTCCTATTTTTGTCAGGCACACTATTCCAACTCCGAGCCCCAAAACCTGTGTTTATATCTGTTTATACAAATAGAACCCAGCGCTTAGCCCTAAAGATTTAACCTGTACAGTTTCTCTTGCATCTGCCCATCTCCCTGTGTGAGCTGCTTGTATCCCATTCTTGCATCGCCAGACTAACCTATTACACAGCTTCCTGTGACTCTCACCCACCCCATCCTGCATGTTATCGTCAAATTGGTTTTTCTACTCAGATCTTATAGTTCACACTGATAAGCCCAGGTACTTGGGAAGGTAAGACAGAGAGATTTAGTTGAGCCTAGAAATTTGAGGCCAGCCTGGGCAACATAGTGAGATAAATACATTCTCCTGCTCAGATTGTCCTCAGCTCAAAAGATTTCAGAGGGCTCTTTTCCAGCCCACTATGGCAAACTCTAAGAAAGAACCCTTGGAGTTTGCAAAAGCCATCAGGCAAATGTCTAATGAACAACAGGCCAACTCCTCGAGACCAACCAACTGATCAAACATCTCGTGATTCCTGGTGGGAACCAGGGAATACACACTACTCTTTAAAAATGGCCTTTTCTAAAAATGAGCCAACCTTGCTACGGAAGGTAGGGCTATGAGTTAAGTAACATCACAGGCAGTAATTAGAACAATTCAAAATGTGAGCCGTTCCATATATACCACAGACATTCTAGAACGAGGGATGCTGTGTGGAAAAGAAAAAGACAAGGGGAGCTACTAAAGAATCAGAGGCACTAACACTGAAAAACAGTAATTAAGCCCCAAGTGCAGACAATTTTATATTAACTGAGGAAATCTGAATTTGCACTGGGTATTGATTTTATTAAAAATCTATTATTGAGATGACATCATGATTTTAAACGCTCCACCACAGACTCACATTTTAGGACATGCAGATGAAATCACATGATATAGGCTTAACTATAAATCATGCTAGTAAATATAACAGTATACCATGTATTTAGCATGTTGGAGGCTCTGGGTTCAAATCCTGACACAAAACCATGACAAGAACTAAGAGGAAGGGATTCATTTAAAAAATGATTAGCAATTGATATTTCTAAATCTGAGTGATGAGTTTATGGGCTTTACCCATACTTCTGAGACCAGCTGAAACATTCTACATGTATAATTTAAATATAAATTTTTGTGTCTTTGGAGATGATGTATATCCTATTCTCACTTGAAACTTGTGTCTCTCCTGCTTCTGCCTCCCACACAGATATACACCATGACAGTAGGCTAAAAATTCCTTTCAAAAGACCCTTCATACCCCTACCAAAAGAAATGTGACCTCCTGTCTGGGACTCTTAAGACACATACTTTATAACCTGCTGCTAATTCTCCCTGTAACCTGTTTCACCTGCCCCAGTTTCCCATAAGGATCCTTCCCAATCCATCCTTGAATGAACCCCTCTCTGAATCTTGGCCTCTTTGTGCATGCCACTACGTCTGTGGAATTGGCCATTATTATTTTGTTACTACAACCCACCTTTGTTAAAAGCGCCCACTTGGCAACCTGAGCTATGAAGCTGACTGGGAAAAGTTAAATGTATAATCTTGAGTTTCTGAAAGCGAGTTCTTTCCCTTGCAGTAAAGTCCCATGCAATGCAATATGTGTGTACTCACACATGCATGCGGGCACTCACCTACTCTCATGTTTTACCTCAGAGTGCCTGCTTCCCTAAGTTTATCCAACTCTCCTTTGGAAATGTTCTTTAACTAGTTTCTAACCCCTGAAGCCTGTGCATCTCTTTTATGACAGCTGACTAGCTCTGCCAGGACTAGGGCTTGTGTCTCACTGAACTAACAGGACTCTCGATGCAGGAGAGGCATGGAAAACCTAACTGGGACTGATTCTGGAGACCTTTCCACTCACTATTAGCATGTGAACACTGGCCAGTCAGCTGACACCACAGAGCTTGAGTTTCTGTAAAATGGATAAATGACAATTACTGCCTATGGACTCTGAACGTGCCAGATACAAAAATGGATAGGTTAACAGGTTTCATGGAACAGAAGTTCAACCTTATTAGGGCCAAAAATAGTATTTCACAAACACCTTGTTAGCAATTGAACAGCCACCGATACCTCTGTGTCCAATATATGTCCATCGGCTGCTTCTGAGGATCCACGTGAGCTTTCAACGTGAATTCATACATTCAAAGCTTCCACAGAGCAAAATAAATCATGATTTTTGTTGTTGTTGCTGAACTCTCTCTATGCTAACCAAAGATAGATTAAAAAAAAAAAAAGCCTGAAACAGTTTAAAGCACATTATATCACTGAAGACTATTTTGAACACTTGTAACAACTGAGTAATAATGTTTTGCTTTATAGAGAGGCTGGATAATATGATAGCCAGATCCAACAATAACCAATCAGTCTTCACAAATCTCCTAACTTTTATTTATCCACAGCACCTACACATATTGAGTCTATTATTTTCTTCTGTTTTTCCAGTAGGTGAAGTGCCACCTGCGGGGACAATATGTAGCAGCACAAGGACATCAGGTCTTTCTGGCTGAGCTCCTGTTAGTGTTCACGAGAGAAGGAATTTACAAAGGCTTTTAATGCTAACACCTGTGCGAGCCTTAGCTGCGTTACGAGCTTCATTAAGCTATGCATTGAATCAAAATCATGCTCCCTTTATACCGAGGAGCTGAAACATCAAGTTGGATAAATTGCGCAAAGTCTCACAGCTCGTGAGTGGAAGAGAAGAGCGTCAGCCCAGGTGTCTGCCTGCAGAGCCCGGGGCCCACTCCCTCAACCCTCTGCATGTGTTTCATATGCTGCTCTAAAAGCAGAGTGCAGAAGGCAGATACCTTATCGCATGCCTATAAAGTGACCATTCGAGAAGAATTACTAAATGTGTGTCTATGACCAGCGTTTACTGAGGGGTTTGGGGAGGAGCTCAGTGGCAGGGCATTTGTCTAGCACCAGCAATGCTTTTGGGTTCAGTTCTCAGTACGAAACAAAAACTGTATGGAGAGACTGGGATATGAAACCAAGGGGCCCTGAGAAGGGTAACAGCTTCCATGGTGCACAGCAAGACATAATAATCAGCTTAATTATTCTACAGGTCATCCACATTCATTCAGTTGAAATTAAAGGCAGTGCAGTCCTTAGGAAATCCAGCATAAAGTTGGCAATACAAGTTCTTTAATTAATTTAGTTGGAAATAATTCCATCTTCTACACTATTTAAAAATTCGAATGAGCATGTGAAATAAAGACATATGTATTACAATAAAATAAAGAAATAGTTATACCATGTATAGTCTTAATAATATAACCCATCTGGAGTACAGTGAAGTCCTCAAGGCCACAATACCAATGACACTTAATTAAAACTCCTGAGCTCTAAAGCATGCAGACTTGTATTATCATCCTTGAGGTTACATAATAACAGTAAAATATACTTTGCGAGAGTACTGCCTTATCTGGGTGATAATACATTACTGGGTTTACATGGTAGTGAGTGAAATTTGGGCTCTCTACGCATCCATGTGCACCAAGGCATGCACACATTTTTCAAATTTCTAGAGAATGCACGTGCCCTCCTTCTGCCCCCAAATCAGACTATGCGAATCTGGAAAAAGCTGGATTGAAGCACAAATATGAAATATGGGAATTGCTAAAGTGTTAGGTTAGAAGCGGCTTCGTACATAATTTAAAACACATGAATAGAAAGCTAAATACTGCCCCCACAGTACAATATCTTACCCCGAAAGAATTCTTTACAATGCTTATACGACTCGAGTTCTGTAAAGTTTAATAAAACCTTGTGAAATGGCAACGATGATATCTGAATAAAGAAGAAAAGCAAATGTGGACTTAGGGGAAGAGGGCATAGTGACATCTTCGACTTCTTTCCAAGTGTATCTGCACACGCAACTGGAAGCTACCCTCCTCCACACACACTTGTCTGACGGCATTTGCTTGTGGTTTTTGCTGACATTTTTTTCTCACTGGGTAATACAGAATTACAGCATGCACACCACTTTAGTGCTCAAAATCCCTAAGGGAATTACTGCTACTTTATGTTCACATGCAACTCCAAGGAAGAGTTATGAGGAGGGCTCAGACTCCAAAAAACAGTATGCTGGAAAAACGGCCTTAGTATGAAATGAGTATCTATTTACTTTAAGACAAGGCGGGACATTTGAGCTAAGTAGAAAAAAAAGTTCGATGTATTTTATAAAGAGGACAAGATGAAAATATTTTTTGAAGCGACTGGTGTATGTAACGTGTCTTCAATTATTTATTTGTGGAAGAATGCTAACATTTAGGCAGTGTGTTATTTTTGTAATGCTTTCTATAATAGGTCTGATTATGAAAATTAACACCAAAGCTTACAAACCCACAAATAAGTTGCTCTCTGTAATGAATTAAGTCAGATAGAGAGGAAAGTAAAGATGAAGGAAAGTACAGATCCCACATTAAAGATCACAAAATCGGTTAAGGAAAGGAAAAAGGGGCTGGACCGATGGCTTGACAGTTAAGAGCACTGGCTGTTCTTCCAGTGGACCAGGATTCAATTTTAACAGACTCTTGTGTCTATAGGCATTATGTTACTGTGCATTGTATAAAGATTGTCCTTGTGTTATTCAAATGCTGATTGCTGTGTCCCTATATCTGGTTGCAACCCTTATTCCAAGAATCTCCTGTCCCAATGTGGTGTAAACAGTGTCCCCAATTACTCCCTAAGTGGTCAAGAAAGTGATCAGCCAATTACTGAGCAGGGAGAGAATAGGGCTGGACTTCCTCCCGGCCAGGGGATGAGGAGAGAAAGAGAGAAAGTAAGATAAACCGTGGGGAGAGAGTTCAGGAGAGAAAATGAGAAAACATCTGAAGGAAAGAAAGCCATAACATGAAAGTATCTTGGGGGTTTGGCTGGAAGGTAGCCATATTAGTTTAGAGGATTAAAATAGAGTAAAACTGCTCAGTTATTGTACCCTTAAAGCTTGATAAACAAATATAATAGTACATTTTTGATTATTTGGGAGCTAGCTGGGTAAGAGAAAAACTGTAAAACATATTTATTAAAAAGGCACTATAATCAAATCAATCTCTCTCTCTCTCTCTCTCTCTCTCTCTCTCTCTCTCTCTCTTTCTCTAGGGAATTTGATTCCCTCTCATGTTGTCCTCTATGGGCACCAAGAATACAAGTGTTACATAGATACATAAGCAATCAAAATGTTACACATAATATAAAGGCATATTTAAAAGAGAGAGAAAAACTTAGAAATAACTACAATGATCCAAAAGAGAATAACAGATTGATTTTTCCTGAGTTTTTACCATGTTCAGGCATCGTGTGAAACATTTTATACACAATACTTTAACTTTTACAACATGTATTAAGGAAGGACATTGCCTTACGAATGTGGACGGTGCTACCCAGAATGAAGGAGTAATTCATCCCTGAGGCTGAGGTGGATAACCTGGACCTGACTTTCAGTCCCTTTGACTAGGAGTCTCCATTCTCTCTTTCAAGAATAACGAAATATAACAAGCCACAGAGTTAACTTTCCATAGAAATCTGGGGAAGGAAGAAAATCCCTTCAGTAAAGAAGAAAAATATCTTCCTGAAGAAGCCATACTACAATGTGACAGGTGATTTTGTTTGGATATGTACACATGAGGTTTATGAGGAAGGAGTCCCAAGGAAAGGAGATAAAAAAAAAAAAAACGAAGAGAAAATATAAAAGTTTCACTTTGGTTTTGATAAAGCATAGGCTCCACGAAGAATGTTAATGAAAATCAATGGACGGTGAGACACAAAATTAGGGGATTTTTGTCATACTCTAGACAGATAACATAATCAAGACTCGAAGGTTTGGCACCAGGAAAGGTTTGGCATTATCAAACCTGGAAAATGTTATCTGGTCAACACAGGTGATAGGAATATCCATTGGTTTCTCTCACTGCCATCCTCAATGCTTCTTGTCAGGGGAAGACAATGTCTCTCCCTGCTGCCTTCCCTCCCCACAGCACCAGTGTGAGGGGTGGCAATGGGGACGTTGGGGCAGATGCAGGAGAAATCTAAAATTGTCCTAGTGTGCTGTGAGCTACGCCTTCAATCCTCCCGCTGGCAGTTAACAGTGCTAACATATCGCAGGGTTTAGCCCTGACTTTGACAGAACCCGGGGGAAGAAGGAGAGGGAGGCCAGGGAGGAAGAGAGCCACACAGAAAGGGAATCAGGGATGGGAATCAGCAAATGAGCAAGAAGAACAGAGAAGCCAGGGTCTGGACACAAACCCAGTTCAGAGTGAAGCCAACGCACCAGGACCACACGCAGAAGAAGGCACAGATCCCAAGTTATCCGCAGGGTGGCATGAAATCTCCTCAAACGTCACACGTCTGAGCTCCAGGTGGAAATTGGGGCTGCCCAGGTGTACAGATCCAGAGAATCCTCATGGATGGGGCAAGGGCAGCCTCAGAGGTGCTGGGTCCGGAGCATTTAAGAACCTCCACACTTTGCCCACCAGTTTTACAAAGAAGACATAGAAATGGGAAACGGGTCCAGGAAAAAGCCCTCAGTATCATTAATAATCGGGGAAATGCAAAGGAAATTACAATAAGATATCATGTCTCCACCTGTTTGGACACATTAGCGGTAATTCCTTCGAATGTAAAAATAGAATTACCATGCGGTCCTAGATGTTGAAGATATCTGTACTCCAGTGTTCATTGTAGTAACTGATATCTTAGATCAGCCAAAGTGTTCATCACTGAATGGACACATAAAGAAATGGGGTATATATACACACAAAGACTACCACTTAGCCACAGAAATGAAACCTTTCCATTTGCAACAAAATATGAATGGAGCAGAGGACAATATGCTCTGTGACACAAGCCATGCACAGAGGGAGATATTTGTGACCGCACGGATGTAGAATCCACTTACAACAGACAACATGGAATCAGTCTGCATGTCTTAATGGATACATAGAAGAACACAGTACAAACATATGATAGAATATTATCAGCCTGAAAAAGGGAAGCTTTTTTGCCATTGTAATAGCATGGATGAATCTGAAGGATACTGTGCTAAGTGAAATGAACCAGACACAGAAAGGCATATAATGTATGGTGAATGCTTTCTAGAATGCTGAAAAGTCAAGCAGAATAGAAACGTAAGACAGCGATGGTAGAGACAGATGCATGCTGGGAAAAGGCACAACTGGTGGTCGAATGACACGTTCTGAGGCTGTAATACTGCACAGCTTGGGGAGAGGTATGTATGTCCGCTGCGCTAATAATTGGACAGGGTATATGTATATGGACTCAAGTTATTTTCCTTGTATGTAGTCAACATTATCATTAACATACTAATATTTCATATTAATATGTTCTTATATTCTAAAGTAATAGGTATATATAATTTTAAACAATCACAAACAGAGACTGTGTCTGACTTATTCACTACACTTTCACAGCCCTAGCGGTAGAATATGGGACCCACCCATTCCATATTCTAGACCTTCTGAAGTCGATCAGAGGAATCGGCATCCGTACCTAGACATGACTCAAGCATGAAGAAATATAAATTAATGGATAATCACATCAACTTCCGGTCCCTCTGTATGCGTGTTCTCAGGAACCTTCAGCCTTGTTCCTCTACAGGTACTCAGTAGGAAACTGCCTCAGTTACACACACAAGTAATCGGTTCACAAGCACATCTATTTCCTGGCTTTTCTACCATGGAAGAGTCTTACTCCACTCCCTCATGCTTTATTCTGGGGTCATTTCTTAGATGTTTATGTCCATAAATTATCTTAAGAAGTGCTTTTGGATTACACACACACACACACACACACACACACACACACACACACACACTAAAACAGAGGTTCTATTAAGAGTTAAAATATCATTCTCTCTCCAAGCCAATGCTCACTTCATTATGTTGTCTTTCTGGAAAGAGGTGAGTGATACAGGCCTTCCAGATTTAGATATTGTCTTGATTTCCACTCCAGTCATTCTACTGTGTTACCCAGATAAGGAATTTACCATAAACGCCAATACATACACGTACACACTTAGAGACACACACACATACACTCAGAAGCACACACACACACACACACACACACACACACACACTTTTCAGGGCTTCGTAGCACTGAATAAACAAAGTATGAAAAGTTGTAAACCACCATTTACTCTGTAGTCTTCCCAATGTAGCATAGTAATTTCAAATTCTAAAAAGTCAAAACTCTCTTCTATAAATGTGTTCTGTTAACGGGAACTAACCTGGACACATGGGGGAAGGCTACAAATAACCAGGTCACTCTCTGCATCAGCAGAAAAGTCTACCTTCTTCTCAGAAGCTGTGAAAAGGAGTGCTGTCCTGCAACAAATGTGGTTTCCTGTTTGTATTGTTACTCAACCTTATAAATGGGGCTCAGAACAACTATAAGTAATGCCTGTGTCACACTGAATGAAGATTAACATATAATAAATAATTTTTGACACTGACTACAAAGCCACTGTGAAATGGATCAGGAAGTGATTCAGGGCGGCGGTGGGATTCAGCCCATCACAGGAAGAAGGGTTGACGGAAGCAATTGCATCGTTTACGGGGGTTACAGTGCTTAAGCAGGAGCATCTGTAAGGCCAGCTCCTCTAGACAGCACCCTACAGACCATGGCATATTGAGTCTTTGGAGTTTGAATTTGCTACAGAATTTGTGAGAACTTGCTTTGTTTCTACACTTCTATCTTTGATCCTTGTTCCTCCAGCTCTTAAAAATGGTCCATTTTCTTCAGTGTGATTTAGAGTTCAAAAGATTGCCTGTCGGTTGCATTTGTGTCTACTTATAAATCATGTCCGCGGCAGTTGCTTGGTATTGAAAATGGGGAACAAAGTCTGTATCCATCTACACTGACTCAGAAGCAGCCAGCAGGATCACGGTGTAAATGGTGGGCCTATGGCTTCACAGCCGCATTAGGGTGTGGTTAATCATCTAAGGCAAACCAGCCCTCGTCTGTATGAACAAGTCACCAAGCCTCTGAAGTGCTCGGGCACCGGCTTGGGTCACTTTGTGCGAGGGCACGTGGTTAATTTGCCGTCTGGTCCAACAGGTGAAGTGATTCACTCAACCCTGAGGAGACCCCAAGCTTCATTCCTGGAAAATGGCTGGCCTACTAGGTAGTGTCAGGATTAGCTTTCTTTGAGTCTTTGAAAAAGATTGAAAGAACTGCCTTTAGGAGTTCCCATTAGGAAAATCCAAAATTGGAATAAATTCATCAGAAGAGAGATCACTTACCTGAGGACCAGACTGACCCTAAAATTGAAAGGAAGAAAAACGAGTCTAAAATTGATGTCAATGATGGATATTTTCAATTTAAATTAAATGAAAATGAATTCAATATATCGAAATCTAAAGCTACTAAACATCTTTAAAAAGTATTTCTAAAAATAATATGCATAACTTTTATTGGCTCTTCTGTATTTCTATCCTGTGAATTGAATGTATTGGGCTCATGGCTAATGCACTCTTGAGTGACTCAGCTCCCACACTGAACTGGGGAAAGGGGAGTCACAGATAACATTGTCCCTCGTACTACAGTAACGAGTGAGTCTTCCAGCCCAGCTAATCGCAACCCTGCATGCTCTAACATGGCAGTGCTACCGTTACAGAAAGGAGTCCTTGGCTTTCTCATTGTTCCAACGTTTTGAGGGTTGTTTGATTGGTTTGTTTTTAAATAACATCTTTTTACCTTGCATAATTAAACATTTTAAAATAAGGTGTGTAAGGGATCTTTGGGGGATTAGAATGCACCCCATTCCTCCAGCAGTCAGTAGACAATGTGACCTCTGGTCAATCTAATTCATTGCGAATGTCACTTCTTTTTTTTTTTAAAGTAGACAGAAATCTCCAAGCCATGCAAGTGCGAATGCTTCCAAAGAAAATCAACTGTGAACAAAAGCATTGATGACACACCACATTCATAAAATCTCCAAATGAGTTTTCAGTCAAATGATACTAAAAGGATGGTTTCCACTAAGTTACAGAATCTTCCAGAATAACTAAATAGACTCCTGGGGTGAGATAGCAGACTAGAAACTGTCTCCCTGTAAAACAGTAAAGAAGAAAGAAAATGAACTCTTATCCCAGAGAGAGGAAGACCATCAGAAGTCACAGAGTGGGCCAGAGCAGCTAACTGAAAAGAGACTCACGGGTGATCTGAGTTAGAGCACAGAGCACACACCCCACGGCTCTCAGGCATCCCTGAAAAGGCATTCATGCTGGCAGTCTAACCCACAGTTCTCAGGATGCCGAATGCATCTGGAGGACCTGCTGAAACTGTAGCTTCAGGTGTGGGTGGGCTATGTTCGAAAAGCTTGTGTCCTGGTGCCTTTTTGAGAAGGCGTCCTCTATCAACGACAGCTTCGTGGGAGCCTGAGAAGTCAAGGACTTGGTAATTAACCTGCTAAAGCCTCTAGGTAAATTGGGTGGGGAGTGACCATAACGGATTAGGAGAGGGCTAGACACGAACATCCTGAGGGGCTCAGAGAGCAGGAGGCTCAGTGGTGAAGGATTCTGGGTTTGGTGGTTTGGCCTTTTGTGATGGCTTTGCCTTCTTTGTTAATGAGCTAACTATCTATGATATAGCCCAAGACTCCAGGGACACCCCTTGCAACCTTGTCCTGCCTGCAGGGCTTTTACTACTGAGCAGAATTGGAAAGACGTAGCATGAGAGCAACCGCAATAGCTCGGTGCTCTACCTGCTTCTGCTCACACACAGCACACTTGGGAAGCACCCTTGACTTAAGACCATAGTCACACAGATGGACACACTGTGCAGTCTCATGTGAGTGACAACTGCAAGGCTAGGAATGTGAAGAAGTACTCCTGGTCTGCAGAGACAGGAAGCCTCAGTGTCGAGAGGCTCAGACCACTTCAGGGGCAGCTCCAAGTTGAGCACGATCAAAAATGAGCCTCCGCCTTCAACCGACCATCCTTCCACTTGGACTGCAGAAAGTGGCTGCTCAGGCTGGGATATGTTGATTTTATACATTGTTTTGTTTTGATTTGTTTTTTTATTCTATTTTTAGGGGCAAAGTGTAGGTTTAAATTTTTATGTTAAAGTAAATCTGCTCACACAGTGTTTTATTGTGAACTTTTTCTTTCACTCTTTTGTTCTTGAAGAAACAATTTTATTTCATTTGTATATAAACTCAATAGGGGAATCACAAATCTTAATTCCATTTTAGTTAATTTTTAACAGTATTCCTCTTATTTTAATAAACACAATATATTTAAGATGCAATAGTAAGTATATGTTTAAAATTAAGTTGGATTCATAAGACCAAGTCTCATAATAAATACTAGACATACAAGTATTTAAAAAAAATATCAAGTATGGTGCTGGAGAGACAGCTCAGGTGTTAAGAGCAAGGAATACTCTCACAGAAGACTCAAGTCCCATTTCCAGCAGCTCACAATTGCCTGTAACTCCAGCTACAAAGGATCTGATACCCTCCGTGTCCAGCCTCCATGAATAGACAATACACTCATGTGTACAAACCCCAATATAAACACGTATCGGTGTTGCCCAGATGTGAACGCTGGATGGAACAATAATGACAGAGTTGGCCTACAGTACAGCACTGCCATGAATAGTATGGAAATAGCCAACACTCTCTTAGAGAATTTAAGTCTCAATCTGCATGATGAGACCCATATGTGGTCCCAGTGTTGGACTAAGAACCTGTGGCCAGATAGGTCATAGGCCACAGGGGACAATCTATTACTAATATTGTGGTAAATGGACATATTCTCAAATTGACTTTCAGTGACGTATTACTATACCGATAGATTAATGCATCTCTCAAGCCTCATCATAGAAGAGCCTTCTATTTGAAGTGGATAGTATTACAGAGACTCACAACTGGTCAAGGTGAAGAGAATAAGAAACTGAAGAATGTGAAACTCTAAATGGAACTTCTAGATTGCACCTTTGTTTCTCAAGGTTCAGCGATCTTCCATTTTCTTTTCTTTCAGTCCTTTTTCTTTTCTCTCAGTCATTTCTACTTTCCTAAGTAAACTTGAATAAATTTAAAGTATATTTATATCAGCAAAGAAATTGAGACGCTGATAAAGCAAACAGTAACTACTAAAGCAGATAGGTAGATAAGAAGGTAGATAGGTAGATAGATAGATAGATAGATAGATAGATAGATAGATAGATAGATAAAGTAGTGAACTCAATGAATTAAATAAACCTCAGGCAAAACATCACCAATAGACTAGACCAAGCATGACAAAGTATATCAGGGATTTCTGGCATAAAGTAGAGTGAATACAACATTCATAGTTTCATGAAGAAAAGTAAATAAGCATGACCACACCCTCCCCCAACTCTGGGATATGATTAAACCTAAGCAAATGGGAAAGAGTAAGCTTTATGAGAAGTACAGATGACCGAAGGAAAATTAGGAAGAAATCAAGTCCAACACAATAAAGTAGCAAGTTCTGATTGTAAGAAGGTTGAAAGCAAAGAATAAAACATCAATCAAATCAACTAGGGAGTCATCAAACAAACGACCAAATCACAGGAGTCATCAACCTTCTCTCTATAATGACTCCAAATATAAGTGTCCTCTTAGCTCTCCAGTCGAATGGCATAGATTATGAAACAACAACCAACCATCTGTTGTCCCCAAGAAAGAGACCTATGTGGTGGAGGCATAAGACAAAGACTTAAAGGCTGGTAGTCAGTGTACCAGGCAAACAAAAGATGTGAAGATACCATATTCAAATATCTGATACAGTAGGCTTCAAGTAAATATTAGCCATATGATAAAGATGAAAATTTATAGTAGTAAAAGACCAATTCATCAAGAAATATGAAAACAGTAAATGTATATACACTAAGTGTTGGGGCTCCTGTTCTTTTCTCCTTCTTTCATAAGGCAAATAGTGAAGGACATAAACAGTGGGGTTGATTGGCAGGAGAGAACACAATCAAGGTACAGTGATACATAGGAAACTAAGAAACATCACCTTTAATAATTTTAAAGCAGTGAAACAAACAAGCAATATGCAGTCTCGTTCTATCAGCCATGTCATATGGCAGAGGTACCTTGCTCCAGATTCTGTGTGGCCTCCCCTGGCTCCATTCTTGCAGTTTCTACAAAACTCTTTCAAAAACTTACCGGGGATAAACCAGGTAATCTTTCAAGAGCTTTGTTTGAAATATGGTGGGGTAAGCTTTACTTAGCCCTGTGAGACAGAAGAACTAAATCTGTTTCCAGTAGATGTTATTCCACTCTCACTCTCGTAGGAGGAAGAAAGAGAAGAACAGCCCGTCTTCTATTGATTCTTCCTGAGGACTAGGAACTCTGGGGTATACGGTATACTACTCATAGCTTTAAATGTCCTTGAATTGCCAAGTAGAGGAACTGAAGCTCAGAGAAGAAAGCTAGACATCACAAAGTCTATAGGATGAAAAGCCAGAATTTACTCCCAGCTAAAGCATTTCCTCCAGCCCTTTTGCCTCTGCCTCTGGAACAGGTCTTAAGACTTTTAATGTTTATTTTATGTGAATGACTGTTTGCCTGAATGTATGTATGGGTACTATGTGGGTACACTGTGCCTAAGAAGACCCGGAGGAAGAGTCAGATCCCCGGGAACTGGCCACAGATGGTTGTGATCTACCGTAAATTATATTGAGGATCTACCCTGGACTCCCTGGAATAACAATTGCTCTCATCTGCTGAACCATCTCCCCTGCCCCTTGCTCTGGAAATCTAGGCTCACAGATATCTGCAAGTCTCTAGCACTGACTCTGGTCGATTTTCTCTGTGTGAAGTGACTCAACTTACCCGACTGCTCTTGGGGATCTACAGTGGATACTCTCCTCAGAGACCTGAGTGATAAGTGCTTTGTCTGGGACTAACCACCAGTAAGGCTCTTCAGAGTCTCCTTATTGCTTCTTCTGGGTTCCCTGAGAGACAGGAGTGTTTTTTTCCTCAGTGGTGGATAGTTTTCTAGTGCATCCCTCGTACTGAAGATTCCTAACAACTAACCATAAAAGCCAAATTTTTAATTCGGTTTTCTAAAATATACTCCAAATGCATACTTCTAAATTATGACTAACATTCACAAAACCCGACATGTTGATTTTTCTAAAATGAAATTACTGAAAAGACCCTTTCTGCCCATGCAAATCATCAAAATGTTTCTACAAATCAAAGTTTGGATCAAGAAAAACCAAGAGCCATGCCAAGCGAAACAGTTAAATCACAGAACTCTCGAAGTCAGGGCCCTGAGTGTAGAACTAGAGAATGCCCAGGCACTGAGCTGCCTGATTTATGGTCTGGCAGCAGGAAGGGCAATGCTCAGGCCTCCGGCCCCAGCAGGAGGGGAGGAAGGGAGCCTGCAGGGGGAGCAGACTCTAAAAAGCTAATCAGAACAGTGTGGTGGGAAGCAATCAGCCAGTAGCCGAGGCTTGATGGACAGTGTTCCAAGGAAGCTTAGCATTCTGGGAGAGAAAGTAAGCCACGATGAGCTTGATAAATGAGCTGGCCCATCACAGGAGTCTGCATTGTTACTCGAGGCAATTAGAAAGCGATATTGGCCGTTCTTTGTTTGGCCACTGTCACAACTATGGTTGGCAGAGAGTGCTAACGCTCTTCTCAAATCGACAACTCATTTGAATTTCTGGCTGAAGTAAATTAGTTTCACTACATGACACTTTTTTTTTTTTTTAAACTGGGTAGGAATTCTGCCATTCCTTTTAGATGGGACAAAAGCTGTTTTCCCATTTCACACATGCACAGATAGGGATATGAAAGTTGTTTTCAAACGACTGGTATTTAAAACAAGTTGGTATTATTTTGGATATGGACTAGCGCATCAAACTCACATACACCTTTGGTCAATGCAAAACAAAAGCAACGTACAAGAGCTATGGGGAGATCAGTATTGCTAGCTGCAAGCCTCCAATGCACACACACTTCTTTCTCAGGTGACTATGCATCATGTGTAGTAGACGCTCAGATAAAGGTGCAGAGTGGTAGATCTCTCCATCTGATCCAGTGGAATCTGGCCGAGGAGTCTGTACCTTTCCAGAGTTGCCAGTCTACAAGCAGAAATCTCATCCACGCACAGAGACTGATCACATTTCAGTCTCCACTGTATCAAGACCTCACCTGAAGGTGCTTTCAAAATGGCTGCTGATAAGTATGAGTTGGAAACATTCATGCTGGCCCGAGGCATTGGGAGTGACACTTTAAAATAAGCTTTTAAAGGACTACCGTTATACTTTTAAGTGTTGTATTTTCGAGTGTAACTTTAAGTCTCACATTCCAGAAACGGCCCTTTGGGTTTCTCTTCATTGCAGAATAAATGCATCTGCCCCTCAATGGGATGTTACCTAGGTAGTAAGGATGGTACTCAGATAAACACAAATTTCAGAGGTTTCAAGGTAAGCAAGAGTCCCTATGGGAAAATACCCAAAAGGAATAGGAGTTCTGACCTAAACAACAACAAAAAAATCTCCCTACTGAAGACCACATCCGCTTAATAAGAGAATGGTCTTTCAAACTATTTCGTAAACTGTGTTCTAAAATACAGTCTGGTGACTTCAGTTAGTCAAATGGTCAATATGAACAACTGGCCCAATTCAAATTTATAGTAAACTGTAGATAACATTTGAAACTACTAATATGCAAATAATACATCAGAGAGAAGCAACTGAAAAGATACCATCATAGAATATATGTATTAAAAGTATGTTTGCAAAGGCTGTATAATCCTTCAGTATCTGAACTGATTTTGCGTAATAAAAGTGCTTAGTCACTTAGCTGAAATAAACATTAGTCGTCATTTAGAGCATCTATTTGCTGCCACACAGGGTCACCCTTAGGTAGATATTACCTTTGCTACAAATACATAATATTACCTACGGAGAGTATCAGAGTCTCTCAATTTAGTTTTTGTTGTTGTTGTTGTTGTTTTTTTAGTGGTTTCTACACTAGGAAGGAAAATTATAGGAAAATACTCTCTCAAGCCTATAGTGCTGCTCTTTTAAGTTCAAGAGAGAAAGGAGCCAGGAAGGCTAACTGTGAGCCTGTCTCTGGGGCGTTTTCTCCATTTGTGATTAATGAGGAGACTCAGTCCACCGTAGGTGGTGCCATCCCCCAGCAAATGGTCCTGGGTTGTATAAGAACGTAGGCTGAGCAAGCCTAGGAAGCAGTGCTTCCCCATGGCCTCTGCTTCAGTTTCTGCCTGCACTCCCTTTGATGATAGACTGACACTTGAAGTGTAAGAAAAAATAAACCATTTTCAGAAAGGAGGGAGGGAGGGAGGGAGGGAGGGAGGGAGGGAGGAAGAGTAATGGGTTCTATCTGGCTTGTTGTAAAGATCATAAAAACAGATTCAACTCTTAAAAACAAACTTCTCATGTAACGTTTGCCTTTTATAGACAAACAGCAACTGTATTTAGAAAACTAGTCATACCTAAACAGATGGACCAGCCATCGCCATAATAAAAACACATTTTCTACCTTTTATGAATAAATGTTTTTATATGTGGAATAGACACATACATTTTTGCCACCAAAATTTCCACATAAGGGAGCATTAGAGGATCTTTATCCATTCATTTATCCCACTTAAATGTATTGCCTCGTTGTCCACTGACGTTTATTCAGATTTAGGGCTTATAAATGTCCATATATTCCAGTATACTTATGTGGCTGTATTCCCAATTATTTCCTTATGATACAACATGAAAATGCAGTGTCACTATAATTTTAAATCAGATATATTGGGGTTGGGGATTTAGCTCAGTGGTAGAGCGCTTGCCTAGGAAGCGCAAGGCCCTGGGTTCGGTCCCCAGCTCCAAAAAAAAAAAGAACCAAAAAAAAAATCAGATATATTTACATTATAGCACACCGAGTACAGGTTATGTATTTTCCAGGATAATATGCATTTACTCAGATATTATAATAACCTTCTTTATCTTTTTAAAAATTTTTCCTTTTTTTCTTGGATATTTTATGTATTTACATTTCAAATGTTATCTTTTTAAAGGGAAGAGAAGAAGAGAAGAAAGGAGGAGAGAAAAGGTAAAAGGTGAGAAAGGAAGGAAGGAAGGGAGAGCAGAGATAGTGAACATCTATCAAGTAAGGACCTTGAGCATAGATCACATGCAATTGCCTGGAATTTTCTGTACTTCTCAAAAATCTACTTCTGGATTATAAAAAATATATTACCACTTGATATCACTTCACTGTGGGAACTTTTAAATGGGACCTTAATTAAGTTGCTATCTCCCCTCCCCCCATATCTATTTACAGAAAAGGTCCAAGTCAGTAATTTTGAATTTCTAGCTTTCTCCCAATTCAGGGTGTTTCAACCACTTAAAAAAAAAAAAGAAAAACTGCACAATTATTAAAATACAGTCTGCAAAACTCAGAGAGTAAGGATTATAAGTTTGCCTTTGTATCTGCGCCATTGCCATGACTTTTAGGAGTGGATGGTAGCGTGAGGGGCAGGAGAGGTTTACAGTCAGCACCAGTGATGCCTCCCTCCATCACTCGGCAGGTCAAGGGTCAGTGCAGGGAGAACCTTGGGAACCTCCACTGTGTTCACGGTACTGGGATGTAACTTAGCTCTGTGGCTTTATCCTTACCTGAGCCTTTCTCCTGCTGGTACAGAATCAGAACTGCTAACTTACATGGAAATAGATGACCAGCATAACAGTTAGTGGCTTGGTACGACACAACAAACATGAGGAACACAGGAGAGAGAACTTCCCTAGCTTCTATAGCTTCAAAAAGGCATTCCTTTTTAATAGAGCTCGAAAGCAGTTCCTACTGCCTCACCAATTTCCATTACATTGTACGTATTGAATGGATCTCTTTCTGCTAAGTTTAAGAACTTTTAACGTGTGCCATTTTGATTGCTCCAGGTAAGTACTTAAAAGTCCATTTATACTCATCTCACACTGATTCAACTTACATGCATTCTCAACTCCAGTTCCAGGGACACTGCTAAAAGTGGACGTGGTAATACTCTTTACTGTCCTGAAAGTTTTTCACCAGTAAATGTATGCTAGCAGATTCCTAACACCCAGGGAAAGAGGGGAAGAGGGAGGGGGAGGGGGAGGGGGACAGAGAGAGAAAAAGAGAGAGAGAGAGAGAGAGAGAGAGAGAGCTGATTGACTCATAGTATATGAGTTCCCAAATGACTATTCCAGTAAAAGTCAGGGCCCTGAAAATGGAAATCTACTTCAAAACTGAGAAGAGGTTCATCAAGTGTAAATATTCACTCAATGTCCTTCATGTTTGGGGCTGTGTCAATGTCTACCACTTCCACACTACCAAAAGTTATTAAGAGCTTTATAAATAGTAACTCTTTGTATTAGAGTCATACAGAGAATGAGTTACAAAGACGTTAGGCAATGTCCAGCAGTAAGTGACATAACTCCTAAAAACAAAACAAAACAAAACAAAAAAACTGGGCTGTGAATATGGGTGACCGGAACTCCTTCATTCTCATCTGTATCCTGGCAACAGCTGAAGCCAGGGGCTTAGGCAGAGACAGAGGAGCCTGAGCAGTCAGCAACCTTTCAAAGTGGATATAGGCTACTGTGGCTTCAATCACTATCTTTTTGTTTTTAATCTTTTCAGTGTTGTATACACAACATACTCTGAAGTCCCCCATGGATTCCCTAGGAAATCCTCCACCTCAGGTTAAGAATCCCTCAGTAGGGGAATAAATCTGCCTTAAGGCAGGTTTATGTGTATTCCAGAAACCTCTCTTAATCTTCCAGGAGCATCCCTTAATCCACCCACCAAGGTCAGCTACCTTGGGCAAGGGCATCTAGCTGCCAATCAAGAACAGCCCGTTATCAGCTCAAAGATGCCCACACTGTTGACTGTCAAATACAATCTGTTTGATTTTCCACCATTTTGTTCTTCTCTCTGTTCCCCTGTGCCCCGCCCAACAAGAGAGAGCCTAGGCAGTTTAATCCCCAACAAACCTTTCTTTCTATCCATGGAGTTGTCCAATTGAATGGTTTCACTGTACTCTTGCTTACATTTTTTTCTTATAGATATGACAAATGCCTAAAACCAAAAATCCTTAGAGAGAAGTGTGTGTCACAATTTGAGGGCACAGACCCCCCCCACAGCAGGTAAGGCTCACAGGCAGGAGCAAGAGACACTTTGTCCACAGCCAGGAAGCAGGGGGTGATGGATGTGACTACCCTGCAAACTTTCCCAATTTCTTTGGTCTGGGACCCCAGCCTACAGCTCGGTGCTGCCCATATTCCAGGTGTGCTTTCCCGCCTCAATTAACTTATTCTAGAATCTCCCTTAGCTCCTCCACAGGCATGCCTGTAAGTTTCTCTCTTTGGTGATTCTAGGTCCTGTCAGGATGACCAGCATTTTAACCATCAGTGGCCAAACAGTTATGTGAGAAAATGAAGGCAGAAGTAAGTTCTGGAGATCTCAAGTGAGTGTCCCCTCGAATGTCACCTGTGGCTGACTGTAACCTGGGACAATGTGTTTTAAAGATTATGAGCTTGGGAAAAGCATGCTGGGATGAATCAGCACGTGTGCAGAAGGCGGAGCAGAAAGCATGAAGTACCAACCGTGTGCCGATGGCAGTAGAGAGTTTTAGTAACTGCGTATAAGGGAAGGGAAAAAGTAGAGAACCAAAAAGAATATAGATCTGGAGGAAATGGTGTCCTTGTCTCTGCAGTCTGGTGCAAGGTGCTGAAGGAGAACTGGAGGGATGTTGGTAGACGGGGAAAGCAAAAGTGGGCCACCTGTGGTGGCTTCTCGTTCCTGGAGGACACTGGGAGGAGGAATGGCAGGAAGCCATGGAGGTGGGTATATACACTGGACCAGTAAGGGAAAGGGGAGGAACCCAGGTCCTCTATGAAATACCCAACCAGCCTCGCTTTAGCCGGCCCCCATCCCCCACCATCGTGTGGGACTAAGGCTGCTACTCAACCTTTCTCTGAAGCCGTGTATCCCAGGGAATGAGCTTAGCAATCCCCTAAAGTTTGCCCAGGACACCTACAACAGTTCTTGAAAATTTTTACAAATAGACATTTGGGGGAGGGGGAGAAATGGCTTAGGGACCAAAATTAGTATGTATGAGAACACAAGAGGACAAAACACTGCAGAATAAAGATCACGGAAGGAGACACGGACATCTCCAAGTGGGCAGGGGCACCAAACAGAGTCACAAACTCAGAGACACAGAACAGAAATCCCTCGTGCGCCAGACCTCAGAGCTCTGGGGGTTGGTTGTCTGTTGGGAGTGGGAAGAATGAGGCTGGCCCTTTATCTGCCCATTCTCTTAGTAACTGCTAAACACCTACAGTGTGCCAGGCGTTCTGCACATTGTAGAGACAGCGGACGCACAGCAAATCCAGTTGAGTCCCTGCTATCACTCTTAGGAGGGAGGAAGGCTTTAAGAGAATGTTTATAAATAATATGGCAGATGGTTGATAAAAACCAAGCAAAAAATACTGTAGGAGGAAAAGCAGGCCTAGGAACAAGTAAGTGGGAGAGGGCTAATTAATAAGGTGTTCGTGGGAGGGCTCTGTCAGAGAAAAGGCAAAGGGAACAGCAAGGGGAGATGCCCATGAGTGGAGGAAGATACTTTTAGAGGGTCAAGGAAGCAATTTATCGGCTCTCTGAACTGCAGTAAGTGGAGGGAAAGGCTGAGCACAGAAGCAAAGTGGGGAGGAAACAAGGACACATGAGTCATGGTAAGAATATGGCTTTTAGTCACGACACAAAACACCACAAGGCAGAGGTTCTGAGTTCAGTTTGCAAAGTGTGGTGGACATTGTGAGGAAAGAGCTGCAAAGACAATGGTGTATACACACAGAGAGAAGTCAGGAGGCCTCTGGAGCATTCTAAGAGACAGATAAGACAAGCTGTGCCAGGAGAGAGAGAGAGAGAGAGAGAGAGAGAGAGAGAGAGAGAGAGAGAGAGAGAGAGAGAGAGAGAGAGAGTGTTTGTGTGAATATGTGTGCGTTGTGTGTGTCTGTGTGTGAATATGTGTGTGTTTTGTGTGTGTGAATGTGTGTGTGTGTCTGTGTGTATGAATGTGTGTGTGAATGTGTATGTGTGTGTTTTGTGTATGTGAATGTGTGTGTGTCTGTGTGTATGAATGTGTGTGTGAATGTGTATATGTGTGAATGTGTGTTTTGTGTGTGTGAATGTGTGTGTGTCTGTGTGTGTGTCTGTGTGTGTGTCTCTGTGTGTGTGTGCGTGCGTGAGTGTGTGTCTGTGTGTGTGTGTGTGCGTGTGTGTGTGTGTGTGTGAGTGTGTGTGTGTGTGTGCGTGCGTGTGTTTGTGTGGGGGAGAAGGTAAAAAAGTAGTAGTCACGTTCTGATATAAGGTTTGTGAGTTGCTGCAAAGATCTGCAGGTTGAAAGATAAAGAAGTGGACATGTCCTTTTCTGGCTGAGGAGACTCTTACAAGGTAAGGGCTGAGGCGGTGACCCAGTGGAGTGTACAGAACTAGAGTGGGCAAGGCTCTAGGTTCCACCCTACACACTGCACCAAACCCAAAACCATAAAACAAAACACATAAACAAAACCTCCCAAAACTCTGTTTAACTTAAGTAACATAACATTTTCACAAAGTCATCACTATAAACAAACAAACCTGTCTGCTTAAGTCACTCAGAATTTCCATATTACCTTACATGTTGCCGCTTAAATATTGTTTATGATGAGTTATGAGGGAATTTGCATAAACACATACTCCTGTCTTCCCTATAGCATGGTCAAATAGACTTGCAACCAGGAGAAAGCCTCTCCTTTGTGCAGGAGGTATAGAAAGGCAGTGTTCACAGAATGAGTGTCATTGAGGACCGCTCATGCTGTACCAGTCTCCCTTTATGCCATCACAGATGCAGACACCACGTTGTTTTGTCCACCATGTTTCCAGGTTCTTCGCTCTGTCACCTCCCTTACCTCCCTCTCCTCCCTCACTACAGGTTCTGAGATGGCCGCCCTTGGTACCCCTCTAGTGACAGCATCCATCAAAGATGAAGGACTTATATTGCTTTCACGAAGCCTCCCCTGTGGTCCTGCAGCACAGAACTTGACATCACCAGGATGGCTCAGACTGTCACTTCACTCTTGTTGACTGCGTTCAGCCCTAGGCCACAAGCATTGCCTACTTGTGGCTCCTCAGAAATTGTACACTCTTGGAACTGCAAACTCTTTTCCAGGTCTTTGCTGTTGCTTTTCTGGACACAAGCAGCTTTTGTGTAGCTATTTCCAGGAAACTTGAGCATCCCTCGTTGAGATGACAAAACTTACATGACTCAGAAAGGTTTACAGGGCACCTCCCCAAGGCTATACAGATAGTAAACAATTGCTTGAGGGAGGAGAATCCCTTTGGTAGAAAGAACTACCTGGAAATGGCATGTACCAGCTATGACCTCTACCACGAGTACCATGGATGCAGGGTTTTACCCAAAGGTCGGCCACTTTCCAAAGCCCACATTTTGACCTTAGACTCCACAGTTCTTGGACAGTGGAAGGGTTTGTCATCATAAATGCGTGTATTTTTTTTTTTTTGGTTCTTTTTTTTTCGGAGCTGGGGACCGAACCCAGGGCCTTGCGCTTCCTAGGTAAGCGCTCTACCACTGAGCTAAATCCCCAACCCCAAATGCGTGTATTTTAAAAGTCCACCCTTACATGATCTTTATTAAATGCCTATTAAATTCCAGGCAAGAATTATGATAGAGAAACCAGGAGAAACAAAGCTTGGACACACTTCATCTGGGAGATTAGTATCAGAGACAATGCAGGGGGCTACACTGCTTCGGATTTCTATATATTCAAAGCCATTGGTGCACCTTGTAGAGAGAGGGTCAGGTAGTGAACAGTAATTAAAATTCTCTCTTCTCAATAAAAAGGCTTTATTTTGTTGGTACTGAAAATTGAGCTACCTTAATCTCTTTCTGAAGAAAACACAATGTGCAATTAGTGATGCTGATTAAACCAGATACTGTAATATCACCGCAAGAGCAGCCGCAACGCGTTTCTTTTCTTCTGTAGTAACCTCCATGGAGACAGGGAAAGTGGTTTAGCATTTTCATAGCCATTGGATAATCGCCTCCATTGATGAGACACCACAGGTTCTTACAGAAAGGAGGCTAAGTAACTGCGAAGGGATAAAAGACAGTGTTTGGTGAGCTGAGGCCACAGCATGCTCTGAGGCTGCCCCGGAGAGAATTAAGCGCAGGTTTCCAGGCCTGAATGGCATCGCGACCCGCCTAGGCATGGCTGACTGGACAGCCCTAAACTTGTACAAATGAAAGGAGCCAGGTTGAAATAGACATTTGTATTAATAGTTGGCGTGCACCAACTAAATTAGGAGACCCCACCAGGTCTTTCTTGAGAGGTAGTAAAAAGCTTTAGAAATAAAGTCCGGTAAAGCTATCTTTTCAAAGCTTTTGACACACTGCAAATCTCAGTCAGTTGGTTTTCCATTGAAAGGGACTCAGAGGAGAGTGCCGGTCTAGTTCACACACAACACATGTACACGTACACATGCGTGTGCACACACACAAAGAGTGGCTACGGCACCGAGCTCGAACTAAGACACAAGAGGTATGGGAGCCTTTAGGCACAAAGGCATCCAAGGAATCTGGCTGTGCCATTAAGCAGAGGGAGGGTTTGTCACCAGTGTCAGAGGGCGGCTACAGTACAGTTCCAGGCTCCCTCGGCTCCTGTGTGTGCTCTCACAAGAACCATCTATCACTAGCTGGAATCTGGTCCCCTTTGGGTTCATGTTGCAGGCAGGAACAACGAGGGAATGTCCCAGTCTGAAGACTGAGGACAGACACTTAACCCAAACCATGATTCAGATTTTCAAAAACATTAAGGAAAGGATCAATTTGGAACCTCTTTTTAAAAAAAAAAATGCGTGTGTATAATGTTAGAGAATGGAATTTTAACCTGTTTATTTTTTAGAAAAATGAAAATTTCCTCAATTATTTTTAGTAATCCCCTTTTTATACGGAACAGACAGGTAGAGAATAATGATAGATATTAAACCCAGTTTTAAATAATCCTATAGAATTATTTTTCCTCTAACCTTGGTAAAAGTATATTATAGCAATATCCTGATACTAAACACCCCTCCTCAAATCTTACGTCACTGTGGAATACATTTTCACTCTTACACAAAAATTAACCTTGTCTAAAGTATATCTGAATTGAAAAAGAACAGTCAACCAAAGAAACGTAATACCAAATGACCCAACAACTTAAACTCGGTTCAATCGCAAATAAATTCCCAAATTTTCTCCAAATTCTATTATTTAAAGTAAAATGGAATTAATAAAATGTGGAGATTTAAACTCAAGTAGTTAAGCAACAATCATGTAATTAAAGGATAATAATACTTAAAGAACACCATGTTTCTTCACAGTGCTGATCTGGTCCTTAACTAAGTAAGACTTTTTCTTCATTGCAACGTACTAGCTGATAGCTGATTGAAACCTCAAAAACATCTCTACCTACAAATTGTCTCTTACGGAACTGAGCCCTCCTCCCTAGGAAACAGAACGCACAGTCAGCAGCATCCGAGTGGCACTGCACAATGGCCTAGAGGGTAGGAGCTTGGAAAACTGAAAAGGAAATTTCTGGAAAATCGAATGGCCACACTTCAGTAAGAGACAAAGCTGTGTGGCAAAAGGACTTGGGCAGACTGTTGGACACTTGACAGCTATTCCCTGGAAGCGAATAAATTCAGATTCAATGTACTGTGTGCTGTTATGTCCCTTGTCTTTCCTCCTCACCAGAGTGCTCCTGGGTCAGGGTTACTGCCTCTCCACAAGCTCCCGTGTGAGATGCAATCCAATTTCCTAACTTTAAAAAAATTGAAAGCATCACCTGAGCTTTGTATCTAGGTATTTTATTTTAAATATTTTATATTTAAATATTTTAAAATGTTTTAAACATAAAAGATTTTGTGTCGAATGTTAAAATTTAATTCTCTGTTATGAGGTTTATAGCATTCCGTTATGTGCATGAACAGACATGGCCCACGTGCATACACATATTTGGATGTTACAGCAGAAAGCTAAACTTTCACGTAAATATAAATAACTATATCATTGAGCTCCAGATGATAATTGTAGTAGGTGAGGTCAAATCTTTACCTGGTTTTAGTTGCAATTTGAAGTGAGTAGTTTAGACGTTCATAATTTAAGACGCTGTGTAGATACCATTCATGGAATGGGACAGATTAAAAATGCATGATAGGTATCTTCTTATGAGAGACTTAGCACAATGATTTTATAGACTTGACACCTTTTATGGTCTGCCAGCCAATAAAAACATGGTGTATCAGAGGAACACCTTAGTCCTGAAAGGATGCTGACTTCCAGCCTCTGAAGGACAAACGCTAGTGTAAACCACCCCTTGACGGAGACCAACACTTTACCAAAATCAGTGCTTACCCTGTCCGTGAACCCCTCATTGCTGACATTACAGTAAATACATTATACTTTACTGAAGGTCCTACGGTGGGCTACCTCTAAGTTACCACTATCCTTTCTGGAAACAAAGGATATGTATCGAATAAAGAAATATAGAGTGAGTGAATTTCCAGTAACATGTGGACCAAAGCTTGTTAGTTTTTTAACAGAATTGAAGGCTAGAAAATTATGTGCTTTAGTATTTAAATGCCTTGTTGGACTTTTAGAAAGCACTAGACGTTCTGGAAATGAAGAGGAATGAATTTCCTGCTCTTTAAGTGTATTTTTAAATGACAAAATAAAAGCTTTACCCACCCCCACATTGATTCGGGTCCTAGTTCATTTGCCTTGTGTTTTTGATTAAATATCTTCACATAGGAAACTTCCTATTATAGGAACTGTGCAGTTTCTATAATGAGGCTCTTATAAACTCTGATATTTGATATGAGCTCAAGCAATTTTTCATTTTGTTCAAGATTTCCAGTGATCTGAAATCGCCATCAGCTGGCAAAAGATCAAGCTTCCTTCTGAATTCTGTTAACGTCACTAAATTTAAGTTCTAAAGGCAGGAGGCATTCCACCATTCCCACTAAAGGGGATGCCAATGCCTTTGGAAAACAACATTTTAAACAAATAAAACCCGGGAGTCTTGGTCAGCAAAGTGAGTGAATCCTTGTCTTTCACACAACTTTCAAACCAGTGAACAATGCATGCATGAACTGGGAAACAGTTCTTTTTCAACTCACGCTGTCCAGGCACTGAGGAGACTCAATGACTAGAAGCCTAACTTTAATATGCAAAGTAGAGGGTTGGTTAGGGGTGGAGCAGCATCAGAATAAATGATCCCCACAACTGGAAGTGGAAGTGTAGGTCATTTCCTACCCAGGGATATTCCTAGGGCCCACTGGGTTATAGTCAAAGGGTCTGAAAGGAACCAGCAAGTTAATTAGTTCCACTCCAAGGGAGGGTTTCTTTTTCACAAACCAGTTCTTATTCTGTAGCATGGATTAGAAGTCTAAATGGAAGGCTACATACGGTGGAAGATATATACATTCAGCCATTACCACAGACAGGCAGTAAATTATCTGGGGGCAGGGGGGCCTGCAGAGCGCTCTGCAGCCCTCTCTTTCAACCTCCCCTCTCACCTGTGAAAGAGCCTGAGGCCGTATGCCATTGGCTGTTAATAATGCTCTCTGGAAGGAAGCAAGTTGAAATTGTTCCCAAACTGCAAATCAACAGACCACGTATATATGTCTACTACTGTTGAATGAAATTATATATCAGAATAAAAGACTGTATCTGTAGTACAGGACTCAAGTATGCTTTTATGTAGCCTATAAAATCCACGGGCCCCGGGCAGCACGAAGCTCTGAAATGCTTCTGTTCCTACTCCCAGGAGGATAGCCTAATATAGATGCAGTGAACGGAAGCCTCCAAAGGAAGTCTGTGATATGAAATTTAAAATAATTGTTTTTAAATTTGTAGTTTCCAGATTGGGTTTCTACCGTGCCTGCCAAACCTCCCCCCCCTTTTTTTTTCCTGTGGGCTTGTTACACAATATGGATTTCATTTGTGTATTCATAGGAGGAAGTGGTGATTCAGCCACTTTGTGGGTATGCTTCTAGGTTTCCCCTCCAGCCCTCCACCCGCAGAGCGTAGGGAGCTGGAACGGGTCCTGAGCCAGGACGAAGGGAACAGAGTACACAGATGAGGTAGGGATGGGGAAAAGGCAGCCTCTCCTGCTACCTCCCGATGATGCCTTCCTTCCCTGGTCAGTCCCTGCCAGTTCAGAGATATCTTCATCCTCCTCCCTGATGTGGGCTCTGCACAGCAGAATGTCGGTCACCCTGTGTCACTTCTTAAACACAGGCTTCCTCATGTCAGTTTCATCTTGACATGGGACAAGTGGGAGAGGCCACCCTGCCACTGTTCTAAAAAGCGTGCGTCTGGTTTATTTGCGGTGAAGAGATAAGATGTGGGCATTCTGGTCATTGTTTATCACGTGTCGCTTGGGAGCTGCGTGTTCTATGTCTGCCACGCCCCTTTGGGAAGTATGAATGAAGTAGAGCAATCAATGTCAAGTGTTTCCAGGCTAACGGATGCTGTGGAGGCTGCTGGGGAAGAAGGCTCACCAACAGTGTCACCTAGTTACGATTATTCTTGCAAGGATACTAACCTGCCAAGCAAGATATACTCATGAGTGGAGTCATGAAACTATATCGGGGGTAACCAACGGTTTTACTACTGGTCTGGAGAGAATACACATCTGATGCTACCTATCTTATATGTATCAAAAACATACACTTGGGGAGATCATAGGCCAAGTGGAAGAGCATACTATGGTTGAATACCTATGTTGTCAAACTTTTTTCTAAATATTTAATTTTATACCCGCAGAGCAGTTCTATGCTCACTCTGAGGCAGAGAACGTCCTTTGTGTAGAAGGCGTTTAGTATCTAATGTCCAACAGAATCTATCGCTTTATTGGGCAAGAATGTTTGCCAAGTCATAGATGTATATGGCACTTCCTAGTCATAAATGAAGGCTATTCACATAGAATATGAAAGATGAATTAAGGCAAGGCACCAAGGAAGGAGGGGGAAGGGTTTGCAGAGACAGAAGAAGGCAACACAAGACAAGAGTACTCAGTTGGGGTCGGGTTCGGTTAAATCGTGTCTGTTTGGAGGCATCAGTGTTGATCAGTGATGGTTAATTTTTTGTGTGTTGTATTGGCAGGACTATGGAGTTCAGGCATTTGGTCAGACACAAGGCTAAACGTTACTATGAAGACATTTATTAATTGTGGTTATATTTTCTGTGGGTGACTCTTAAGTAAAGTCTATTAGTTTCAATAGGTAGGGCAGGCTTCCAATCGGTTAGAGGCCTGAAGAGCAAAGGCCAAGGTTCCTTGCATAAGCAACTCTACCTTAAGTAATGCAGAAACCCTATGTGAGGGGTCTGGGAAGGTGAATTCCATAAAGTGCTGGCTGGGCACTGGAAGACCTACATTTGCATTTCCCCAAACAGCAAGCAGCCTAGCCCATTGACGCAGCCACAGACCTTAGACTAACACCCACAGCTTTCCAAGCCACTTCTGCACAACAGCTCTCTAAATAGCTAGATGTCCTGCTGGATCTTTTCCTCTGGAGAATCCTGAATCACCAAGCCCCTTTCTATTAGCACCACATTCATTTTCTGTTTCTAATTTCATTATCTATCTTTTACTTATTAAAAATTTATTTATTTATTTACTTATTTATTATTTAATTTCCAGGGCTACAAACACTATGAGCATGCCAGAATTCCGGTGCAGAGAAAAATGCCTACGTAAACCATCATTTTTGGTTAAAACAACAAGAGCTTAGTACCTCTTAAACTTGGTAAGTATCTGCACTCTGATATCTTGAACATTCAGTCTCAAAATCAGTTCAGTGAAAATATGTCTCTCCACAGAAGGCTATTTTTCCTGAGGTATTATTGTCATGTCCACCTCTACTCTCTCTGTTGAGTGATCTTTAAGGTTCTGCCCTTCACCTTCACTCTATGAAACCATAAATCTTGGTGAACCGCCCTCCGCCTCCACTCCATAAATCCACAAATCTTCCAGGTACCTTATTTCAGGTGGAGTCCTGCATCACCTCTGGGGTGGATCATCTTGATGTCAACTTGACTGGGTTGAGGAAAGTGACCTACCTACATTAGTCAAGGACAGACAGCTTTGGGTGGGTCTAAGCAGGTTCTTCAGAGAGGATTAACCAGAGGGTGAAGTCCTTCCCTGAACGTGGGCCACCCACCCCATGGCTGGGAGCCCAAATGGAACAGAAGGAGAAAAAGGAGAAAATGTCCTAGCACAGGCAAGCTCGCCTCCTGGCTAGCATGCTGTGGGCTGCTTTCCTAACCACAGTATTCTTACTGCTGTGGCAGTGCTGTATAAAAAGCAACAGGCAGGTTTAATCTGGTTCGCTGTTGGAGGCTGCAGTCTTCCTTGAAGGTGTCACACCACACCCACAGCCAGGAAGCAGAGAGAAAGGGACACTGGCGCTTAGCTCACGCTCTACATTTTATTCAGGCTGGGACCAGAGCCCAAGGAATGGTGCCACCCACGATGGCAGTATTCTTCTCACTCGCTGCAATATCCTTGGAAAGATCTTCACGGACACACCCATGTCTTCTATGGTGATTCTAAGTTAAATCAGGTTGATAATGAAGAGAAGCCATCATATCTGCCACACCTTTCCTGCTATGGAAGTTGACCGTCTGAAAACTTGCCAAAATCAAGAATTCCGAATTAGTGCCGGTCACATCTGTCGCAGCAACAAAGCCTGACACATGCCCCGATTCAGGCCTTTTCTTCCATATTCTACCCCAGAAGCCTGCACAGTATCCCCCAGAGTCACACCGGAAGGTCTACATTGCTTCTCCCTCCTCTTCGTTACTCATCCCAGCTCACAGTCAAGCATGCGTGCCCTGGTTATAGCCTAAACCTGCCGCGTTCTCTACTGCTCCCCAGCCCTTTGCTTGTACTGTGTTATTTCTCACAGAAATAACCATCCTAATCATCCCTTTCTTCCCATTTCTCCTTTCTTAGGTCCTCTGCAAGAGCGCTCTTCTAAAACGTTCCCCCAGGTGTGCCTCCTCAGCCGAAGTCCCCCAGAGGCCGGCCGCACACGTTTTAGAAACTGACTTGGGTTGGCATGCCAGGCCCTCTGTCTCTCCATCCTCGGATCTGTGTCCTTAGTCTTTCTCATCTTCTCTTTGGGCTTCAGGAGAAGTGAGTTAATACACTTGGGGCTTTTCTTTTTCCAAAGACGTCAGCCATTCTTCCTTGTCTCTCAAAGACTTTTAAAAGTTAAATTCTTTAAAGGCAGCCATTCAGAAAGCATTCACCTTGACCAGATCCAGAGACTCACTGGCTCCCCTCTGTGCTCAAAAAACTGGGCCGCTTTCTCCCCTGCTATTCTTTCAGTGCACCAGGGTATGCTGTGAGCAAACTCTTTCCCCATCACACCGCTGTCTGAGTTTTGTTCTCTACTGGATTCTCGGATTCCTGAAGACGAGGCCATTTTACCCCCATTACACACCAGAAGGGAACACAGAGCCTGGATGCTCAGGACAGCTTGCCTCTGAATCCTACATCCTTTTGTTTCTATCTCTGACCACGAAGGAAGCATTTTTAACAATACTTGCTCAGAAACAAAAGTCAGAAGCGCATACACAGTGAGTAGCCTTGAGGCGTGAGCGAGTACAAAACAAGCAGGGAGATTTGTGAAAAATACGTGTGAATTAAAAATCATTAATAATTTTGCAATGAACACTTAAGAAACCCATAACACCAGATTGCATACTCTGAATGTTTTTTCTTAATTCTACCAGAGAGAAAATTGAAGTTAATTTAATAATAATAATAAAAGAAGCGTGTTTGAGATTAGCGCCCCATGGAGAATACCCAGATTAACATTGCTTTTAGTTAACTTTGGTTAATGTGCGTGCTCGGGGTGGTAGGTGCTTCACTGGGTTCATGGAATCAGAAATAAGGCCTGTGTCAGTCTTTGTGCAGGGCAAGTGCAGCAGTTCTTAGGAGCTGCTTGGGAGAAGGAAGGCACCGAGATCCCCTTAGTGTGCACGTGCTTCTGGGTACTACTAATGCTCAACCACTTGTGGGGAATGGCAATCACGCAAACCACCCATTCGGCCTTTTAAAAAATGTTCCACATCCATTTCTCCTAGACAGGATAAATTCTGGGTTGAAAGTTTTGTGGGTGGGTTGGTATCTCTAGTGCTCCACTGGGGTTCCTGCCTGGCTATAGGAGGTGGCCTCTTCAGGTTCCAGATCCCCAAATTTAAATATTACATTCAAAATGTGTCTGAGCTGCCTTGCAAGTACACTTAATTCTAAAGCAGCTTTCTTGATATTGACAGTCATTGCTTCACAAGTCACGAAGTCACTTCCCTAATTTGTCCCACGAGGTATCTACAGGTCTTCTTAGGAAAACAGTCCTAGGGTCTCAGCCACGTGGCCGAGACCTTGGTGACAAGAGAGCCAAATGGAAAGGGCACCTCCTCTGTTAGTGGGCTTGCTATCAGAATGATGTGTGGGCATCCGCAGATCCATCAAGGCTCCTTTTAAAAAGGATTTAGGAATTCTGAATGGAGCTTGGGGTGTGACGCTCTGCACCAGAGCACTGGTCGAGTGTGTGGCAGGGCCCTGGGGTTGATCTCCACAACTGAGAGGAGGCAAAAGTGTGACTGGCCTGCTCTCCCATTCACGTCCTAACTTAGAAGGATCGCTCTATCTGCCCCCCCCCTTCTCTTCTCTGATTTGTTTAGCTTTTCTTCTGAGCCTCCTTATCTTTCTCTACATCCCTGGCAGTTGTGTGAGCAACTAACTTGACTCTTGTCCTGTCTCTAGGTAGAAGTGGTGTACTACATAGAGCATCCTGTATTTCTAGCATGTGCCTGGAGCACCCCACCCCCTCGAGCCTCAGCTCTCTTTCTTCATCTGTCTATCCAAGCCCAGAGGAGCCTCAGGACACTATGTGAAGGTACCAGAGTCTCCATCAGTCTGGGTTCCTGTAAAAACCACAGGCCTATACCATATATAAGAAACAAATGTCAACTGTGGCAAACCATAAGATCTCAGTGCTTATCTGATATAAAGCCTACGGCCATTCTCAAACAGATAGTATGCATAAATATTACACAGGAAGCATAATGTTGCAAAGAAATAGACTACCAATGCTTATATTTGTACTTCCTCATTAAGACAAACAAACCACCCTAATTTATCCCAGTTTGGAGGTGAATTTGCAGTCTTTATGCCACTCCCACAATTCCAAAGTTCTGCACTATAGCCAGCATAATAAAAAGAGCAGAAAGCATTTAAATATATTGGGGCTCAACTTTGCCATCTGCAACCCTGTACCACTCAAGGGGCCTCCCTTGAGTGTTCATATTTATAGACCTTTTTATCTTATGTCTCAGGAGGCAAACCCAAAAGATCCCAAAAGTGACAGGCTAATTTTTCTATCAATTTGACATAAGTTAGGGTCATCTGGGGAAAAAGAATATTAATTGAGAAAACGCCTCTATAAGATTAGCCTGTGGGGAAATCTGTGGGTTACTTTTTGACTAATGATTGACTTAAGAGGGCCTAGCCCACTGTGGGCAGATGATCCTGGATTGCACAAGAAAGCAGGGTTGGTAAGCCATGGGGAGCAAGCCAGTAAGCAGCATCCCTCCATGGCCTCTGTATCAGCTCCTGCCTCCAGGTTTCAAGCTTGAGTTCCTGCCCTGATTTTCTTGGATTGTAGACTACATGTTATATGATAAAAGAAGGCCTTTCCTTCCCAAGTTGATTTGGGTCATAGTGTTTTAATAGCAGCAACAGAAACCATACCTGGCACACAAAATAAGCCACCTAGCGTGTCAGCCTGCTGCCGTTCTTCTAACTCTACCCATAGGAAGCTTTTAAACACAAACTGTCATGGTCCTTCAGATTGCTACAATGAATGCTATGGTTATCTAGCTATCTAGATATTTTGTGCTGACACCACCTCCTACAGGACAATGGTTTTACCCTCAATCAACAAGAGTATTAGAAGAACAGTCACTCAAGGTGATGGTTAGGTCACTGTCAATTGCCTCTGTGACCATGGCTGACCACACCCATGTTACAAAGGAAAAAACTGGGGGATAGGCCCAGCAGATAATTTGTCCTAGAGTGTATATCAATCAAGAAGCAGAAGTAGAACTTAAACCCAGGCATATGTCTCTTTAAAGAGGGCTGCAGAGCGTGCACACAGGGATTACCTGGATTGCATAAGTTGAAGTGGAAAGACACACCATTGTCTCTGCTTCTTTACTGCAGATGCAATACAGCCCAAGCTCCCGCTGCTGTGACTTTGCCTGCAATGATGGACTACACCCATCGACCAAGCACTGAAAAAAGCCACCACACTGGTGAGTTACTTTTGTCAGACTCTTGTCTCACAGCCACAGGAAAAGAAACTAATGTCCCACCAATTCTAATGCACATTCAAAGTCTTAAGAGAGTTTTTAAAACTAAGCAGGATGGTTGCAAAGACATAGAAGAACATTTTCTGGAAAACTTGATAAATGTATCTTCCTAATTTCCTTGATGCAAGAGGTCAAGCTTACCCTTTCATACGGGAACTTGCTTTCACCTGAGGCTATTACATCCCATGTAAGTTTACATTGACCAAAGGTGGTAGAAAAGGATACACAAGTGTCAAGGCTCACAGATAACTAGAAAGAACTTACTGTGCTTGACACACGCACAAAGACAGAGAGGCACAATGCTGGTGCTTCCTACAGACAAGGCAGGGACACTGAAACCCAACTCACCCAAAACCATCTTTGGGAAACATGGAGGAAAATATCTCTTTAAAGAGACATATGCCTGGGTTTAAGTTCTACTTCTGCCTCTTGATTGATATACACTCTAGGACAATTATCTGCTGGGCCCATCCCCCAGTTTCTTCCTTTGTAATATGGGTGTGGTCAGCCTTGGTCACAGAGGCAACAGGGGAATTGATACACTAAATACCAAACATGAGTAGGTGCTATCACATGAACTTGCGTCTGGAGGACAATTACTTTTGGATGAAGAATCCCAACTTGTTTCTTCATTATGAAGTAAAGATGTCAGAGTTTAGCATCTTAAAGTTCTGCAGAGGTTTCCTGCCCTCATTCATCCAGCACAGAACCAGCACGGCGAGCTTAGCTTGGCTCAGTCTGCTTTGCTCTGTCTGTCAACAAGATTCTAATGTTCGAACTGAGTTGATGATGGCTGAAGGTGGATGGAACAAGACAGACTATGCAACAGCATCAGATTTCACACCTCTGAGGGTTCGAGCTACCAACAAAAACATCATATCTCTGTCAGTCAGGAGTAATTACAGGGCTTGGTGGACTCATACAAGTAAAACATAGTCATGAAGGGTCTCCTGGCTGTTCCTCTGGCTACAGTTAATAGGTCTGCTTGATTCTGTGAAGATTTGAAATGAACTTCCTTTTGGACAGAAGGATAGACTGTAAGGCAAGAGGGGGATGTTTGCTCCTTTTAAAATTCTGAAGTTATTTTCCAAATTCATGTCTGTGTGTGTGTGTGTGTGTGTGTGTGTGTGTGTGTGTGTGTATTTGCATTTTAAACACACAAAGCAGGGCCTAAAGAGATGGGTCAGCTGCAAGTATCAGAGTTTAGATTCTCCAATGCACACATAACAGTTAGGCCTGAGGGTGGGATAACCATCACACTTGGCAGGGAGCAGGGGACAGAGAGGTAGCTCAATGGGCAGCTAACGGAGTCAAATTTATATGCACCAGGTGCAGCGAGCAACTCTGTCACAAAATCCAAGGTGGATTTCAATTGAAGAAGATACCTCATGTCACCCTCTGACTTCCATTCATGAACATGTAGGCTATCTGCTTGCATAGTAAACACACACAGAGACACAAGCTAGCCAAAACAAAGTATAATTTCATAGTAAAGATGATGGTCAGGCACAGCACTTGAGTGAATACAGTTGTAATATCAGGACTCAATGCCTAAACCATCTGCATGAGATCACCAGAGCTGGATTCTAAAGCATGTTACCTTCGTGAGAATAAAAGTAGATAGAGAAATTGACAGATTCATAATCATTAAATCAAACACTTACCATCACAGATTGCTCCATTTCAGCTGTTTATAAATATTTTTGTCAAAATGGTTTAAGGCTTTAACAGCTTACAGTAAATTGGTATGCGAGATCTAATTCGAGCTGCATTTCAAGTTTTAAACTATAAATGACCTCAACATACAAAAATATAGAAACGTCTCTAAAGCCTGTAATTATGTACATCCACACATTCTGGTGTGATAACATCCCAGTTTCCCAAGATATATTAAATAAAGACTTAAGTGGAAAGTTGATGAATTTTATCATTAAGTATGTTCATTTTTAAACTTTGTTCTTTTAGTCCTGAGAATATTTCTGCAAGACGGTAGCAAGAAACAGGTGAGTTTTAGCAGGAACAAGAGACAGTGAGCTATGCCATCTCCCCTGGGCCAGTCAACGTCTGTGGATCTCTGCAGTGTGCCCATTGCTGCCCTTTATACTGAGGACTTCTGAGAACAAAATGAAAAAGAAGGAGAAGATGCCTAGCGGGGTGCCAGGCTATACCACAGCACCCTGTTCATAAGAGGCACAGCACTCCAGGAGGCCCGCAAGGAAGACTCCTGGAAAACTACCTTGCTATAGGCTTCATGCCAATGGTTGTCCATCAGAAACAAGGTTATCGACTTATCACACAGCCTGTGGGCTTCAACTGACAAACACAGAATGAAAACAAAGGCACTGGTGGCTAAAATAGAAGCACACCTTGATATCTACAGAGGAACTAATTTCTCAGTTGTGGAGATGATAGCGAAGCCTATTTTAACGGCACAACATAGGGAACAAAACCTAAAAATAGGTCTGCGTGAACTGTCACACTTCAGTTGATGAAAAAGAATGAAAAGGAAAAACTACATATGAAATAAAAAATGATGCTTAAAATAGAAAAAAATAAGACCACCAGACATTAAATTTGCCAATAATTAGATACTGTCTACAGATAAATACATTGTTAGTAAGGTTATCTAATCATAGCAAAGCACCGTTCATTTGTATTTATTAAGCTATAAGCCATGCCATTAAAAACTGCATATAAAGCTACCCATTCTAAAACAAAATTAGAAGTCAGACACCTCTTACAAATGCTGCATGGGGGTTAAGAAATGGGAAGCTCAACAGGCTTTCATTATGAGATAATTTTACCCAAAAGAGCCCCAGGCACAGCCTAAACTCATGTGTGTGTGTGTGTGTGTGTGTGTGTGTGTGTGTGTGTGTGTATGTTTATGTATATGTATATATATGCAACACCATACCGACTCCCTCCAGCAAGGCTGTACCTCCTAACCCCTCAAGGAGTGCCACCAAGTAGGGGAACAGTATTTAAAGGCCTGAACCTAGGGGAGAACATTTCTCATTTGAACTCTCATAACTGGTTTGTTACCTGCTCTTCATGTAAACAATCTGCATTATCCTCTGCTCATGGTAAAAAACACGTTACCACAGCAGTTCTTCGATGTAGCCTGCTACCCCCATCAGGAAGCATTTGAGACGCAGTCGAGGCTGAGGAACAACGTGCTTTACACAAGGTGGCCATTGTACATGGGCCGATCAAGCTTTGATTGCGTATAATTGTTTATGCCAGAGAATGCAATTTTACCAGGGTCTGCCTAACCTGTGTAACAATGGTGTGTGCTGTAACACACTTAGAATTCATAAAGAATAAAGTAGAAAGCTGAAATTAACCTAAAATCAGCTGCATCTAGCTGAATTTTAACGTCACAAGCCCTTAGCAGTGCGGCCTTATGGAATTAACCTCTATGAACTTTCATCCTTGGAAATGGAGCTTGTAATAGCATAGGGCTGCCATGAACGAAGATGAAATTTGGTGGACAAAGTGCCTAGACTATTATACACTAAATAATTGTGACTTAATATGGTCTTTTTTTCTTTTACATACGGTAAGGCACACACAATCTCTTAGCAGAAAATCTGGGCTAAGAGATAGCCTAAGAACATAGGAATATGCCTCTATGTTGTTTTAATGACTCAAAGAGGAAATCCTGGCATGGTGAAGGTCACCGTCATGCATAGACGAGAATTAATTTCTTAGTCTGTATGGCCGATACAAATTCCACAGAAAGATGCCTTGAACATGGTACAGCCCTTGTGACCTTGAGAGTTTCCTCTGGGCAGTCATGTTTTGTTTTGAGTTTTAAAGATGAAAGGCTTAAATACAAAGGCAGAGAGAAGAGGCTTCTAGATCCAGGGCATGCTGCCTGCCACTGTTAGGCAAGAGCAGACAAGGCAGTCACAGAAGTGAGGTCACCGTAAACGTGATTCATGACCCACCCTTGAACATGGCAGGAAGACTGCGGAAGGTCTTCTGAAGCCAATACTTCCTCTGATCAAGTCAACAAGCCTGTGCTAATCCCTCTCCCTGGACTATGCTGGCCTCAGAGAAACTGGCAGTGTAGAATGTGTAAAACCCGCAGCAAACTGGCTGTCCAGGATAAGGCACTAGCTCAAGGCTAATGACCGCTGCTACTGAAAAGGCCCGGTGCACACTGTAAACACTGGGGTCACACAGCAGAGATCCAGGACATTACTCAAAAACGCATCGAGCTCAAAGCTGACAAGATAATCTATTCCTGGGAGTGCAAAGCAGACTGGAATGCTGTGGCTTTGACCTACTCAAGGAAAGACAGGAGCACGAACTCTCCAAGGGCCCTGTCTCGGGCTCCTTGTGCAGGCAAGGCTCCAACAGACTTCAAAGGGAGTTCTGCCTAAGGAGAGAGGGCTGGCCTCGGCGCACAGGGGGTATCAGTTCTGTGGTCACGTTGCCATTAACATTTGGCGGACCTGGACCAGCAAATCCAAATAGCTCGGATACAAGTTTAAATGCACAGAGAGAGAAGTGTGAGAGACATTGGAGACCTGCTTGCAAACGAAACCTCAGAATTCCAGGAAAATGTCTCAAAACCAGAATCTTCATCTGTTATCCCAAAGTCTCAGGAGAGGAATCAGTGTGTGACGGCATAAAAAATAAAGCCAACACGGCATTCTGGTATAGCACACGGCACCTAAATTGTGCAATAAAGGAATCGTTTTCCACATTTAAACATTCATCAAAGGTTAGCCGCATTTTCCTAAATGAACTTCCAACCGTATTTTTGTTTCCATAAGGTTTTAACATACATGAATCCTGATTAGTGTAAGAGTCAAAATTATCAGATAATACTTACAGGAGGACCTGGGGGGCAGGAGCCGGGGGAGAGATGAAAAAGAGAGAAAGAGAAATTAGTGACTATGAATGTTAAAATTAACTAATAGATAACAAACCACCACCACCTCCTCCTCCTCCTCCTCCACCATCATCACCACCACCACCACCATCACCACCACCACCTCCACCACCATCATCACCACCACCACCACCATCACCACCACCACCACCACCATCACCACCATCATCCCATCATCATCACCATCACCACCATCACCATCACCACCACCACCATCACCACCACCATCACCACCACCACCATCACCACCACCACCACCTCCACCATCACCTCCACCATCACCACCACCATCATCACCACCATCACCACCACCATCATTCACCACCACCACCATCACCACCACCACCACCACCATCACCACCACCACCACCACCACCTCCACAATTCTAAGAACACAAAGGAGACTCGGAAAACAGATTTCTTTATATCATAGACCTTTGAGATGACAGAAATAAAATGAATTGATAGCCAAATTGTGCACAGAATTTGAACAAACTTTCAGGCTCTCCAAGGCCTGTTCATGTGAAGCTGAGAGGTCCATGACCCTGAAATAAAACTGTGTAACACATGAGAGCCTACGTAACATTCGAGTCAGGAGAATCTTGACTGCTGCAGAGGACCAAGCTCGATAAACACACTGAAATCAGCAGGGCCCAGCGTTTGTTGAAGGCTTCCTGGAAGAACATCCTTTCTTCACTGTTTCTGCCAATGAATAAAAGCTCAGTCCCAGCGCCTCTATGGGTGTCTTTAAAGCAGAACACAGGCAGGAACTGAGAACATTCCTGTATTTTGCGCACTATTTGCTCCAAACACCACCTCTCTAAGTAACTCGGCAGTAGGAAGGTGGCTTTATCTCCTCACAGGACTTCACATATGCACACAATTGCCTTCCTCTTCCTTCCTCCTCTTTCTTTTGAAAAAAGATCATTCTGGTGACTGTCTGACAACAATGTTTTGTCATTTCTTTTCCCTCAAAACTACCTGGGGACGGGGAGAGAGAGGACCAGTTGGGGGAGGAAGCACAGGGCGGGGTGGTAGGGGACAAATGAGAACAAACGATCCTAAGCACATACACATGAAGAAGTGGTAATGAACCCTGTGACTCCACATGCTAACCTAAACATTCCGTTTTTAAAGGACATGATAAAGCCTCTACTGTGGACTCTGTCCTTTGTGAAGGGATACCCACCCAAGTTTCCAGCCATCAAGATTCAGAGAGGCTTATGGACAGCTCTTGAGAATACTCAGAACTCAGCGGCCCTCCTCCCCAGTTGGGGAATTTTCATAATTCCTTTCACTTTGCCGTCTTTTGTGAAAGGGACAGGGTAAATAAGATGTCCCAAATTCAGCCCATTGTATGACAAGCTAGGGTTCTACTATTTCAACACTCGGCCAGTGATTGTCTTAAATATTGGTAGGCTCTCCCATTAGGTAGTGGGAGATCCCATTTAAGAGCATGCTGGAGTCCCACATAAAGAAGAGCTGATGCTCTCTTAAGAAGCCATCTGGAGGGGCTGGGGATTTAGCTCAGTGGTAGAGCGCTTACCTAGGAAGCGCAAGGCCCTAGGTTCGGTCCCCAGCTCCGAAAAAAAGAACCAAAAAAAAAAAAAAAAAAAAGAAGCCATCTGGATATCAGCCCTCCTGGGATCTCAGACTTCCTCCAGCTAGAACAGTAACTGACCTCTCTAACTGCTCCCTCTTAGTTCCAAAAATATCTTCATTGGCCTTTGCTGTTTCATTTTAGCTGTAGGAATTCATCCCACAAACTATTAGAGTGGGAGTCAGACAAACGATTGCAATAGCCCTGGCTAGCTAAGTTGGCTGATCTATCATTTCCTCAATGGCAACATGGAAACTCCAGACAGATCAGTGATGCTGCTCTTACCACTGAAGCTCTGCGGCTGTATCTGGAGTCACTCCCACAGTCTGTAAGAACAGCACAGCAGTTTGATACACTGTGCCAGTTCCTTAATAGAGCTTTCCAAGAGTGCTGACACAAATAAATAACCCCACACTGGCCACCCCAGAGAGGACACATGGTAGTGCTGCTATACCACATATGGGTGAGAACCCCACTAAGGAATGCAGGACAGAACGGTTGACCTTGAGCAACAAGCAAGCTAAAACTGAGGGGGCTTAGTTATTAAACCCTAATGGACAATGTTTCCAATGCTTCTTTCTTAAGAGTTCTCTATAATAAGGATTTTTCCTTAAATTCAAGCTCTATCAACTGTCAAGCATATACACACCTTCCAACAAGGCACTATCACTATTAATTAATGGGAACAAATATAGCTACTGCACCAGAACTTGAGTCACACAGGGCAGACACTCACCAGATTCTCCTCTTCGGCCTCTCTTCCCTCGTTTCCCTGGAGGACCTAAAACATAAAGGATACTTTGTAGCATAGTTTCATTTCTTTTCCTGATTTTATAAGGGTTGCTACATAATTCCTATGTCTTTGTTCACTGTTTTTCCCAACCAGCTTCAAGAAAGGGACCAGAGGGTGAAGAAGGCCATTACTCTTCTGTTTCAGCAAAGCTAAGCTCTATTTCATCCCCAAAGCTGGTCTAAACAACGTCTACTCAACTATCTACTGAAACATACTTAAGAGTCAGAATTTCTTTCATCCCATTTACATTCTATCAATACAGAAAAGATTTGCTAAACAAGCAGTTGAAATGTCATGTTTATTTTCCGAAGGTCTCAAAGTATAAGAGCCAAATCTATATAACTTTTTGTTTGTCTTCAGTCAGGTTCAATGTGATTCTTCTGAAAGTATTAGGATGGCAATTAAACACATACACAAACAGGAAGACAGCTGAAAATACCTCTGTTAAATGTGGATATAATGGAATTCAATGAGTATCACGCAGATAAATTTATGACCCCCATTAAGTACGTTACCTGTAGGTTATAACTTTAAGTCTGTTTTCTTCTAGGGAGACAAGCTCATTCTCGCTTAATGAACAGTTAGCTATAATGATGATGTCATTCAAAAAGTAGAAAACAAACACCTTGTTACTTCAGTGAGTTGCCTATAAAGACAGTCAATCTAGAATACATCAGACTTACTGAATCACATGCTAGCCATTTGCGCTTGAGGACATTGTTCCCAATTACACAGCTTCTGTCTGCATTTCCTTGGGTTAAAATAGCTTCTAGTGAATTATGGCTCCAGTGAACAGAAAAGCGTAATCAACCCACAATGAGGACTGAGGGCTTAGAATACTCACTGGGAGAAAAAGCCAAGGAAAACACAGCACGGCCTGCTGCTAAAGTCTGAACTGCTGAGTGGGGTCGATGACTTCTAAACTCCGGAAAGTTCCAGATACACAGCCGACTGTCATCATGAGTCTGACTTATCGGCTCCAAATAGACACAACCAGGAGCAGTGGAAACACTAGTGGGCCACCCAGCTTCCCTGTGCCCTGAGCCTCACACAGCAGAGGTATGGCCATCTGTGTTAATAGCAAAGTAAAAAAAAAAAATCAATAAGCAATAGTATCAGTTGAAGATGTTAGGAGACCCGGCTTTATAAGCAAAACCCAAAATATCAGTAGACTTTTGGATTTCTTTCTGTATCTTGGAATAAAGAGGAATTCCATGCACACTCGAGGCATTCTCAAAGATTGGGACAGAAAAATTAAGTAAGTAAATACTCACAGTAGGGCCTTACTATATAAAACATATAAATTTATATACTTGCCCAAACATTATACATACACAGACTCCAATATTTGTAACTCTCCTTTAAGATTAGAAATCAGACCTTTGTACTATAAAATCACTAAGCCAAGGAAACTCAGGAGGCCCACTTGTGATCGACATGGTTAACATTAGAAGCCACCTTTGGAAAGAAGAGACTTTTTTTTTTAAAGCAGGGAATACAGTAGCCCTAGAAACTGATCTAAGCTTCGACTGACAACCAAGAAAAACATGCATTTAAATTCACAGAAGAAACTTATGAATATTTACAGGAAAGGAGACACCATCAGAAACACCAGAGGCATCCTGACAGACTGCTCGCTTACTAATAAATAACTATTACTTATCCACTGGGAATTAACTTATTCTCTTTTTCTCCATGAAGATGCTCCCTTAAAACACTAAAATACATGAATTTAAAAATGATACTTTTTCTAAGTATTTTAAAGAGAGTCTAAACTGAACTAAAAAATATATCCTTAAAAGCTAAGAACTAAGAACGTATTCCATGAAGCAATGGCATCTTCTGGAGAAACCCCAAAGGCAGAGTGACACTATTTCTGAACAGGTCTTCCTTGAATAGTCAACCACCAATCCAGAACCAATCAAATGCCACAGAAACTGTGGAACGTAACGGAAGATAATGGAGCAGGAGACATCTGCAAGATGGCATCCATTGAAGGTAACAGGGCTTTTGAAGACTATCATAATATTTAAGAGACGGTGAGGCCAAACTACATTTTAAGATGAGAGTGTAAAATATCCTGAGCCCATAAAACACACACGGTTGAGGAGGAGTATGTTATAATGACAACTGGCAGCAGGCGCCTACAGTGGGCGACTCCTACCCTAACGTTCAGGAACTAATGAGCTGCAACGTCTAAGTATCTTGCTGACAGAGCAAACCAAAGTGTGACAGACAAGTACATGGGGCCTTGCCTCTGAATTTAGGATCGAAACCAAAAGCGAAAAACAAAATGGAAGAGACGAGCCAATGAGAAACCTCTCTTCTCCTCAAAACTTGTAAGGCTGGGAAGCCAGCCGACAGAGCCAGCATTCTCTGTGAGTTCAAAGTTAGCCTAGTCTACAGATCCAGTTCCAGGATAGCCAGGGCTACATAGGGAAACCCTGTTTGAGAGCGAGAAAGAAACAGACAGAGAAACAGACACACACACACATGAGAGAGAGAGAGAGAGAGAGAGAGAGAGAGAGAGAGAGAGAGAGAGAGAGAGAGAGAGAGGAGAGAGTAAGTTGATAAAAAGATCACACCTCATGGTAAGGTCCTTTATCGATTTGGTGTTTGGTTTTGATGCGGTGAGAGGTCAGAATCTGGGTGTGGGATTCCTCTCTACAGATAATTTGTCAGGAAGCCCCAGAAGTCTCCAAAACAGCCCAGGCTGTAGACATTGCTGTTGATGACCCACCAGAACTACAAAGTAAGACCACGCTGCTGGAGACAACACATGCTTTGGATTCAGAGATTCCAATCTTAAACTGCCAAGGAAACTTGCTCCATGCTGGGCCAACTGGGAGGTGCTAGGCAGGCTGTTGGAGGGAAGACGGCATCAACGGTCTTACCCAGCACTGGACCTTGCATACTACAATATTTACTGTGCCAACTCTTACAATAGTGATACAGCAGCTCTGAGTTAATTAACCATTTTCTGACTGGATCTGCAACTTGCTGCACAAGAAAGGAGGTCTGTTCCCAGTACTGTAATTCTCACCAAAAGTCCATGGCTAAGGAACTCTTAGAGACTAAGCCTTAGTCACGAGCGTAGGACCTAGGATTGTTATTTTTGCTGAATCCCCACGCCACCAAAATACTTTCTAAATATTTATGTTTATAACCATAGTCATTGCCTGCTCTCATTGGGTCAGGTAAGCTTCCTTTTGCAGTGGACAGAAGTCAATAAGAGACTGATGACTGACTGTTCGGACCTAATAACAGGAGGTGGAAGTTTATATGAACTCTACCACCACCAATGCTTGAGGAACACTGTGAAAGAAGACTCGGAAAGGACTTTAAGAACCAGAGGGTGGGGTGGGATAATAATGCTGTTTTCTAGGCCTGACAGATGCTGTAATAATGAACCCTCAGCAGCTGCAGTTGCCAGCACAAGACCTACACAAGCCCAAGCCAGCCCAAATCCATCACAGAGAGGACACAGATGGGGCGGATGAGCCCCCCCCCCCGCCCCTTTACTGAGGAGCTACAGGCTATGGATGGCTTCTAGGAGAGAGAGTCATTCTTTATCAGAGATGAGGCAACTGATGTTTCCCAGGCTCCAGCAGGTGGCCTACACCCATGCACTTATGGGCAGATCTGACTGGACTCATTGGGCTATTTGTCTTAAGTGCCCCATGAAGGAGACATCATGGGGGATACTCAGGGGAGTTGGAGTAAAGATGGGGGTTAGATATGATCATGTTTCATTGTAGGAAGGTATGAGATTCTTAAATAAGGAATTTTAAAGCCTGGAAAGTGACAGTCCTGGGGAATTCTTGAATTACTAAATTAACTCATACTGTGATTCTCATTTTAATCAACAAGACATTTTCAAGAAGTTGACTCTCATTAAATTGTCTTGATTGAAATAGGTTTTTTCCTTTTCTTTTATTGAATATTTTCTTTATTTACATTTCAGATGTTATCCCCTTTCCTGGTTTCCCCTCTAGAATCCCCTATCCCCTTCCCCTCCCCCAGCTTCTATGAGAGTGTTTCCCCACCCACCCACTCCCTCCTGTCTCTCTGCCCTGGCATTCCCCCACACTGGGACATCCAGCCTTCACAGGACCAAGAACCTCCTGTCCCATTGATGCCTGACAAGGCCATCCTCTGCTACATACAGGGATGGAGCCATGGGTCCCTCCATGTGTACTCTTTAAAAACTAGTAGGCTTTTCCATTCCAAACTGAGGGATGACAAGCCAGCCAAGCAGGAAACGGAAGAACAAAGACAGACACCGGAAAAGGATGCTTATTCACTGAGTTTGGCAAGGGCCTTGCAAGAGAACGTTCAGTGTCTTCTATCAACAGAAAGACAAGTCTCTGCGAAAGGAACTGGTTTCAAGAATAAAAGTGGGAAGAGACAGAGACAACGCCAGGGAAATCTCCAAGCAGGGACTTCACGAAATGAGGAAGGAAACATATAAACAGACGGGGACAACCAGGACCGATCATTCTTCAGGGCTAGTAGATTCAGGACAATGAACTCAGGCCTCGGGGGGGGGAGAGGGAGAGGATCTTACAGTCTTTGCAAAACTGTAATAGACAGACTGAGACAAGGCAGAAAGTGGTTGTTAAAGACAGCCGTAATGCTAATGCTCTTTAAGCTGGTTGGTAGAAACTCAGCTGTGGGCAGACCCGGCTTGTCACTTTCACAGTAACGCCTCTTAGAAAAAGTCAGCTTTTCTGACTGACCTGGCTAGTTTTTGTGACAACTTGACACGAGCTAGAGTCATCTGAAAGGAGGGAACCTCAGTGGAGAAAATGCCTCCGTAAGGTCTGGCTGTGGGCAAGCCTGTAAGGCATCTTCTTAAATAGTGATTGAAGAGGCTGGAGAGATGGCTCAGCGGTTAAGAGCACCACCACCTGATCTTCCTTCCAGAGGTCCTGAGTTCAAACTCTAGGCAACCACATGGTGGCTCACAACCATCTGTGATGGGATCTGATGCCCTCTTCTGGTGTGTCTGAAGAGAGTGATAATATACTCACACATATAAACAAATAAATCTTTTTTAAAAAAATAGTGTTTGACGTGGGAGGGCCCAGCCCATTGTTAATGGTGGCATCACTAGGCTGGTGTTTGAGAAGAAAGCAGGCTGAGCAAGGGATTATGAGCCAGCCAGTAAGCAGTCCCCCTCCATGGCCTCTGCATCAGCTCCTGCCTCCCTGTACCTGTTTGAGTTCCTGTCCCGACTTCCTTCTACAATCAACAGCAAAGGAAGTCTAAGCCAAATCAACCCTTTCCTCCCCCTGCTGCTTTTGGTCACCGTGTTTCATCAGAGCAACAGAAACCTTAACTAAGACACTGGCCCACAAGACTAACTCTATTTGAACACTTCTAATGGGCACTGGGAGGGTGCCGCTAGATGTGAGTCTAGACGTGTCTCTGTGTCTTCGTGTGCCTTTGAGGGTAGAAGACTGCTGGAGGCAACCGAACACTCCTGTCTCATGAACTTACCAAACTCGTCTAATCTGACCCCCATGCCTTGCATCTGTTAACTCCTCTCCTGTCAGTGTTTCAAAATGAAGCTTAAGAAAGCTCTCTTGGTACTCTAAGAAGACATTTTCACATAGCTTTGTTTGTACCTCATACTTTTTTTTTACTTCTTATAAACATGTACATCTTAGAAGGGTAATTTCCAGAAGCTTGGGTAGTCCTGAAGTACATTAAGGGAAACGGGGGGGGGGGGGGACCCCTCAACAATGTCTGTGGGCAAACAACCCACGAATACACTCTTGCTTAAACTTCTGCAGGCAGAAAAATAGAGATGTGAAAGCAAAGAGCTAGAGACAGAGCCACAGGTCATAGGGAAGACAAGTAAGGAGGGCCTCACAGACGCAGAAGGCCTCTTGGCACAGTCACGTGGGAGCAGGGAGGCCTGCAGGAGACGTGAGTGCGAGCCAGGACGCTCCTCCAGGCCAGACCCCTGGACTAGGACTCTAGCAGCTGAAGCTGGCTGTCGGGAAGCACCTCTCTGTCCGCAGAGGGTTATCCTTCCTGGAGCACCCTCTTCATCCTCAGCAGGCTAAATCAGGGCTCCCTTCAGATCTTTGGATTGACCTGACAAGTAGTCACAAAGCAGTTTCAGAATCTTTCCCACAGGCCTCGCTTGCTCACCTGGCGCCTCAAATTCCTTCATGGCATCCCAAAACTTTTCGTTCCACTGTTAGAATCAAGAGGTTTACACAGCAAATGACTGAAGGAAGAATGCTGACTAAAATGTATTCCCTCTAGGATCGTAGAATGTCTCTGTCACAGCGCACCCAGGAGCTCACACACAACCTGAACAGTTCCACACCATGAGCGACAACCAGGGCACCCTGGCTGCAACTTAATCAGCTAAAGCGGGTTTATAAAGGTCCGCCCTTCAGTCTGTGTTCTGGACAAATTCCCCCACAGCAGACAAGGACCCCTCATTCCACACTTGGTGCTGTGACTTGTCCTGCTGCGGCTCATTGATAGGCCCACACGCTGCAGACTGAGAGGTTGGACCAGCGAGCAGAAACTTCCCAGGATGCTTCACGGTGCGGCTCTCCAGCCTTGTGGAGGCTGACCTTTGAGCTTTACTCTTAGTCCCCAGCACTGTGGATACGCAGTCTAAGGTCATCTCTAGCAACTGGCCCAGAGCTTCTTACCTCTCATTATGGTTGGAAAGAATACTACAGGGTCTGTTTGGTACGTGTCCCTTCTGGGCAGGTAAAATTTGTAAACAAACAGTTCTTTTGTATGACTCATGAGACGTGTTTCCCGCTATTTGTCCCTACCAGCGTGTGTTCTGCCTTATGTGATACAGGCTTGTTTACCTTACATGTGTGTTGTTTTGTTTCAAATTCCCTCAAGTTTCTAACCTTTACGAGACAACAATCCATGAAAGAAAGGTATCTGTGATAAATAATACACAATTTAAAGTTACAGTGGGGTCCCACAACTCAAGTATTCAGACATGCAATACTTACTTGTTAATTCATCCGGACAAAACAGTTGGGGTTGAATGTCAAGGATTAATCCTTGCCTTGTACACGACAGGCAAGTACTCTGCCATTACGCTAGACCCTCAATGCCAGTGTATATTAAGAGTCCATTTTAAAAGATAGAGAAGTATCTTTTCTCTTAAAATGCAAGAGATAACCTCACAAATGTTTCACGGGCTCCATTCTTATACACGGTTAGACTAATAAAAATATATAAGTCAATAACCTGCCAGTAAAATTGTTCACTGTATTATATGGTAGTTTTGCTTAATTTTTATTTGAGATAGTATCTGACTGCACAGGCTGGCCTGGAATTTGCTACAGAACCTAGGCTAGTCACAGGCACCCATCCTCTTACCTCAACCTTCAAAATACTAGGATTAGAGCATGATTCACAGACGCAGGCTGTCCTTCAGTTGTAAACAACAAACAGGACGCCGTGAAGCTGCTATTTTTATGTCCTAAGAAGATCATATGTTTTTAATAAGCTGTGAACAGCTACAGTCATGGCCTTTACAACTATAAAAGTTGTTCCTTCAAAGTTCTTTGAGAACTTTTTAAAGTAAGATATACCAATATTTAATTTTGCAGGTTTTTTTTTAAAAAGTGTTATTTTCAAACTTTTATGGGAAAATTTGATAACTCCATATAAAACTTGTAAAACCTAAAAAAATTAAAAAATTATGCGCACTGAACGAAAATTTATTTTGATTTATTTGTTTTGTTGGTTTTGTTTGTTTTTGCTTTTTTAACACATGGGAGTCTAGTTCAGTGGCAGAGTGTTTGCTCTATGTGTGCTAAACCCTGGGTTTGATTGCTTGTACTCCACTCCCCACCTGACCCCACCCCATCTTCATCAAACAAATGTGATCACTGGAAGGCATTAAGAGAGGAAAAGAACTCTCTTAAGTGCCAGATAAATGTAGACTCACTAACAGTGGACTGTCTAAAGTCAACAGAGAGGTTAAATACATATTTAGCCTTTAAACTTAAAATACAATACATTCCTGGGAGAGAATCCAAAAACAGTTTAAAACTCACTGGTCTAGAAGGAAATGGAGCAGTTATTTCAGAAAACACTTACTGGGTGAATTCTTAAACAGCAACTATGCCTTTCTGGCAAAGGAAAATTTTTTATTCTATTCACAGAAACTATCAGAAGAATGTCTCTTGCTTTACCTGTTCATTTTCAAGAAAGTAGGGATCTAATAAAAATCATTTATAATGTTTTAAATAAACACAGGGGGCACATCAGAACTGTAGCAAGTATAGCTCTCCCAGCTTCCCTATGAGAGGCTGACTTTGATTTCTGATCTATTTCTCAGGTCCCAATCTCCTAGGCTCCCTATCAGCTACTCCCATAGCTACTTATAGCTAGGAGCACAAACACACACACACACACACACACACACACACACACACACACACACACACACTCCAACTGGAGACTCAGAAGAACGTACTAGAAACTACTGTACAAACAATAAAAGAAAGGTATTTCTAAACCCAGGGCAAGCAAACTATTAAGGCTTCAACATAGATTCTTCCCATCTAGACGTGGAATTCCAGTAAATTGTTGCTGTTTTTAATATCGAGAATAATAAATATGGAGCCTCCACTGGAATCTTCTCCACTGTAAACCATGTGATCCTGAAGTTCTATGACCAGAACGGGGGCTGTCGGAACACAATTGTTATTTCTAGTATTCTGTACCAACACACAACGTGTTTCATTAGAGTGTTTTGCTCCATGATCTTTTAGGGGATTTATCATGACAGCTTTTTTTTAAAGCTTGTATTTGCAGGGGAGAGAGCTGCAAGACATCAGGGCATAGGGGCAGAAACGAGGCATGCATCTTTGTAAGATTGTGTACCTACTAACAAGGGTGGTCACATGTCTACAAAAGGTTAGTTACCAAGTTCACAGGAGAAATAATTAAATAAACCTTTTAGATTACATGTTTTTAGTGGAATCTGTGATGGCTGGCAAATCTTTTAAAGGATTTATAAACAGAAAGAAGGAACCAGATACACAATGAAGATAAATGGTGATTTGAATTCCTTTATTTTATAACTTGATTATCATGAAACACTTTGATGTAATGAAGTGGTTTTAACTAGGTAGGTCATTGTACTATGATGCCCTGTGGCATTTGAGGGAAAAAAAAACAGTAAATGTTATTACAGTAAATACAGTAGCAACTGTAATTGTATCTGCTTTATCTCTCCTGGTTTTCTGTTTGTTTGTTTTTAATTTAACAATAGGTAGGTATTGGAAGTCCAAGAATGGAGTCATGTGAGAATTCTGACTGCTTGTAAGAAGACAAGAGTCTTGTGACCACAGGTTCTTCAAACACAGAGCTGTTCTTGGGATGATTTTTGTGCTCCTCCCAGGTGTAGTGGACAGGAATGAACTTACTTCAGGCTGTTGATATCCATGTGCCTCCATGCAAAAACATGTTTTTGCCATGTACAGCCTGTCCCTGTGACTGTACACTTAAATCAGGTGACACTTCTTAACTCTCACAGTATAAATTGTCTGATGCTCAGAATAAAGTTGGCTATTGCCTGAGACTTTAGTCCATCTAACTTTTAGGCCCTATTTTAGGTTCACACTGCCTACTAGATCAGTAAACATGGAGGTCTTTTAAACCATGAAAGAAACCACCCCAATTAAGCTGATTAGGGGATATGAAGTAAATTTCCTAAACAAAGAGTTATTGTGTAACGTCTGTTCAATAGACTACATTTCACATATACTTTTCTTTTATCCTTATCTCTATTTGAGTGGCAATGAAAATGAAGAAACTGGGATTTTAATCCATTTGACATGACCTATATTCTACCCGCATGCCTATTTGTGCGTATGTCTGACCTAATCGGGCTCAGTCATCTCCCGTGAGAGCCACCTCATTACGCAATCGCTATTAAGGAATCGTTAGGTTCTACTGGCTCACTTTGAAGTCAGTTGCTAATATTAGAATGAGGACGGATTACTATGAAGATATTAAATCCTCTGGCCGCATGAGTGAAAGCGACTGTTCTCTGAGTGTGTTAGGGGAAGATAGACGTGGGCATGTCTAAAGCAATTCTTGACTATTAAAACATCTGAGTGCTCATGCTATTAGCGCTGCACGGGAATATTTAGTTCCTTTGCATGTAGATATTTAGTTCCTTCCTAGGAGGACAGAGGGAATAACATTAACCCATCTCTAACGATGTCACACTGCCATGTTGTATGCTAGTCACTCCCAGACAGGGAAGCAGCAGCCCGGCAGAGAGGAGACAGCCTCATTGACCCAAAAGCAGTATGGAAAGACTTGAGACACAATGGAGTAAGGCAAAGCCAAGCACACGTAACCATGCCCACTACAGCTAACCATGCAGTCACTGACTGAGGCTTTCCATTTGAAATAGGACTGGACCAGGACAGCTGGCAGAGGTCCTGAAGCCTCCATTCAAGTTGAAGACGTTCGGAGATTCTCCAGGAAGTAACAGGAAGGAGCTAAATATTGACTAGCCAGACGATGACCTCAAGAAAGCCATGTGGTGGAAAAACTAACTGGACAGGAAGGGCAATTATAGGTCTCCCACAGAAGCCAAGGTTCATGGTGATAAGAGGTAGGAATACCAAAATAAGTAATACTTCATGTGGCGAATCAAACTCACACACCTGGATGGATGTGAGGAGCAAATAGGCAGTAAAAAGGCGAGGGCAGTCTCTACATTAGAGCCTCGTAGACTAAATGATGATGGATGCGCTGGTAAGTTCAACAAAGCGTCCTTCCGTTATGGTCACAATCATCAGGTGTTAGCCTTGGAAGCAGTGAGAATACCGGCATGCTAATACCAGGTAACCCCCTGCAGAGCGGGTTCCTCTGTGTAAGACGAGATGCACCGGCCTTTAGAGTTAAAAATGCATCTGTTAGAGAGCACTAGTTTTTGTGTTTGGAACATAGAGCAGCTGGAAACCAGTTTCACGAATGTGGTTATGAAGTTCTACCCAGAGAGCAGATAATAATGTGGTGATAATATTATAGCCAGCCTGTAGCAACAAACCCTAAAACGGAGTCCAAATCTGCTGGGGTTACTTATGCCTTTCTACTGACAAATTTCAGCCATGAAATCTTTTCAGCTATTTCCACTGACACGTGGTGCCTCCTTTCAGAATTCCCACCAAGAATATTGATCCGAGCCATCTTTGAAATGAGGGACCCATGCCCCTTGCTATTGTTAAGTCTTACAGACTCTTAAATATGTCATCTGCAACATGAAAGGACTGCCCAGAACTTCGTGTGGCCTTCAAATGCCATGATTCTTTGAGAGACAAAACACATTTCCTTACTAAACAACCACCCTTTTGCTCTCTAGAGCTCACAGTAGTAACCCAAGGTCCAACAAGTATAACCACCAAAAACGCCAGTTAAGTCTGAGGAGTTGCCAGCAAGTGAGCGAGCAGTTAATTCTACGAGTATTATAGTGGTAGCCAGTGTCTGAGCAAGAAGAGGGTACGAGTGGGACAGCGGAGTGTCCAATGCAGTGAGTGGTAAGAAAGCCGGCCAGAGCTCACAATTCCATTGGGTTGACAAAACTGTAGCAAGAAGTAGGGGGTGGTAATGAACGGGAGCAATTCTCCGTGCTTCCTGTGGGCTCTTCCGACCCCTTGGACTGATGGCTGCAGCTGAGAAATTCCAAAGGGATTGAGGAGGGGAAGTGCTCAGGCTGTGATTGCAGGAACACAAATCCCTCTGGAGCCCCAGTCATTCTCCCTGGGCACATGCAACCGTGAAGCCCAGTTGTTTGATCTTGCTACTCCTTCTGCTCCCTCATAGAGAAATGGGAGGCTCTGAGGAGGCGGGGAGGCCTGTATTCAGTTGTATCACGAGTTGTGATAAGCAACAGCCAGCCTCTGGTCATCAGTATAATCCGACAGGGCGACTTCATGTTCTCGGACAGTGGAATGAACTGTCATCCGTGTGTATTCTGCTGTGTGTCTTGTGCTATGAAATATCACTGCAGTAACCCGAATAACACCCAAGGGCTGATAAAGTCCTTTACATATTTTATCAACACATGTGTCTGTTTACAAAACAAATTCCATTAATTCTACTCCATTTCCTAGAAGACAGAATAACCAAACACCGCTAATGTAGAAGCAACCATGTCCAGATAGCTGTTAAATAACTTTCATTTTTATTTAAAGACTCCAGTTTGGTCACCGGGGCTGAGCTTTACCTGACAAGGAATTCTTTAAGATGACAGATTAGAAGAATTCAGGTTGGCAGGATGTCCTATTTTAATTTCACAGCAGCAATCACCGATGAACTGCACTTTGCTCAGATCAAAAGCAGCCCCTAACTACCCTTTGGAGGGCTGGAAGAGGTGTGGAGCCCCCATATGCTGTCAGTCATGTGAACCCAGAGCCTGAAGCTGGGCAGAATCCCTGTCAAAGCCCCCTTTACACGTTCCACCTGCCCTGGGGTGAAGCTCACATCATCTGAAGCTAGGCTCAGCGACAGCTGCAGCGTCTTACTCGGTGCAGTTAAAATAAGCAGTAACCTAGAATTATATGACAAGTGTGTGTGTGTGTGTGTGTGTGTGTGTGTGTGTGTGTGTGTGTGTGTAAATGTGGAGGCCAAAGGTCAACAGTAATGTCCCTTCTCAAAAGTCATCCACCAGGTCTCTCATTCACCTGGAGTCCTCCACACAGGCTAGACTAGGGCACAGTCTTGCCTGTGTCCTCCTTCCAGCTCTGGAATTACAGGTGCAAACCACCCACACCCTCTTTCAGATGGGTTCTAATCTTCATGCATGCACAGCAAACACTTCACTCACTGAACTATTTCCCCAGCCCCTGAACACTCCTTTTTAAATGAAGTAAATGAATACCAAACCCAGATGTGCCACAAGCCCGCACTAATAAAGCACTGGTTCTAAGGCAGTTTGAGAACACGCCATCACCTAGTAGTCTCTACTCTTCTCTCAGATGTTGACCATCTTGCCACTTTCCTGAAGACACTGGATCTCTACACAAAACATGCACTAAAAGGAATATTTAGCACCTCAAAGCATCTGTCGAACTCCCACCCTTCAGCCTGTCCTGTGACCTGTGATGTACATGGTTGACTGGTGACCGTAACGTGCTATGTGGCAATAGTTCACCACACTGCGGTTTTCCATCACTCGTTACTGGAGTTCTTGAGATGCCACACTGTGATTGTTTATTGACCAGCCTGCTTCTAGCTACTGTTCTCATACAACTGAGGGCAAGGAGCCGACTGATTCACCTCTGAGCCCTACCGTCAAGGAAAATGAAAACACATTGCTAGTTTGTGAATCCCTATCTATGAAAGGATGGATTTAAAGCAAATCTGAGTGCATCCTGCCGTTTTGATGTTTTTTCAAACAAAGTTGTGTTTATTCTTACGCGCAATTTATGGTTCCTTCTAAGAATTTCCTTACACACAGGTGTGGCCTTTAGGACTTCTTTGGCTTTCACACAGAAACACAGTAACCCTGAACCACCAATCCTAAGAGAGCTCTGAGCATCTGAGCTCCTCCTCCTGCTCCTCACCTGTAGAGTGATAATATTTGCATGAGACCATCCTATGAGCACACAAAGAGCAATGGGAAAAGAAGCTTCAGGGTCTCAGGTGTGGTTCTGTACACCTTTAATCCTGGCACTCAGGAAGGAGAAACAGGTGGGACCCTACATATAGGAGGCCAGTCTGGTCTACATGGGGAGTCCCATAATAGTCAGGCTACATTGTAAGACCTTGTCCAAAAGAAAGAGAAAGAAAGAAAGAAAGAAAGAAAGAAAGAAAGAAAGAAAGAAAGAAAGAAATGAAAGGAAGGAAGAAAGGAAGAAAGAAAGGAGGGAGGGAGGGAAGAGGGAGGGAGGGAGGGAGGGAGGGAGAAAGAGAGAGAGAGAGAGAGAAAGAAAGAAAGAAAACCTTTTCACCTGACTCACTACAGTAGCTGTTAGCTTACAGGTGGTCCACCAGGCTCCTCGACGACGGCCTACGTCACCTGCTGCTGCTGTCAGGCGCCCCAGGTGTGGCTGTGTATAAAAGGATGGCTCACCACTGTTCCAGCACTCTCTGTTCCCACATATTCCCAGCTGGCCCTCCCTGTGCCCCATCAGCTTCTCTGCCCTCATGACTCAGCTCCTGTCTGCCTGTCTGCATGCCCACTCGTCTGTCTCTACCCCTTCTCCAGGTCCTTACTCCCTTCCTTCCCCCCAAATAAACCCCCTTATACCAGATCTGTCACATGGGCCTACCGGGTTCCCCCTGCTGTATTATATTTCATAACAGTAGACATTTTTAACTCTTTTTATATAAGTATTTTGTGTGACACACTGGAAGAGGGCATCGGATCCCATTACAGATGGCTGTGAGCAACCATGTGGTTGCTGGGAATCGAACCCAGGACCTCTGGAAGAGCAGCCAGTGCTCCTAACCGCTGAGCCATCTCTCCAGGCCCAGTAGACATTTTTAGAATGTGCATTTTGCAAATGTCCACACCTTCTGAACACATGCTTTCAATGAGAGGGGAGTCCACTACCCCCACCCGGTGGCCTACCATACCAGCTTTAATTGGGAATATTTCAATTCAAACATAGTTCAAGTCTTTGGGTTTTACAATTTTAAAAAAAATGGTGGAAATATTTTGATCTCTACAGCGGTCTAAAATTAGAACCACAGCGTAGGTTCCTTCTCCCAAATGGCCAGTTTTCATGCCAGACAGGAACATCTATTTGGTTTCACTGACGGCCATTTAGGACATGGGGAAGCACAGTTGAATAGCTTCTTTACAGGGGAATGTATTCTTCATGCTCTAGGGCAAAGTTTTTGTTTTCCTTTCCAGGGAGTAGTTTGTGCACTATGTTTAGGCCACACATGAAAGTAATCTTGCCCCGTGAGACGGCCTTTGGCGGATGCTGATTGTTTTGAAGCCAAGATCATGGTAATGATTTAAGAAGGAAAAGAAGCAGAGGGGGATGGAAGGAAGAGGTGGAAGAAAGAGGATTAAGGAGGTGAAAACTTTCCCCAGCCAGCTCAACAGAAAGTACGTCTTGGAAAACTGAGTGGAGCAGCCAATCGCAAAACCAAAGGAACCACCACTGCGCATGCTTTAGCTGGATTCACAAAAGGGATGCCAAACCCAAGACCTGAGCTTCCAAGTCCACGTCCCACTCTTCTACTCAACACCCAGAAGCACACGGGGTCTGTCCCCGCTGCTTTCAGGGCTCCCGGAGGCCAGCTGTGGAGGACTTCAGTAGCTTGGATGCCGGCCAGCGAAGCAAGCCCCATGCTGGATTTGGGGAAGTAATCCCCCCTATTATTGCTTTTTCACAGGTGGACACCTGCCCTGTCCTTTGACCAAAGCCTGACGACATATTAAAGGCCTCCCAAACTCAACAGAGCGCTTGGATCAGAAAGAAAACGATAAACGCAACAACGGAGCGCCCGCCGGTAATGAGTGAGCAGGATATTTAGTCTAGGCAAGCAGCACTAGCAGCAGATTTATCATTGGTGACAGGCAAACCAAAGGCGGGGAGGGAGAGAAGAGGAGGAAAGAGAAAGGGGTGAAAGCGCACACCCAAGGTTTTAAGAGTTGTCAAGCTGTCAGAAGCAAGTTTCCTTGTAACTGTGCTGTGGTGAATCAGATACGTTTCTACGTTTCTACACACTGACTGAAGATTTAAAGAACAAACAAACAATTCAGCCTGAGCTCAATGAGGTTCGGGAGTTGTCTCCAGCGGCGAGGGGTGATTCCCTCTACATGTGACTTATCAGAGCGAGCGAGCGAGGGGGGGGACCAGATCTCTCTAATTGATCTTACTCGAGCATAGGATGTAAAGGAAGAATGAACCAAACAAAGGGGGGGGGGTGTTGTGACATAACTGGCTCCCAGTACAGGAAAGCATTAGCAAACCAGTCACAGTAGACAGTGAGATTATATTGGAGAAGCATGGGCTGTGGCTAACAGCCGGGAAATAGCAATCCCTGTACTTGATACTCAACTGCTCTAAGAATATATAAATATTAAAATTTCGATATTTTTTTTTTACTCACCAGGGTAACGACAGACATCCACAAAAAAAGGGGGGGCTATTTAAAGCCAAGAGTACTTAATTGCTTTTAAAATGTGGTTGTCCCTCATGCCAACTTTAGAAGACTTCTTCAAGTCAGAGCATCTGGGACTTACTCACTGAAGGACTTCCCAGGAACTGAGCTAAAGTGCAAAGATGAATGTCAGAGCGGGAGGGTGGCAAGAATGGCAAGGAAGATGGGGGGGGGGGCAGCAGAACCTTCGCTGCGATCTCAGGAAGAACAGTCTGACCTCCGTGACTCAAGACACGTGCAGCTCCCTATCCTTTCTAGGAGACAGACAGGACACATGGGACCCAGTTGGCTTCTAAACATGTGAAAACACACTTCCATGTGTTCCTACAGGTTCCATGCTTCAACAAAAGCAAGGTAACGATGTCATAGAAAAACTAGGTAAATTAAAAGAAGTCATTATATGTGAATGCTTCGCTTCCCTAACATGGGCATTGCTGACGTCAGCATATTTTCACAGCCACGTATTTGATGTGCTTGTTTCCCGTGTGTGACATTCTAATCTTCTCACTTCTTGCACCCTTCAGCATCATCCACGTTCTTCCGTTGTTACCTCTACTCTCACTCACTTTCTATCCATAACCATATATAGGTAAATAATTTATTTTGAGACAGGGTTTGTCTTAGAACTCGATCAATCTGTAGAACAAGCTGGCCTCAAACTCACAGAGATCCTCCTACTTCTCCCTCCCGAGGACTGGGATGAAAGGCTTGCACCACCGCCACCACCTGATGATGCTTCTACCTACAGTAAATTATACAGTCCTCACAGATTTCACCCTTGAATATCGTGTTGACCCACATTTGACTATGGCTAACAACATAAAAACATCCCTGTACTTACAGAGGTCCAAGACACGTATACTATCTAATCTTGCTGTTCGGAGTGCTAAGATTTCAAGTCTGCATACACGTACGCTGGCACGTAGTTATCTTATAACTTTCAAACTTCAACTTGCCAGATGAGAACTGTTACCTCACTCTAGCAACATCTTCTGCACACTGGGCTTAGCCTTTAGAGCTCACTTCCTTGCCTGCAGCCTCAGGAGGGTGAGTTCTGGGGTGATGAGTAGTCTTTCTCTCCTTATAAGCTGGATTTTGAGGTTATTCTTATCACTAATGTTTTCTGTCCCAAGTGGAATACAGACTAGACAGATCCTAGAAATCCCAGAGGGTGGGAAATTGTGTTCTTGTCCATTCCAGGATCAATATGGGTCTGACATGCCTGTCCTGTCTGAAGTCTGTAACACAGATTCACATTCTCAGCTTGCCGGGCCTTCAGCGTGCTGCTTTGTCCCCCCCCCCTTCTTCTTTCTAAAACCTTTGAAGACTCTGAAATGACAAACACCATGACCACTGCACATCCCCAACCTCACCAAGATGTCTTATTTCTCAATACTTGATGTTGCAATCAGCCCTACAGCTGCCAAGCTCTTCCTTGGCCAGATGTGCTCTTGCGGTTGCATAAACTCTATAGGGGGCCCACATAAAGCTTCAGCCTGCTCAGCACTACCCCACCACAAGCTGCCCTAAGGCAGCAGCGACACAGGGTGAGATTTGATGGTGGATTCTCCATCTACCCTAGGTTCCAGCCTGGTACCTGCAAACAGGCTCAATCAGCTGGAAGTTTTCCCTGAAGACAGACTGAGGGGCTGGGGGTGGGGTGGGGAGAGGGACAGGGGTTGGGGGAGAAGAGCAGAGAGGAGAAAGGAAAGAAGAATGACTGGGTCTGGGATGGGTGGCGGGAGGGAGAAACAGATGGATCTACCAAGACCTCTTCCTCTTATTTCTGAGGAAATAAATCCTTTAATACTATCTAACTCCTCTCTGTCTCTTCCAGGGTGACTTCTCTCTTGAAATCACCAAAGGATTTTTGAAAGGCCAGAAACAAGCTCTGTACAGTGCATCAAGAGGAATATTGCACTATTAGAACCACAGGGAGGAATCTAAGGTCATGCTTTAAGCAAGCTGCCCCACTTGGTGTGTATTTGTGCAAAAAGAACAACACTTAGTTCCTCGGATACTCTTCATCTAGTGCTGGCTCAGAGTCCAGCTTGCGTGCGGATTGCCAGAGAGAGAGGGTTGAACACTCGGTTGCAACAAAGCATCCTTCAGAATGTCACAGTGCTTTCTGTGTGTGTGGTCCCTGGATGGTCCCTGTGCCTCGGCTCCTTTTAGCAGTAACTCACATAGGTTAAGATGCTATCTCGACTTCCCTGGTTGCTTCCCATAGAGGCTGGGAACACTCAATTCTTCAGTGTCTGCTCACAGATGGTATCTTCAAGGGTCTCTGTTATTTTGCTGTTCACTTTTAGATCTACTCGTTTTCCAGTGTCATTCCCATGACATCAATAGCCACCAATGAAAATTGTAGTTAATAAATAGAAACAAAACCGAAAGATATCCTTTTGCTGAGACGCTATTCAACCCATTTAAAAAAATGTTGACTGTATAATGGAAAGGTCAACCATTAATACTTGTGTGGCTGCACTAATTAAGGGATGAAACCATGTAGTTTTAGAAAATGCAACCCATTGTAACTTTCACCACAATATTTTATTTGAACGAGGAATAAGCAACTATTTTTAAAAATCCCCAAGGCTGCAAAATGTGAAGCTTGCAACAGTCCTGCCTATGATACAAAATGCTAACCCAGGTTAGCCAGCCCATAAAATACAAAGCATCTCCCAGCATTAACTGGATTCTTCTATGATTTATAGACAGCTGGGTTTCTGATGTGACTTAATAAAAGAACTGAAATTAACATACTATCCAAATGGGAGTGCTATGTATTAATCTAGTTATGGACACTTAATTGAACACCTCCATTGTAATAGTGCCTTTATTTAGGCATTTGGAGGATCTTAGCGTTAGGAAAGTCACAGATGCATGTCAAGAAGACAGGCTTATTTTTAGCATACGTTTATGAAGTTACTGCATGGTCACTGATACATCCAAGGCCCTAAGAAAGCAGAAACTTTTATAGTAGGATTAAAAGACTACATGGGATGCATAAAAAAAAAAAAACCCTCCTGATATGAGTTGAGTGTCTCCTCATTCACTGTTACACAAAACCACCCTTTGAAGCAATCTGGTAAGATGGTAATGTCTCAGGAGCTTTTGCACATTTGTATCCATGACAACAATACCCGGAATACAGGATATATAATGCCATGAGGATAGATGATTGAAAATCTAAGTGATAGAGATGGACCTTCTACTATGACCTTCTAAGGAGTCATGGGATTGCTTAGATGTCATCGGCACTCCACAGTATCAGGACAGGATTGCCACCCCACATCAGCTACACTCACCATCTAATGAGAAGGCCCCAACACCTAGCACAGAGTATTGCTGCTAGTCTCAGTACTTGGTTCTTCACAGGGTCATTTTTTTAAAGTGATCCACTGACACCTTTTCTGAGTGACTAGAATAAAATGCCTACTAAGTTAGTTGCCTGGATATAATTAAAACTGGGAAACAATTTAGGCTCAGGTATCCCTGCAAACAAATGAAAGAAGGAAAATGACCTCATACATTTAGGATGATAGTAAAGATGTGGCCAGAATGGTGTTTGAAAGAAAAGGTAAGATGGGCATTATGTAATCTAAAAAGAATGATAAAATACATGAAAGAAAACTATGTTAAAACTTCAGTTTTCAGCTGCTAAAATTTCGTACAGTCACAGAAAAGCAACAAACTTTTAGGTTGTACTTCCCATCAAGACTTCCATTAACATTAATAAAATGTAACTCCAAAGGAAGAGGGAAGAAAACGGGCAATAAAATGCATTAAGAATTTGACTGTATATTTCATTTTCCATGTATATTTTTTACCCTCTACATAATCCGTTCAGACCAAGTCAGTAAAATAAAGGTCTGCTTATATATTCACTTGAAGCCCAGACAACTGCCAAAACATTGTGTTTTGACTGACAATGTAAAACTTAAATATTTAAGCATTCATAATAAACATATCTCTACTCTAAACATCTATCGGAATTGCCAAGGGTCGCATGGATTTGATTTTTCAGGTGTTTGAAACTATGTAAACAGTGTCTGTTTTGTACTTTATAGCACAATTCTAACTATCCGTAAGAGGAATAGAACGTGCTCTCTTCTTACTGCAGTGTCCGTTTTTATTAAGCATTGTTAGCTATTGTTAAGATCAGGCTGTGTCCTGCCCTAAGTTACTCCATATGGTGTAAACTGGTGATGTTTTACACTTTGCTCGTTCCTGAGAGGCTCCATTCAATAATGGCATTGACTCCATTCAGGATATACAAGATGGTGGACATGTGGACACCATCATGTGTTCACACACCCACAAGGCATAAATAAAACATCGCTAAAAGTAGGAAGGGTGCCACCCTGCAAATTCATCACAGTGAACTGAGACTGTCCCAGCGCTTGGACATAGAAAAACCATAAAAGGCAAACTGAGTCTAAGAACTTAGAGACCCACTAGCATAACAAAAAGGAATCCCTCCTTTACCTAGACCAAAAGAAGAGGCAGGAGTCTAGCGTTGCTATGGCAACGGGCCCGCCTACCTGTCATGTGACCAAATGTGTAGGTCAAGGAATCTGACTGGCTGACAGGTTCAACCTGGTCCTGCCCCAGCCTCCCCAGCCCCCACTGTACCTTGCTACTTTCCTCAGCTCTGACCCTGAAGCCTGACTTTACAGAAGTGGCAGCGGCGGCAGTGTCTCCAGAAGACCGCCATCTTGCATTCATTGTTTGATTTATTCCCACAAAGATCCTTGCATCACTATCTATTTCCTTAGCTTCTACCTCTCTCTCCTCTTTGGATCTTCTTGAACTCCACGGTGGTGGCCTCTTTAACTCTTTGTGGCCATTTCGTAACACACGTAGAGACACAACCACACATATATAGATACATTTATGATGTGATGGGTAAAATGTGATCGAGCATTAATATTAGTAATTAATTAAGATTGGAATAAAAGTCCCTATATTTGGCTTGATGGACCACCGGAGATTACTACTTGGCCGAGTGCTGCCAGCTAACTTCAAACTGTACCTTGTGACTGTATTTGTTATTCAACTAATTCTAGCATCACAGAAAGACAAATGAGTTTCCCTGTGCTTCTGGCACAGCGCACCTTGGCTATTTATTTATTCATTAGTTAATTTGACATTTATTGAGTGGTTATTATGTACCTCACCCTGGCGCCAGAAAGCCACAAGAGCGACAACAATATTATATCATTCCATTAAAGATGTCAGTTATGTTAATAAGCAGAGCAGTGATGGCTGGGTCTAGAGCAGGTAGGCCATTAAATAAACTAGGTATGCTTACCATAAATAAATGCTCACGAGCTAGACGAAAATGAAGTAGAAAGCATTAAAATCTTAGAAAGGGAAACATTAAAGAAAACAGTTAAACTGGCAGCACAAGCCTCCAAATCCTAGCACTCAGGAGGCAGAGGCAGGAAGGCAGAGCTCTGACTTTGAGGCTAGCCTGGTCTACCAACTGAAACCATGTATCAGAAGAAAACTACATTTTAGAAGAAAAGAGTAAACGAGGTGTTGGTATTCTGCCTAAGCTCCACCCCCACAGCTACCTGGCAGCAGCCAGGTATGCTCCGCCCCACAGTTGCCTGGCAACAGCCCGCTATGCCTGACTATAAAGGGGGTTGCTTGACCCCTCCTCTCCCTCTTGCTCTTTGTTGTTCTTCTCTGCTCTTATACCCTCTCTGCCCCTTTCCCTTCTCTCCCCGTCCCCCACCCCTTACTCTTCTTTCATTAAACTGCTCCACGTGGAACCATGCTGGCTTGGTTTGTTCTGCCTGGGCATGGGCCAAGAATTTAAACCCTAACAGTAGTAAAGAGATATTGTTCAATATGTAAACACACACACACACACACACACACGAGAGAGAGAGAGAGAGAGAGAGAGAGAGAGACAGAGAGAGACAGAGAGAGGGAGACAGAGAGAGAGACAGAGAGATACACAGCGAGAGAGACAGACAGAGAGAGAGACAGAGACAGAGATAGAGACAGAGACAGACAGAGACAGAGAATGCCAAGCAGTTGCTCTAGTGAACCCCGGGATAAACTACCAGCCTGTGGTAATTCCTTTCCTGGCCTGTATTTCTATAATGCTAAGAAAAGCAAAATATCCCCTATCTGGGGAACAAACACCCCTCCCTCTCCTTATTTTGAAACAAAAGAAACAAGATTACCACCAATCCCTCAGCTGAGAAGACTACTGTGTTGACCAGTCTCTGTGCCCTGAGGCAGCCTGGGAGTTTTAAATAGCGGTAGGTCTGTGTTAGACCCCCAGATGCCCACCAGCCTCCACCACTTCCCAGCCTGAACAAAGGACAGCCTTGACACACAATGTCAACGGTAACTGTATGAAGGGCAAGAATGTAACCATTTTACAACGGAAATGGACAAAAAAGGCAAACTCCCTCAAGCACTTTCAAACTAGGTCACAGTCTATCCTGTTGAAAGCTGAAGAGCAAGTGCTGAAGGATGACTGGGAAGAAAAAGCAAAGCCTGCAACGTGAGAGGACTTTCACGAACCCTACTGGGGCAGTCTCCCGCTTCCAATGTACTGTAGGTGACAAAAAATTGTTCACATCGAGAGGAGCCGAATGGATGTATATCCAACCGTTCGGTCATCGCCTGGGAAGACCGATCCTGGAGAATGGGGGTGGTCTGTTCACAGCAGTGTGGGTGGTTTCTCCTCTTCCTGGCTGATGCTGGGATGTCCGCCATTCGACGTCTTGGCTAATTCATCTCTTAAATTTCTACAATTTTTAGCTCATCTATCAACTTTCTCATAATTTTCCTAAAACATCTTTAAAAAAGGGGGACCCCCTCCTCACAATGTGATAACATCCCTCACAATTCATTTCAGATACTGCGTTGGGGTTGGGAGGTCCTTAGTTTTGCTTTGTGTTTTCAAAGAAGAATGAGAGTTTGGAACTAATTAAACGTAGCTTCTAATAATTACGCTCCTCTTTCCTGTCACCACAGTGCGGTTTTTATCAGCCAAGCTCATTTGGGGGGATTTTAACATAATGTAATGTCATTTTGAAAGTTAATATTTTGTCAGATGTGCTCAAATCTGTATTTTCTTTAACTAAATGAAATTAAAGACAAAAAAATGTATGCAATCATAATAGTCATGGAGAATGCCCTGAAAGTTCTGTTACAGAGCATTTTTTAAAAAATATGTAACCTAAAGCTACATTTTGCTGCTTCCTGGTATCAGATTAAAAATATACAATCAACTTGTTTATAATAAATGAAGGACTGCTTAGTGCTTCAAAAAGAATAAATTATTGTCATTTGCAATACCATGGGTGGAAATTGAGGATTTGTGCTCAAAGAATTAATGTGGGCACAGAAATAAGCACTATGTGTTCTCACATCTGCAGACTCTAAAAAGGCTGAGCTTCATAGAGCAGACAGTAGAAGGGTGGTTACTGTGGACGGGAGAAGAAAGACAGGGAGAGGTCAGCTATTGAGTCGTAAGAGTCAGTTGTAAGAGTGAGATGTTCTCAGGCTCCATCCATGGAAGGCTGAAGGTAGATAAGGGCGATACACTCTTACTCAGAAGGGTAAGATACTCTTACTTCAGTTCTCAGAAGGGCTGAAGACAGGGGGAGTTTAAATGTTTTCACCATGATGATCAATGTCCTGATTTGAACACTGCTTAATATCATCGTTGTGTACCAACGGTGTGTTATAACAATACATGGTACCCAATAAAGATGCACACTATGCGTTGACTTCGAAACTAAGAAAGCTAGGGCCAAAGATGTGAGTTCAGATCCCCCACACCCATGAAAGCCAGCTGTGGTAGAAAGATTCAGTCACCCTCGTTCAGGGACAAGGTGATCGCTGGGCTCAGGGGCAAGCCAGTTTAGCTGATCTGTGAGCAGTTGGTATAGTGAAAGATGTTACCTCAAAAACTAAGTAAGGTACAGAGGAAGATTAAGATTCCAGTAGATACAGGGCAAAAGTCATCATGTGCTCTAAGTTCACTAAAACAGTTCAGCTTCAGTGGAAACTTTAAAAGGGGGAAAGTTGTCTCTACATAATAGCAAAGTCCAAGGAGGGAAGGAGAATCAGAAGGGAGGAGTCACAGAGTGGGCTAAACCGCAATGGCAGGATTAGGGGCAGAGGGATTACAGCAAGACAGCATACAGGTCTGCAATGGCAGGCAATGCCTCTTTTTCTGCTGTCCTGGAAATCCCGAGAGAGCTCGTCAGCTCTATGCCTAAGCCACTGCCTGCAGACTAGAGCTAGACTGGGCCCACAGCACCCCTGGGAGCTTCTTACGCAGCACCTAAATGCTAAGAGCGAGGAGAAGTAGGTGCATGCTTTCTTGGCTCGCTGACCGAGTCTTGTGGTCTAGAAGAATCCTAGCATTTTCAAGCCGAGATGCATGGAAACAACAGACTGATGACGTAGGTTACAGTGCTTTCTCGTGGGAACAAGGGGAGGCTGGTGTTAGACAGAATAGCTCATCCTGAAATACAATTTTACAATAATCCTGAGACTCAGACTGAACCAGAGCAAAGCCTTGCAAGCTCTTAGGTGGATTTTCTTCCACTCAAATGTTTTCATTAGTTCTTGGTGTCCAGACGGCATTTCCCAGAAGGATGGCTGAATGCTACCATTGTTCTGTTGAAGAACTCATTCCCCCCACTTAACATCAACCACTCTGGCCGCATAGGATAGTGTTCAATAGCTGAAAACTTTCCTTAAGCTTCCGTGGTCGATCTTTTTGAACTGATTCATACATTCACCCATTATTCGTTTTACAACATAAAAGTTCACTTTCTGGGAGAGGAATATGCCGGCACTGAGGACAGGAAGGCAAAGGTTAATATGGCATCCTAGCCACGATGCAGACAGAAATACATAAACACGTATGTCAGAGGATACAACCAGTTCAAGCCCAGGGAGCTGAAAAGTACCTGTGTCTACAGTTAAACCCCGGCTTACGGGACAGCAACTAGGTAAATGCTGTCTCTTCATTGGGGACAAACAAAAGAACAAAGTTCTCTCTAAGCTCTTTGCTTAGAGCTGAAGTTTCCCAGAGTTTTGAACGTGATACAGCTTCTATACATTGTCTTCACAAAACTGCTCTTGTCGATTGTAAGCATCAACACTATATCAACAACTCACACATATGTCGCCAATGCTGTAGGCCAATCAGTGCCCGTGTGTAAGCCTTAGTGACAGGTAGTGCTGGTATTTCCATTTTATAGATGAGCATGGTGGGACTTAAAAAAGCTAAATACATTATTTCTTAACTTTTATTTTATGTATGGGTGTTATGCCTACATACAACAGGTTGTCCAGAGAGGCCAGAAGAAGATATAAGATCCCTTGGTACTGGGGTTACAGAAGATTGTGAGCTGGCCCATGAGTGCTGGAGCTCAGCGGATAAAGTGCTTGCTGGGCGAGCAAAGGATTTACGTTCAAATCAACATCTGTATACAAAGTCAGGTATAGCAAGCATCTCCTATACCAGTCCAGGGAGCCCAAGTATTCTAGGGATGATCCCTGGTCATCCTATCTAGAGATCTGTGAACTCCCGGTTCAGCAAGAGACCTTGTCTGGAAAAATATGGTGGAGGGGGATAAAGATACCAGACCTTGATCTCTGGCCTTTACACATGCATATGTGCATCTGTGTGTGTCCGTGTGTGTGTGCATGCACACATGCAAGTGTGTGTGCAAATACATATACAAACCAAGTAAATAAATGAATCCATGAATACATTTCCTGAACAGAGTTAATTAGCCCCAATTTCAAAGCCCTCAGCTTGTATGCTAGAGCAAGTGCTCAAGGCACCTCATGCCTACGACAGCCAACAGCCACCAGTTAAATATTCCCCTATTTTTCTCACTTAAATACACCGAGCCTGTAAGACTTCTTAAATAGGATTCCTTGAACTTAGCTTAAGGACAATGATCAACTGTGATGTTTATGTCACTATGAAGATAGTGAACATAGGGTTCCTGAGGACTTTGCGGGGAGAGGGTTGTCTACGTTTTATGTTCTTTCTGTCCCGTTCCCTCACAATTAAGTCTAGATTTTACCACCCCAAAACCTGTGACAGCTACCAAATATCCCTTCATTTGCATCCTTAGTGAAATTGAGCCATCTTCTCTCTCACTTGGAACTATGGCAACCAGTTTCCCTCACCCTGAGTTTGTGTTATGATAAGCATTGGGTGTGAAACACACGTCATCTGTCATCTCACGGGTTTCTCATGAGCTCTCTGAGCTAAGCAGTGGTGTTCTGGTAGAACGGAGTGAGGACGTTTCAGCTAAGTCCCCAAGGTCACACTGATGTTGAGGAACATGGGGGGTGGGGTCAGAAGCATTTCACACATGGTTAACACTTAGCCCAAGACGCCATCTTAGTTTACCATGTTGCCCCTCTCCCACACTTGCATGAATAGAGTAGCACATGCTTTGCACCTGATAAGAAAAACATATATGATCTTCTAATCTACTCCAGAAGATACCGTAACAGCTTTAGGGAGACTCTGTTTAAATTTGAAAGGTATAGAAGAAATAAGTTGCATTTACTTTCATTTCTCAGAATTAATAGCTAATAAACATTAGGAATACACCCAAACAGGCTCTGCTGCTATTTTCAGAGAATATTTTGAACACGATAATGTTTTCTTTCCTAAAAGCAAATCTCTTGTGGAATATTAATGAATCAGCATATAACATAACAAGAGAAGAATAGCTATGAAAACCCAGTATACAAAATGAGTCAGACGCAGACATTTCTAAAAAAAATAGTATTCCAAAGTACGCAACACAGCTTTCAACATTCTGATACTGTGACGAAAGTTTCACAAGTCTCACAAACAAAGAAGCATTCTTCTATCCTGGGGCCTTGTGAGAGCCGAACCTAAGTGTTCTGCCCATGGTGTCTGCTCTAAAACTTCCCAACACCATTAACCTCACAACAGCCATCCACGCTATTTACTGATACACATTAGCTCATTTAGGTGTCATACATCTATATGAAAAAAAGTGGTATTTGGGAAGTTTAAAAAGCCTCCATAGTAAGGAGTGAGTCCTAAGGGAAGCAGGGCAGTTCTTAGTCCTGGGCTCATTCTGTTGGTTCTTACTTACACTTGGGTGTAACCAAGGTGACAGAACACTAGTTGTTTCAACACTAAAATACTTTCCCACACATAAGGCAGCCAGCCAGTAGGCTTCGAAAGATTCTTCACCGAAAATAGGATGTAGGGGAGAACAAAAGAGAGTAGCGTCTTCTTCCTGGCTTCTCATACGGTTCAGCCACATTTTCTCTTCTAATATTTGTTTGTTTGATCATGCAGTAGAAAGCAATTCAAAGAAAATAACAGACAGTACATGAGTTTTTTTTAGAAATTTTAACCCTCCACATTACTACTCTCATCTTGTGTGAGAAACTCTCCTGACGTCCTCTGCTAACCCAATCACCAGGGAGAGCTTAGAGTTCCCCAAGTTCATGTTCTCTCCAATCACATGTGGTTTGCCAATAGCATAGCCATGGTCAGTTTCCTTCCTGGGACTGAAGCTTCCTGGGGAACAAGGGACATAGCATCTTCTTTGATGCCTCTCACTGAATTTAAAAATTTAACTAGCGTGTGTTGCAAGAAAAAAGTTAGCAAAAGAGAAATACAAATTTCGGGTATACTTTTCATTAAGGCAGTGGCACTAACGGTGTTCTTAGAAAGCTGAGATCCGAAGACTCAAGTGCTCATGAAGGTAACAAGTTAGCTTTCAAGACGGCAGAGTCTGGAAGACAAACAACAACACAAGCTCAAGACAGTGGCCGTGCCCCAGATGGTCTAAACATGTTTATTTTCCCATCACACATTCAATCTCCCCGACGCTACGGGGGAGCCTATGCTACTTTTACAGTACCTTGATTTTCTGAGACTTCATTCTGCTGTGTTATTATAGCAGCAGGGATATAACAAGAACCACACACTGGGTTCTTACGCCCACCATCTATCCCATACCCACCACACACTGTGGGCCCAGCATGACTCACTCAGAATGCAAGACCAATCCCTCCAACTTTATGTAACTGGTTTCCACATCCTAGAGCTGCTTGGTTGATTTGGAAGTTATTTCATTTTGTAGTTTTTTTTCTGGGGATACACTTTTTGGGGCTCTTCGGTTCTGTCAGGTAAAAGCCGATAGCATGTCTTTATAGGAGCCTTATTCTTTTCCGAGTTTTGCTTTTCCGAGTTTTGCTTCTCCCCCTATCATAATACAATCTTTGTCAAGAGTCTCAAGTAACTTTCCAAATTCAATGGCATTTTTTTCTTCTTTCAGTTTCCCTTTTCAGAATTCATAATAGCACTTGAGAAAATAGCAAATGTTTCAAGAAGCCACATTCAAGTAATCCGAGAGCCTGGGCTGAATCCCAGCCTTCAACAACGCTACTGTTGGTTCCTACCATGTTGTTATTCCTCCTCCTAAAACACTTTGTGAAACAATTACAAATACGTTCAGTGACAGGTTCTCAGAAGGCACCAGAATGGAGAGAAAAGAAAAGGGCCCTTCTGGCTTCTGTGGTATCAGATAATCCTAGGTCCCAATCCATGCTTCTCTGATCTCATCTTTGTCCTTTGTTCCCTCCCTAAGGGCTTGAGAAGGGAACATTGCCTCTCTCACAGATTCTGCAGTTCGCTCACATCTATTTTTCCTGAACTCTGTATCCAGTGTTGAGCCTTACCACGCAAGCTTGACAGCCTGATGTAGAGCCCACGTTAAGGATGGGGTGTGGAGATGAACACCATGATCCCAGCACTCCTGCGAGGAGATGGGAGACAGACACAGGAAAATCACCCAAGAGCTCATGAGCCAGCAATCCAGCAATGCGCAGGACAGTGGCCAAGAGAGGTACTGCATTAGCAAGGTGGCAGGCAAGAGCTTATTCCCAAAAGGTGTGCTCTGACCTCCATACATGCACTGTAGTCCATGAATGCATGTCTGTGTATCTGTCTGTCTGTCTGTCTCTATCTCTATATTTGTCTATCTCTTTGTGTGGGGGGGAGGGAGGGAGAGAGAAAGAGAAAGAAAGAGATCAATAAATAATGGATAATTAACCATCAGTCTTGTGCCCTACACAAGATGCCATTCTATATTTCCAATTATCTTCACAAGTAAACACACAGAATGGATCAGACCTTCAGATGCCCCACATTCTTCCAGGCTCTTGGGTTGTAGTCTATAAGCTCTGATCACTGCCTTTTGCCCTTGTGTATTCTGCTATAAACCGGGTCTCATCCTTTCCACTGAAAACATCCACCTTAATTAATTTAAGTCTAAACTCCATCCATCCAGGACACTTAGAATCCTAAGTGAACTATGAAATTCTAAGCTTTCCCCTCTCTGGTACAGCAATACATTGCTCATAAATAAATCTCCCTTAAGGTCCTCTCCAATCATAATTTTTTCACTGTCCAAAAAGCCAAAGATTAAAATGCAACAATCAAAACCAAACCAAACCCCCTCCATACCAGCATTCTGGGGTTTCTGCAAGATCTACCACTCTTCTAACCTTGTCCCTCCATTTCTTTGAGGGTCTGGCATTTTGGCAACACTGACTTAGTCTTCTGTGTGCATAGTCCAGCTGACTTTGTTGATGGTTCACTGCTAGCACCATGAGAGCACTGACTATCACGTGAAAGTGCTCCATAGACATTTGTTAACAGGATGCATGACAGCATACAAGAATCCGTTACCCTAAAGGTACGTTGAGCCTATTTTCTAAGGATGAGGTGGGGGTATACTGTAGAGTTTACTGCATCTAGAGAAACAAGTCAAGTAAGCCAATGAAGTAATGGGAGTGGACACTACTAGAGAAGGCCCTGGAGAGCTTTCTCCCTAGAAGAAAGTTAATAGTTTGTTGGAACACAGTGCGTTTTCTAGACTCAAACTAAAAGAGAAATGGCAACTTGCCAAGGCAGCTCCAGGGCTACACAGCCTTTGGTTGTTTAGAAGAAATTCACTTCCTGCTTTTCTTTATTTACTTAAAAAATGGGTGTCACCTATCGGAGTCATTTGTCAAGGGCTGAACAGTTGCAGCATAACAAATTTGAACCTTTCATTATGAATAATGCATCATTAACATTCCAGCCAAAAGATGCTGAGTATTCCGCTCAAAAGTTCTGGTACCAAAAGAGAAAAAGGAATCTTACTTGGTAAATTAAAACACATGTTGCATGTTTGACTCTCAACATCCATAAAACCGAAGGGAGAGATGCCAATTTGTCTAGTAATGATGATAAAGTTGGAAGAACAGTGGGGAAAATCAGCCCCTACCAGAGTATGTTCCAGATAATCTCTCTCCTATCTGTGCTTTAGATATGGTTTATGGGGAAATTTTTTGCAAAATTTAAACCATATAATGCTAAAGATATTTTAAAAATAAATAACAAAGTTCTGTAGGGTGTTGCCCATTGGCGCTCCCATTATTGGGGGGGCTCAGTCAACTCAACAGTAAATCAATGCTATATCCTGTTTCATGCTTGACTCTTAGAACTTCTCTTTGACTATTGATAATTACCCATCAACTCTTGGGAGATTCAAAGAATACTCGGCCGCACTGTTGCTGGAAGGGTCTCGCTCATGCTCCCAGAAGCCCAGGAAGGCAGATTTATCATTCCACCAGGCTCTTTCTACACCTTCGGAGAAGTAAGTTTAACACCTCTCTATGGTACCCAAAGAATTATCAAAACATCACAAATGGGTTCAGTGACAAGGCTTCTGACAGCAGGTGTTACATGCTGTGCTCCAGGCTGGGGCAGAAGAGGAACAGGGGAAGATTGCACAGTGACTAATAGGACATGATCGTCAGTCTAAGTAGAATCCCTCCTACTTGGATTGTAAATGTGATGTAAGAGGGTTTAACATGGACCTGCCTATCATTCACCTTGGGGAAAATGTTCCAAGAAACCAGTAGGGAAACAGCATTCAAGTCATCCGGCTGGGTTCCTCAATAGGAAAGTCACAAAGTGACTCTGTTTGAGGAACATAGCATCTACAGGAATCCCTAGGATTATGTAAACCCCTTTGAATGAACAGAATGATAAGGGGCCCCACTTCTAAAACAGAAATTTAACTGTATTTCCATCCTCAATTCCTTTCCCCAAGATCCCTCTACTACACTACCAAAAGTACGCCAGACACGAAACCATGTGTTGAAATCCAGCTGCTTTCTGTCTTCATCCGTGTATTGCTCTTGCCTGACACAAAAGGGAACTCCAGTTTATACGCAAACACCAGGAAACAGATGTCCCGTGCGTGTGTGTGCTCCAGGCTCAGGGCTCCTCCACCGTACCTGACCAATCTACTGACAAACGTCTAACACTGTGCAACCGACCCTGTCGCCCTGGCTCAGCTGCCCTTACTGTGACGATGTCAATTCAGATGTCTCAAAACTTCTTTTGCTTTCTAAATATTATACTTCGCCTGTATTTTTTTTCTAGAAGAATTATGCTTCCCCTAATAGTTACAAAGTAAGTCGAGTAGCCACTGTGGATGGAGGCATATGCTGTTCTCGGATTATTATTTAAGTCTCATTCTATTCACCATTCATAGCATTGTATTTGAAAATACCATATAACTTGACTGGGATCCAAAAAGTTAGCAAAGGAGTCATTTAATGCTCTGAAACTTCTGTGGCAATGAATAGGTCCTACATTGCCTTTGTTATTTGAAAATCCATCCTTTGAAAAATGCGCGCATGCACACACACATACTTGAAACTGGGACTAGCGTTTCAGGAATGACTGACGCCGTGGAAAGGTATATTTGATATTTATGTGTTAGAGAAATGCTTTGTAGGTCTTAATCTTATTGCTCTCATCTGATATTTGGGAGTGTGGGCTTTTTGCCCTTAGGAGCTGTGCCGAGTTTACTCTTCGAAAGCATCTCTAGTGACCTGTGTCCAGAAGAGGACCCTGCAAGGCTCGCTGGAGAGATGGTTACAAACCAGGGGAGAGACAAACTCAGAAACACCCACCGCAAAGCACCTGAGGCTAAGTGCATACCTACATATCCTGAAATTTCGCTTTGGCTCCCACAGATATTCTGTGTGAGCGATCACTGTCAAAACAGCTTCGGTTTTGTTCCTACCTCCGGTAGCTTTACCGTTCGTTCCCTTAACTTTCAAAACCAGCAACAGGCATACGTTGCTGTGTGGACTCCCCAAACTTTGAAGGTCTCAAATGATAACTGAATATAAATGAAAGTAAAGCACCCTTCATTTTCTCAATTTTGATGGAGTGTATTAGGTAGAGCAACTGTGGCTCAGTGGGTGCAGGGGAAAAGCGGGGATGCTACACCCATTGGGGCGAAGCTGGACTGAATGATGCTCAAGTCAGTGGCTCTGAGATCGTCATTCCATAGAAGTTGCGAGAACCAGCTCAGATTTTAAAAGGACACAAGAAATGATAAATTCTTAGGGGTTTCTAGCAGAAAGAATTTCTAGAGAGAGCTGGATTGTTTTCAATCCACATATATAAAACAACTCCCAGTCCGCTCATAAAAATTTCACTTTGAATATGGTTCATAATGAATACATGGTGTTATATTTCTTAACAGCCCTGTATTCTAAAACACAGGCATTATTAAACGAGACCAAATTTCACATTTCTAATTTTATTGGTCCAACAAGGCAGCCTCTGAGCTACATAAATGAGCAAACTTCACAGGGTAGACTCCATGGGGAAGACAGAGATGAGAGGCCAGGGCACTGTTCAATTTTGCTATTTCATGAAGCTCTATTCCTTTTAGCCTCTTCTCTGACAGCTCACACCTACCATCCCCACTGGTCCTACACTGTGCAAAGCATCATGTTTATCACTTACAGAGGCCATGCGGCGTGTGCCAACTCAGTAATGATGAACGTAATGATGATACCATGATGCATTCTTATGGTACAAATTTCGCTTTAATATACTTTATTTTAACAACCATAATCCCTTATTTTAAAACTAAGATTTTACCAATCTCTTGGCTCCACCCTAAAGGTAAGTAATACCCCAGATAGAGTCATCTAATCTAGGAATAGGCATCAGGGCAAACCTACTTTCCTGTCATTTAAATTATGTAGAAAACATGAAAATTAAGACATACCTACACACACATAGATACAGATATCGATATCTACACACACACATGCACACACATATGATATAGGTCAATGGTAGAGTGATTGCCTAGAATGCGCAAGAACCTGGATTTTTATCCTTAGAAGATGAGGAAGAAGGGGAACGAGGAAGCGGGGGAGAGGAGGATGGAGTCAGAGGCAGGGGGAGAAAAGGGAAGGAAGACTAGGAAGGGGAAATGGAGGCAGGAAGGGAGAGAGGGGGAGAGGGGAGGATGTAATTAAATAAGAAAAGCCAACCTCTCTTAGAGTAGTCAAGGATCATCTATGTCATGTTCACTATTTCAATGAGCCACTGAAAACTTTCACCATGGTAACAAGCTCACTCTGTATTTCATATGCCTCATTCATCCCTCTGTGTAGACTCCAAAGAGACAGGGACCATATTCCACTCCACTCTGTTTCTTGAAATGTAACATAATAACTAAAAAGTCAATATCCAGTTGATGTCAGCAAACGCATCAATGGGCAACTGCACATCATATATTTAGCAATCCTGTTAAGAACAGGGTTTTGCTCCCACATATGTCTCTTATCCAAGCACTCTTGAGGCAGAAGAGTCATGAATTCAAGGCCAACTTGCACTACAAAGACAGACCTTGTCACAAACAACAACAAAATGCAAAGGAGCTTCTCCAGGCCCTGATATGGGAGTGAGGAGGCAATTTTCCTCTCTCATGGGTTGTGCATTCAGAGAAAAGAAATGGGAACGGACAAGTAAGAAAAATGCTCCATAGCCCAAAAGAAATACTTCTCAGAGATTTAAAGTGGGGAGAGAGAGAGTAATACTTAAATTGTGCGGTCAATAAAAGTTCTTCTGAAACAATGCTAATTGAGGCTGAGATGCACGTCACGAGTCTACAAGAAGCCTTCAGCCAGCCAGGCACTGGGGAGAGAGAACCAGCCCTAGAATGGGGTCATTAAACAGAATGACTGTGTCATCTAGTCAGGGTCAATCATCCCTCCAAACAGTCCATTCCCAGTCATTCCTTCATCCCATCACCCCTATTGTTCCATAATTTCTCTTAATTTCCTCCAGAGTGCTTATCCTAACCAAATCAGACCATGCACTGTTCTGTTCTCAGGATGCTTGCTCATTCCAGGGGAAAAGGAATTGTCCCCTTTCCACTGTGGCTTTGGCTTCTGAAAGAGCATCTGGCTCATGCTCAGTACACACACTCCTATTCTATCAATCTATCTATTATCTATCTATCTATCTATCTATCTATCTATCTATCTATCTATCTTATCTATCATCTACCATCTATCTTCTATCTATCTATCTTATCTATCTACCTCCTATCTATCATGTATCTATCTATCTCTTGTGTGAGTGTGTGTGTGTGTGTGTGTGTGTGTGTTACAAGGATGAATAAGAGGACGCATCCAGCTGTGACAAGAGAGATGCTCAATATAAGAATTTTAAGATTGATACATTCTATCTGAAATCATGGAGATTTATGAATGCATACATACATGTGTGCATGCATATAAACATATACACATAATGTACATACATATAGACATACATTTTTACACACACACACACACACACACACACACACACACACCTACACACCTACTTACTTACCTTGAAGCTAACTTGGTACTCGGTCCTATTCTGTTAGAGGAGCCCAGAATAGATCCTGAACTTAAATACAAGGAAAAGAAATTAGCACTCGAATTTGAAAGAGAGTCACTATAGAAAAGCAGGAGAAAGTGGTGTTGTATGTGGTCCTAGAGACAGATGGAAGGATGGATGGATGGACGGTGTGTATGTTGGGGGTTGATGGGCAAGCAAACCATTCAGGTTGTCAGGATGAGCTCCCTGGGGGAAGGTAACTAGCAGGAACTTTAATGTACTGGCACAGACAACAGAGCACTGGGATCTCTAAAGCACTTTCTCTTTGGATGAATCTGAGGTTCAGTACAGCAGGTCCTCCTCTTTTCTGCCCTTCGAGGGCAATCACATACAACAAGAAGCAAGCACAAAAGTACAGATGTCAGCCCGACTCCCGCATCTATCTAAAGAGCGCTGGGCAGCAGGTGCACCCGCACATGATGAGACCTGAAGAGAAGACCAGACAACAGGGCACGTCTGGACAGAGACTTACAGAACACAGTGACATGGGACAATTTAAACCTCATAGCATTACAGAGAATGAACACTCGAATAACCTGGGTACAATGAGCTGCCTACTTCTGAGAGAGAGGAAAACAACCAGACCAACCTCACCATCCCCCACTGAATCAGTGATGGCGATGGTAGAAATGTATCTAAGTAAAAAGAGACTACAGTCTATCTTGGGCAGATCGGTTGCACCTCTCACCTTGAAATGCTTCACCTATACCTGGATGGACAGGAGGCAGGCACACGACAAGACCTATGTTCAAGGCTATGCCTGACGCCCCTCCTACACAGCAGAGAAGTTAAAGATTCTCAAAAATAAATTTTTATATCTGCTGACTTCATTTGCTCTCTTCTCACCATACATACATACATACATACATACATGCATGCATGCATGCATACATACATACATACATACATACATACATACATACATACAACAATCTAATTCACCTTGGTTTCCATTTGAATGATTAAGAAGACAGAGTTGAGGTACCTAGAACAATTAAAATCTGTGTAACTTGTGGTGAGAGGTTTTTCTATTTTAGAAGTGGATTTTATGACTAGATGTGTTATTTTCAAAGATTCAAGTTCTGTGAGACAAATACACAGCACCATGAAGTCTGCGGGAGCGTAGCTTGCAGAATGAATTATGTGGAGATGCAACACGTTCCCACTTCACACGCAATGCCTACGCAAACGTAAAGGGGCTGCTTCACGAGCAGCCTCTGATGCAGAAGCATGTTTCCTGCAAATAGTTCAAGTTCAAAGCGGTTCATTAAATGCTCACAGCCCCCTCGACCTGGTAGCAGCCTTGTCTAACGCCTCCCGTAGCGAGCCTGTGATAACTCTCACACGACATGTTCACCCAACTGGGTTCTGCTTCCTAGCTAACAGAGTGTCTCTGTCTCCTCCACAGCCAACCTTCATGTGATAATTTTTTCCTTTATTATAACAGTTAGAGGAAGCTACCTGTCGTGCATCGTTTTATTGGGTCTCTCAAAAATTCAAGAACCTGTTGGGAACTTGTGGAAAGGTTTCCAGAGATTACATTTAAAATATCCATCCTGAACCAAGTTCATTGCTTGGAGCCGTGAGGATCCTCTATGTGAGGTCTACTCATCTCATTAGGGATAATGGACTTGTAAGTTTCATTGCTATAAGAAGGAATAAAACCTTTTGGGTGCCTCAGATTCTGATCAGAATGCCAAACAGGGCATATCAGTCGGATGCTATACTTGAATGTTTATTTCCTGAATTACCGTAAGGAACTGTGGGAAGGGATACCATCTGGTACAGCAGCCGAGGGAACTGGCTCTTGGACTCCACTCGAGGGACCGAGATATTTAAGGTGTAAATAGGTACATTTCCAAAGTTAAGTCAAGGCTGTTAAATGTTTATGGCCTGCAAGGTACATCCAGATATATGTCCAACGTTCCCAGGAAGCACGTCCTAACACCCCTCTCCCAGCCCCAGAGTAGCATAGCTTAGTCTTTATGCACTCAAACAGGATTGAAGTCTGCTGACTTTCTCCTGTCTTTCCTGCACCAAGAATGGCAAAACACAAACTTGGCAAAAACAGGAGAAAAGGAGTCATGTAAGTGGTTGAACAGAAGCGTATCGTAAAATATTTGAAAATGGCTTCTGTTAGAGTGCAGCTGTTGGCCTGGCATCCAAGGGCTTTGATGAGGAGATCCCAAGTCTCCCTCCTCTTACACCTCTGCTTTAGCAACGATGGCCTCTTTGCTCCCCTGGTGCTTGTTTCTCTTTGAATTTGTGTTCCTGATCTCTTGGCCCATCCTATTCAAGACGTAAGTTAACCTGCTCACCAAGCCTTCCTTTCGCATTGGGAAGTAGAACTTCCTCTGCCCTCAAAGCCACCCCAAGTGTCTACACAATGGTATTCCCAGCGGCCGTGCCTGTCTTCTGAGATGTCCCCTGCTGCTGCCCTGTCATCTCTGCCGAAGTCATCTGTGTGTGTCCACCTAATACTGTCGGGCAGACCCACAACACTTAGCACACAGAGTAATAGGGAGCTTAAAAGTGCATGCCACTTCCCAATAGCTCTTTCAGAGTCAATGAATGCGTTTGCAGAGCACAGCGTCCCTACCCTCCTCTATAGTAAAGCAGCAGCCCACACATCTATTACGTCTTTCGGTGGGGTCCAAGGCTGTTGTCCTTACCACTCTGCTCAGGGGAATCCATTTTAATCTAAAATAGCCCAGGACACATCACTGCTTACTTGGAAGAGCCTGACTGCTCAGCCTGAAGCTACAAGTGCTGGAATGAGGTTTCCAAGTGTCATTGAGATGGGAGCCAGTGTTGTACGCTCAGATTAGAACTAAGCCCACAAGGGCCAGGAGGCTGGAGCTCTTGAAACATTTATGACATGCCAGTCAGGAGCAATGGATGGCAGCCCAAGGAAGTGGGAACATGATCCTGAGCTTTTCCACCTCGAGGTGACTGGTTAAAACTCAGCTTGGGAGCCACCGAAAATATATCGCCCTCCAGCGCAATAAAGCAAGCTGTTTGTGACCCCGAAAAAGTGAGCGTAAGGCTCGGGCTTCCTACACTGGTGCACAGTGAGGTCTGAGACAGCCACATAACCTAAAAATAAGGGGAAGCACACATAATTCCTCAAAGAACGGACTTCTCCTTCCGGACAACTACGGAGACTCTACCTACTCCCTCCTCTCACACAGGCCGGGATGAAATTTAAAATGCTCACACTTAACCATGGACTCAGCAAAAAGCGCTAAAACTTGTTCTTCCCTTTTCCGGTTTTTAAAAGTATGAATTTGATAAGTAAAGCAACAGCATCTGTAATTCTACAGTGTAGAATTCTACACGGACATCAGGCATGCGTGTGGTTCACAGACATATACAGAGGCGAGACAGCCATACACATTAAAAAGGAAAAGAACAATAGCACTTGACATTAAGAATGTCTGACTTGAATTTGAGAACCAAGCAGCTGTCTCCAATTCTACCTCTTCAGAACAGGGTGACAGTGACTTCTATTTACAGACCACTGTCACAGTTAACAGATCTATGAGTTAAATGAGCTATTGCTAAGCACGGATGTATTAACTCCACCAACCACCTTAGCAAAGTAAAACCACAGCCACTGGCTTGTCTTCACTGAGAAGGGTACCCTGGAATGCGAGGTCCTACGCAAGTCCCAAAGGTCCACCTTTCTCGGTTTCTCCAGTTCCTGTGAAGTGACTGACCTTTTAAAATAAAACTTAAAAAGACCATGGGTGCAGGGATCTGAACTCAGATCTTCCTGCTCGTGATGCAGGCGCTACGCCAACAAAGCCATGCCCCAGCCCGGTGATGGAAAAAACATTCAAAGCACGTTTTGAATGAACTGCCCATGCACCCTGAGTAATAACGTTTCTGTCACTTCAAAATTATCCTTGAAAGTGTTTTAAACTTCTTTCAGATTCAAAGTGATCTGCACTGGTTTCTTTCACTACCCCACACCTCAAGAAACGAAGTTTCTAACTTAGAACTTTAGACAGAAAGGATTCTTGAGGAATCGAGCAAACTAAGTTGACAGACTGCGTGCTTTTAGCATTTGCGTACTCGAGGGGAGCACTGTCCATAAGAACAGTAGGGCTGCCTCAATGTGTGCCAAAGGTAGGAGACAAGTGAATGGGGCCTCAGGTTTATCTTGAAGGGTTTTGTAAGGCTTCCTGCATATGTAAAATAGCCCTCCCAAGGGGGACGGTGGGCTCTTCCTTTCCCCACTGATAGCCGCACAGAAAAGACATCCAAACCACAGACTCGTGATGGGGAAGAGGTTTCCAGGCCTCACTGGAAACAAGTCCTCATTCAGGCCCTGCCAGAACTACTGAGATTCAAGGGGGAGGGCCCTTGAATTTAATTCTCCTTGTTTTCATCCCATTTGCTGAGTTCTGTCAAATAAGAACCACGAAGCACAGCGCCGCCATCCTAATTAAATACCGTTACTCATTTGTACCTTGCTTCTCTTTTTAATGTTCCCTCTTTAAAGAAATATAAAGTGTTACAGGTGATTGCTCAAAGGGAGTGTTATTTTCTATTTGTTCGGTGGGAATCTTTCCTTCCTTTGCTTGCCATTGGACTGTCCTTTTGGACGCAGCCTGAATCTTAATCATACCTAGAACAACATAGCTTCTTACATTTGTTACCTGACTATCAACTTTAACACAACCATGTCTATCTATCACTCAGTATTGAGACACATTTTAGCAAAAGGCATCACACTACGTGTCTGAAAACTGGGATTTGAGACATTCGTTCGTGGGCATGGAGACAGTTAATTTGTAAATCATTACCCCAAAAAAATCAAAGTAAGCCTTTCTTCAAGTCATCTGTTACATTATACGCACATTTAAAAACCGATCTTTTAAAAGCAGGCATGTTTGAAAGTGATATCTAATTGAGGGGCAGACAAAGTGATGAATCAGAAAAAGATTTGACAGGATGAATCAGAGCTGGAATATGCCCACCTCACATGAGAACAGCAGAAGAGAGGCTACTTAAGAGCAGCAAGAAAGAAAGAAATAGTACGGTGGTATGGTATGCAGTGGGTGGTGTGTGTGTGTGTGTGTGTGTGTGTGTGTGTGTGTGTGTGTATGTGTGTGACAGTTTTACAGGGACAGTTTTTACAAAGACAGGTTACAGAGAAAACAAGCTAGACACAGGTGAAGACAGGCTAATCCAGAAAATGAGAAGGAGCCAGAAGATTAGATTAGTATAAGGCCAGGAAGAGCAATTAAGTCAAAAGCCGAAAGAAGCTGGTTTAAATTAGTCAGCTTGGAAGATTAGATTATATGGAGGCTAGAAGCTTCCAGGCCTAGGCTTAGGGATAGCTCTGAGCTCAGCCAAGCCGTCCGTGTACTCAAATACACAGTTTGGGTACAGTTCTCATGCCATAACTTCATCTGAGGAAATAAAAGTAACATTTACAGCCTTTAACATCAGTGAGTCCATTTTGGTCTACATTAGTCTGGTCTGGTCTACTCAGCTACAGCCTACGCACAGTAAACTCAGTCCCAAACAATATTCTCCCATGATTCTTATTTGACACTGACAAGTGAAGTCACATTAACTGAAGGATTCCATGTAAATCACAAATTCTGCTTTTTAAGATGAAGGTAAATGGTTGGAAAGGATCAAGGGCGTCCACTGGGACAGATGGCCATCCATTTACAAAGGCCTCTGCAGCAGCAAACGCTTTTATGCTCTGCGAATGCATGTCTTAGAAGGCTTTTTACCGCTCGGAAAGCCCTTCTGTAACCCTTCACCCCACTGTATGGTTTCTCAGTTTATAGCGCAGACTTCTCCTTAGGCCGAGAGAACTGCCAAGCTCCTTAAGCTGATGCCTAGTTTCTAAAACATGTGCTCTCTTGTGGCTCAGCCCCTGCGACACACAGAAGGCCGGCCGATCACACAGGACACATCAGGAAAGTAAGAAGCAAGACAGCTGACGCCCTAGCCTAATCGAGCATGGAACTTTTATAATATTAACAACAAAAATCTGAGAGTTCGCAAAACCAAATGACATAGTGTCACCATACTACCTCGTAACTAAAAGCATAATTATGATTTTTATTAATCATTCCATTTGTTGATATATCAAATGATATGCCCCTTCCCAGTTACCCCTCCCCAACCTCCAGCTCACATCTGCCCTCTCCCCTTCCCCTTTGCCTCTATGAGGGTGCTCCCCCCACCCACCCACTCCCACCCCACCTCTCTAGCATCCCCCTTACACCAGGGCATCAAACCGCCACAGGACCAAGGGCCTCCCCTCCCACTGATGTCAGGCAAGGCCATCCTCTGCTACCTATGCATCTAGAGCCATGGATCCCTCCTTTACTCTCCTTGGTTGGTGGTCCAGTCCCTGGGAGCACTGGTGGTCTGGCCAGCAGACACTGTTCTTCCTATGGGGTTGCAATCCCCCTCTGTTCCTCTAGTCCTTCTGCCAGCTCCCCTACTGGGATCCCCAAGCTCAGTCTAAGGGTTCCAACCAAGTATACTGCCTTTAAGCCAAACCATCCTGGTTAGGTAAAATGTCTATTATGATAAGATATTTCATTATAATATAAATGATATTATAACATATTAAATGTGTAAATTATCATATAATTATAATAAATGTCTATTATGATTAAATTAGGGTGTTGGGTATGTTTTTTAGGCCCTCTGGTTTCTTGCTTATCAAAGCTGTCAGACAGAACACTCTATTAATAACTTTGTGTGTATATGCATGTTTAAGTTGAACCCTGGGCTCCGGGAATGCCCAGGAAATGCTCTACCCCTGAGCTGCCCCCAATCCATCAACCTGTATTACATTCAATGCGTGAACTAAGCGTGCTTGCTAGCGCTTAGAGTGGTAACACAGGATCAGATCAGAATGGTAGCACAGATCAGAATAGTAACACAGGAGGAAGAATATTGTGAATCTCACATGACGACATAAATTTGTGTCAAGGAAAGATTAACTCAAGTCATTATTTTCTCTTGCTTTGCATTCCCATCAAACAATCTCAATGAATAGATCCCAAGAGCCCTGACCTGCGACACCAGGCTTAGGCATCATTTCTGAAAATGATCCGAAGGCACCACCAATGGCAGGCTGCTAATACAAAACACACTTGAACAGGAAACCAAGATCTTTGTTCTTTTTCTCAGCACGGCATCTCACGCGCTCACACCGGAACAATAAGAAGAAAGAGATCAGTGCCTAGCAGCGTCATTTAGTAAACTCGATTAGCCTTGAATTCCATGGGAGCATGTCTTCCCTTTTGTTTAAATAAAAACCCAAAAAGGTTAAGCACCTACTACCTCTTTACACCAAAGCTTACGTGTATAATGGGCCAGCTGTTTAATCTGTGCTTTAACAAAGAATATATTTATTTAAGTGAGAAGATATTTATATCATATAGTAGAGGGATGAGGGATGTGTGTGTGTGTGTGTGTGTGTGTGTGTGTGTGTGTGTGTAATAATCTCGCACTGTAGGTTACAAATGCCAATATTTATTTGTGGATAGAGAAATCAAATACTGTGTTTAGGTTATATTAATTTCACTGTATGACTAAACCCATAAAACACACACACACACACACACATATATATATATATATATATTAAATTAAAATATAAATATATAGTAAAGACCTAAATGATTATTTCTCATACAGACTGTTTTGGATAGGTTAGTATCAACTTGACACAAGGCAGAGTCATCTGAAAGGAGGGAATCTCAACTGACAAAATGCCTCCATAAAATGGGCCTATGGGCAAGCCTGTTGGGCATTTTCTTAATTAGTAATTGATTGAGGAAGCCCTAGTCCATTGAGTGAGGTCATCCCTGGCCTAGTAGTCCTGGGTTCCATAAGAAATCAGGCCAAGCAAATCAGGAGGAACAAGTCAGCAGCAGCACCCCTTCATGTGCGCTGAATCAGCTCCTGCCTCTAGGTTCCTGTCCTTTCTGAGTTCCTGTCTGACCACCCTCAGTGATGGTCTGTGGATGTGGAAGCATAAGTGCAGTAAACCCTTTCCTCCCACATTTTATTTTTAGTCATAGAGTTTTGTCACAGCCATTGTAGCTCTAACTAAAACCTACACATACTCTGAAGTAACATAAGGAGCTACAGGGAGATAGAGTATGAGTCATAAACTCAAAAGAAAAAACCGTTAATTATCAAGTAAAAGAGTTTGCCACCAAGCCTGACTCCTGACGTTTGATCCAATCCCTAGAAGCATATGGCACAAGGAAAGAACTGGCTTTCCTTTTACACACACACACACACACACACACACACACACACACACACACAGAGAGAGAGAGAGAGAGAGAGAGAGAGAGAGAGAGAGAAATGCACACACTCAAATAAATGTAACTAATGCTGGGGAAAGTTCTTCTAAAGTTCTACATGGATCTATCATTCTGAGAGAAGACAGTAGTAGGTATCGATCATTTCAAGACCTGGGCTAGCTCCATGTTCTCTATATTTCTTATCCTCCTCTCCACATGACATCACTTCCTTTAAGGAACAGTTTAGAAGAAAGGCCCTGGATCTGGTGCCACTCATGAACACTTGCTCATAAGGAATGTTGGGATCCACCACAAAGCTTATCCAACTGCTGTGGGTCTGCTTAGGAGCTATTCAGGTGAACCCCTACCCCACACCCCACTTCTCCACTCCTGTCAACCTCCCTTCTAATTTCTGTTGATCAAAAGCTGTTAACACCACTATACATTGGTTGTTCTGCTTCACTATATGAAATGTCTCTCTCCCCTCTAATATGTCATGAAGGCAAGTTTTACAGTAATTAAAATGGTAATTACTCTTGCTTCTCCTTATGCTAACTCTTAGCCACATTCCCCAAACTTTTCAAATCACAAAACTGAAGATGTCAGTGTAGGGCCGAAGAGGTATCAAGATCACGATCTCTGATCTTTTCCCAGGGTGATGCTTTCTGATAGACTCCCAGAAAGCATTGCTCTGTAACGTTTTTATAAACTCCTGAAAACATCACCATTTGTCCCCACATGCATTCTATTTTTGACCCCATTTCTTCTGTCCCTAAATATTATTATTTCCCCCAAATTCCTGCACTTGACCTGTGCCTATAAACTGCCTATCTTGTAGGAGCTTACCTAAGGCTAAAGCCAACCTGCAGTGTTAACACACATATTCCATCCTATGCCAACAGTGACTCACGTGAACACATTTCCCAAACCCATCAATGTAATCCCCCCAACCCCCATCCTCACCCCCAAAACTGAAGTTTTCAGATTTCTGTGTAAGTCTACCTCATCTCCTGCCTTAAACTCCTCTACCAGTTCATCCTGCTTCTGTTCATATGTATGGTCATACTGGCAGAGATCTTTAACCTTACCTCATACGTGGTACTAGCCCCCAAAGCTTTGTATACAGTTTCCTATGTGTCCATGTGTGTTGGTCCAAGTTTTCCTCCAGTCTCATCTGTACCATGGCAACAGCATCCTTCTTAGACTCCCATGACTTCAATTCCACCTCCCTGAAACTGACCTCCACATGAGCTCCAGAATGATCTTTCAAAATGTCAGCGCGTTCAAGGGTTCTTTCTACTTCATTTCTAAAATCGCTCTAAAACCAAAGGTGGCCTATCAGGGCCTTGGAGCTGGTTTTCTCCACCCTCTCTGTGTATGCTTACACGTAAGGCCTTGCTCAAGCATGGGCTACATTTCCTCAGCCACTGTGTAGCCACTCCCTTCTCTGTTGAATGTCTTCTCTTCAGTCTCTCTCTATCCAGCAAGACTCATGAATATTTACAGCAAGCGTGAGAGCCACGGTCTAGGCCAGGGCACCAGGACCAACTGCATCTCACCTCCCCTTCTTCTCAAGACCAGAAGTGCTTAGAAAGCCTCCTAGCTTCCTTGTTTTGGGCAAGTACTGGCTCTCACTTTACAAAGTCATCAGACCCTGACCTGTCACCCTGCCTCTTATACCATAGCTTGTTCACATTCTTCTAGAGAATATAAATTAGCGGTGTGCCCTCTGTGTGCCTCTTCTCTTGCAGCTCTTCTCAAAGACACTGTGCTCCTGGCCCAAACTTTAGCCTAGTTAGCTGGGTAATGGCGTCCTGGTAAAATCCTCCTGGTCCTGTACGCCTCAGCTCAAACATTCCACCTTCTCCTTACCCTGTAGTCAACACCTCTAGACTTTGAACACATTTTCATTGTACACTATTCACAAACTAAATGTTTATTTTGCTTTCTCATTAGCCTATAAGTCCTTTAACGAAAAGATGTAGTATTTATTTTTTATCTCCAGTACCAAATAGTGTCCTGGAAGATAAGAGATGGCTGAGGACAAACTGCTTGGACAAAGCCAGTTTGTATGTTTGTTTGTTTTCCGTTCATATTTACTTATTACAGAAATCCACAACTGGCCCTTCATTTAACCCCTATGAGCCAGATGGTGTGCCTCGGGGCTTTTAGTTCTTCCGATTCTGTTTGCCTCTTTTGCTTAATCTCATTTTTACTCTCGCAAAGTACCTAATGGGTTGCTTAAAGCAACCATAAGTGACTGACCTGATTCAGATTTCTTGACTTTGTACTACTAAGTTCCTCGGTGTGTCTGCCCATCAGTGAACACGGGTGGTAAACCTCACTTTCATAGACAGCCTGATCCATCATCCTCTCTCCAACACACCATCCCTAAGTGGTCCACTGCCTCGCCACACAAATGGATGGTATTAAGGACACAGATCACAGTCTGTCTTTCTTAACATGCACCAAAGAATTTGTCTCTTCACCAAGCTAACACTTGCCCTCCACAATAAACACACTAAACTACAGAATGAACTGTCCTATCCCATCCTCTTGGTAGTTATTCTTCGGATTTTCATGATGTCATTTTATATGTTGCTAGAGAAAGGTATCCCCTCCATATTGTTTGTTATATCTAGTTAAAAAAACTGGAGTTCATTCTTTATCTCCCAATTGCATCTTGTAAATTTATAGTAAACTAATAGAGAAATATTTCCTTATGGAGGAAACCCTCTAAGAACAAAAAGCAAGGGAACACGAGAGAGGGCCTCCATTGCAAAATGGTTGACGGATACAACTCGAAAAACATTACAACACGGAGCACGGAGCCGCGCATGACAGAAGGCGCTCCATCACACCCGGCAGAGGCCCTCCCATCAGCCTACGTATTACCTCTTCTTTTCTCCTCCCACGTCTCTCAGAGGTGGAACTCTGCCAAGAATGCAAAAGCCTGTTGAACTCTGCAGCAGTTGTTATAAAACTGGCAACTGTCCACAAAGCCTCCAAGACGGACCACGGAACTCAGCGCTGCTCTGAGCCAGAGACCCCTGCCCTTGAGTTAGAGCCTGCGTGCTGCTGCCGTGACGGGTACTTAGGGGCACTTCTGCTTTTCTTTCATAAGTGGCAAAGAGCAAAATCAGGAGAGAGAGGAAAAAACCAAGCAACTGTTTTAGTACCACTGGCCAAATGTGAATAACCTCCACTTCTGATGTATTTCCCTGATCTCCTAGGGAAGAAAAAAGTCTCTCAACAGCACAGGAAGAAAACCACTTCTTTAACCCTCTGATGACAGAAACAAATTGTTTTGCAGCTCAGGGAAGAGATTTGTCACAAATGTGCAAACCAGACCCTGTAGCCTGGACATTGTGCAGGCCCACAGCATCACATTTTTACGGAATTTGAAAGTGATCCCCTAATAACACAAGCGATTTTTTTTTTGGATGCAAAGCTCAGTCTTGATGGCTTAGCATGCTGGGTTTGTGTGTGTGCTCGCAAACATAGCTTTCAGTGTTGTTACGGTATCTGCTGTAATTCTCAGCTCATCCGGGGTGCGTTTATTTTTATACCGACGTGGTTTGTGAAATGGCTGATTCTGTTATTGTTTGATGGACACTCTTGACATCAAACATATTTAAAAGTACAGAGCTATTTATGGCAAACCGGACAATAAAAGGGCTTGGTGACTGTGTCCACCGTTCTATGAATCACTCCTTCGAAGTAATTTCCATAAAAGATGTCCTTATGCTAACCCTTCACAAGCACTACACATTGCATAAGCGTTTCCATATGTATCTGAAGAGAGACAACATATGGAGGGAGAAGAGTGAGCTCTAAATAATAGACGGACCTAGAGTCCGACTCTTGGCTCTACCACTGAGCAAGTAAGGCATTAAGTCAACTGCGTAAGTCTCGTCAATTACACAGTGACTGTGGGAAGTCAACCTTTCGAGGGCAGCATAAACATGAAATGAGAAAATATATGAAGACGCTCTCTAAAGGACAGGCATAATAGGTGACCAGTAATTACCAACATCTACTCTTTAGTAAGAAAATTTAAAGTAACCATGACAAAAGTAAGGCAAGACGAAGACCCAAATATACTAAATCAAAGAAGTCTCCTGTTATAGGATTCCTGAGAGTTTGAGAGGACAATAAGAACTGCATTTCTCACCAGGTATAATAAGAAAAACAAAGTGAATGCTTACACACGTGTGAGCATGCGCACGCGCGCGCGCGTGTGTGTGTGTGTGTGTGTGTGTGAGCGTGTGTGAGCGTGTGTGTGTGTGTGTGGTAATTCTATGAGTTCATTAAAAACTAATGAACCATCTCCAGGCAGTATGTGGATAAATGGCATTATTCCCGAGATCAATAAACTCCTAATTCAGGATAGGGGTTTATTAAACCACGTGCGTGTAAAGCCAGGTAACTGTGAGGTATGGATTTAGGACGAACATTCAATCAGTTTAAAGGAGAGGGCAGAATTGAAAGAAAGCATCCCAGAGGATCTGGTGTCAAGCTGAGCTTTAAGAAATCAGGAGTCACCCAGGTGGAGAGGTGACAGAGCAGTAGTGGTGAGTAGAATGTGCCACCTAAACAAAGGGACAGTGTGGGAAGGCCACAAGGCTATCAGAACACATCTGTATCCTTGGAAATCCAAACATGTCAGCCATGCTCAAACACATTTTACCAAGAATATCATGATGACACACAGGAATTCCGGATTGGCAGGTAATCAGAGTGTGAGGTTGCCAACCTCAGAGAAAACACCATTTTCTTGATCTGAGACATGTGCATGTCGGGTAACAACTAAATATGGAGACAGAGAGGCTAAGTTCATTCTGAACTTAAGCTGTGATGGACTGTATAGCATAAAAAGAATTAGCAAGACAAGGAACACAATCAGCAAGCAGAGAAAAGGGGGAGACTGGAACAGATAAGAAGGGGTAGCATATACATATATGAAATTGTCTAAAACTACATTAGTTGCTTAAAACACACATTATACTCCATCGCAGCATACAGCTAAAGAAGAAAGAACGTACAAGTATATCTGTAGATTCAGAATAGGTACCTGGTGGGATCCAACATCCCTAAGGAAATGACCCAAAAAACTAACTTCATAAAGCTCACTCGTGTCACTGAAACAAATGCTCCCGGTACTCAGTATGGAAAATAACTATGTTGCCCCAAAGCTTTTAGATATGGACAAACAAAGCATCCTCTCTCACCATTCATCACTGGTGTTGGAACCTAAGCCCTGGCTAATGCAGTTACCTGAAAACAAAGACAGAGAAGAGAACAATACCCTCTCCACTTCTCTCTCTCTCTGTGTGTGTGTGTGTGTGTGTGTGTGTGTGTGTGTGTGTGTGTGTGAGAGAGAGAGAGAGAGAGAGAGAGAGAGAGAGAGAGATTATACAGAATTCTCAAAGAATAGACAAAAAACACAAAACAAATGACTTGAACATTTAGCAGATAGAAAGGTAGAATCTAAAAGTCAGTTACTTCTTACACATTGACAAGAAACAAAAAAGGAGGAATTTAAAGTTAAAACGGTTATATCCTTAAAAATAAAATATTTAGTTATTGGCCCCCGAATAGATATGTGGTTGTTTGTTTGTTTGTAAGGTGGGGTTAGAGGCATAGATCAGAGCTCAAGGGAATGGGTTGCTCTTGTAGAAGTCCCAGGTTCGGTTCCCAGCACCCACTTGGTGTCTCATAACTATCCACACTACCAATCCTCCATGATCCTACAGCCTCTTCTAACCTCCACAGGCATCAGGCAAGCAGGTGGTTCACACACACACAGGCATCGAAAACACTCGTATACATAACATTTTTATAAATTTAATATCTATATAAGGAAATCACTGAAACTTTAGTAAAATATGCAATAATTAATTAAGTAGAAAAATATTCAATGTTCATAGATAGGAAATCTTTAATATTGTCAACACTGACAGTTTGGGTTTGACAATAACTTTTGAGACTCAACACCAAACTTAAAATTCATGAAAGAAATAACATACTTTTTTTTTCTATATGAAAGGCAACATTAGGAGGAAAAAAACAAGGCATATATGGGCAGCAAACATTTGCAAAAGGTATCTGATAAAAGTCAGCTGTCCAAAATAGGCAGAGAACCTCAAAACTCTACTATTGAAAGATAAGCGACCTGATTAAAAATTAATAAAAGAGGCTGGGAAGATAGCTCAGTCCATAAGTACTTACCACACACGCACAGGGGCCTGACCTCAATCCAGAACTCAGAAGAACTGGCCTTGGGAGCATGCACTTGCAAGCTCCATACTGGAGAAATGGAGACGGGCTGATGCCTGGAGCTTGACCAGTGAGAGAGAGAGACTCAAAAGTGAGAGCCAGCATCCTACGGAATGACACTCAAGATTGACCTCTGGCATCTGTCTACATATGTACACATGGGCACACAGATCCTCATGAACACATGCTCATGGGCACATAGATATACACCCCCCAAAAATTGAGGAACAAAAGACCAAAAAGATACCTCTTCAAAGAAAACAGCAAGACAACATACAAAAAGATTTCCAGTGGCATTAAGATGTTAGCACGACACAACAATTCTGGATATTTATAGCAGCTTTTTTTTTTTTTTTTTTTTACAATTAAAACAGCTGCCAGTAACTACAGTGTCTGTTAAGAAACAGTGTCCATGAAGAAACAAGCAAACTGTGATCCATTTGGGCAATGAAGTAGTATCCAATCACAGAAAAAATGAGCTGTCAATCCAGAAGATGCACAGAAGACTCCGATGCAGACTACCACACCAATGAAAAGCCATGCTGTATCACTTCCCGGACGTGGCACTCTGGAAATGTCAAACTTTGAAGACACTGAGAACAGGAGTAGTTTCCAGTGAGGGTGGTATGAAAACTTCACATACTTTCCAAGTACCTTTGCTAGGAACCTAAACTGGCCCTAAAAATTAAGTTTCTTAGAAAGGGAAACAAATTTGACATCACAAGTAGATACAATGTGGCATATGCCCAAGATGCCGAACACATTCCTACAGAAACAGGAAAGAAGGACAAGAGGATACATTCCTGGATGGAAATTACCGCCTGTGATAACTTTGAGTTGGGCACTGTGAGGGAAGCCCAGAGAACTTTGTATGGGAAATCAATCACAGCTCTACCTGAATTAGATTTAGGGCTGCCAATGTATCAAGGATAGGGCCAAAAAGTCAAATGTGAATAACTTTATATAAACCAAATAGTATTTTTACTCCAAAACAAAGTCAACTAGGCAAACAAGAAACAATGGCGACCCATGAACTTAGAGAAGTGAACAGGAATGTACACACGTTCACAGAACTAGATCAGCTGATCTAGAGCCAGCATGGGCCATGTGGACGAGCAGGCTTTCTTTGCAAGTGCCTTATTTGGTAAGAGCTAAAGCTTGGTGACCATATACCAGTCCCTTAGAAGTCACATGATAAATCAATATTTTCAGTTAAGCTCACTGTAAGGGCTATGAATTTCTCCCCCAGACATACTTATTTTAGGGTTAAGGCACAAGTGTATTCAAACATACAACTTCCGTCTATGAGAATTCTAATGATGTCATCCCTCCTTAAAAGCCAACCACCGCCTATAAAAATACGCCAGTGTTGCTGATATGTAAGTTACTGCCTAAAAGTGTTTACTTTAAATGTTAATCTATAGAACTTTCATAAATGAGATCATATCATTTTATTAGAAATGACTGTTTTTTTTAAAGTATTCTTTCCATTTGGAAAGTTGTTATTGGAGAATTGCATACAGTAGATTTTTATCCTGGTCTTTCCCACCCCCAACTATTCCCAGATTCTCCCCTTCATCCCTGCCCAATCAACTTCATGTTCTTTTTTTCTCTTAAAAACAAAAAGCAAAAGCAAGAACAAAAATAAAAACAAAAAGCCACTAAAAAGCATGGATTTTGATTTGTACTGGCCAACTACTCCTGAGCATGGCTGATATACTCAGTGTCACTCCGTCACATAGAACTGTTTTTACCTCTCCAATTGGCCATTATCTGGTATCACGTGCCTTTAAATATATATTTTTAAAGGACTCTTAATTGTGATATAAATCAAACAATATGATCTATATTAAACCAGGAAATAAGTCCTGGATCACACTAGTAATGCTTGTTAGAGGGATAAATAAATGATTGGGTTGATATGATTAAATTTTTCCAAAAATAGAGGTTAGATGATGCAATCAAACTAGAAATTCTCTTTAACTTCCATTCAATAAAAGGAATGTCACAACACGTTTATATTTGGACTCCAGATCAAGAGATAAGGCATTTCACAATTACAGCGCAAATCCTCTTGGTGATACTGGCACTGGCAATGAAATTATTCCCAAGCTTCTGTAAAGAACCGCGATATGTTTGTAATTCTAAGGCATTTGATGAGGCCAGCTGTTGTCCTTGGACATAATCCAGGGTACCACAGCCATTACCGACTGCCTCAGTCTCCCTAAGACTTCTTGCCCACTTTGAAAGCCCCCATGTTTACTGATCCTGATTAGCCTATGACATACACGTGCCAACGGCTGAGTCCATGACTTCAGGTCCAGGGACAAAGCCTGCATCCATTTCAACCCATCTCCCCCAAGCCTTCCCTTTCACACTAAGAACCTTCCACTGCAGTTCCGTTCACAAAAAAGAAACTTTGAAATACAAAGTACAACTATGCAAGGCCTCCCACGCTCTCAGTGCTTCTTTTTACTATGTTACAAACGTTGAGTTCACAATTTGTGAAGTCAGCATTTTACTTTGCTTGAGATGGTGGTATTCATCATTTTTACTCCCTATTTAATTGTTGACTTCAATTTTGCATCCTAAGATAGTTATTTAGCCCCTTCTCCCATGTGGTTTTTACATTCCACCCTTGTTTAAATTCAAGGTTTTAATGAATGCCTACAATGTAATGTTCAGTCGTACCATGCAATTCTGTGGACGGCATCCTCGGACTGCTGGACACCATTAGCTCTAATCACCCTCTGAAGGAGAAGTTTGAAGTACATGAGCTTGTGAAATTTTCCATGATGACTGAAACCTCTCCTTAATGATAAACATTTTATTTTTTTGGTCTCAGAACAACAAGAAAAGAATGTCATATGTAAAAAACATGAGCTCGCAAGGAAACACTGAAATGTTGGCTCTTTTTATTTTTCTTCTCCCATCTTTTGAGCTTTCATGGCTGTTAGAGAATGAATAGTTCTCAGACCTTACAACAAAGTTTCATTCTACAGCAGGTACCCACAGCAAATACACATGTCCTGTCTCTCTGACTGAGTTACTTTACTTGAGGAAAAGAAAGATTCCTGCCCCAAATTAAGTAACCAATCACAGTTTTATCACTGTTATTGCTATTCAAAAATGATCACGCATTTGCCTTTCTTGTTTGGGTAAAAAAAAAAACAGCAAAGTATCATAGTACACTCGTGTGTATCCAGTGTCTCCCCTTTGGCTTTAGTCGGCTAGCTCTGGATACATTTAGCTGTTTTAATACTATCCGTAGTATTTTAAGCCTACTTGTCTCACAACTCTCAGAATTTAGAAGACAACAGAGGAACATTGCCAACACTTCTCTTCTGATCTAACCACAAAGGGAACAGGAATGTAAGCAAGATACAACCCCAGTCAGGGGCATTTCCCTTTCTAATACAATCTGTGTCTATATGGGAGAGTCTCTTGCTAAGAATTATCATAAAGGCATGTAAGTTTAAACTCTGTCCCTATACTGTGCATTGGTGGAATAACAAATTGCCACTCCTCAGGGAAACACCTTAGATGGTATCACTTGACTGTGAGGCCTTTTTCCAAGGCAATTGCTATTAACGTCAACAGTCTGCTTAATACACAGAGTTACCCATAGACTTAGGGGAAAAAGCCTTCTCAGGAAACAATGCTTCCAAATCACAAGAACCGGGTAGCAAGGACAGCTGGCAAAATGCTGAACATGGAATTTCTTTCAATGAGTATATATTCATAGTCTGTCTAAATTAGCTCAGAATGCATCTTCAACACTTGGAATTAAAATACGCAATGTTAATACATCCTGTCTTCTTTCAACACACACACACACACACACACACACACACACACACACACACACACACACACACGCATGTGCACACCACAGGTTAAACTCATATTGTTCCTCAAAGGTATCAACCTTATCTTTTAAGTCAAAGTCTCTCATTGAACCTGGGCTGGAAATATTTTTCCCTGCTCTCTCTCTCTCTCTCTCTCTCTCTCTCTCTCTCTCTCTCTCTCTCTCTCTGTGTGTGTGTGTGCATGTGTCTGTCTCTGTCTCTATCTCTCCCTCCCCCCCACCACACCCACCATTTAAAGAGTGGTGTCAGTCAAAATCAGGACTTCAGAAACTGCTGTCTAAGCACTTCACCACTTACATGACCTTGCCAACTCCAAGAAATCTTTGTATATAAAATATTTCTAGATTCTAAAACTGTAAGCAATCACTTCATTTTTCTAAGTTCCTTGAATGGTAAAGCTTATATGGCCACAGTGGCTGGCTAAGAAAGACCAGCTGTTGTTGACAGGACAGATGCTGCCAGATCACCTCGTTATCAAACCATTATCAATTTCAGTACTTGGAATCCATGTGTACTACCCTATGACAATAACTCCAGGCATTAGAGCAGTTCTTGTAGACCACGGGTGACACATGCCTTATTTTGAAAGTTGGAAGACCAATAAGACAATAAACAGTAGAAGTGAATATAGGCGATTCACTTCTGAGCTCAGGACAACCTCCACTAAAGTGACTCATTCATAGGCTTCGTGATTGTTTCCTAGGGGCTTGTCCTGTAATATTTTTCTAAAGGGACATAACACTTGGAAACTTTTTATCATTTTACTATTTCTTAATCCAGGATGAAGAACATTCTTGGTTGATAAAAGTTGACCTTCTCAGCTTTGCACAGTGGCAGTATCATAGCCAATGAGGTTTATCCGAGGTGCGATTATTGCTAAAAGTTGACCTTCTCTCTCAACAAGATCAGCTGTTAACAGGCAGATTAATTCATTTTTACCTACTACTAGCCAGAAAGCCAAAGAATGAGTTTTTTCCTTTTGCTGACCTTGTGATTCAAATCTTAAATTCTTATCTGAAGACAAGAAGGTATAGTAAAATGTCACCATGTGCTTCTTTAAGGTGAAAACACAAGAACGTGTCATGGCCATGTCACTGAATCCTTGTCCTGGCTATTTTCCTGTTAACTTGACACAAGCTGAAGTCGCCTGAGAAGAGGGACCTCTGTTGACATTTCCTGATATTCATAGGGAAGGGAAGTTAATATACGGAGGCAACCTCCATTTGGAGCAGAAGTCAGAAAGACGTTTGTTTTTGTGAGATACATAGACCCAGTTTCTTGTTTTGTTAGTTGGCTGGCCCCAGACAAATCAGCTCAAAGGAAGGTCTGAGGAGTAAAAGAAAAGGGGGGGGGGGGGATTATGACCAATCTCAGGGGCTGGTGTGAGGTCTCAATGGTCTGAAAATTACTTAGTAGCTCTTATTCCTTGCCTGCCAGCTTGCATCATGTATCCCTGTGCTATGTGTTTGCAGTTAGCATAGAGACGGGGTGGAGTTGTGGTCATAGCTGGCATCTGAGTGGGGAACGGTATAGAATGCAGCTTCTGTATACACAGCCAACTTAAATAGAAAGGTTCCCGACACACGGTAAATGAAAGGGAAGCAAGGCAGAACACGCAGTTCACATGTCGTTCTCTGGAGTTATTTTTAAATCTTGTATAAAGAACCTGAAATAGAATCAAAATTGTCAAAAAGTGATGAGAAATGGCAGAATTGTTCCCTGGTGCGCTTCCTCTGGAACCCTAACAAACGCTCTATTTTATTTTAGCAACTAGTCCTTACTCCTTCAAATTTTTTATCTACTCCCCTCCCTCAAGCCCCCACCCCAAAGATCAATTAGCTCTACTCCAAATGGAGTTTGGCTTCTCGGTAACTAAGAAAGACTTGAATCCCGGTGGTTATGAGGTTAGCCCTCCTTGGAACCATCCACCCTAGCTTGTGAGCTGAGGGCATGTTAAGGGACCCAGCCATGGCTAGGCTGCCATCTTGATGGGCATACCAAGGTAGGAGGATGGTAACTTGGCACTAGGCACCAGGCACAGAGTTAACATTAGGAAGAAACCCCCCAATGCTGGCATGGGGGATCCCTGACTGTTAACCCATCCTGGAATGAGAGAATTAGAGATACTGGTGTCTGAGCTCCCCCTGGTTCTCAGCATGGAGCCTGTGCTACTTTCAGAATGTGGAAGCCTTGGTAAGAGCATGCTGTGCTAGGACAATATTGTGAGGCAGAGCAGAGGATGCTGGGAATTTCCATGGTGACCTTACAACAGACTCCACTGTAACATAACTGAAGCGGCCTTAGGTGGAGCAGTTCACAAAAACTCTTCCCCCTAACTCTGATGTACAGCCAGGCTCAGGAGTCCAGAAAACACAGTGTATATATTTTTCTTTACCTAAGTTAGTTCTGCCTCATTTTTTCAAGTAATTACTTCTTTCTGTAATTTCTCATTCAAATCCTACTTATGGTACTCAAATTTATATGTTCTGTAGTTTTCTATAAAACAAAATAAAACAAAAACAACAAAAAGAACCCTGTGAGATACCACAAAAGCTTTCAGAAAGGATCAGTTATGATTACTATAGGCAAAATACACAACAACATTGGTTATGAGCTATGATTACTCCAAAGCCCAGGCCCAGTGGCTTGGCCTTGTGGTCTATCCCAGGCCTTCTCAGGCCTGCTTTTGCTAATACCTTCTTGTTAGAGCTCTGTCAGTAAGCCACCTCTTGTCTTTCCTGCTGTATTAGCATATGAAGCAATCAAACCCCAGGAGATTGTAGATGCTGGTCAAGTCTAAAAGCCGCTGGGAAAAGGTCTGCCTATTGTCCTTCCAATTTGCAAGAGCAACTCTGGTTCAGAATCAAAGCATTTGGAAGTTCTGAGGGAAAGTAACATGAAAAATTCTTTGTCGCAAAAGACTATTAATTATTTATTACCTGTCATTCCATAGAACAGGCGCACATTAATAAAATCCCTCTAGACCATGGAGAATAAGACAGACCATGCTGATGGGGAGGAAGAGTGAACCGAATCAACAGAAGGATTCAGGTCTCATTAAGGTTTCTGCTAGTGTTCATTTGCATAATTACAGACAGCTCCCTAATGAGTGCTAAAGGTCACAGAAAAGATATTCAAAATACACTTAAAACACTGAAAACTCAGTTGAGGAAATAATAGACACGCTGAAAATTAAAGATGATTTTAAAATAATACATTTTAGACAAGCACGTAAGGCTGGAAACCAACAACAGCACAGAAAGGCAACAATGAAAAAGCCCAGCAACAGCTTGGTGCCAGGGGGCCTTGGTACTTGGGCAGTAACACCTGCATTGGGCAGGGAGCCATGGGGACTACATTAAAGCTCAAAGCTGAAAAGAGATGAGAGAAGCCGATGCCTCCATACATGTGTCTGTGTGCACGTGTCTCCATATATGTGTAAGTGTGTATGTGTCTATGTATACGTGTTTCTCTGTGTGTCTGTGTGTGAACTTATGTATGTGCTTCTCTGCGTCTGTGCGTCCACATGGGTGTGTGAATGTGTCTCTCTGTGTGTACATATCCCTGTATGTACATATGTATACATGTGAATGCATGCGTCTCTGGGTGTGTACATATGTGTGTGAGTGAATGTGTGTGTGCATATGTATGTGTGTGTGAATGTGTACACCTGTGTGACTGTGTTGTGTCTCAGGTTGTTCCACAGGAGCTTTCCACCTTGATTAGCGGACCTGTGGCTCACCCATTAGGTTGGACTGGCCAGCGAGTCCCAGCGCCCTGTCTCTGTGTCGCTGGCACTATCCTTATAAGCACAAGCTCAGCTTTTTCCCATGGTTTCTGGTGATCAGCCTCAGCTCCACAGACTGGTGTAGCAGGTTTTCAACGGAGTTACCTGCCCATCCCCCACAGCGTCTCCCTTTCACACCCTTTCTCCTTCCTTCCCTCTCTCCTTTATCTCTAACCTCCTTCCTGCTTTCAAGTCAGGAGAACTCACTGCTCCCTCACTTTCAAAACTTCCTTTTCCCTCCTCTCCCCATTTGTAGTTAATAACCAACAGCTACACCCATATCGCCTATGTGTAAAGGACGACCTACGGATCTACACATGAGAGGGAACACAAGGATTTGCCCCTCACGGTCCGAATTACCTCGCTTGACACTTTCCAGAACCATCCATTTTCCTGCAAATCCTATAATTCCATTACTCCTTACAGCTGAATAAAATTCCACTGTGCATATGGACCGGATTTTCATTATCCATTCATCAGTTGATGGGAGTCGATTCCCCTTCAACTGATTCCATTTGCTCGCTCTCAGGAGTAGAGCAGCAGTGAACATTGCTGTGGAAGCATCTTTGTGGTAGGACAGAGATGCCCTTCTCATATGCCCAGAGCACCAAAGCTAGGCCACTTGCTAACTCTAAGTTACTAATAAGCTGCCACCACTGGACTGCACCAGCTGATTCCTGTGCGGTGTCTGCCGAGTGGACCAGACTGAAGCTGCTGATTCATGTGTGGTGCTTTGCTAGTGGACTGGACAACTGATATCCTGACAATGAAGATTGGCGTCACCCCCTAAGAATTATTTCTATATAGGTCCACTTCCCCTGTGTCCTAATAACCGTTTTCCCCACTACCTCTGGTGGGTCGTGGGCTACAAAGGAGGTTAAAGTGTTTAAGAACTCTTATAAAAGTAGGTTTTGAAAATACCTAAGCCCACACCCATGCCTGGTGGGCAGAGGCTGTTGCTATTCAGCTTGGCCTGCTCTTGTCTAAAGAGTATTATTGGCTTCCTTTATGGGTCTGTTTGGTCCACAAAGTTGTGGTTGTTTGAATACAAACAGGAGGAGGAGGAGGAGGAGGAGGAGGAGGAGGAGGAGGAGGAGGAGGAGGAGGAAGAGGAGGAGGAGGAGGAGGAGAAGGAGGAGGAGGAGGAGGAAGAGGAGGAGGAGGAAGAAGAGGAGGAGGAGGAGGAGGAGGAGGAGGAAGAGGAGGAGGAGGAGGAGGAGAAGGAGGAGGAGGAGGAGGAAGAGGAGGAGGAGGAAGAAGAGGAGGAGGAGGAGGAGGAGGAGGAAGAGGAGGAGGAGGAAGAGGAGGAGGAGGAAGAAGAGGAGGAGGAGGAAGAGGAGGAGGAGGAGGAGGAGGAGGAGGAGGAGAAGAAGAAGAAGAAGAAGAAGAAGAAGAAGAAGAAGAAGAAGAAGAAGAAGAAGAAGAAGAAGAAGAGAAGCAGCAGAAGCAGCAGAAGCAGCAGAAGCAGCAGAAGCAGCAGAAGCAGCAGCAGCAGCAGCGGCGGCGGCGGCGGCGGCGGCGGCAGCAGCCACACTGATTTCCATATTGCTTCACCTGTTCATAACCCCACTGAAAATAAAGGGTCTCTTTGTCTCGAAGTCTCTCCACAGCACTTGCCGCTTTTTTCCTAATGCTAGCCCTTCTATAGCAATAGAACAGAATATCTGTAGACACAAGAAACACCTTTAAAAAGTTATTGATGTAACATCATGTACATGATAAATCAGATGCTCAGCATGCACTCAATAAATGCTATTTTAAATTTTTTTATATGGATGGGTTGTTTTGACTGTACATATGTATTTGCACCATGTGCAAGCCTGGTACCCATGGAGACCCAAAGAGGGTATCTCTGATCCTTTGAAACAAGAGTTCCAGATGATTTTAAGCCACCATGTAGATGCTGGGTCCTCTGGAAGAGCAACCACCCCGGAGCTATCTCTTTAGTCCCTCAATAAATACTTTTGTGAATGGCTGGATATATTTTTACTGGCTCGGTTTTTCTGACTGAAACCTTCAACGAGTGGAGCAAAGACAACAGGATATGCTCCTCAACCTCAAAGTTATCCTCACTTAGGAAAACTAGAGAAGAAAATGTTACAGTAGTAAAACCCAGTAGAAAGAGTGAATGAGGTTTTCACAGAATTGTCCATGAACATATGGAATGCTTCCTGGGGTCGGGGTTGGGGTCATGGTATAGGGGCTGGGTATACAATAATAAACAAAGGTAAGCCAGGTGAAAAGGAAACAAGGAAGACATAAGACATGGGAAAGCATGAAGAGAGGGAAGCAAGGGGTGCTCAGACATGACAAATCCCACATGGCTACAGAGTAAATGAAGGGCAGAGAACCGGAGAAGGGGAAGGGGCCAGATTGTAGAAATGCTTTGATTTTTCTGACGGGTAATGAGGTGCGCTTAAGAGTTTAATATAAAAAACAGTAGGTTTTTATATTAGATAATGATCTGAAGATAGAAGGACTGAAGGCCAGAGGGTGTCCCAGTAGTGACAGAGAAAAACACTACAGGCCTACAGGAAGCAGTATACACCAAGGGTGGAAACAACTGACTTATACGATGTTTACAACAGAAATGCTCCCTTCTGGAGTCCATTAGAACCACACAGAGACCTGTTCTAGACTATGCATAACCCCACCTTCCCTCTGAGGAGTCTGCCTTAGGGAACACACACCCTTTTCTCCAGATAGATTCCCTAACACTCCTACAATGATGCTTGTAAGCATGTCACAGCCGTTGGCTGCCTGGGGTTGGGAGTAAGGATAAGAACCCCATACTTAGAAAGTACAATCACCTGGACTTGGTGACAAGAAATGAATCAATCATGGGAAAGACAGGATCTCGGGCAGAACCAAGTGATGGGGAGAAGGTGGCAGAGGAGAAGAAGCGCTGGTGGAGTGGGAGTAACAGAACGAAAACTGGGTACAAAAATCTGAAGTAAGCCAAGTGTGTGACACACCTAAGACGCCCGCCACTCGTAAGGCAGGGGCAGGAGAACTGCCACAAGTTCAAGGACGGACTCATTCACACAGCAAGTAACCAGGGCTACTTAGTGAGGTCCTGTCTTAAGAGAGCTGAGGAAGGGAGAAAAGGGAAGAGGGAGAGGGAAAGAGGGAGGGAGAGAGGAGGGGGAAAGAAGGAAGTGAAGGACAGAAGAAGACAGAGAGGCGGGAGGGAGAATCAAATGAGTGAGAATAAAAGATGTAAGCTAGAAATCTGAAGTTGTCGGAATACAGATCGCTTATAAAATGCAGGAAACAGAGTCTGTGGTAGACAAAGATGAAATAGTATCAAAACGTGATTTTCACGGAGCTGGAGAAAGAAACTAGAGGATGGCTGAGGAGAATGGCCCAGCTGTGGAGGGAAGGCAGGGAGAAGGTGGTAGAGAGAAAGGAGGAGTTATTATGACATCCTCTAAGGAGGATGAACTTCACAGAGGACATGGTAGTCAAAGATGAAAGGAAGGAATAGTCAGATACAACCTGTTTTGAGCATGGCTGCTGAGTTTCGAGACAGGAGACAAGGCTCAGTAGAAACCAAGGGACTTGCCAGGGTGAGAAGAGCCAGTCCTTAATGCTGTGAAGTATTTCTTCTTACTGCCTTGCTGCCACATTCATCTCCTCGCTAAAGGTAGCATGCTGTGCCTTAACTAAAGAGGAAACGCAGTCCCACAACTCTCCACCAATTGTGAAACTGGGAAAGAGATGCTTTCCCCATTTTCAAAGCATCTTTATCTGTTCACAAACATTTTTAATATAAAAAGGTTCAAAAGACACATGCTGAAAGGACACGACCTCAAACTAAATAAAAGTAGTCTGATGAAATATCATTTTGTCTCAATCACTTTACTTATTTCACGGAGGATGACTACATCACGGCATAAGTGCACCCACTTCAGACATGAAGGACGGCCATTCTGAAGGCTTTCCCTGACCTTCAGAATCTAACCTCCCACATGGAGGGACAGGGTCTAGACTGGATAACTTTTCTGCTAGTTGACTCAGGCCAGTGAAGGGGTAGCTCATCACCATCTGGATTTTTCTACTGAAGGGGTTAGTTCTTTGGGAAATGGAATCAATATTCTCTGTTCATGAGAAGGTACAAGTAGGTCAGGTGTGGTGATTCATGCCTTTAATCTTAGCACTCTGGTAGGGCAGAGGCAGCTGGATCTCTGAGTTCAAGGTCAGCCTGGTCTAAAGACTGAGTTCCAAGACAGCCACGGCTACACAGAGAAACTCAGTCTCAAGAAAACACTGAAATAATTCATTAAAAATAAATAAGAAAGAAATTGCAAGTACAACTTCATGCCCTTTATGAAGTAATTTATAAACTATTTTTTTTCTGCACGCGGTTGCTCATATTGGTTTGAAGAAACGAAGAGTCAAAAGCAAAAATTTAATAAACCAAAGCCTTTACCAGCCCTGACAGCGAGTGTATCATGCTGAACCAACTTCTGCTAAACACAGGACTTCGCTTAAAGCTGCAGCTCAGCATGATATATTAAATACAAATGAGTAAAAAAATAAAGGTACATGAAACAGAAGTCAGGCCTTCGTTTCCCCCTTAAACCCATGCTTAAGACCCGACTCTATTAAATGTATTCAGAAGTAAGTAAATCAAATTAAGTTACACAGAACGGAAATCAGACTTTCTCTTTGCCCTAAACCAACAGACTTAAAAGACCTCGCTCTGGGAAGATGTGTCCAGGAATAAGAGGACAACTCCCTGACTAACCCACGCTTGAGAGTCTCAGCCTAACTGCCTATCTTAGTTTGTTTCCTGCCTCTGAGACAGAACACAGACTAAAAACACCTTGTGGAGGAGAGGGCTGACTTCAGCTCACAGCTTACAGTCCATCGTGAAGGGAAGTCAGGACAGGAGCTCAGGTCAGGAACCTGGAGGCAGGAACTGAAGCAGAGACCATGGAGGAACACTGCTTATGGGCTTTCTTATTTGTCTGGGACCACCTGCCCAGGGACGTGCAGTAGGACTGGCCTCTCCTGTATCAACCAACGGTCAAGAAAATCTCTCCCAGGACCATGAAGATAAAGGCAATTCCTCTGTGGAGGTTCCTTCTTCCCAGGTGTTTCAGGTTGACAGCCAAGATTAACCAGATTAACCACATTGTTAACTGACATGCTGCCTGCCTTCTGTTTGGGGTAGTCACACATTCATTCATTCATTCATTCATTCATTCATTCATTCATTCATTCCAGATGTAATAAGTACCTAACGTTATGTTAAAGCGTAAATCATAAAAAGTGCATACATTGAAACAGAGTATTCTTAAGGTCTGTCATTTGGGCTGTGTGCTGTAACTGAAGGAGAAAGGGGTTCTTACTCTCATCTGGGGAGCCGAGAAAGAACAGTAAAGAATGCTTCCCCAGAAGGGCTGCTCCTGCTGAAATCTAAAGTACCCCTGTAGGTTAGCCAGGTGAAGACAAACATCTTACTTTGTGTCTGGAGGCGAAAGATAGCAGGAACATGTTAGAAACCTGAGAATCTGATCTATTTCAAATATAAATAGTATACCATCTCTAATATGAATGGAAGACTGGCAGGCCATGAAACTGGAGAGACGGGAAACAGGGTCCAGAAGATGTCAGCCATGCATAGTGAGCAGCCTCTGAGAAGGCCGCAGGAACCCAGCCTCCACAGGCCTCTACACTCTGAAGGCCGAAGACCACTGCCTCTCTTCTAACAAGTACTTTGTAAGGATAGTAACAAGATGTAAGGTCCAAGATTTATGATTCTGTCTGGGGTGCTCTCACTCATCCACAGATCTCGCTCTGGGGAACCAAAACTGACACAGCACTAGCAGACCTTCAGATAGGCCCACGTGGTCTCTGATACAATCTAAGTGAGCTCGTCGGCAGATACCCCCCCCACACACACACACACTGTATCCTGCAGCCATGATTGACACCTTGAGTGCAGTTTTGTTCAGTGTCAGTCAAAATGACCCAGGCCTAGCTCACACGTTCAAGTGTGCACTAAGAGCATGTTGCTTCTGTCATTGCTTTATAGTACTGTGTTATTAGCCTATTATTATTAATATATTAGCCTAATGGAAGGACAAATTGGAAGGGGTTTAAGCAAGAAAAAGTCAAATATGAAGAGAAATCAAACTATGAAGTGTGATTCGATGTACTTTTTTCTTTCTTGCCCAAGATATCCATGAATATTTGTCAATTTTTGTGGCTGCTTACACATTTTAGAAGTTTTCAGTAGCTCGTTGATGAATATTGTTGGTGTTCAGATAGAGACTGCACCGAATCTAAAGATGGTTTTGGCTTCTATTTGCAATTTTAGAAACCGTGAAATTGACAAAAAAGAATGCAGGACCAATCTGAAAGTGTCTAATATATTCAAGTAGTATAGTGACCTCATAACATCATACTCCTAAATCTCAACATACCATGCAAACTTACACCTCACACTTCAAATTCAACAAATCACATATCAACAACCAACCATCTTAATGACCTCTTACTTTAATTTTTATCTTATTTTATCTTTTATTTGTTTGTTTAGAGACAGGGTTTCTGTGTGTACTATCTCTGTAGACCAGGCTGGCCTCAAAATCACAGAGATCTGTCTGCTTCTAGCTTCCTTGTGCAGAGACTGAAGGTGTGTGGCAGGACCACCTGGTGTTTTATCTTATTTTTATAACAGAGACTCAGCAGGTAGCCTGGCTGGCCAGGATCTTGCTATGTAGACCAAATTGGCCTCAAACTCATAGAGATCTGCCTGCCTTTGATCATCAAGTCCCAGGATAAAGGGTGTATGCCAGCACAACCGGTTTTCCTTTCATTTTAAACTGTTAGATTAAAATCATGGAACTTGAAAATACTGATAAAGTTAATCTGTACAGATTTTATTACATGCATGCACCATGCTATGGTTAATCAGATTAAATATATCTAGATCCATTACCTTATGATAAAAATTTTTTAAAGAAATTGTAGACAATACAAAGCTAGAGAGACATTCCATGTTCATGGATTAGAAGAATTGATATCGATGCAAAGCCCAAAATAGCCAAAACAATCTTCAGATCCATGTGATCCCTATCCAAATACCAATGATATTCATCAATGAACTACTAAAAACTTCTAAAATGTTTAAGTGGCCACAAAAATTGTCAAATATCCATGGGTGCCTTGAACAAAAAAGAACAAAGCACACTGAATTATATTTCATAATTTCAAAATGGATAAAATGTCATTGCCATCAAACATCATGGAAATAGAGAATGTTTGAAGAGAACAGAATGCCAACATGCCTGTGGCCAGCTGACTCAACAGTCATGCTAAGAACATGAATAAAGAATGATCGGGGTTGGGGATTTAGATCAGTGGCAGAGCACTTGACTAGCAAGCGCAAGGCCCTGGGTTCAGTCCCCAGCTCCGGGAAAAAAAAAAAAAAAGAAATAGCTAAGAATGATCAATGTTTCCATAGTTATGCTGGGAAAATCTGTACACATGAATATCACAAGGCTCCTATTTCTTGGTTCACAAAAATCTTCTCAGAACAGATAAAACACTTACCTAAGGTGTGATATCATTAAACAACATACTAGAAGAAAACCTAGAGGGGATGCTTCAGGATGCTGACTGGGCATAAACTGCCTGGGGAAGACTCTAGAGAAACCCAGAAAACAAAACTCAAAGTATACAAACACAATTACATACAATTTGAAAGGTTCTAAACAATAAAAATAAAAATAAAAATAATAAAAAAATAAAAAAATAAAAATAATAAAAATATTTGTCAAGCACAGAGACAAATTCCACAATGGGACCACATGTTTGCCAACTACCCACCTGACCAAAGGACTGACCAACTACCCACCTGACCAAAGGGCTAACCAACTACCCACTTGACCAAAGGGCTAACCAACTACCCACCTGACCAAAGGGCTAACCAACTACCCATCTGACCTAAGAGCTAACCAACTACCCATCTGACCAAAGGGCTAACCAACTACCCATCTGACCTAAGAGCTAACCAACTACCCATCTGACCAAAGGGCTGACCAACTACCCATCTGACCAAAGGGCTGACCAACTACCCATCTGACCAAAGGGCTAACCAACTACCCATCTGACCAGAGGGCTGACCAACTACCCATCTGACCAGAGGGCTAACCAACTAATCACCTGACCAGAGGGCTGACCAACTACCCATCTGACCAGAGGGCTGACCAACTACTCATCTGACCAAAGCGCTGATAGCAGGTTATGTAAGAAACCCCAAAACACAATAGCAAAAACATACCCAAATAACCCAATAGAAAAATGGGTGATGGACTTGTAGAGATAGCTTTTTAGGAGATGACATAAGCAGTCAACAGCAATGATCACTCTATAGCCTCAAAGAAATGCAAACCAGAAGGTTAATGACATTTCACCATCCCTTGCCCTACTAAAACTGGAGGTTGTAAAAAGACTCAAGAGAAGTGATGAAGAGAAACAAACAGCTCCTGGGGATATAAAATGGTAACGTTACTGCAGAAAACAGTAGGGAAGGTTCTCGGTAGAGAAAGGAAACGGTTAGCCATTGGGCTAAGTACTAGGAGAATGAAGTCACATGCAGGAGACCCTTGCACCTCTATATTCGCTGAAGCACTGTCCACAGTAATAAAGACATATACACATCTCACTGTCAATCAATGGCTAGCTGAGTAAAATATGGTGGACATTTACAGCAGAATAGCATTCCGCTATCGAGAATAGCAATATGGATGGAACTATCATTGTGTTACAGAAAGCCAAGCACAGAAAAGCAAATACCACATGATCTCACATCTGCGTGAAGTCTGAAAAAGTCTTTATCAGTGGAACGGAGAGTCGACTGGTGACCGCCAAAGGCCAGATGGGGAGAGAACTGCAGTGAGACAGAGACATGAAATTCCTGCCCAGCGGACTGCAGATAACAAGAACATATTGTAAGGTTATGTAATTTATTGAATTATAGAAGTAATATACTTCAAAAATTAGGGAAAAAGGATCTTGAATTTGGATTCATTTATTAAAAGTTTAACTCTTCCCTCTCCTATCCAAACCCATGGGGGGTTGGGGTGGGGGTGGGGGAGGATTGCTGTAACCTAGACCTCTCTGGTTGCCTACCTGAACTACTAACAAAAACTTCATGATCATTTCCCCGTCTAAACTATGGTGTTATTCCAATCAACCCCTAATCCCCCAACCTTGTTAACAAAATCATCTTCCCAACAGAGAAAGGTAAGTGCACTGTATCCGTTAACGGCAAGCAATTTGAACTCTCACTTGTGCTGTCTGTGCATATGCACATGCAAATGTGCGTGTGTGGGTAGGCATGTTGCAGTGGCATGGCTCTCCACAGTCCATATCATCTCCCAAAAGCAATTTCTTCCTGGCACAAATTAAATATGTTTTCAAGAAGGAAAAGGAAGATGTGTAGAGCACTTAGACGGATAAACCAAACCTGGGCCCCTGACCAGTCAGTGAGGGAATCCTGCATTCACTCACTGGGAGACTCCATGCCAACATGCTCTGCTCTTAATTATTTCTATTGCTCTCAGATACAGGCTCTAATTTAAAGAAATTAAAACTAGGAGAAAAAAACCAATTTTGTGCTTTTTAATCAGGGAAGTCAAATGTATTTTAGAAAAAAAAATATTCCAGACTCACATTTCATCAGAAAAGTATTCCATGTAGCAGGGTAACCCCACTGCATAGCACCTCCCGGCACAGCTAAGTCCCACTCTGGGAGATGGGATTTTGTAAGGATGAAGAGACGAGGCAAGACTGCTACCTTAGGAGCTATTAGCATTTCCAAAAGCATATACAAATTGTTCCTCTGTGAGACATTTAATTGTGGAGAGGAAACTGCCCATTAATTCACAGTTATTTCAGCGGCGCCCACCGCTTCAAGAAAGGCTGACTGACGAAACCCCCCTGCCAAGTAACGGAGTGTGGAAAGTTCTGTCAGTCAGGAGAGGAAAAGCCCCTTTGTCCTCTCAACTCCACTGACCCCATCTGCAGAATGAAGGGGAACAGAAGGTCTCAGCTAAAACCCTAGCTCTTTTTTAAAGGATGGAGCCATTCTTTGGGACAGGTAATGACAATTCGATATAGTTATTTATTCTGGAATTCTCCTTTCCTTGAGTAAATCCGAATTCCTCATTCTGTGCATGGCATTTGAGAAGTAACATTAAACTTCAGTGGTACCAACAAAACGAGGAGGCACAAGCCCTGAGCCACTTTGACTCATGTCTGAACAGGAGCCATCCCATAGTGACAGCCATCTACTCAGGGTTTAGAATTTGAAGTTCTTTTTTATTTTTTGGGGTCAAAAACATTTTGTCACTTGCTAAATAAAGAAATAAATTCTCTGTTAACATTCTGAGGCACTAGAATCGAGAGGCTATATTCTCTCTGTGGTAATCACTGTTTGGAATTATTTCTTTTAAATACTCCGCTTTCCCTAATTGGGGTCAGGACAACCATGAAGAAGCGGTTAGTAAATGTATGTTTTTGAACACTGAGAAACTGTGAAGTGATAGCACCCCTTGAAGTACCATGTAACGTGAAAAGTCCATTCATCTCCGCTCTGCAAGTTGTGCTTCATTTAGATGGTTCGGAATCATAAACACATCCATGGTGAGAGGCTTAAAAATCATTATAGGACAATATTTGTTTAATAGAAAGTGATGGCCTAAATGTGTCAGGAATAGCCTCACATCAAATAGTAATTGAAGAAAAAGCTCCCTGCTCCTGCTTCCTGGCAACTTTCACAAAAGCTCCTCATTCTTGAACGTTCTAACTTGGAAGCCAAACTAAATAACGAGGAGTAATTTGCCAATTAGTACTTCCTGCCCCTTTTTCTTTATTCCTTAAACACCATTCAGGGGCTGAACTGGTCAAACACTTTTAGCTTCAAAACAGCAACTGGAAGGACTGAATTTGCTTCTCTCCAAGGCGAGGCTGTCAAGAGGCAGGGTGATGGGTTGCATGTTTCCCCGGCAGCAGAGCAGGACAGATTTCCACCCTGGCCGGATACAGAGATTCCCTTCCCTCATCTTCCATGATTTTAATCAGTTACTGACGTCCAAACTTTACACTTCCATGACTCCTGGACTTCAGAGTCTTATATCTATGTGTCCCATGGGATCTGCACACGTCTTCAGACGAAGCCTGGTACACGTGCACACTACAGATAAGTATTCCATAGGTGCAAAACACAGAGACCAGGACAGCCACTTCCCCAAATATGCAGAACCCCAAACTGAGGATTTGAGAGACTCACAGCATCCCTCTGCTGAGGTGCCAGCAAGGGAAGGGTGGGATAACCTGAGGGGAGGACCGATGGCAACATGTGCTTCTCACCTGCGTTGTCCTATTTTGTAACCTGAGTTTGCACCATAGCTTGTTACTCAATTTAAAACTTCCAATGATTACCATAATAGAGTTTCAGACGTCTAAATTGAAAACACATTTACTGGTTAATGCTGAACCAATGGGATCCGGCCCTCTTCTCTTACGTTAAGGAAAGAGGGCAGACAGTAACCAGGATCCCTCCACCAGAGACCCACAAGCATGAGAAGGCTTCGCCATGCTTACCCCCAATCTACTTCTGACTCTGAAGGGTGTGCGTCTCAAGCTGAGCCAGACTTCTTGCTTTTTAAGTATTCATTTTCGAAAAGTATCTCTAGTCTTCTTTATAGAAATTATCTTATTCTAGGTCTGCTTTGATACTCCAAAGAAAATGTGGTGGAGTATCTTTTGCATATTTAAAACTCAAATCCTGGGGTTGGGGATTTAGCTCAGTGGTAGAGTGCTTGCCTAGCAAGCACAGAGCCCTGGGTTTGGTCCCCAGCTCCGGAAAAAAAAAAAAAAAAAAAAAAAAAAAAAAAACCTCAAATCCTAACCTTAGACCCATCGCCTAATGGATGGATGATCCATATGGCCATGCTGACAAGAGAAAAGGCTTGGCACAGAAGAGCTTGGAGATCTGTTCCTGCATGAAGCGCTCAGGTGGGCCTCCTCCCTTTTATGCTGGTTCTTGGGGGCAGGTGGTTTTAAAGAAGCCCAGAGCGTGCAAATCCAACTGCATGAACATGCAGAGAAAGCTTTCTGCAGGCAGGATGACAAACCTCGCCCCCGCCCCCCTACACTGTATGAGACACTCGTGGCGACATTGCAGTTCAAATAAAACCAGTCAATGATAACGTATACCCTCTGAATCCAGATGCTCGACAATTTCCCCAAATACGTGATCCCTCAAATCTCAAGTCATAAGGGGTCAGAAAAATCAGCCTAATAGAAATTAATAATAATATTAAGCAGTAATAGAGGTCAGGTTTTTAATATATGCACATACTGCAATTAATTCTGAATATTAACTAACATGCAATAGGGATAGATTTTTCTTATCACTACAAAAAATGTTCACCACCAACTTCGGCACCGCAATATCCACTCCACCAGGTCCGCGTTAGAAAGAGTGAGTCTTAAGAACACCCCTTCTCCTCAGGTACAGCATCCCTGTCAGGTCCAATGGCTCATGTATACCTTGTTCTGCTCCACTGCAATCCATGGGTGATCACTGTCTCCCGTCTGTCTCCTCAGTTGCACTCCACGCTCTGCACTATTGCGACAGTGGCATCCTATTACTCCCCAAACACTATGCTTCTCCTTATGCTGGAGAACGTAGCCCACTCCTCTTCCCCTCTTCTCTACCTTGCATGATTGTACACATCTTCACTGACCACTTTTGAGAAGCCTTTCTTCAGAAACATACATGATGACCTGCAGGGCGCTACCTCACGAGGTCATCATCGCCCACGCTGCATCTGCATTGTACTGCTTGCCTCTCTGTGGTGTGCTCGGCTTCAGCATCCAAACATCCCCCTAAAGGGTACGCTGCCTACTTTGATGGCTTTACTTTTCATCAAAATTCGTATCCATCAGAAGTACTCTCAAGTGTTTCTGGAATTGAACCACATAGCAACAACCCTCTAGCTTACAATAGGCACTGGTGGAGAACTGTTCCAAAAACAGTTTCCTGACGATCATTAAAGAAAAGTTGGAAATATGTATTACCTAAGTGACACACAGGAAACGACATTCCTTTACAGCCCTTAAAAAATGGATATTTTTTGAGCCTATTCAAACTGGTGGCATTGCTAGACACAGGGGTCATTTGATAAAATATCACCGTCATATGAGACAATATAACAACTTTATTCTCCAAAGACTTCTCAACTTTCTTGAAAGTCAAAAGTTAAAACTAGCAATCACATTTAAAAAACAAAACCAAACAATAAAACCTCTTAGTATCAACCAATTCTGAGAATCTCTGTAAAGGGTCCCTAGCAACTACGCTGATGCAGAAACTACAACTTTATCTTGCTAGGAGAGTCTCTTAATTCTCTTTTAATTACTCCAGAGCAAGCTAATGAATTATTAATCCAAAGACATAGCTTTCAGATGATGCTTGAACACATGACTAGATTATATCATACAAAGAAGCTGTGACTACAGAAATGGATGCAGTCTTGCTACACTGCTTCTATCTGGTGAACGAAGCTAGAGCCTAGTCTACCTAGAGATGTCCTCATTACAATAAATTCTTATGCTGAGATCTGAAGAACCCCGTTAGGGTTGCAACCTTCACTTCACTGGCAGCTTAATGATCTGATGTTCCCAAGCACGGTTCCTAGATAAAATCCATATGTTTAGAACAGCAATTCCATGCCTGCCAGTTCTTTCAGGGGTGGTTTTCAAGAGAAAGGATTATTTTCACCCAAAAGAGGAAGCATTTCCCCTACATTAAGCAGCCTACTCACACTCATGTATCTGCTTTAACTGAAAACACAAACAAAAATAATAAAGAATTCATAATGTTTGTTGCAATACAAGTCTAGCGAGAGCAAATTTAAGCCTGAACAGTAATGTGGAGCTCAGAATCTATCCTTGAATTTTAATGGGTTCATATTACACAAAATTACCAACATCCATAACAGTGGCTTGTCAGGGACACATCAGGGATGCCAACGACTAGGAAGCAGAACTCCTCACTCGGAAGCAGTTAGTGTGTGTTTTCTTACTGCTAAGACAAAGCAATGGTTACCAAGTCCCCTACTGTGCAAACATCACACTCACCTTTGCTCAGTTAGTCTCTCCTACAGCCCTCTATGACAAGGGCTCTAATACCCCATTTGCAGATAAAACAGCAGAAATGCATCAAGTGGCCGAATGGCACACAGGACTTGAGGAAGCACTGCCTCACTCTGTACCGCCAACATTGACCCCTTCCCTGAGCGCACCGATGTACGTCAACGGATGGGAATTCAATAAAGTAGCAAGAACATTTTTAATAATACTATCTTAAAACTAAAAATATTACAAAAAATATTCACTGTCCCCACTGAGAGAACTCAAACCTAGCAAATATATATGCATCTCTCTATATCGATTAAGATATATTATGCTCTATAGATTATGTATTATATATAATACACATATTAGTCAATAGCAATTAAACATTACCTAGTGAAATATTTCCTGGGTATGAGAATCTTGACAAATACAGCATATCTAATAACATCTAGTCTTTTACATTTTAAGTAGAGTGGCACCAGAAGTTCTATTTCATAGTCCTTTGCCACTTGCGAACTCTTAGAATTTCTCCCTCTCCCCATTTCTCCCTTCCCTCTGACACACACACACACACACACACACACACACACACACACACACACAAATATACTTCAGTTATTTCCAAAGCTCAGGAATTGAGTAAGGGGGACTGTGTGGTCTGACTGTGTGGTTGGGCTGTGTAGTCTGACTATGAGACACAGAGATTTAATGGAGACCCTGGCATGACAGCTGTTCAGCTCTACCCCTGAGGCCATTTCCTCCTCACCAAGAGTGTCAAGAAATCACAGAAAAGAAGTGGGAGAGAGAGCTTTGAAGATAGCCATCAGTGCACACACGCAAACAAGAAACGGAAGCCATCAGCGGAAAACTATAAGTATCTTCCCCGAGGAATTAAGATCCATTGCTTTCCAAATGAAACAAAGCATCCAGAAACCTATCTTTCTAAGTTAACTTACCGACTCCTGAGATTTTAATCAGGAAGAATCCTCTCTAACATTTAGGTGCTCTGTCTTCTTTCAATGCTGGACAACTGAGACGGGCCTGGGAAACCTATCGTAAGCGAGAAAAGGGGGAAATGGTCCTACTATACGCTCTCTTAGCCTCCATTGTTTCTCGTCCCATAGCCTTGGATCATTCTGACCGCAGAGGAAGCTCTGATATCACTCAAAGCATTTCAAAGAGAGACAAGGAGGACGTCTGTGGTGGTAAGTGTATTTATCATGTCAAACACAGCTTTCTTTTTTAAAGCGGCCCTGGTCAAGGACGCATAAAGCTGGTCAAACTTCACCATACTTCAAGTTGAACGTTGTTTGGCACTCTTGCACACTGTTTAGAAGCAAGCCCTCCCCTTTTACCAGTACATCACAGAACCCATGAGGGGGACAGACGGTTCTCTGACACCCGCACCCCAAGCCCACACCAATCCTTTAGAGGTTGTAGGGAAAAGCAATACATATCTTGGTCTCTAATTTATCACTCCAATTTTCACAGTCATAACTTACTTCACAGACTTTAAAACTACAGGATTTTTAAAAGGCACTGGAAGGCACTTATATTCCAGTAACTAAATTCAGATGTATGAGGCAATTTAAAACCATTATAAAAGCTTCCTTTCCCATCGCTATCCAAAATAGAACCTTCAGAAATCTGAATAGAAAAAAATTAATAATAACAGCAATGCTATAGGAATATGGCTAAACTTAACATGCTAAACCCATCTCTTCAAAGGTCCTAGAGCCTGGGAGGTAATCAATCAACGAATGAGCCCTTCAAAGGAGTCTTAGATCATATCCTCTCGTTGCTAGTCAATTTTTTGCTATTATAATGTTCAATGTAAATGAGAACAGTCTAATCCATCACGCAGTGCCTTCATCAGCAGAACACTCACGTGTTCAGAGTTCAGTTGCGTGCACTCACACAGAACTGATTTGGTTTAGCCGGGGGCCATTAAGTAAGGATGCTGGACAAGAGGCACGCATAAAAAAATTAGCGAGCGCTTCCGAGCAAACCGAAGCATGACGCACAAGAGGCAAAAAGAACAAAGGAGAGCAAGGTGCTTTAAGAAAAGCCACAGATTTCGGGCATGACTCCAGACCCCAAACAAAAGCTGTCTGTTAGGTCCGTGGTCGGGGTAGGGCCGTTTGTCAAAAGTCTGTAGGAACAAACACTAAGTGGCTGTCTTACGTGTCTCAAGAGGCAGTGCCGGCTGCTGCTGTCAACTGCCAGGACTGTAGCTGTGACTGCAGGAGCTCTAATTTGACTCTCCCGAGAGCCAGTCCCAATTAGAACCACATAAAGGAAGCAAGTTAGACATGGTGCTTTGGGACAAGCCTGACCCAGTGTGTCAGTGTCAACTCAAACAGAAAATGAAAGGGACTTTCTCAAGCATCTTGTCTGTTTTAGATAAAAGCCAAGGACCTTTTAGACAGAGCTTTTGAAGCAGGCCTCCCTGGACCAAAAATGAGGACAACTCTCAAAATACTGAGAGCTGACTTGTTATTTTTTTTCCCCAGGCCTGACAGTGAACTTTTCGCAAACAGAGGCATACCCTAGCAAAGCAAGCATTGTCATATTCAAGAAAAACTAGCAACTTAAAAATGTTTAATTCTTAATAGTCAAAGAGCAAGCTATAAAAAGTATTCATCTGTTTATGATTTCAAGTCTGTCTCCCCATCTAAGTTCATAGTCACCAACAACTCTTTTGGAATTCTCTTGAGTCTGTCCCATGTAGGTATAAATAAGTACAAAGCAGCTGGCCTGCAGAGGTACAAGTAGGGCCAGTTTGAGAGGATGTGGAGGTAAAAGGAATGGAAAAGAAGAATTTAGATTTCAACTTTAAGTCACCCAAATCAAGAAAATAACGTAAGAATCCACTCACTTGCACGCGTTTCTTGTAACCAGTGAACCAAAGATCAAGCTTTCTTAACTTCTGCTCTAGGAAGTGCTCCAGCCCCATGAACTAGCATGCAGGAGGGTTTGCCTAAGAACAGTCTTCTGCATGTAATGACTATTATAGCTTTCATGAGATAATCCAAGGAGTCTTTTGACCCCCACAGAACTCAAGGGACACATTGATGTGGACGAACAGACAGATGCTAGCTGCCTATGATAATAGTAGGACACTTCTTTCATTTTCAACCTAAACTTGATAAAATAGCCCCAGACACAAAAGGCTAGTGCACAAGGCTACGTGTGAAGTCACGCACATGTGAAGGAATAAAACTCGTAGTCAATACTTCCTTAGGTTTAAGCCGCCTAAGCGGTTAAGACCCATTCCCAGGAAGGACAATGTGACCGAGGGACAAGGTCTGTGTGGCATGGATAATCTCAACAGACGAAGAAACTGAGATGAAAGCCCATAACAATAAAATTTGACTCAACAAAAATTACTGGGATTTAAATATCATATTTTCGAAATCAGGGCCCATTGGAAAATATGAGTTAAGACAGCTAAAATCCAGAGAGCATACTTGAGTAAGATCATAACAATTTTCAATTAACTCTGCTTAGGAAACAATCCTCGGCAGATGACCTCCAGAGTACAGCAGAGAGTCAAGCTGCTCCATAATTTAGTCGGCAAAATAACTTCTGGGGCTTCCTGTGGGGTTTCCCCCATGATATTCACCTGTACTATGTCAATAACGCCTCGAGGGAACACTGAAGACAGTATATACAATGTGCACATAAAGAGACAGTAATAAATCCCCTTGAAGAGATGACAATAAATTCAAAACCATTTTAATATTCTTGCTGCTCTTGATATGCTATTGTAGTTATAATCAGTTGGAGAAGATTTGAAAATTTGTGGCCAATTCTATTTTAATAAAATTAACTAACGACTCCATATTTTAAATATTTGATCGACTATTGGTAGTGAGTACATCACCTAACATATTAAAAACTAAATCTTTTATAAGTAGAGGGGCCTGTGTGTGTCCAGGAGAAGCAATTATCAGTGTGAGAACCCAGAACCATCAGATAGCCACTGCAGAGCAAAGCTTACATCACTGCACTGTCCCCAGCCATGAGGTACATGCAGGATTAAAGACATGAACATCAGAGGTGGGCCACTTCCCTCAGTGCAAAGCCTCCCAGTACTTCTCTAAAATCACAAGGATGTTAATAGCCATCTGGTAGGCTAAAGAAAATTTTTTAAATTTGAAAATTAAATAGTAAACCTACAAGATCACCTCCCCCTGTACACTGCTACAAATAGACTTTGTCTTCATCTCTACTACTTCAATGTTTCACTATGCCTTCCTGCCTGTCTGTCTGTCTGTCTGTCTCTCTCTCTCTCTCTCTCTCTCTCTCTCTCTCTCTCGGTGTGTGTGTGTGTGTGTGTGTGTGTGTGTGTGCGAGCGCGCACGCACATACACATATACATACACAAAAGAGGGGAGATCAATTAAAGCTTTAGCTTATTAGAATGTTTGAGAATGAGGAGAAGGATGAAGGATGAACTAATTTTCTTATAATATTTACCAATCCACATACCTTCCTACAAATGGCACCATTTTATAGCCAATGAAGGTTGGGGGGGAAGATAAAACTGATTACGCATTTTCTCAGTAATGCCTCCAATCTCTCACTCACCAGCTTTGATGCTATTACAGACATCCATTTTCCATATAATATAGACATTTGTTCAGGACATATTGAATATTTGCTACTTTTATCATTTAAAAGGAAAGGTTGGAATAAACAGAAAATTAAGATTTGTATTTACTCACTAAATAAATGTCTATTAAGTATAACATACTAAGAAACAAACCTGGGCTTCAGAGATTGAAAAATAAACAAACAAATTAATGAGCCGTGGATCATGGTCCTATCCTTGAGACTGTCTAGAAAGAGCTAGTGATGGGACACTGGGGTTACATGAGATCAGTGCGTTAAAAGCAATGTGCCCTTCTCCCCATGCTTCACTGATTTATAAAGATTTTACAGAGACTAAGTTAACTTTTTTAAAGCAAATACAATCAGTTAAAACTTTAGCATTACTTTTTTTAAGACACATGTTAAAAGAACTAAATGATGTTGAAATTTGCCATATCACACATCTCCCTAATTACCTACTCTATAAGCATCCAATATTAGCCCAGGAGTTTCTGAATATTGCTTACCTGATTAATAAAACATAGCTTGCCAATGATTCTCTCATATGACTATTGAATTTTATATATATTTAGGTAGGAAATATTTTATCACTACTAAAAGCCCCTCTCTAGTAAGGTGAACCATTTATAAAGAGTCTTCTATAGACTATGGCTATAGGACATAAAGATTAAGCTGGAAAGGAACTGTTGACTTTTCCTCACCTGACTTACCTTCATGTGCCAGGAGATACTATCCAAGGATCTGGAGGAGAAAAGACATTAGTAGTCTTACCTACCTATGAATCCTTCAAGCTACCATGACAACAAGGAAAACGTGCTCTCTAGTGTGATAGCAGTATGGCTATCATGGGAGCAACTAACTGCTTTTTGATTGAATGTAAGGCATGCTCCAAAGGAGGGAGCTCATGCCTGGTTCTATCAACCTAGTTAAGAACCACTGGCCAGAGAGGTCATGGGATCCAGGGAAGAATCTCCTACTGTTATTCTGCTAAATAGTCATGTTGTCGAATTGCCTTCTAAATGTTCACGTTTATAACACAGATTCATGGCATGTTCAGCCTTCGTCTGGGACAGTTTTTACTGCAGTTAATGTAGAAATCTGTAACTGGCCAAAGTGCTGACAATAATCGATAATGGAATGATTGGCCCTAAACAAAACAACTACATCACCTCCTCTAAGACTAAGGAAACATCCCAGAAGTGAGGGCAGGAAGAATGGTAGAGTCAGAGGATGGGGTAATGTACCACAAGATAGCCTAGAACAGGCATAACTAGTGCCTTCACAAACTTGGTTCAGTTGTGGTTATCTGCACAAGACCTACACAAGATTGGGCCCATCCACATTTCATCATGGGTGGGGAAAGAGTCCCACCTCTCCCCAAGGAACTACTGGCATTGGGGAGGTTGTTAGGAGAAGGGATGAATTTCTTTTCTGTGGTGTAGCCACTGAGAAGTTATATTTGCTCAACTACAAGACTCCCATGAATGCTTAGCAAGGAAACTGGAGTTAGTCTATGAGCTTCGCAATAAAAGAGGACATGAAAGTATCAGAAAGACTCGTTGAGAAGATGGTTCCTATAGGATATGGAAAGTGATGAGTGAGGGGAGGTGGTGATAATCATGAAATACATAAAACCGTTGAACTCTTTTAATTGAAAAAAAAATTAAGCACCAAAATGTTTATGGTAAATAGTCACAGTAGAGAAGACAGTAAGCGGTAACAAAGTACAAGATGCTTCCTAAATGCGAATAGAAAATGGCAAGAAAGTCTTTAGAATACTATAAGCAGTAATTTTGATTAAATTTAGAGTTATTATCACAGAATTGACTATATTTCTCATCTGGAAAATTCGATGACCTCAATACTGGGAATGGGAACTCTGGTGACAAGTTTATAGAAAGGAAATAGATCAACAGCTTTTATATAAGTTTTCTGTTAACTCAGAGGCTAATTGGTGGGGAGAACACATGGTAGGAATGAATACCTCTGCCTCCACTGTTAGCTTCACTCCAAACCCACTGTGGTGGTTTGAATGAAAATGGCCTCCATGGGCTCATAGCTGGTGGTCTTCTTGGCTTTGTTGGAGGAAGTGGGTCACTGGAAACCAGCTTTGATGTCTCAGAAACTCAAGTCAGGCCTAGTAGCAGTCTCAACCTGCTGCCTATGGATCCAGATGTAGAACTCTCAGCGACTTCTCCTGTCCCACATCTGACTGCATGCCACCATGCTTCCAGCTGTGAAGAAAATAAACTAAACCATGGAACTGTAAGTCAGTCCCCATTAAATGTTTCCCTTTGTAAGAACTGCCAGGTCATGGTGTCTCTTCAGAGCAATGGAACCCTAACTAAGACATCCACCATTCTTCCTGAAGTCTTGGCCTCTGCTGTGCTAGCTTGCTCAGAATTTCTTCCAAACAACTACAGTTACAGCTACAGGTAACCAGAGAGTAGGAGGCAGGGCTTGTAGTACAGAGTGGATGATAAAAGAAAAAGGAGGAAGGGGAGAAGAAATGGAGGAGCAGGAGGAAGGGGAAGAATAGGAGGAGCTGTGGTGCAGAGCACTGACCCTGAGGAACTTAGTGCGTGCTCGAGCACACACACACACACACACACACACACACACAAACATACACACACACACACACACAAACACAAACACAAACACACACACACACACAAACACAAACATACACACACACACACACACACACACACACACACACTGCATAAAAAGGGCTCTGAGTGTGCAGCTGAGGTGCTCCTAAAGAGAACCGCTGAGGTGTGTTGACACCGCTGAGGTGTGTTGACACCGCTGAGGTGCGTTGACACTAGGGACTGTTTCTAGCATTTGGGATACAGTCTATGCTCTCCTCAGGAACAGCAGCCAAGTATTCATGAGATCACTAGGACAGTAAAGAGCATGAAAACAGGTAGCCCTGTGGACATCAGAAAACAACCAGGAAAACTGGCATAACAAACCAAACCAAACCAAACAAACCAAGTCAGGCATAGCAAGAAGATTGGTCAAGAAGCAGGGAAAACCAGCCCCCAAAGCACACACAGCAAAAGAGAAATGTTTGCAACCTGGACTTCCAAAGAGGTCAAAGCGTAAAACAACAAAAACTTGTAATTGTGACACAAGCAGTTTGTCTTAGAACATGTAAATAGTGAAACCATGAAAGACAAGACATCACATTTGGAAAAGAATGGTATGGGTGAACCGTGAAAAACAGTTACATTCCACTGCCAAATCTGTGCTGTGCTTCTAACTTGCCCTCTACAGTAGACATCGCTGTCCCCTTTCTTACTTCGGAGACATGAGTTATCAGTAAGTAAAGAAAGGTCTAAGAAAAATAAAATCCCAGTGTCACAACAGGGCTTCTTTAAATATAGAGCACATGTATAAAGTTGAAGCAAAAATATCTCTTTTGTTCCTCATTAGAAATGCTTGAATCGGGGCTGGGGATTTAGCTCAGTGGTAGAGCGCTTACCTAGGAAGCGCAAGGCCCTGGGTTCGGTCCCCAGCTCCGGAAAAAAAGAACCAAAAAAAAAAAAAAAAAAAAAAAAAAAAAAAAAGAAATGCTTGAATCAACAAAATACTGTCACATTGCTATCATTATAAACAGAAAATAATTGGAAGAAATAAAAATCATCTTGGAATATTGACCACAATTAACCCAAAATTGTAAATATTATTGCAGCTATATCAAAGTCAGATTGTCTTCACGCTAAAGGTAAAAGCCCAAGAAAAATGCAGGAGAGACATTAGCTTGTCTTGGGTGTGACTTCTCAGTTTGCCCTGCTTCAATCTTGGTCATGAATGAGCTCCCAGCAGCTCAAAAGTCCTCTTTGTGAGCAGGCTCTGTCCATCTGCACTGCTTAGAGCATTTGCTCTCCTCACCACAGAGTGGCCTGTTGTTGGTCTCAGCCATAATCACTGAGCCCAAGGTCAACAGGAAGAGAGGCCCGCCCCAGTCACTGACCCCAAGCCATGGCCGGTGACCTAGTGTCTGACCTATGAGTGAGGAAAGAGCTAAAGATTCTCACTCTGATTGACAGGTTCTGAATTGAGAGAATAAAGCTTCCAGATTGGCATACTCCAAATCCCTTTCCTGACTACACACAGCTGGTCCTCCGTTTTCTTGAGCTCTGTGTTACATGGTCTCAACTAAACTCCCAACAAACACACCGAAGAAAAACAAGCATCTGCTCTTGTCATTATCCCCTATTCAATAAAGCTATCTAGAAAGCAATAATATTATATTACTGCAAGTAACTTAGAGATGATTTCATATATTGAAGATATATACAGGCTGTATGTAAATATTGACCACTTATATAAAAAGCACCCAGAGGTCTTGATATTTATAGGTAGGTCTTAGCATCAACTTCCCATGATATGGAGGCATGAATGGACCACATGCTTAGCTCAATTTTTCCCCCCAAAAATTTTGTTTTATAAATCTGAATATTGTTAAGTCCTAGATATTTTACGTAATTACTTTTGAACTGGTTTTAACAAGTTGCATGTTACAAGTCTGACAGATTGTAATACTACAGCGTGTTCTAAGTTGGTGGTTGTCAACCAGAGGCAGTTTGGGGAGACACTGATTCCTGCAAATAGAGAGCAAAAGTGTGTCCAGTGGCTTAAAGCCAAGCACAATGGTCCATGAGACAGTCATTCAAAGCCCAGAATTATCTCATGGAAAACCCCTACAGTAACAGCAGCCCCTCTAGCCCCAGAGCCAGCCCCCTGATGTAACTACAGATGCAATGCACTGTCTGACTAGACTAGCAGCGTGAGGCATGTGGGAAACTGGCATTCTGACTGCTGCCAGATAATGTAAGTCATGCAACCCAGAAGTGCAGAGTTGACCACTGCCCTTTCAGGGAAGTGAATTCACCTAATGTAATCAAAGGGTGGGAGAATTCTCTCTCCCTGCCTAAGAGAGAACTGCACGGTTTCCTTTGTATGTTCTCTCCTGTGAAACCCCACATCTTTGGGAAGTTTGCTGTGACACTGTACATGAAGGTCCTCTGCTTTGTCACAACTCCCACTTCTCCTGCCTTGCTTGTTACTTCGGCGTCTGTACTCTCCAGAAGGCCCTACAGTGTAAGCTTCTGGGACCAGGGAGATAGCTCAGAACATTCATGAAAAAAGCTGGGTGTGGTGGCACATGCTTGGAATCCTAGTGTTGGTGAGGCAGAAACAGATGATAGATCCCCAGGACCCCAGGCCATTAAGCCTATTTGACGAGTCCCTAGCCAGTGAGAGACCTTGTCTTGAATCAAAAAGGGGGAATGACTCAAAGCTTAATAAATAACATTCAATGTTCTCTGACCTCTACATACATATATGTATCTATAGTATCTACACACATGTATATATTTACATACATAAGTATGTGCATACACAATGTAGCCTGCTGTGTACACATATGTATGAGCATGAACATGTAGCCATACATATACACATACACATACAACATACATGTATACATATATATCATGTACATATACATATACATATATGCATATATATCATATACTACATATACATCATATATATGTGTGTGTGTGTATATATATATATGTGTATATATATATATATATATATCACATATACACAGGACATAAGATTCTGACTTGGGCCTTGGTCTCTCTGGCTGTACCAAGCTAAGACAAAAGTGCCCTACCTAGTACAAGAGGCTAAACTCAAACTCTTAGAACGCTAACTTTCGGTGCATCTCTGGATGTGCGACAATGTGCAAAGTTGCCTCCCAAGTGTACAGTGTGGGATTGGTCTTGATAGTTCAGCTCACAGTTAACTTCTAGCTGGCACCACGGCCTTGGCCAAGGCCTGGTGCCAGTCAGCCTCCAGGATTTGTTCTTTATAACTAGGGAGGATGGGGAACAGGATGTGAGGAGGAAGGAGCAGTGGAGAAACTTATGAAGGAGGCTAATGGCAAATCAGCCCTGTCCCCCGCAGCAGGAAATCCTACTGCTAATGCTGTCCAGCAGCTCTGGAAGCCTAAACAGCATAAACGAGTAAAGGTGTTCGCTGATGGATGGGGCTTTCGCTTCTCTGGCAGGTAACTGAAGGCAGACTCTGGGACTCGGCGCACCTGGAAGTCGGTTCAGCTCACAAGCGCTCCACATTCCTCAGCTCGGCTTCATTACGAGACGCCACCTGTGTGTCTGCTGGCTTCTGCCTCGGATCTGTCACAGTGCACCCAAGAGTCACTTCTAATTACACAAGTAAAATAAATAATTCCTCGAGATCTCCTGACCCTTGGGTTTGAGAGCCGGTGCGAGAGAGGTCCATGCTGCTGATCACAGAACTGCAAATTGCTTCAACACTTCTGCTAAGTAATTACTTAATCCAAGAAGGGAAGCCTGAGGGGTATGGAGAACCGGGTGGTGCGGCTCCGTTTTAATTAGTGAAAATTGTAAACTACAACATGTCTCCTGCAGACACTCTGGTGGAAGAGAATGCTACACGTTTAGCAAGAGGTATTCTTTTGCTATTAGGCTATGGAATGTAAGCAGGACTGGTCTGGCATATGTAAAAAGTTTTGGGAAATTTGGGCAATACTCCCCCCGCCCCCTATTTTTGTTTTTCCCTACTCCGTTGACAAAAAAGACACCACCTCACAGGGAAGCCAGCACAGACAATGACAGGATCTGGGATCCTTGAGAGAACCCAAGGAGTACAGAGGATTCTCCTCAGCTGCCCTGCACCATGCCCCCCACCAGAACAGCATCTAAGCGAGATCGACTTCTTTATGCTAAGATCGTGGATCAGAGGGAAATGATTGCTGGCTACAATACCAGGCCTACAACGACATAGTCAATTCTAAAATTCCTAATTCAGAGCATACGGACAACATCACTCATCCACTGACTTGGGGACACCCATCATCCTGTTTGTCTGTTTATTCAAATGCTGCCCGAGGAGCATCTTAATGAGTGGAGAAGGCCGGCTAAAACCATGGAGATTCACGTTTCTATATGGTCCTGTTATGCAAAGCTGCTTTTGGTTCTTAAATATTTTCAGCATGTGGAAAGCACTTTGGCCGATGACGGTAATGGGCAACAAGCAGCTTCGTCCCAGCCTCTATCTGAGTAATTATAACGATGTGTGTTGTTTAATGTGTCAGTAGCTCCGTGCTTCCCAGTAATTCACTGGTTGGTTAGATACCTTGAGGGATACACAATACCTGAACTATTACTGTATGGCTTCACACTTCACAGCTGAGCTCAGAGGCATCCTTTAAATGTTATCAGCAAAAACTGTTACCTCCAAGTGGGCGCAGAAAATTATCTGCACACAGACGAACACTGAACATTTGCGAGTTACAGGAAATAAGAGTTCAAAAGTATCCACTACGTGTTTAGATATTTTTTTAACTCCATTAATTAATATCATCTAAGATGAATTTTTACAAAGAAATCTTAGTTGGAAGTTTCCAGAAGAATCAAGAGGCTACAACAGTCCTGTGTATTAATAAAGTTGGGGTCCTAATTCTACCAAGAGCCAAGACCTAAAAATCATTTATCAGGGTCAGCCTTGTCATTCCCTTCCAGTCAGACTAGAAAAAAAACAAATGAGAAAAAGTAAAATTAGTGCTTGCACATAAGTATTTTAAATCCTTAATGGCACTCTGGGCACTTTGTAATTGTTTGAAAATAACCACGAATTATTAGTCTTGAGCATATAGAGATGTGAGAAAAGTTATAATTCACAAAAAATTGAGCTGCCTCCATGACTTTACTGTATTTTAAAACAATATAAAGATAATAGAATTGACTATAAATAGATTATAAGTAGAGCAAAGTGTGATGTCGTCAGACATATCTCTTGAGCCAAACATCTAAAGTCCCTGTAACTGTAACACATGGGTCATTCAGATGGCTTGTCACCAAGACTGATGACCTTTGCCCTGGGAAGGAGAGAGCAGACTCCACACACATGTATACACTTCGGCCCAAGCCAATGTCACAAACAACCTCCACCCTGCCCCCTCATATATGATAAACACGTAAAAAATTTAAACCCAACTTTTGTAGCTGTTGCTTGTTAACAGACATGGTTTAGGTTGCTGTTGTAACTTTAACGCCGTGCACAACAACCTAAATTAGCCCTGACTCTCTGCCTCTGAATCGAATACATGGCCCTTGACGTTGAAGTGAGCACAGGTTGAGTTGTCTGTGATGATGATGATGATGATGGTGCACTGTCCATCACAGTGACAAGACGCCCTGAAGGTGTCCAGCGGCATATCCGATAGCGCCACCCCCACGAACGACCGCCTCTCGTTTGGCACATCTGTGACATCACTTGCCAACCTCCTTCCATTACAACCCATGCTTTTAAAACCTTAAGGCTTTTGTTTTAAATACACCTGGGGCCCCGCAGCTCCTCTCTGACAATCTAACGATCACCCTGTTACTTTTCTTCACATCCACCAACAAGTAATAATCATTTTCCTGCTTTGGTGTTAGCTGGGAATTCAGTGGAGTCGACTTCCTAACAAATCTGGTGCATACACATCTCATAACTACCATCACCATCACCACCACCGCCACCATCACTGCGACCACCGCTGCTGCCCCTGCCGCCGCCGCCGCCGCGCCCCCACCCCTTTGGTTTAGGCTCACAAATGGAAGCAGGCCACCTTTACGTAGTATGGGGACTCTGCGATTTGCTCAAATTCTATACTTGGACCTCAGGCAGGTGACATTTCCTCCTGCAGACAAGAAGTCCAAATATTTGTTCAGAGGGCTTTCTGTTTCACTACTCCAGAGTGGGATCTTAGCTACAATAAATCATATTTATAAGGGAAAGAGCTCCTGGCACCACAAGATCAAAGTTCCACTAAACGTCCAACATTGGGTTCTGTTGCTTCTTGGCTGTCACTGACTATGAACCCAAAATACGAATTACTACTTATGACTAATGGCTTTTTCAAGAAGTATAAATTCTGTTCTGAATTGGTGGTGAGTGACATTGGATATCTCCACTGAATTCAATATGTCTATGGCAATTTTATTTGACTCTGGGTAAGTGGTTGGAATGACTGCGAAAGAAATAATAGCCAACTCTTGTGCTTGGTCAGAGATTGCTTCCAGGTCTTCCGTTGGGTACCAACACTCCACAGAAATACAGGACCTTGTATAAAGCAATGCAGTGATTATGGAGACGTTCCACACATCCTCCCATATCCTCAGACATCTCGAGATTACTTATATTACCTGATATAATACAACTCTATGGAAATAGGGGTTTACAGTATTGTTTAAAAACAGTGAACAGGGGTCAGTGAGAAGGTTCAGAAGCTAAAAGTGTCTGCCACCAAGCATAACTACCACAGCTATATTCCTGGGACCCAGTAGAAGGAGAAAACCAACCCCCATAAATTATCCTCTGACCTCTACACACAGGCATGAGATGGCCCCAATCCCATGTTAATTTTTTAAAATTAAAAAAAGATTAAAATGAAAACCATGAATAGAAAAAATGGCCTTTATATATTCAGTACATATGCAATTTTTTTCAAATGTTTTCACTCCATAATCTGTGGTTATCTGAGGACGTGGAGCCCACAGACATACAGGGCCAACCACAGAGAGCAGGGAAGCGCTGGGTGAATTATTTGCCTCCAAAACTGAGACATTCATTTTAATCAAGGGTCTAGAGTCTGGATATGCCCAGTGAGAACATTATTCATGACGTTTTAACATATACGCTCTTCTTAGATTTTACAAAGTGGAAGAAAATGAGAAGTTTGCCTTACTAGACAAGAGTTTGCGGGGGTCGGGGGAAGAAAACCCTGTAGGAATTTTTGTAACATCTTAAGTAGGTTTAAATAATCCTTGAAATTGAAGCAAAGGTACATTTTATAAAACTCATCTTTCTCTCTCAAGAGTCCCATTCAGGAGAGCATGTGTGCAAATCCTAGGCAATATATGGCTGCCAAGTGAGGCGAGGGGCCCATCAAAGGTTTAGCCAAGTTCGTTCTGAGTTATGCCCTGTAACTTCTCTATTTTGACTGTTTCTACCTCTGTAGCACAAGATGAAGAAATCAGGTGTTTTCCTCTATGGCTTCTTGAGTGGGTGGTGAACAAATCTGGGGATATCTGAGAACGATAGAAATGTAGTGCACCACACACTGTACTAAAAATGCATCACTGTGATTCCCGATTGTCGATGCAACTCCCTTCGTGACATAATGGAAGCAGGAAGGTGTTTGCCCCATTCCCTGTTTTCAGAAACCTGCTTCCCTTGTTTCTCCTTTCAACTTCCTTCCACTTTTCTCTTGGGCCGTCTGTAATGTACCTCAGTTGGGAGTATGTTTGGGGTTCACTCTCGGAAAAGACAAGCTATATAGTGTTAACATGCTATATATTAGTGGGAAGGAGCCCCGTGGAGCTAAGAAAAATAAACAAAAAGCAACAGATACTGTGGGGGCAATGAAGCATGGCAGTAACCTGGGTTGGCACTATGATGGAGGGAGGAGAAAAAGTGGACCGATGTTTCATGGAACTAGATAAACGATTTGGGCAAAATTTTCCACCAAGGTCTCTATCCAAAAATAGGCTTAACTTCTCAATTTAGTAAGATGTAAAGTAAGCAGCCATTATTTATGCTTTGGGACAGCCATTTCTGAGGACTCTAATGAGGGATGACAAGTTAAAGAGATCCAGTTCTTCAATGAATTGGTGTTTCTTCTCAAGACAACCCAACATTTCCGTGAGAGACTGAATGCGCTGTGGCAACCCTTGGCAATGGCTGCCTTCGGAGTTGGGTGACACCTCAGCACTCAGGGTTGCGTGATATTCCAGCAATGGCGCTGTCAATGCCTCTTCCGCCTACACTCTTCCTTGTAAATCCTCCCTTGTAAGGAGTGACAATTTTGAGTGGATTTACTACGGCTCGCTCACCGTCATGGGCTCAAGAAATACTACCGAATAAATACAGCAATCAAAAGCAAGTACTGGTGAGAGAGTGGGAGTATTTATGAGTTCCCTTTGAAAACCCCGTATCTTTCTTTTGCTTCGTGGGTTTTAAGTTGTGGTTCTTTCTCTGACCTATGAGTAGGAAGAGATAATCAGACTATACCAGCTGATTTTAGAGCCTGCATAGTGCACTCAGGCACACACGTCAACGGTACACTTAGTCTAAAAGATTCACGAACCCACGTGATTATTTATGGTTCATCCTTTGCTAGCTTAAAATATGGCTATGAAATTCCCGCTCCTGTGGACATAGATGACTCTCAGGAGTTGCCGTGTGTCACATTTAAGTTTCTATGAAGGAGATGTTATTTCAGCCCCGTGCCAAACTTTCCATATGGAAGAAGACAAAACGAAACCAAGTTGTGACTCAAGCTCATCTAAATTTTGGCTCAGAAAGCATCATGAGATTATATACTGTAGTATCCACCATTTTAACGGACTTTTAACGTTCTCCCTACCATGTCTGTTGCACTCACTGGAGTGTCTATGCACAGCACTATCCACACTCACGTGCAGAGGCTTAGCCTGTCTCTTGACCCCTCTCTTGGGCACGGTTCCCAGCCACTCTCTAACATCTTCTTTCTTGCCGGTGCCATGCTGAGAATCACTTTACTAAAAGTCTGATGTTGGCATCCTCTTATATAAAACTCTGCATAAACATCCCTTTCTCTCTCTTTACAGGGCCCTTTTAATTGTCTCACTTGGAACAAGTTCCCTCGTGTGGATTTATTCCCAAGCTGCGTCACCAACGTCATCTACTGTTCCATTCCCTTACTGGGTGCTTCCTGATACACGCAACACCTCACTTCTACCCAGATGTGCTCCTTAGTAAGTCTTGCCCTGACATCGTTTTTACATTGCTTAAAATTTCCTTGCCTGTATTCTCTCTCTGGCAACTTTCCCGAGCCAGCCTTCTCCAATTTAGTGAAGATTGGCCGGCGATGCTGTCAGGGTGATTTGTTCAGCATCGTTTGTTTGTGTGCTCTGTGTTATGACCCAAACATTAATACAATATGACATATATTTGCCTATACCGCTGTCTCCTTTACTTGTTATAGCCTGTCTAATCTCCGAGGGCAAAGACTACACCTTGATTATCTTTGTGTGTCTGTATATTTCTATCTCTGTCTATCTTCTCCCCTCCTTCCCTCTCTCCCTCCCTTCCCTCCTCCTTCCCCCTCTCTGATCAACTGTATAATGCCCAGTGACAGCTGAATAAGTGAATTTTCTAAATACGTATTCAGACCGAGTTGCAGCCTTTGACTAAGTTGATCAGACTATTGTTTTTATAACCTTGGAGAGTTAGTTAAACTGAATCAACAGATAAAACTATATGGCAACTGAAACCACCGTGATATTATATATAAAGTGTGCCTGTCTTCCTTTATTTGTTTGCTGTTATATCTTAGATATATATATTAATATTTCCCTTAAATGTAAAAGAATAAAACAGACAAATCAAAATATTTTCATTTTTGTTACATCCTGTGTCTCTTTGGTATTGTGTAGCCACAAGAGTTACAAACTATACTATTTATAATTTCATGAGCTATCTGAAAACCATGTTACTTGGAGCCCTCATTTTTGTGAAGGTGGATTATTTATGATAGACACATTCACCTCTATGCTCATTAGAGAGGTCAATAAGATGAACATTAGAGGATTTAGTGTTTCACCTATGAGCATTAATTCAGAGCAGAAAAAAAAATCTATCATCTTAATAGAATGGATTGACCTGCAAAGATCATACATAAAACTTGGGTCAATAATGTTTTATCTCCCATAGGAGAAAAATGTAAGCAAGGAGGAAATTAAACTCAAGAAATGAGACTAGTATGATTAAATTATTAAAATTGCAGATACATTTTTACTTATACAATATTATGTGTAATTCTTCAAGTAGAAAATGGATTCCAGATCTTTCTGAACGTATTCTGTGATGGGCAGTGCTTACACTTCTTTCCCTTAAACACAGGGAGAGAACTGAGTTTATTACACCCAGTGCAGGCTGTACAACTCCCAGAGCATTTCAGGGATGACTGACGCCTTCCTTGCTGCTTATTCATGCATAAGCTGTCCATTGATACAAAAGTAACACTGCCTTCTGAGTAGCGAAGGGATTTGAACTCATTTCCACCTCTTGTCAATGGACACACCTTTTATTTCCAACACTAGCCATCAAGCCCAGGGCCTGGCATATGCTAGGAAACTCCTCAACCACCCAGCCTGATGGCATGACCCTTTTTATATAGATGGATAAAAATACCATGGAGTGGATAAGTGTAAAGGAATGAACAGAAGGAAAACTTAACTCAAGATTTTAACTAGACTAGACAATGTTCATTAAAAGGAATACAACACAATGGTTTATTTACTTGCAAATGACCTTTGCAGAACTGCCTAGAGAAGGTAGGAAGTTTTTCAATACTGAGTGAGAAAATGCTCTCTTATCAACAGTGTCCAAATGTACTTTATGGTAACTCCTGTAGACCTAACTGACCCAACATTATTCCTCTATGACAGCTGTGTGAGAACAGATCCTCGGAGGCCAGCTACTGCTCTCTAGTTGCTGTATGTATCACAAACATACACTGACATGTCCTACGTGAGAGTTCCATGAGGAAAATCACAGTTTCTCTTCTCATTAATGTGTCCTAGGTGCCGTGGTCCATGTCCAGTAAGTTATTACTGGCCGTGCGCTTTTTGCTCTGTTCCAGACTGCTCACTCTATATTTAATAAGAGACTGTGAATCCTACCAAGGTGGACCACACACTGTACACTGCATCTCTGCCATTCTCTCCAGCAAGAGGCCATGCAGCCAGCACCAGCAGGCTGACCAGGAGGTCAAAAGCATCACCACACAGGCACCTTCAGGAGTAAAGCCAATTAGACAGCTTGTTTACCCTGTCACCTCCAGGCTCTTGCCTGACTCTCACCTAACTTCACTGACTTCTAAACATTAAATCCATGTAATAATAAACATTAATTATAATGAATGAATAAATTAATTAATAAATTAAACTGAGAATAATAAATACCAATGAAAGCAAACATAATACAATAGACTGAATGCTTGTGTCGCCGTCTTCCGCAATTTTATATGCTGTCACCCTAATTCCCATGTAAAGATATTTGAGGTGGGCCCCATGACAGTCCATTAGGTCATGAGGGTGGAGTTCTTATGAATGGACTGGTGACTTCTTAAGATCTGCTGGGCACAGACATGAGAAGGCAACTATGAATGAACCAAAAAGTCAACAGCTTCCACCAAGAATCCGGCCCTAGTCACTTTCTGACCTCACATTAACAGGCCCTGGGTTCTCTGAAACAAATCCCCACTGCCTTACAAACTCAATTGGCTGCATTTAGCTATGGCAACCTAAGCTACAGTTTAGACCACTTTTCCCTCGTTAGAACGAAAAGAGAACCATGTGGAATAAGAAACAATGATCAAAGGTCAAGACCTTCAGCTTAATGGCAGATCCCCTGCCTGGCACACACAAAAGCCAGCACTGCATGGAGGAAAAGGAGCAGGGAACATTAAAAGGGCCTAGATCCACGTTCTTCATTTACAACCTTGTCCCAAGCCTTTCTAGTACTATGTCTTCTTCTCCCTTTAAAATCCAGTTCTTCTGATAAATATCTAAAATACGACTGATATTCCATATGCTTATAAAATCAATGACGGCCCCACAACTTGAAAACAATATACACAGTGAAGAGAATCCATTTCCTGCACATGAGGAACACCCAGGACACTGCTATGATAAGGCCACCACTTTCACACTACACAGAAGCAATGTATGGAGAGAGACAAGGCTTCAAGTTGGCCTTGCCTCTGCTGGAGAAGGTTCTGCCGTCTGCTCATGCTCGGTCATCTGATCTGCCCCATGAACCCTCTCTGGAAAGGAGGAGGAGCATAAGAACAGAATGAGTCACAGTCCCGTGGCCATATTCACTCCGTTAGTAAGGTCTCTTATGGTCTGGGCATGGTCAGGAAGTCCCTCATTGTGTTTACGGGCTGGATGTTCACTCCTACAAGTGCTGATGTTAAGGAACATCAGGATCCTTCACACATGCAGCCTCGTAGCAGGTTAATAGGCCATTAGGGATGAGCCCTCAGAGGGAGTTAACACAGTTCTGGCTGTTGGGGCCCTAAGTCAGTGGCTGGACTCCTATCACGCCATGTGGTTTCCTCTCATCCACATGCTTTTGCCATGATATTGCTTGCCACGAGAGGGTGTAGCCAGGAGGGCCTCTGCCAGGGCTAGCACTGTGTTGTCTGGATGCTCAGCCTCTGAAACTACAAGCTAACTAAAACTCTCTTCTCCATAAGCTATCTGGCCTCATGTGGGTTGTTACAATTATAATAAAAAATAAATGATTAAATACATAAGCAGGCCAATAAACGAGTTTCTCCAGAAGAGAAGGACTGGTGGCTTTATAAAGCCAGGGGAATCTTGAGGGGAGAATATAAAAGAGGGGGCTTAAAAACTCATTTCTCTTCAAGAGATTAGAACATGACAGTCTAGTTAGAGGCATTTTCAAACCCAGCATGGGCTGCAAGCTCACTTCCTCTATCCACTTACCATACAATAAGCATCTGTTGTACCAAGTATTGTGCTGACGGGTGGTGATACAAACGACAAACAATAGAGTTACAGTTGTATCCCCACAGAGCTCCCAGCGTAAGAGAAGAACCAGATACTTCAACAAGCGAATGCATTAAAATGTGATCAAATAGGATGAGGTTAAAGCACTTGGCAGGAGTATGAGTTAGGGCAAGGAAACATGCCTGAACCATGTCTAAGCTGGGCCCTGAAGATGAATTCCATCAATTTAAGCCATTCTACAAATCCACGGCCTTACCATAATCTGATCCCTCATGCCTCCCATGCGTCTACGTATCCTGCACACAGACTATAATTCATCCTGATTTGAATCCACCTTGATTATACCACTTTGGCGCAAGCCATCTTGACTTTCCAATTAATGACCATATTCCTGTTTGACCCATTGGCATACCAAAACCCAGAGTCCTATTCTCTGTAGAATAAAAAAATTACTAATTTTCTTTAATGCGGTTAAATTGGATAAGGAGCAGCCTAGATGTCCCAGCACTGAGAGTCGCAGTGTTTCAAGCCCTTCCTCTGCTAGGCAACCACTAAACCTAAAGTAAGGTGGGGTGGGGGAAATTCAAATCTGCATCGTGGAAACCCCATTTTGGGCTCAATGGTTACCACAGTTCAATGGGCAATGGTCTACAGGCATGGGATGTTTCCAAAAGGTGAAATAAACAAGGCCAAAATTCAAAGTGTGGAATAAGCAGTTAGCTCATAAGCTGCCCTAGAGGCCTCACCATATACAAAGGAGTTTTCAAAAGCTCCTTGCATATAAAGGTACCACTAAAAGGTCGTAAAAGGGGACATAGTAAATGCCATGCAGTGAGATGTGAGGTATTTTTTTAAGAACTTAAATTTCATATAGTCAGTTTCATATGACAAATATTGTTTGGGGTGCATTAACTTACATTAAACCTGAGGATAATTTTGTTATGTTTGAGATGATACAAAGGTGCCATTTTTTTAAAAAAAAAATACTTTTTTTAAAAACAAGAAAATTAGTGATGGCTTCCCTGTGAGTTCTCTCTGAGCCCACCAATTGCAAACCTAAATTGGCAAAAAAAAAAAAAAAAAAAAACAAAAACAAAAACAAAAACAAAACCAACCAAACAAAAAACCCACCAGTATAAAAGTTCTAACTCTAGAGAGCTAGAGACCTTACCCAAGTAAGAATTCAGTAGGTTGCAAAACATGTCAAACGTATGTTCGCTCTGCTTAAATCTTTTATAAACTCAAGCACTTAATTACTGCCAGCCATGATGGTTACATGTTCATCATCATAGTTTTTAGTGATGTAAATATCAAAAGCTGAGAGACACTATCGTGCCATCAGGAGGCTAAAGTCTGACGGAGGGTGGCACTGTCTCTGACTCAGTACCAGAGTCAGTCAGGTGGGGAAGAAGGGGAAGCCAGCTGAGCAGCAGCTCACCTCTCAGTGCTTCCTCTATGGTCTTGCATGGCAGGGAGTGTCTCCTGTCTCCAGCTGTGAGGACAGATGGCTAGCAAATGCCAGACCCCCTTATCTACCTGGTGATGGAGTCCTATGTGTAGCCACTCTGGTAGCAAGCCTCTCTCCTTTGCATCAGAGTCGAGAGGAAACAACTTAAATCCAGGGCTGCCAGATTGCCTATCCTTTACAAAGACCATCATCTCAAACTTAGGTATGCAGTTCTAGTGCCAGGAAAGCCTATGGAAGATTCTAGAAGATTCTAGAAGTTGCTATTCAGAGCAAGCAAGCTCATAAAGAAAATGACACCAGATTTCTAAGATTACAAAGTAAATAGTTTGTATCAAATCCAGAACTATGATTTTTATAGACCTAGTGTCTTTTCACTTGAAAACTGGGGCCTGAGAATAAACTTACATGACTCAGTGGGTGTCCCGTATGAAGCCCGAACCATTAGTCTCACTTAGGAAGAGGGTCTTTGCAGACAGATGTAAGTAAAGGATGTGAAGAGGAGACATACAGTGGACAGAGACACAGAGACTAGAGTTCCAGGAACCTCCAGAAGCCCCAAGAGGCTGGGAAACACCGTGCAGCCTCCTCATGTTCAAGTCAGGGAGGAAGTAACCTGTAGTACTATGAGAAATAGATGTCTGTTTTAAACCACTGACACTCTGATAATTCTTCACAAAAGCCCAAGGAAGCTAACAGATATGCCACCTGTAGACAAGCTTCCTGATCCAGACAAATGAGCAAGATCAAGCTCCAAACTGGGAAGCCATCTTTCCCCTGCGCACACTGCGGATGAAATGTCCAAGTTTACTAGCTTCAATAGGAAGTCCCATCTGTGCTAAGTGGGCACACCCTCCTCAAAACCTTGTTCTCAGTGTCTGTGGAGTGACAAGCTGAGGGAGAAAATGCTGAGGGTTTAAAAGGAGACCACCACAAACCCTAAACAACATCCTACAGCACCGTCTCCCCCACCTGTGCATTCAGGGACCTCAGATAAATAAAAAGAGGACCACTCAACAACATTATAAGAGAGGCCTTGCTACTCCCAACAACCAAAGTAAACCACCGTGTTTCTATGGACTGCTCTTCTCCTTGGAGCAACCTCCATCCCTGGGCCACTTCCTCTCCATCTGATGAGGACCGTTTCAGCCGAAGGCAGTGGGCACCATCTGCTATCAATACTGTTTGCACACTTCCCAGCCAGGACGGTCCCGGGCCAAGTTTATCTTGTGAGTTAACAGGAGGTGACAAGCCTGGTAGAGCAAGAATTCTCCCTGCCTGATTGATTCAGCCTGGCTAACCAGCTCTATGCTAACAAGGGTGTGCCAGAGCTCCCGACAAAACATTTTTGAATAATTTAAAACTCGAGATCATGATTTGCCAGGTAATTTGATACACTGTGTAATTATGGCCCTGGTTGGATCTGCTTCTGTGGGTCCCTCTACAGCAAACATCAGGGACTACAAACCTCCTGCTCTCTAAATTAACCAAATAAATTATGACAAAGGAGCTGGGGGACATGTTAACCTTCCAGGGGTCAGAGGCACTGAAGACCAGGCTGGCCTAAGCTGGCACACTCTGGATAGTGCTTTAAGGGTAGCACGTATGAATAAGAGAGTGAGTGAAACACAGGTAAAAATACCGACCTTTCCATCTTTGATAAGTAAAGGTAGACACTTACATTGCGGAGGTCTGAATTGTAATGTCTTGCTGTAATCCGGTTCTCTAAGTTTCTTTCTTCTCACCATTCTGGTAGTTTCCATCCTGTCCTAGAATCAGCCTCATGCCAATTATTCAAATGGAGTAGCGCAAACACAAACATCTGAGACATTCTTACGAGGAGGAACTGCCAGGCGACTTTCCCCTAAGGATTCAAACCTCAGAAACTTCTCAATGTTGTTAGGTAAAGCCTTATTATAACATGTGGTTCAAAGGTTTTGTGTTTTATAAAACATGGTCCTTTAGCTTCAGTGGGGAAAGGTAAGGGAAAAAATGATGGCCAGAACTTTTCATGTATAGCCTTGCATGGAGAGGACAACGAATTAAACGTGGAGCCAAAGAATCCTGACTGAAATGTGACCTTGCATTTGTTAGCTGTGACGACGGCAAAGGGCAAGTGGATCTCTCCAAGTCTCCATCTTTTCATCTAAACAATGGATTTCAAAAGACCTACACGACTTATCTCCCATGAGTCTTCAGACTGAAGTCAAATAAACATTTTATATATGCGCATATATATACACACACATACACGCAGCAAGACTTAATAGGAATGCACAATGCTGATCCCTCAAACAGCACCATTGAAAGCAATGGCCTCTTTTTGAGCGATGCTGTTCTTGCGCTTTTTAGAAGGACACGAAAAGGCTCTGACTGTAGCTCAGAACTAGAGCAATGGCCTAGATCATGCCAGGGCCTGGGTTCGAGTCCCGACATTCTGAAGAGCCAAAGTGGTAAATTTGAAAGGGAAAAGAATCGTCTAAAACATTTAGCAGATTTATCTGCTATCGGGCACAAGAATGCAGATCGACTTCCTGTCTGAAGGCACCGATGACAGGAAGAGCTTCAAACAAGTCCCCACTCATTCCCATAAGTCAGCATCTCTCGGATTCCTCCCAGCTGGCAAGAGAAACATCCTCTACCCAGTCACAGACAGCCCTTCTTGCAAACTGTGGGAGCATTCCCCTGGCCCCTTTGTACCTGACAGGACAACTGGTGGGCAGAGATGAGGGGTCCAAAGCCCTGTGCAGTTCAGGGATGCATGCCCACCACATCCTGCACCGCGATCATCCGGACTCCTGCTACACATGGGAGATCCCAAACATTTGTTCCTCATTGGATTTCTCTAGAGTTCAGAAATCAAACCCCTGCTTAGGACCCTGGCATTCCTGGGTAAGAGAAGGTAGTTTCCACGTGAGTATGTAATCATTTATCCCAATTTCTCTTACACGGGTTATTAGAAACAAGCAGCCACGGAAACGTTCCAACATCTGCTGTATTGACAACCTGTATGTTTCGGGTTGTAAAATCTCTCTGTTTTCTCACATCTCCACCCAAACCAAGTCTAAAATTCTTTCAGCTGTGTTTCTGTTAATGTCAGGACTTCTGTAGGATTTAGGAAATCTGGGAATTTACTAGAAAAGTCCAAATTGTCTCATTTTTAAGTGGCTATTTAGAAAATTCGGTTGGTCAAGAATTAAAATGTAATGGCAAATGCTTCGCACCTAAAATCAATAGGGTTTTCCATGAGCAGAGACTGCAAGGCAGCCTATTATGAAGAGATTTGCATATCTTAATCATTGTTTCTAGGGCTTTTATCAAGTAAAGCCACACTGCAGGGAGCAGCACCCTGCTGCCTGGATAAAATATTCACGCTCCTCTAAGTATAGACAAAGGTCAGAGGCATAAACATATCCAGATAGGCATGGGGCTTTTCTGGAGTAAGACCTTCATCTTAATGTGCCTTGAAATTATCTGGAGGACAAGAACCTCAAGATGATTAAAATGCAAGCAAACTGCTTTAAAGGTTAATTAGAAAGTAGACACCAAGGATCCCAATATCAGACTTTTGGCAACCTTGTCCAAAGTAAAGTAGATTCTTGATTGCTCAACTGATTTTGGTTTGAAAGCCAAGTGAGAAGTCAAAGCCCTTTTTCATAGGGTTTAAATTCTCCAGCTCATTTATTTATTTATTCAGTAGAATGTTCTAGGTAGCTCACGCTAGGCTACTCGTTTAACCACCACCCCCCACCTCTGTTTCAGTTTTTATTATCTGTAAAATAAGGCCATTTAATGGGACCCACAATGCAGAATTAAATAATTGGGAAGTTTGCTCATGCCAAGGACTTAGGGTGATGAAGGTTTTATATTATAGAACTCTGAGCAGTCAAAAATTCAAAGTCACACTTTCTGTTAAAAAGGTTCTTACTGTGATTTTTTAAAAATCAGCTTCAGGCTAGAGCTCATTACAAGTGCCAAGGCCTGAGTTTGCATCCTTAGAACCTACATTAAAAACCACCCCACAGGGCCATACAACTGCCAGCCCAGCAATGGAAACAGGGCAAGTGGAAAGGGCAGATCCTTGGAAGCTGGCAGGCTAGCTAGCCTGGTCTACTTGAAAAAGACCCACACCAACGAGAGGCCTGATTCAAGCTCAAGTGAAATACGCCCGAGGACCAACACCCAAAGTTGTCTTCTGACCTCCACACGTGTGTCACCATGCATACACCTTCGTGTAAGTGTACACTTGTGTGTATACACACAGACAATATAGAAGAGTCAATGCTTGTCAAATATAAGAGCACTCTCTCAAGTTAGAGTTTCAGTGAACAGCCGAAAGCTTGCCTTCTATTTGTAAAGTACAGCACTGTTCTGAGGCGCGCAGCTGCACAGTGGTGGTATAGAGAGAGGTGGCACCTTGCTGGTATCCCAACACAAAGAGGCCTGAACAGAGCCAGTGGCTCTTGAGAAAGGTCTGCTCTGAGTTGTTCTCCAGGAAATACCTCCTTATCAAGTCATTAAGTCACAGCATGTGAGCAATACCAGCCTGGAGCTGCTCGCCTCCAGCAACATTTGCTCAGGTTTTCTTGAATTGTGCACGTGTTTGGGGACGGTGTTGTGGCCAGGCGCCCTGTTAGAAGACAAAACAACCTACAGACCTTCTCGTCTGAAAACGTGCACACGTGTGGCTCTTTATACTCAATTTCAGGCACTTCCAAGGTGGGATTCCAGCCCCTAGACTAACAGCCACTATTTGGTTTTCATAAGAAGTGAAATACAGCAGTTTAGTAAAACACTATTTGTCCACAAGAGCGCCTAAGGAATCTAATGTTGAAATGCTGATTTCTATAAAAAGATAGATCATCTATTAAAATATTGGTATTATATTTCCAGATTGAAGACAAATAGCTAAGTGTCTGAAAGGGATAAACTGCACTGTTTTTAAAATTTTTGAAATTGACAAAAATTATATATATATGTGTGTGTGTGTGTGTGTGTAAATAAATATATATATATTCATCATCTACAATATATTCTACAACACATATACCTTAGCTAAATTAATCTAATATACATATTACCTCATATTTTTGTGGAAGAACCCTTGAACATTATTCTTTTAGCAGGTTTCAAGTGCACAGTTCACTGCTATTAACTGCAGTCACAATGGTGTGAAACCGATCTCATGAACCTGGTCCTCCTAACTGAAATTTATATTTTGGGAATTGCCTCCTGAATGACCCTCTCCCCATCCCAGCCTCTGAATTACCATTTTACTCTGGTCACTTAACTTCCACATAAAATCAAGATCATGAATATCATTTAGGTTCTTGGGTCTGCCTCATTTCACCCAACATAGCATCCCCCAAATTCAGCCATATTATTAGGACTGCAGACATAGGCCCCCATCACCCTGTTATGGTCTCATGCCCCAGACATTCTACAACCTCCCAAAATGGTACCACCAGTATGGGACCGAGTGTTCCAACACAAGAGCCTGTGAGGGACACACTGCATGCAAATATGACAATAGTGGTTTCATTTCGTTGGGACACAGATGCGAGTGGGATGGGTAATTGTATGGTTGCTCCAGTTTCAATTTTCTGAAGAAACTTTATTCCATTTCCTGTAACTGGCAGTGGTAATTTACATTCCAACTAAGACTGTATTATTTTCAAGGCTCCTTGTTGTCTTCAACTGTTAGTGGAGAGAAGAGAAGGGAGGGGAGAGGATAGGAGAAGAGAGAAGGAGAGGGGAGAGGAGGGAGAGGGAAGGAGAGTGGAGGAGAGGGGAGGAGAGGAGAGTGGAGGAGAGGAGAGTGGAGGAGAGGAGAGGAGAGGAGAGGAGAGGAGAGGAGAGGAGAGGAGAGGAGAGGAGAAGGGAGGGGAGGGGAGGGGAGGGGAGGGAAGAGATGTGCACAGCAGAATAGGCATTATTCCTCAGCACTAAATACAAGAACCCAAGCACTAAACTAATGATATGATTATACTGAACCCATTAGATGTGTAATAATTATTGAGTGGAACAGCCTTCATATGCAAGCTGGGCTACATGTTAGTGGTAGAGTATGTTTAGGGGCCCTAATTTCTATCCCCAGGACCAAAACAAAAAAAAAAAAACCAAAAAAACAAAAACCCAAATAAACAAGTAACACCAATATCATCTGTTTTAAAAAGTTACTATTACTGTTTTAAAGTAAACATCTGATAAATATGATCCAAGTCTGGTCAGTTTTCCATCTCACAAATGCCCTGACTTAATACACAGTATTTTTTGGAAATGTATAAAAATCCCCCCAATTAAATAAGACTGGAATGACAGACATTTTTTATAGAGCGCCTTTCTGAGCAAGTGACTTAGGTCACAGCCCAAAACTATGAGAATGAGAAACAGATTTAGAGCCCTGGTGTCCACCCCAGCGGGTGCCAGGACAAATTGCAGACTTGTAGCCAGGAAACTCTTCATGTTCTAAGAGGAAAGACTTCCTATTAACCTCTCCAGCTTCATGCTGCTTTCCTGAGAACTATAAAGGTCACAGCACAAAACGCTGGCATCGGCCTCTACTTTTTGCCAAGCCTTCCTTTGTCCTACTTAAGGGCTGATCGTTCCAAAACGTCTTTTTGCCCATGCTTTGGGAACTTAAAGAAAAGACTGTCCTATTTGGTGTCACAATCTCCAACCATTAATATCATCATATATCAAACCTGTAGGAACACCTACCTCAATCACACAATGACAAGAGAAAAACCACCCACCCCATCCAGAACCATAGACACACTGTTTGGTTTCTACCAGAATCCCGGTCACAGGACACTAAGGACCTGATACATTACTCCCACTCTTCCTCCCACAAATCTAGTTTGGGGGCGGGGGTGAGCATACACAATGACAAACAATGAAAAACAAGAGAAAGAAACAAAAGATGTCAATAACTGTGTACCCGTAGAAAATAACAGCAGTAACGCTAGAGCTACCTTTCTATTCCCCACAGCGCTGGCCCTGGAAGCAGAGAGTGAACAGCCGTGATTGGCACAGAAGCAACGTTAAGGCTGCATCTCCCGTGCATGCCTGCCTACCTGGGCTTTCTCTCTCTTCATCCTCTTACTCCTAACGAGTTCAAATATAAAACCCTTCCTGAAAAGGCTTCACGGAAGACACGCAGATTTTCACTTTTCAACTCTGTGGAAACCAGAACTGAAATGAAGGCCTCAGATTCTCTGGGCCTTAGAAACAATAGAAGCCAATGCAAAAAAAGAAAAAAGCATACAGCACACACTAAAGCAGCCTTTGCCCCTGGAAATAAGTACTTAAAGTTAAAAGTAAAAATGTTCGAGGAAGGTATAACATGCATGTTGCTTTGTCTGTTTCCCTGGATAGGCTTTAGTGACAGCTAAAACATCCCAAACAGCGTTGGGATTTCCAGTTGAAATGGTTTGGGATAGCCTGGGTTTTAACCTTAAGATATTCGTGAAGCCCATCTTACTAATACCTTTAAAACAGAACCCAGACTTTAAAATCAGATTGAGCTCCGGAAACTCCTTCAAAGGTCCTTTTCACAAACCTCTTTGGAAGCCAGTCTCGTGACGAAAATGCTGCAGTCTAAGGCTCTTCAGCCCCGGGGAACACAATGTTATTATTGTCTGGTGCTTTAGAGCTAGGAGAGCAACGTTATTCTTCCTGGCTCTAGGTCTCATGGCTGAGCAAGCGTGTGGCTTTGTTCCAGATAGACATTTTCAAGGAATTTTGCTTACAAGGAAGCGCTAAACCAGGTGCTTTAATTAATATTCATGTTTACTTTGATGCTAACTGAGGCTAAGGGGTCTACTGGCAAAGATGGACTCCCACTCCAATAAATCTGAACTCCCTCCGGAGAATTCCACTCTGGGAAGAGAGCGAGATGCATTAACACTCCATTAATATCTTCCTTGGAAACACTCATTTATCTCTTCATCGTTTCCTGAATCCGCACTGAAAAGCTTGTGCTGGCATCAAAAGAAAGGAGCCTGTCCAGAGCGTAATGAAGTGCGAGACACCAAGGTAAGAAGAGAAGCTGGCCCGCTGGCCGCGCTGGCTCCTAGCAGGGCGCACAATGGTACTTTCTATCCTATATTTAGATCCAAAGTCAGAGGCAGTGGCCCCGATTTAAGGCACAATCTGAAAGACCTTCCAAATTCCGAGGCTGTCTGAAGAAGCCACTCAGAGTTCTATTTACTAAGTCACCATAAGCCAGTCACTGAGGTAATTTCCATTTGTGAATTCTTTCCTACAGAGAGTGACTTCCTCAAAGATCTTTAAGGCCACAGCCTCACTTCCACTGCAGCAAACTTAGCCACGGTATTTCTGCCAATCGTCCCTGTGCAGAGATGAGGGGACCTGCCACTTCAGCAGGAAGCTCATTCCTAATTCAACAGCTCAAGCAAGTCCAAAATTCCTTTCTTGGTGGAGATTAAGTCTTTCTCTGGGCAAACCCTGTGTACTTGATCCTGACTCTGCCCTCTGGGGCCTCAGAAAAAGATGACTCGGTGGGAAAATTTCCCTGGCGTAAACTGATGTGTTGTCCCACAAGGCAAAGTGTCGTAGAAAGAAAGCTCTGTGAGCAGAACAGAATCTTGTTAAGGTTAAGGAAAGCCATTTCTTTTAAAAAAAAATTCATATTTTTGTTTACTCTGAGTATACAACTAAAGATAAGTTTTACTTCCTCTAAGATTTTTTCTTCTTGTAACCAAGGACTGAAAAATATTTGCTTATGATAGTTTTACTTGCGCTAAGTTGCCAGAGTCCTTAGGTTAATTATGACCACTGTCATGCGCCAAGTCCTTAACCTATAAACATTGTGTGGGGTGCTTTATGGAATGGTCCTGAGGCATAGCATGCCCATTCTATAAATAAGAACACGCTCAGAAAGATTAAATACCTTCCTCATGACCACAGAAGCAGGAGGTGACAACAAATTTCAAACCGAGCCTATCCAATTTCCAACCTAAAATCCATCAACTATACAAAACCAAATCTCTATATAGTAAAGAATTTAGATATCCCCCAAGTCCTGATAACGAGACATATCTGTAGGTCTGTTTCCCCCTAAAAGTCATACACTGCAGCCCTAACTCCTCTCTCCCGGATGTTTTTGGCGACAGGCCTCTCAGAAGGACAGAGGTTAATTGGAGGGAGAGACACCAACCAGCCTGCCCTTTTCCCATCATCCGAGCATGAGAGGGAGTCAACCGCACGCCAGGGAGAGATACCTCTTGCAACCAAACCCAGTGGACCTCCATCTGGACAGTTCCAGCTTCTGGGATGGAGCAGGATAAATGTGTGCCGTGTAAGCCACTCAGCTCACATCAACAGCCTGACTCAACATAGGGTCTTCCCAGCATTTGCCAGGATCTACCAAATGTATGAGAGACCATCAGTGGAGCCAAGACCTGCCCTGGCTCTCCTGATCCTCCAGCTTCTGGTGGAACCGAGGAGAGACACACAGGTCTCCTCCTCCCAGCCAGTTCCCCGGCTGTCTGCTTCCATTGCTTGAGTGGACGTCTCTGCAACACAGAAGGATCAGGCAGCATTGAAACTGGAGCTAGCAGCATCAAGAACAAAACCTTTGCTATATTTTGCTTCCTAATTATGTTGAGTTGCTTCCTTTTCTCAGATTTTTGTTATTTTTTTTTTTCATTTAAAAAATGGGGGTAGGGTAGTACGGCTTAGTGGTTAAGAATCCTTGCTGCTCTTGCAGAGGACCTGGGTTTGGTTCCAAGTACCCACATGAAGCCTCACAGTCATTAACTCCAATTCTTGGAGATCTGACCTCCATTAACACAAGGAATACATGTTGTGCACAGACACCCACACACATAAAATAAATGAAAATTTTAAAGGAAATGGTAGAAATTTTTCTAAATGGTAGAAAATTCCAGAAAAAAAGAGACTTTCTTCCTTTTCATTTGTATGTGTGTGTGGTGTATGGATAAATGTTCACATATTTGTGGGCTTGTATGTGTGGGAATGTGTGTGTGTGTGTTGTCTGTATGTGTATGTATAGTGTGTGTATGTGGTATATGAACAAATGTTCACATGTGTGTGGGCTTGTATGTATGTGAACATGTGTATATGAGGTGTGTGTGTAAACATGTGTGTATGTGTTGTGTGTGTATGTATGTGAACATGTGTGTATGTGTTGTGTGTGTATGTGTGTGAACATGTGTGTATGTGTTGTGTGTATGTGTGTGAACATGTGTGTATGTGTTGTGTGTATGTGTGTGAACATGTGTGTATGTGTTGTATGTGTATGTATGTGAACATGTGTGTATGTGCTTTATGTGTATGTATGTTTTATGTGTGTATGTGGTATATGAACTAATGTTCACATATGTGTGGGCTTGTACACATGTGAACATGTGTGTATGTGTTGTGTGTGAACATGTGTCCATATGTTGTGTGTATGTGTGTGAACATGTGTGTATGTGTTGTATGTATGTGTGTGAACATGTGTGTATGTGTTGTGTGTGAACATGTGTGTATGTGTTGTGTGTGAACATGTGTCCATATGTTGTGTGTATGTGTGTGAACATGTGTGTATGTGTTGTGTGTGTATGTATGTATGTGAACATGTGTGTATGTGTTGTGTGTATGAGTGTGAACATGTGTGTATGTGTTGTGTGTGTATGTATGTGAACATGTGTGTATGTGCTTTATGTGTATGTTTTATGTGTGTATGTGGTATATGAACAAATGTTCACATATGTGTGGGCTTGTACACATGTGAACATGTGTGTATGTGTTGTGTGTGAACATGTGTCCATATGTTGTGTGTATGTGTGTGAACATGTGTGTATGTGTTGTATGTATGTGTGTGAACATGTGTGTATGTGTTGTGTGTGAACATGTGTCCATATGTTGTGTGTATGTGTGTGAACATGTGTGTATGTGTTGTGTGTATGTGTGTGAACATGTGTGTATGTGTTGTGTGTGTGTGAACATGTGTGTATGTGTTGTGTGTGTATGTGTGTTGATGTGCTTGTGTGCAGGCCCTAGCAGGAATCCCCTTCTGTCTTGCTCTAGATCCCCTGCCTCTCTTTAGAGTTACAGGTGAGGTATACCCACTCGGCACTTACTAGGTTCTAAGAATCTCAACTCTGACCCTCTTGATGGCAGTGCAATCATTTTAACCATTGAGCCATCATACCAGTTACCAGATTTAATCCCTTTTTTTTAGTATTCTGTATTGCCTATGAAAGCATCCTAACACAATTCATAGGGGAAAAAAATGAAATCTCAAGGATCCAAGAAAGTTCTGATAATTCTTAGAAATAAAGCACACACACACACACACACACACACACATCACCAAATACATGAGAGCCCTTCAATGATTGCCCCTTTCAAGCATTCCACACTCCAGGACAGTAGTCCAATCCACCCTCTGAAAATAGGACATGACAGCTACATGGGTAAAATACAGCCCTTCCCACATGGAGATGATCCTGGGTCCCTCCAACATGTGGGGAGAAGAAACATTTACATAATGTTTGTGGTCCAGACCTACAGAATCTGTTCCCAGGAGCTCATCTGATTAGAGAATGTTTCTGAGAAAGGCCAAGGTCATGAACTAACATCGCTAAATACTTCCCTGTCTTCTGTAGCCAAAACTAGACTCAAACTGTGCTCATCCGGCTTACAAAATGAAACTATGATGGTCTACAGAGAGGGGTACCAACCATAAAGAATGAAGCGATGTAATTTGATCATCATTACAGAAAAATCCCTTAACTTACAACATTGGGCAATCACTGGTGTTACTATATATAAAAATGTAGTACTAGTTCAATCGCTTTCAAAGTACTTGAAAGAAAAGAAGTATTATTACTGTAATAGGATACTATCATTATTAAAAAATAAATAGGTCCTATGTTCCCCCTCCTACACACACACACACACACACACACACACACAGGGGGGGGGACATTTAAAGAAATCATTATTTCTCTTACAATAGTTCCTGAGGAGATTGGTTCCAGCATGTCCCACAGATACCAAAATACACACATGCTCAGCTCAAGTCAGTCTCTGGTACAAAATGGCAGACTGAATGTCATCACATAAGCAATGAACTATCTCTCAATGATAACATCTAATGCAATGTAAATATTATATATAATTGACTTACCGTATTCTAAAAGTTCTGGACATACTCAATGTGGATGCAATTTGTTTCTAACATTTTCAATCCATAGTTGAATCTGTAGACATGGAACTTAGAGCAATGGAAGGATGGCTGCATATGCTTAACAGGGGTATGTGCTGAGAAATGCATCCTTAGAAGGCTTCACCATTCTGTGAATATCAGACCCAGATCGTGCAGGTCAATCTTTGAGTGTGATCGTTAGATGTTGGGGAAAGGTGATGCAGGAGGCATGGTGACCTCATCATTCCATCGTTACCTCACAATTTCTAAATCCTTTCCCTTTTACAGAGCTGCAGGTTTTGAAGGCAGTTAGGGTACCTTCAAGAAACCTGGCATTTAGAGCTCAGAGTGGTGTCTTTTCATCTTCCCTACCACAAGGAGGCCCAGTGATAATCGGAAATCACAGTTGTAGAAAGGCACGCAGCCTACCGCTCTAAAGATGGCAATCTCTTCAGCCTTCTCCTACAGGGTTGCTAACACACACCAGATCATTCTCCCAGAGCAGAGCAGGCAGTTGCTGGTGCAGCACACAGAAAACGGTGTTTTCAATAAGCCCATAACCCACGCTTCTTGGTTTTGTTTACATTGGTTCCAGGCATTAGGAAAACAATTACTTTCACAGTAATTCAGTGATGAAATAAATTATGCATTTGCCCATTAGGTTGGAAAAAAACCACATTTCTTGTGGGAAACCAAGAGGAACAATACAAAAGGGAGGGTGGGGGAGAATGTGTGCTGTTTGACTGTGGTGACAAATTCAAATGGCTGAGGCCACGATCCCCAAACTCTCATTTTCACTCCCTTGAGTGCCACGGAGATTTGGCACTTGTCACCCACAAGAAAGGAGAGCACAAAACACAGAGAGCTCAGCAGCGTCTGTAGACAACCGAGGGCTTAGCGACCACTGCATTCAGCTACATTCCCGCAAAGCCTCTCACTTCAGCCAATCACCTTTGGCTTTGAAGCCACGCCCATTTTTTTCATAAGGGCCACATTCAGCCTTCTGGTCCCTAGCCGTGTGGAATATATAGATCGAATATTCAGTTCCAAAACAGAAAGATTACAACTTGAAGCTATCACTGAATGCTCATAGCAGCAAGAACTGTGAGAAGCACTGGTGAACGCAGTGTTAGCCTACATTTTTAAAATCATACCAAAAATATATCAAAGCCAAACAGGGCAGCAGAGGAACGCCGCCTAACTCCCCCCGGGGCCTGAGCCGCTATTCTACCAACTATCTAGAAGCACCGTGGGAGACACAAGATTCAATCTCTATGCTAAAGGAATGTATGCACTGAAACCAGAAACGAGAGTCATCTAAATTACTATAATCATGGGAGAATGGGACTACTTCTCAAGAGAAAATTAAACGAAATGGGAGTGATGGTCAGAGGGAAATTAATTCTAGCAAGAAGAATCCAAGAGCCTCCAAAGTTAAATAACTACTTGAGCTGCATCTTAAAGGGCAGATGGGGTGAGAAAGAGATGGGAAAGGCCACAACCAGCACAGAACCTGCCTAGAGGCGATCCCATGAGGAGGAGTCAAGACGGCAAACCTGGCTGGGACAGAGCAGCCTCTGAGGGATGCTCAGAATTATCAACGTTCTAGCTGCTGTGTTAGCTAACAGCTGTCAGGATGCCAGTGATGAGCATAAATCTTTCTTTATGTAATTGTACAAAATCTATTGGTAGGAGAACAAAGAAGAAAGCAGGGAGAAGGGGGGATTCAGGCAACAAGTAGAAAGTTTGACTTGAGCTTACCCAGTGGGAACAGGCAGTGTTGCCGAATGGTTATTGTCTCATCTCTCAGACTCGTACATTGAATTTTAAGTTCTGAGTATCAGAGAATGTGTCTGTATCTGTCTGTGTGAGGGTAGGCAGAGATTGGTCTTTGTTTTTGCTTTAGTTTTTAAGGCTAATTAACTTTAAATGAGATCACTGGGGTAGACCTTAATCTGATTTGACTTGCATCCTTCTAAGAAAATGGAGCTTGGACAGGAACATAGAAACCGACCATGAGAAGACAGAAAGAGCAAACAGCCACCCATCTATCTACAAGGCAAGAACCTTAAAGGAACCAAACACATGATACCATGTCATGCTTAAACCCCACCCCGTACTCCAGGTCCACGAGAAAACACACTTCTGGTGTTTTCAGTTACCATGTGTGTGACACTTTGTTCTGAAGTCCTTGCACATGAAGAGGAGTAGAGATGGATCTGTGAGGGTCAGGGAATGCCAACTGACAGCAGTGAAAACAGGAAGTAGAAGCCATCAAGATTGGGTTTTTACTGCTGTGAAATCTTTGGGGGGGTGCACATTTAGAAAACATGAAAAAGCTTACTTGAGGAAAATTAACCGTGTGTGTGTGTGTGTGTGTGTGTGTGTGTGTGTGTGTGAGAGAGAGAGAGAGAGAGACAGAGACAGAGACAGACACAGAGACAGAGACAGAGAGACAGAGAGAGACACAGAGACAGAGAGACAGAGACACATACACACACACACACACAGAGAGAGAGAGATTGATTTGAGTTTTAACGGGACATATGTACAAATTTATAAGTCTTACTGTAGAGAATCTGTTGTTGGGGAATAGACTAAACATTAGGATCACATTTGGGAGAGTATCATCTCCTAAGGTAAATGGAGAGGCAGGGTTGTGTGAAATAGGAACTCAGGACTCACTGATTTTATCTGGCATTAAGGCCTGGCCAAGGCTTGGAGCACAATATCTAACCTATAGTGTCAGGCATCTGGGTCCTCCCAACTAGAAGACTTCAGAAGATCTCCCTTCCCTCTGCCTTTCTGTCTCTAGCCCCTTTATCTTCATGAAGAAAATCTTAAAACCAGAATGCCTCTTCCCCAAGGGCAGGTATCTGTTTATGGGAGTTTGCAGACCATGAGAGGCAAAAGCAATGCACTATACTTTCACTCCTTAGCATGGACCAGGCCCTCAGAAAGCGTGGGCAAAGGGCTCACCCCTACAGAAGCAAACCACAGAGGGGACTCCAGCAGCAGCTCTCCTTTACACTGTGTTCTCCTCTTGTACCAACTTCAGTCAGAGATCTCCACCCTCTCAGAGCCTGTGTTCACCTCCCAAAGTAAGGATGCTAACCATGACCTCCCTGCTGCTCCTGGAGAACGCCCACATTTGAGATCCAGCAGGTGCTAACTATAACCGTGTTCCCAAAAATTGAAGACTACAGCTTTGACTTGAGTCTTATTTCAGGGGCTCTAGAATGAGCCCTGCTATAAACCCTCCTTCAAGGGGTCAAAGATGGGTGTCTTTGGATATGATCACTTCGGGCCTTTTTGACACTGGGGACTGAAGGGACTCACTAGAAAGGAGAAAGGATCGTTGAGAAACCAAGACACTGTCTATGAACAATGTTTAACACTCAAACCAGTTCCGATTTTGAGAATGTGCACTTTGTGACTATGTAAACTTATCAAAGACTTCTGCTACATCTGATTTGCATTCCTCTATTATGGCATCTCATCATGTTTTGTGGATTAGAAGGAATGACAAAGCTAGAATAAATCGACTCATCCTACTGGAAATGTCAACAGACTGTAAACAGAAAAGTGTAATGACAAAGGAAAAATTTAAAATGGATGCTTGTATACATATTTCATTTCTTTAGGGAGAGATTTTTCCTTCCACTCACTTCTAGGGACATTACCACACACATCAAAAGTGTTCATGAGAATTATTGTATCAATCAAATCATCCAGTTGATTTGAGGAAAAGTCTGAGTTAAGATAAAGTTCCCTAACTCACTGCAAAAATATTTCTTGAGATTCCATGTCTTCCAGAGCCTGGGAAGAACATGAGGAATACAGAGAGGCGATCTAACCCACACAGTACATACAGCATGAGAGGAGGAAGACACACATCGGGGATTATATGCCCAACCACAATGGCAGGCTTGAGATGCACTACTTTATAAACAGCTTCTTTTGGCTTCATCAGAGCACCTGACCTATATATTGTGTTCTTTTGAAAAGTATGAAACCATGTGACAATCCTCCTGTTGTGACAATGGACCTAGTTCTCCATGGCTCCCATGACACTTTATGCCAGGTGGCTTTCTGACTCCTCCCAGTGAAGAGAATGAGTCTTTCTCTGCATCTTGTTTATAAGTATCCACGGGTCATGGATACAATACTAGTAGGTGTGATTGTAATGTGACACACACCTCTGTCAAAACATTGCTGTGCACATGTATGCCCAGGACAGCTGGCTTCCTTTTTCCTTTCCCTCTCTCCTCTCCTCTCCTCTCCTCCCCTCCCCTCCCCTCCCCTCCCCTCTCCTCTCCTCTCCTCACCTCTCCTCTCCCCTCCCCTCTCCCCTCCTCTATCCCCTCCTCTCTTCTCCTCTCCTCTTCTCTTTCCCTTCCCTCCCCCCCCGCCCCCGCCTCTCTCATCATGAGAACATTCCAGGCTGATCCCAGAGAGAGTCCCCGAGAGGTATGTGGAGCAGGGTAACACCAGCCATTTGCCCTAGACAAATACAGTCTAGATGTGTATTTCAATTGTTCCAAGGACACATGAGCTTGGTTAAATGCTTTTTATTTTGTCACTGAAATGTAGTTGCTTGTTATACCACATCTTAGAGTAAATACCGAGACTGACACAAAGACCAATTATATACATATACTCGTCTTAGTAAACCTTAACGTGCTTCTCTGGTAGAATAGGCCTTTCAGATACAGTAACAACTAATGCATTAGCAAATGCCTGAACAGATTATAACAACTTCCAAACACAACAGCCTACAAAAGTCATGCCCACTAACACGAGCTGCATTAAGAGCCAAGTCCCTTCCCACTACCATACTTCACCAAAGCGAGGTTCATGACTTAGCCCTAAGACCTTGCTAAAATTTACAGTTTTCCAGACTGTCACATTGAGCAAACCATGACACTCAGAAGCCAGGGAAAACAAATAAAATTTGCATCTTATTGCCGCCCACATGCTGTGATGTTTGCAAACCCACAAGCATCCACCAAGAAGCACTAAGAATATTTGCTTCTGAAAACAAACTCATAACAAGAACCGAGTACCGAAGAAAACTCAACTCAACAAGTTACCCCATATGGTTCTCATTTTTCTGTATTCTACAAAGGAAGTGAGTGTAGTGTAGGAGGCCTGGCTCTCAGCAAGAGGGCTTCCAGCTCTCCTGTTTCATTTCATTCACACCGCCCAGCGCTAGCTTCTGCCTCTGAAATGGCGACAAAACTGAAGGAGGTAATCTCCTCAGTCAGTGGTGACTGTCCTCCAGCAGTGCATGTGGGCTCTTGCTTCTTTGTCAGAGAGGTCTTTGGTGGACTGTACACGGTATTCCAGGGTCAGCGAGCTGAGGTTACTGTACTTCCGTTACGGAGATCTGAGAGGTCTGGCAACTAAGGAAGCTGAACCAGCTGCCCTTCCTGTCCTTGTTAAATCCATAGTAAGTATGTTAGGGAGGTTCTGAAGTATGCTATCTAGGCAAAGTGAAATTTCTCTACTAGTTTGTAGCATATGCAAGCATAAAACTATTGCATGTGCTATATCACGAATGGATATATACCTATGTGTATAAAAATATATTAACATGCACGAATCCAAATTATATTTGTTACATGCACCTGACTCTGTCACGGATATAGTGTATAACAGAAAACATCTTTAATAAGTGCTTTTGGTCAAAAGTGATAAGCTATATGAGGAGAGTTAAATTAGATCAGCACAAAACTCAACTACACATGAGTCAGGACTTCAACATAAGATCCAATCTCCTGGCTCCATTAAAGCATTGATTCTCAACCTTCCTAATGCTGCAACCCTTTAATACAGCTCCTCACGTTATGGTAAGTCCCAACCATGAATTATTTTTGTTGCTACTTCATAACTGTAATTTTGCTGCTGTTATGAATCATAATGTAAATATCTATGGTTCCAAATGGACTTGGGTGACACCTGCAAAAGGGTCATTTGACCCCAAAGGGGTTGTGGCTTGCCTGTTGAGAGGCCTGTTAAGAGGTTGGAAACTTCTGTGTTAGAGGACAAAGCATGGAATATAGTTTAATGTATGGGCACAGGAAAGGACTTCTGACAAGAACCCAACAGTGCAATCATTATGACATGCAATTAATAAATGGGAACTCATGAAAAGGCTTCAATAGTGTGAAGAACATGTACATCCTACATACTTTTTCACTGGAGTACCAACAGAAATTGGGAATCAGTAAGGGAGTATTGATGGGGAGCTCAAAAGGAGGCCTACTGAAGGCAGGGGTTATGAAGGAGCAGGGGTTGGGGGGATAACGGAACAGTAAGTGTAAAATAGTATAGGAGATGGGAAGAGAGCAGAGAGGAGATAGCAAAGGATAAAACTAAAGGCCTTTGAAAATGCTCTATGGAAACTCACTACTGTAGAAGCTTCCTAAAATACAAACAGGTACACAGGCAGGCAGACAAAGGGACAGCCAGACAGGCAGACTCAATGCAGTTATTCTGTAACAATGGGACAATGCCCCTAGCAGACACTATAAACTATCCAACCAAAGGCCCATTTACAGGTATAGTTTACCTCTTTTTAAGATGTGGCTCAGTGAGGTTGCAAGGACTCTCCTCCAGCAAATACTACCAGCCATGGTCTTTGCTCTTGGTGGTAAGATCCTTGGTGCTGAGGACGCCACAGACTGAGTGATGGGCCATGGAGAAACGAAGCTGCTATCAACCTGGGCGCTTCCTCCAGACAGGCTAGCTTTCTCGGTGCTAGAAGACTCTGTTATGCTACTAGAGGACAAAAGCATTCAACAATCGTATCCAGCTATGACCCCTCTGAGCTAGAACAGCCTCTGAGTCAGCATGGCATGCCCACATGTGCAATAGTGCACTATCCAACAACTTTTAAATTGGATTTAAGACCCAATTCATAACATAGAACTCATGCCCGGTACTGTTAACTGGGCCACAAACCTGTGACTGGCTAAGTCATAGATCTAAAGAAAGAAAACCAATACGACTAATGGCAACATTACTAAACTGCCCCCGAACTTCCTGTCTTTATATCAATAAGCATTGTATCTCATATCCTTCATCAGATAAGCTTCTTCTTGCAGTGGGTGGTGATTAATATACAGTATTAATAGACAACTGATCAATTGGCAGATAATAAGGAATGGTATTCAGCTCTAAATGGGACATCTATACCATACTCCCGTGCCCTCAGGCTCAGGAATCATCGTGGAAGAGAGAGCAGAAAGCTCATGAGCCAGTTAAAGATTCTCCTGGACACAGCAGGGCTGTCACATACATAAACTTGAACACACAGCGGTGACTGCACACACAAGGCCAGGCTATCCAAAATATGAGCATGGCTTGGAGAGGAGATCATGGAATCGCACTCCAAATGAGGAGCTCTTAGCAACTGGAGGCTACTGAGAGCAGGCGAGCCAGTTTGCTTCAGGGATGCAGCCAATCTCTACCAGGCAATCTCTGCATGGCTACCCAATCTCTACCAGGTCACAGCACGATCATTTTAAGCTTCACACTAAAATCTGCACATAAGGGCCAGAGAGATGGCTCAGCGGTTAAGAGCACTGACTGCTCTTCCAGAGGACCCGAGTTCAATTCTCAGCAACCACAGGATGGCTCACAACCATCTATAATGGGATCCTATACCTTCTTCTGGTGTGTCTGAGGATAGCTACAGTGTGCTACTCATATACATAAAATATATACATAAAATAAATAATTCTTTAAAAAACAGATACATATACATGGACAAGATATACATTCAAAATTTTATGTTTTGTTCTCATAAAGGAATGCTATGCAGGCTGTTTCTCTATGGCCCATTCCAGGAGGCCAACAGATGAGCCCAGGGTCTTTGAAGTCAGCTAACAATAACAGATTGAATGCCTAACAACCTGTAGTTACTGTCGCAGACTGAATGAGCTAAGTGAGAGTAATTTAACAGGTAGGGGCGTTATGCATCCTGCCAGAGTGTTTTGCACACTCCAAAGTCAAGGAACTCCCAAGTATCAAGGCATGTCATACCAGTGCACACCAAGATCATGCATAGCGCATACGGACCTGCAACTGTCGAGATGGAACCTTCCCCCCACCCGCTACAGTCTCTCAAACAAGCTCCTCAATGACAAGGCTTTGTTTGCCTTGGGTCGTGCATGGCTTCGAAGCAATGGTTCCTTGTGCTTTTCCCACATCAACACTTCCCTTTCATCTTGAGCCTTTTCTGTTTTATCTTACCCTGTTTTGTTTTGAAGCTGGACACAGGCTCTACCAGTGCTACCTTCTTTGGACTTCTGAGCCCCGGTGCGTGACCGACTGGGAAGGCTCTCTTCAGAAATGACTCGTCTCTTAGCTCCCTGCAGTACTTGGTTAGCACCACGCTACCTATTCACAGCCTCACAACACTGAGGCTCGGCTATTAACACTGCGACACACTAATGTACAGCTATTAATACCGTGTTCAGAACACTCCAGTTCACCTCACTGGCAGCCTTCTTGACATTTGATTTTAATTCTCTTTAAGTGTTCCCTGGGAACACTTAAGAGGAGCGTAGAGAGAGGCACTCCTTTTCTTCCCTCTAATTTACTGATCACCAGGCTAAAAAAAACCTCACTGAACAATCAAATCTCATACGGCGGCTCATGGAGTGTGCCGAGGCCATCGGGGAAAGGGATGTCACGCACGATGGCACCTTGACTTTCTTCTGTGCCCACACTGGAGCCCTGCCCCCTCACGGAGATAGCAAATGTGTTGTGGATACATCTGTTTCAGCTGCAATGAGAAATATTTCGAAATCCATTAAACTACTGCTCCTGTCATGCCCACACTTAAAATGGTTTACAGTTTAAATCCCTAATAATGCTGCAGATGTCTGGGTGCTCCCCTAAAGGCTCCTAATATGTACATTTGTGAAGACTCCATCAGATCCCTGGGCTTAGTCTGGAACGTAAACCTGGCTAATAAAGGACAGCTCCGACTCTGTGCACCAAACACGCCCCTGCACTAAACTGCAAGTGTGAACCGAATTTGCTCTAAGAAACTGTGCCCTGAAGGGACAGAAGGAGACACTTGACAAAACGATGGGGTGGCCGAGAATGCAAGCCACGGAGGGGAGTTCCGGTCTCTGCTTCATCTCTTACTGTTCTCTCTTTTAGAGCCAGTTTTACCCTTGCCGTTGTAAAGGAGAACTACCCGGGACTTTTGAGGAGCATGAAAGTCTTTGGTGAATTGATTCTAATAAAGATGTTCTAACAAAACGCCACCGTTGCTAACTTTAATTTTTTTTTAATGCTAATCGGCAAAACTTAATGCACTCCGTGTGCGCCTTGCCTACCATTATGTGTATTTCTGGTTAGGAAATAGAACTGTGTGTCTGAAAATAGTTTTATAGATGGAAATGAGCTGCATTTGACCCAATTTTTCCCTCAAAGGCAAAGTTGGAATACAGGATTATTTTCCTAGAGGAAAAAGAAAAAACTAATGCCTATTAGTTTTCATAGGAATGAGCAGCACTGCTCTGAAAACTTTCAATCGGTGTAACAGTGAAAACGAGGGCACTTCCAACAGAAGCCTTGCGGGTGGACGTCCACTCTGGCCAGCTCTCCTTCCAGCAATAGTCTGACTATACTTCCTGAATCCTTACAGGGTAGAGCAGTCAGGTGACTTGAGTTGGCCTGTGAAATGGACATTAAGGCGACTGAAATCACATGGAGCCGGAAGCTCCGAACGCTGGTCCATAATGCATTGTGAGGCTCTTCCTTTGCCATGGTCTCTGAAAAATGCTCAGGGTGAGAGACGTTCCCAGGTCCACACCCCAGAGTAAGAGGGAGCAGAGGAAAGCCTCCTGCTGACCTTACAGAGAGAGCAGGCCTGAAATATCACCATGCATACTTTAGTAACTTTAAGCTGTTGAGATCTGGGCTCTATGGACTGTGGGTAATAATTTAACCAGACTGATATATACCTTCATACAGTAAAGGACAAAGCTTCCTGAGGGCAGATGTCATTCACAGTAATGGCTTACAATTGCTGGCTTATTCTGGGGCAGAACTTCTGAAATGGCTCTCCTCGCTCTTACACCCCTCCCACATCCCTGTCATCATCCTATACTGCTTCCTCTCATGCCATAAACACACACACACACACACACACACACACACACACACACACACAGGCACCCACGCATGGACTGGCTGGTGCTAGACCTTCAATCTTGCTACATACCTCTGAGGAAACTTGCCAACACTTCTATAGGACTTCTGGTTTCTAATCCATATGACTTCAAGGGGTAAGTTCTACCCATAAGCCCTGCCAATTCCATGACTCTCTGCCTTCTTTAGCATCTTAATTTTTCCTCTTTCCAATCTGATATTCATGACAAGCCCTGACCCTTGTGATTACTATGAACTCGTGTAAGCAAGGTCCTCTCCTCACACGTGATCTCAGCGTCCTCACCAGGCCCTTCCCCCTCCAGGCTCGCCTCAGAATTTGCTTGGGTCTGCTCTTCTTCACCTCACCCTAACAATGTCACCCACTTCCCAGCATCACTGCTAAATGCCTGGTTCCCAAACCACCTTCCTCAATGTGTTTCCTGATTATTCAGTTACTTGATCTCCTGGCCACAGCACAAGAACTACAAAAGGAAATGTATGTCTTGGACATTTACTTCCTTCCAGCTCTGTAGTCTTTCATTCATAGTCTGAAGAGATTGCAAGTCTCAGTCTCCTTCTGCACTTAGCCCATTGACTCCATTCCCAAACCCTAGCTATACTCAGGGCTAACATAACATAAGGATCCAACAAAAGGAGAGAGAGAGGAAGAGGGGGAAGGAGAAGGGAAGGGGGAGGGTGGAGGAGGAAGGGGAAGGTAGAGGGGGAAAGGGAGGAGGTAGAGGGGGAGGGGGAGGGGAAGGGAACGCCCATGTTTTGTTGAAATCTACTTCCATTAGCTAAATTACCATAGAACAGACTGAAAAAGTCATCCAGAAAATATTTTCCAAAAGTATAGGCTATTGAAAATGTATTTGAGGTATGTTGAAGAAATTTTACTTTTCTAGAAGTTGTTTCAATCCATACAAAATAAAAAGGCAAACCCTCTGAGGCAAGCATACCACTGCATTCTTAGTCCTCTGGCTCAGTGAACCTTTTCTTCTCAGCACTCTCTTTCGTAATTAATGATACATCTTATTTCATCATGGCTGATACCTTTGATTTAATAACACAGTGCAGATACTATCTCCAAGTTTTACCATTTTTCAACTGGAATGTGTACTCACTGTGTGTTTTAAGATTTCGTTCCCTTCAAACAGTATGAGTGCTCCCCAATGCAAAGTATTGAGGGGCACGAAGGGAAAAACAGACTTATGTGCATTTGTCCTTGTCAGACATAAAATTCATTATCCTGATAATTTGGCTATAGCATGAGACTCAACCGGATCATTAGAGCACACATTCACCAGAAATAATATCCAGAAAAAAGATTGGGACAGAATTTTCCCCTAATTGATCAAATAATAAAGACAACAAGAAGCCAATCCCTGGGCGAGGAGGAGACGGGCCTTCCTGGTCTGAGAAAGGAAGAGGGAAGGCAGGAGGGCGCTTCCTTTGGGACAGCAGGAGCAAAGTGAACAAGATGTAGCCCGGTGGTGGAACCCACCAGGATCTACCACCAGAAGATTTCTAACATAGAATAGCTGGTGAGTTTAGGATAGTAGATTCTGCGCCCAACGATTGTGCTAGCTATCCGTTGATTCTAAACCAAGATTGTCTGGTGTTTTCCATTTTGTGGAGATTCAACTGAGCTCCAGCGAAAGGTAACTGCAGCAGAGAGAGGGTTTGTGAGAGCGCGCCCCCAGCTAGCCGTGGAAACTTGGGTTTGCTGCGGGGGTTTAGTGCAGCTAGCTGCATGGGTCAGATGACTGGGAATGTGAAGAGGTTCCAAGGCAAGCGAACTGCAAGAAGTTAGGTAGATGCCACATGGGGTTAGCCATGGGGGAGGGAGACTGCCAGAGAGTAGCCAGCAATGGCGCGGGATGATTTCTTAATAATTAACACAATGGGTACTTAGTTCAAAACAGTGATGCTCAATCTATGGGTTGCAGCCACGTTCATAGGGGTCACCGTCAGAAAACACAGATTTTATATTATCATTATAACAGCAGCAAAATTACAGTTATGAAGTGGCAACAGAAATAATTAATGGTTGGGGGTCCCCACAACATGAGGAACCGTGTTAAAGGATCGCCGCACCGGGAAGCCTGGGAGCCACTGCTCAAAGACAATCACAGGGTTTATAACTCAAAGTAGATGGCTGGATTTCCACTGCCTTTCTGTACTGTCAACTGGTGGTGTCTCGGCATCCATTTTCCCCTTGGTTTAGTGCCCAGTCCTTCACATTTTACCTGGGCAAGGACTGTCTGCGCATAGCTCGTTTCCAAGCCTCTTCAGAAGTTAGGTCTGGTCACACAACTGTGTCTTGTCGACACAGCTTGAAATGTTAGATTCTGGGTCTGTTCACTTTGAATTGGAGATATTTTCCACATCCTCCTGCTATCCCCACTGACTGGAAAATAAGAATAGTCGTCTGAGACCATAAAATGGAAGCCTAGACTCTAAATACTGAATTAAAAAAAAATAGCAGAAAGCTCTCCCGTTCTTTTTACTGTCAAACTGCCAGCCACTCTGACCACTCTCCTCGACCCCTGACAGAATATATTGACTTCTATATTGACTGTCATTGTAGTCAGAGTCCCTGTTGCCTCAGAAAAACCTGTATTCTAGCTAATAAAGTTCCATCTAACACGTACTTCAAATATAACCTAGAGCCTCTTGACAGTAGAGTTAATTTACCAAACACCTTTTTCTTTAAAGAGCCCATTCTTTTCCCCGTAATTTTACATCATTTTTCTCCACACCGTCTCTGATATGACAGTGCTTTAAGTCTGGCACAATCCCAGACTCCATGACCAAAGTGCTCAGTCAGGCCACTTTCCCCCTAGAAAACAACATCTGGTTCTGCTTCATGCTGCTAGGTAAGCTAAATCGTGGTTTATAGGGATTAAGATGATTTTAACTCATTTTTCAGAACAAATTCCTTTTCCCTCACAGTCATTTCAATTCACACACATACAAAAACACACAAATATAATACATAGGATACAATAAAAACGTGGCTTTCACTACGGTTACCATGATATAAAACGGTTACCACCCTCCTACGGCATACAAGGCCTCCATAGTCGAGCTCTTGTGTACCAGTAAAGTTCAGGTATCTATAAGGCACCATCACTATCTAGGGAAAAAACCAACAATAAAACACCAGCATTAACAGGCTTTCTGCTTTTTTCTGGCTCCCTATCTTCTCTCCCCATAAAAAAGGAGATAATTACACCGGCCACAAAACACTTCTCCCTGATGTTAGGAAGATAAATGAGACAACCTGCACGCCAGAGCAGCCTGTGCTTTTAGAAGAAGCAAGGCTAGCCAAATCTAAGCTGGCACGACGTGGCGTCATGTTTCCCAAGGACTGTCTGAGCACCCGAGAGGGTCATTACCTACAACAAACTTTTGGCACCGAAGGGCCACCTTTCTGACACGCATTTCATCTCGTGCACCCGACAACACTTTTCCATTAATTGGGGGGTAAATCAGATGCTGATTTGGTCATCTCCAGTCTGCTAAAAGGATCCAGATTTAAAAACAAAAACAAAAAACAACAACAAAAGAAAACTTTCCATTTCTTGCTGCAACTGAATAAAGAGAAAAGTTCTCTAAATCATGGGGTTTCGCTTGACAGGTTAACTGTGAGACCCATTTCAATCAGCTTCAAATGTAAACCAGATTTGGCAAGAACCAGGGAGGGGATAAAGTGGGAGAAGAAAAGCCCCTGTGACCAGCAGACAGCTCCCTCATGTCTACCGTCTGCGGTAATACATCAGTGACTCCAGAGGACGACCCAACCAGCCGAGCCTGGCCTTGAACTCCACCACGAGGTTCTTCTACTTGGTATTCCTAAGTCATGTGCAGAAACCTGCTTTTGGCATCTCACGTTGGAAGAGCTTGTAGACACAAGAATTAATAGTTGTAAACAAAACAAAAAAACGCACAAAATGTTATCAATCTAGTCTGTTATCTGCAGCCTTTAAGTTGACATCTACACTTTGGACACCCTGAGAAGCCCTGTTTATCTATCCTCAGGCTGGGGTTAGCTATCAGATTCTCTGCTCTTTGGTAAAGCACTGAGGGTTGCTGCATTCTCTGCCGTACCTCCTGACAAGGTTGCCAAGCAAAAGAATTGGCAGTTGGAACAGGAGCTGCCTCTGTAGCCTGCTGGGTGTACATTTGCTACAAACCGAAGTCAGGCGCTCTGTATCCGACCATCAATTAACTGTGGGGGTGGCTGGGTGGGAGATGCGTCCCTCTCTTGGCAGCACTCTTGGAACAGAGATGTAGTGATGCAAGGTAAGAACACAGCCTGCTTGAACTGTAAGAGATCATTTTGGGTCTGCTGTAGAGTCATTTGAAACTCCATATGGCTTGTCCCCAAGGCTCTTCTCCTTGACCAAATGCTTATGTGGTTCAGGTGTTGAAGGTCAGCTTTCAATGGAATTTCTCGAAATGGAATTTTGATCGCAAGGATTTGGAGACAGCTAATTATTTGTTTAGCTAATGTTGAAGGAAATAGAACTGACGAGTGAACCACTGTGCCAATGTGATCATTAATCATTTTGCCACAACTCTAAAATCTTTGCTAATCCTATTTCTGTGAAGTCAGTGACTCGTGACAATCCTTGTTATTGTTCATTGAGAAATCACCAGGACATTTTAGGAGAAGTCATAAACCCCCAGGAATGTTTGCACACTTTATGATACATCTAAACATGCATCTAGAGTTATGCTGGAAGTCATTCTGAGCCACATATGCTACCATAACTGTACTGAAGCATACCTTGTTGCAGAACTGTTCAAGTGACATGGTCACAGTGGCCACCAGCACTCTTTCCTCACAAGTGTTGGGATTAAGTGGGTTTGCTAGTGAACTCCTTTATCTACATCCCACCCAAAACCACTGGAAAGCCTGTCTACCTGAGCGAACCGCACTTTCCTAGCGACGGGAAATGTACAGTCCTGTAGTTTAACACCAGTACAGAAGGTGACACACATGGATTCATTCTGTGCCCCCTCTGCCGATTAGACTATACTGCACATTGCTGGGAGAACTCGTCCAGGGGAACAGTCAACTGCTGTGGGACCTGCACCTCATCTCCCATATCAGTCCAGGCAAAACACTGCACCCACAAGAAGAGCAGGTCTCACAGTGTGGCTAACACTTATGCTTTCAAATACAGGAAACCCAGGACACCACAACCAATAAAGCCACGTCACGCACTCTGCCATTTCTGCTTACATGCAGTCATTCACCAAACACAAACTGAGATGTATCCTCTCAGGAGATGCTAGACCGTGTGCTACAGGTTACAGCCATCACTCTGAGTTTCTCCATCAAAACCCCAAGACCCAGGAAGAAAGACAGTTTTCCCAAGAAAACCAAAAATCTATCTTTTTCACAGACAGGAAAATGTTATGTGTATTTTGATGTCATCTAGATAACTGGAAACTTGGCACTTTCCCCAAATTATCCAGTATCATTTCCACATAAAGTAAAAATAAGCCCTCCCAAGATACAAAGAACAGCAGTAAATACTTCATTTTCCTTGCAGGGAAAAAAGGCGCCCGTGTCCTCACAGCCTTCTCTGTCACACCAAACTGGATTACCTGAAGACTAAGAGGCAGAAAACAAGAGATATCACACAGAGAACAGAAGTGACTCAAGCACACTGCTTCCTCCTCTGTTTTCTCCATTTTCACTGACAAACATAAACCAGGCTACTGCTTAGGATGGTATACAGCGCTGTGAGCACTGGGCTGAGAAAATAGGGACCTCCAGCAATGCCCTGAGAAGCAGACATTATACTTCATTACAGCGGCTGTCAGCACCCACCCTTCCTCCCGCTTCTCTGAAAGAACTTTGTGGACAGAGCTCTGCACAGGTCTTCCAGCAGGTACCTGTTGTTAAAGGCAAGATGACTTTGAATGAACACTGACAACTGTGTTTAACTACCTAAATGATGATCCGATGTGACAAGGGACAGTTCCAAAGCAACGGGTGCATACCGCCCTGCACATACTCAGAATATGCGGGCGTCTATTTCGGTTTCCAAAAGCAGGTGAGACTAATCATATAACAATGGTGCATGGCAAAGGCTTTATTTTTATTGTACCGAACAGCTGATAGGAGAGCATCCCAGAAGGTAATGAGAGTTCCTGACATGCTGGGTTTGATTGTAGCTAGTAAAACCATGGCGGAAGGAGGACTATCTCATCCAAGGCATACTGTCTTTTTCAAAAAATAAAGACATTAAAATGTAAAATAAAACAAAAAGCTTACCTACCAATATGTATTCTCTCTCTCTCTCTCTCTCTCTCTCTCTCTCTCTCTCTCTCTCTCTCTCTCTGTCTCCCTCTGATACCTGTCAATGGGATTTACTGTCTTTCAGAAAAAATGCAGGGTTGATGAAATTCAAAGTGTTATTGGGAATGACATCATTAAGTCACTTTTGTTTTCTTTCAGAAGTCTTTATAAAGGAAAATCATTATCCTTACAGTGAAAACTGCAGAATTCCCACACAATGTACTGAATACCGGGCTCAAAGCGTGCTGTGCTCTCAATAGAAACTCTTGTTCTCGTGAATATCCTGGGAGACAATGTATGGCGCTTTTCTGACATTAATTTCAGTTTTGTTACAGCTCAGTGGTGAGCCAATTTAGCAGAAAAAATGAATTCCAGCATAAAGGAAAGAAGGCATCTTAAAAGCTAAGTTTCTGCTAACGGCACAACTAAAGGAACAAAATGCAATTTACAGGTGAGAGATTTAAAGTTCTACCTTGTGTCGACAAACTGTAATAATTTGCACCAAGATGCTCACAATTGTGTGAAATGCTCTAGAACCTCTAAAAGTCTTGACATGCTCTTTCTTTATGCCCCAGTTCTCAAAATTTTACTTCTATTCCAAAAGAGACCATGGTCAGACTTTAATATGGTAGTGACATCACTCTGCACATCTCTCTTCCTGTTTATATTTCTAATTGTAGCAGCATACACAGCATCAGGCTCTCCTGATCCTCCCCACCATCCCGCAGCCTCCTTCCCTTCCATAGTAAACTAGATTCTATCGCCCTCCCTCCGCCACACTCTTCCTTCTGGCCAGCCTCAACTAATGCAAATTTCCGCTATCTCTACATTTTACACAGTAGACCTAGCGAGTTCTTCCACTGCCCTAGATGAATCAAACTTCCTCATCGCCCATTGGTAATAAAAATGCATGTACTGCCCCTAACTCTATACCTAGTGAGATGGTTGTCCTATTGCACTCAAGGCTATCAGTGCCACGGCTGGCTCCAACTATTTCAACCAGCCCTGGGCAAAGCCCACCGTGGGGGAAGGAAATTCCTTTCAAATCACCTCCTGTTCTATCTACCGCATGTTCATTCAGGATCACTGGACTGGTGCTTACAGTAAGAGGTGGTAATTAGTGCGGAGGATTGATAGGACGTATGGACGTTCTGCCTAAGCCAGCACTGCTGTCATGGGCATCCCATTCTATGAACTTGCGATAACGTTTTTTAAAAATATTTTAGATATTTAATTTTAAAAGACTTTTTTAAACTTGTGTAACCTTTATGATTTAAAAACCCTTGCAGAGAAATAAAAATACCATGTACAAAAATAAGCCAGATCCAAAAATCTATATAATACAACTTAAAAGATATTAAGAATAACAAAAACGGCTCTTTTTTTATAGTGCTGACTTCTAGAGACATGCCCATTGATGCAGATCTTCTGATTATGCCAATCACTTCAGTGTGGACTTTTTGAATCTCCTCCTGGTTCCAGAGCATCCAGCAGGCTTCCACATGCTGTGGTCTCTTCAGCAGTTCAGGTAACACTAAAGATAAGTGGTTCTCTTTTGCCATGGCTGAACATGAAGAATACCATAGAGGTAAAAAGAACATAGGTCGCTGGGCAGTAGGACACATGCCTTTAATCCCAGGACTGGGGAGGCGGAGGAAGGGGGCTCTCTATGAGTTCAAGGCCAGCCTGATCTACAGAGCTAGTTCCAGGGCAGCTAGGGCTACACAGAGAAACCCTGTCTTAAAAAACAAAACAAAACAAAAAAATGAACAGGCAGAAAAGCATAGGTTTTCATATGGATCGTTTACTTGCTGCTGACTTGCCCTTGGAGAGAGTCATCCTGGGCCTTGGTTTCCTCATCTAGAAAGTATCAGCTGTTTTAATATTTTAATGGGAAATTTCTAGTCATTTCATACAAAGAGACATTACTATCAGGGAGCCGTATTAGAATAAAGAGGAGTAATAACCAGGATGTGTTGTGGCTCTCACAAACCACCTGTCAAGTTGGTGAGTGGTTTAGGAGGACGATGCATTGCTCTCTCTAACGACACTGCAGCCTTACCTGGCTATTCTTCTACACAGTGACAAACGACGGTAGACCTCAGCATTTGAAGGCTTGCTTTGGCTGGACGTCCAAGGAGGCTCGCTCTCTTGGTTCCCCGCAGATGGTGACTATCTGCTGAGTGTTCCCCAGCACTATCAACTGCTTCCTAACTCTCAACGAGGGTGACAGTCTCAAAACACACATGCTGAGTTTCAGAATTAAGCACCCCCAATAATCAAACATTTGTAAGGGGAAGCGTACAGTGTTAACAGAAAATAGCCTCAAAAATACAATAAGATCAAGTCAGCCACATCCTCTGAGGTATGAGAAATCAAGGACAGGACAGGCCAGAGTAAAGGAAGAAAATAGATTTCATTTTTTGATATGAAGAATGGCATGTAACAGTTAATCTTCTGTTGTGCTAAAACACCATGACAAAAGCAACAGAAGGTTTTTTATTGTTGTTTGTTTGTTTGTTTGTTTTGTTTTATTTTGTCTTGTTTGGCTTACATTACCAGAGCACTATCAAGCCCATCCTGGCAGGGACAGCCTGGCAGAAACACTAAGCTGGATGGTTACATTTGTATTCACACACAGAAGGCAAGGAGAAAGGAAGAAGTGGTATGAGACTATAAAACCTCAAAGTCTGCTCCCACCCTACTCCAGGGATGGACTTCCTCCAGAAAGGCTATACCTCCTAAAGTTCTGTAAATTTCCCAAACAGCGCCACCTACTGGAGAGCCAGTGTTCAAATCCGTGAGCCTATGGGGGACATTCCTCATTCAAACCACTACATATGTCCCTGTCAGAAGAGAATGAATTGTTTATAGACCACAGAATGCACAGAGAAGAAAGCTGGAAGATTGGAGGAAAAAAAGCAATACTCTAGCGTTCTCTTAGAGAGCTGCAGACCATGGTATATAATACTGAAATATTATAGCTCTTTATTTTTGACTTTAATTTCCTTTAAACTTGGGAAAGAAACAAAAATGCTAACCTTCTCCACTCTTATTCAGTATAGTACTAGAAATGCTAGCAGTAAGAGAAAGAAATTAAAGGGTACAAACAGCAATGAAGAGAGTATAATTATTTTTATTTGCAGGTAGCATAATCCTATACCTTGAAGACCCTATATCCTTCACCAGAAAACTTTTAGACCTGATAAATACCACAGCAAAGAAACAGGATACCAACATTATAGAGTCAGTAGTTTCTCTATGTAAAGATAACACACTTGCTCAGAAAGAAGCCAGGGAGAAAGTTTCATTCATATTAGCTTCAAATATGTATGTGTGTATATATATATATATATATATATATATATATATATATATATATATATATATAACCAGTGAGGTGAAAAATCTTTACAATGAAAACTGCAATATGTTGAAGAAAACAACAAATGATAGTGAGACATCTAATACCCATGGACAGGGAGAACCAACACTGTAAAAATTAATTTTTAACATACTCCCTCCTCAACTCTTGATGACACTCTTTATAGATTTAGGAAAAGTTATCCTTGGAGCTAGAGAGGTGGTTCAAAGTTATAAAGCACTTTCTGCTCTCGTCAAGGTCCCAGATCCAAGTCCAGGATCCCAGCCATCTGTAACTACATCTCCAGGGGACCTGACACCCACCTCTGTGGACACCAGGTAACATCCATACCCATAAAATAAAAATAAATGGGTTGGTTTTTAAGTAATGTAAAAAGTTCACACAGAAGTACAAGAGACCCTGTATAGCCAAAGCAACTCTGAGCAAAAGGAACAATAGTAGAGGTATGACATATGTCATTTTTGTTATTCTACGGTGCAAAAATATATATGGCAAACCCAGACAATGGAGTAGAATAAAAGACCCAAATAAAGCTATACAACTACAGCCACTAAATCATTCAAGAGTCAAAAAAAAAAATTAGAGGGGGGAAAAGCCTCCTTAACAAATGGTGCTGGGAAATGGAAAATACATAAAAGACTGAAACTAGACCCATATTTCCACCCTGCACAAAAGTTAGTTCCAAATGAAACAAAGACCTTAACTGAAGACCAAGGACTTCGCTGCTGCTTAGGGGAGAGGGGGTAGGGGTGAGGATACACACACCTTAAGATAGAGACACAGGCAAAGGGTATTTGGAAATGAGTCTAATGTTACAATACACAGTTCCAAAACTTGGCAGATGAGAATACAGAAAGACAAAAAGCTTCCGTAAAGAAGAAATAAACCGAGTGGCAGGAGAACACACCCTTAATCCCAAGAGTTGGAAGACAGAGGCAGGCGGGTTTCTGAGTTCCAGGCCAGTCTAGTTTACAGAACAAGTTTCAGGGCAGAAAAGCTTACAGAGAAATCCTGTCTCAAAAACAAAGAAACAACAAAATAAAACAATGAAAGAAAAAAAGAAAGGAGGGAGGGAGGAAGGGAAGGAAGGAAATTACCCTCAGCTTGAAGAGGCCGCCTACAGAATGGCAGAAAATCCTGCCAGCTACATACAGAGTTTACATGTAGTCAACATACAACAGAACTATCTACACATCCATGTTTATTGAACCACTATTCACAGTAACCTGGAAATGGAGCCAGCCTAGGTATGCAATATGTAGCCACATGTGGTACATACACATACTGGAATTTTACTCCAGCATAAAGCCAACAAAAGCATAGCATTTACAGGAAAATAGGTAGAGCTGGAAGTCACTGTGTTAAGTGAAATGAGCCAGACTCAGGGAGAAAGCACTGAATGTTTTCTCTCATAAGTGGAATGTAGATTAAAATCATGTATGTCTGGGGGGATAGGCCATCAAACTAGAAAGGGAATCATAAAGGAACGAAAGAGATTATATAGAGAAGAGAGAAAAGAGAAGCTAACGGGATTGTTATATGCATGATCATTATAGGAAATGAGAAATAGAGACCAAAGCGATCTATACTGTTTTATGCAAAATTTATAAGACTAAGCAACATCCTAGATTATATCTTTTTAGGAAATCTTATAAACAGTATTTTACAACTGTTTATATATATATATATATATATATATATATATATATATATAAACCTAACAATAGAATATTGAAATAAAATCTATCACAACTATAATTCCAGTTTCAGGAAATCCAAAGCCTTCTTCTGGCCTCCACAGGTACTGTGCTCAAATGCACAAACCCACAACACAGATACACACAAACACATAATAAAAATAAAATATTTTAAAATATTGTAAAATAAAATCTGACTGAAAAGTGGTATCTTAAAGGAGGGAAGCAGGAAGAGAGAGAGGAAGGGAGGGAGGGAGGGAGGGAGGGAGGGAGGGAGAGAGAGAGAGAGAGAGAGAGAGAGAAGAATGAACAATACAAAGGTAGCAAGAAGTCCCCCATCTTTTCCTCCAGGAAGCCAGAGGCCATCAGAACTACTTGATTTTGGAGTCAGAGATGGCAGACAGGGTACTAAATAAGTGTTCAGTGAGTGTCTTGGGACCCTCCATCCATGGCTGGCACATCAGAGAGGAAAGACCTTGCCACTCTTTCTGGTTAAATCTGGTTTTCAGATTAGAAACACATGCCGTCTATAATTTTTGCTTTAATACAATACTCAAGAAAACCTAACTACACCATAATCTGCCTGCATCTGGAGTCTCTTCCCTCAGCCTGGTGCACTGCTTTTCGATCAACATTTAGCTCAGCAAATTCTTTACAGTTTTGAGGAACTTTATAGTTCTAGACGAGCTTGTAAATTCTTTAGCAGAGAGAGATTCATACACCTTAGTCAAACAAAGGCTTAGGAGATACAGCCTAGGGGAAGTCATGGTGGCAACTGAGGGAGCCACTTAGCAAGCTCGATTTGTCTTCTACAAAACAAACACTTGTTTTCTTAAAGCACATGATTTCTTTTACATTTTATCCTCAACACTAATGAACAAATCATCAAGCAAAGTCGAGTTTATACTTACTCTCTCAATTCACATCTGGGTTGTGCCGACCACAATACTGTTTTCCAGAAAGACAGTTCTGCAGAAGAAACCTTGGAGCATCTTTTTTCCCCCCTTGGAGCATCTTAAACCCAAGAGTAAGACAGTATCTATGCAGGATGGTGCCTGCTTAGAGGAAAAACTTTTAACATCTCTATTACTTTGATAAGTGACCATTAGTATATGCATATAGAATTAAACAACTAGTAAGTTATATTTCATTCTCTACCTTAAGACCAAGAGGAAAGATCCACATAAAGTTATATCCTAACTTAACCATTCTCATGTATCTTAGAGTCACCTACTGGCTTTGTTATCCGAGTTTCTATTTCTCATCAGGACTTTCAAAGCAGCCCTGTAAAATGTGGTCCTACAAGAGCAGAAGTGGCCGTTCTCTTGATCAACATTGCATCATATGACTAAGCACAGCTCCTAGGACATTGAATCACACCTGTATGTATTATTTAAATTAATACAACAAAAAAATCATCTTCAAAGCTGTCAGTCCTACACTGTAAAATCAAATGTATATTCCTACTAGGTCTCTGCTTTACTAGAAACACAAAGGGCTACAAACTTTACGCTAGCCACGAACAACTCTGATTCACATTAATATTTCCCCTCTGAACGTAAATAGTTGACCTCTCGCTAGATGGCTAATCTATGAATGTTCTGGAAGGGGGACAAGGTTTACTGAAATGATAGACAATTAGTTTCAGGGGCTGGAGAGATGACTTGGTAGTCAAGAGCATGTGCTGATCTTAAAAAGGACTGGAGTTCAAATCCCAGCACCCATGCTGGCAGCTCACAGGTGAATCTACTTCCCCCAAGGGCAGCTGCATCGATGCCCACAAACAGACTCACATACATACATAATTAAAATTAATAAAAATAAATTTAAATTTTTTAAAATTAGTTTCAGCTGAGACATTAGTTAAAGAAAAAGACAAGTGATGAAATGTCTGAAAAGTCATTCTTGTATAAATGGAGTTGCGTTAGATAAACTCGAGGCTTGGAAACACTGAACTTATATTTATAGTCAACAAATGTAGGAAAGAACACGGAGAACATTAAAATGAGGAGCATCAAATGGTGTTGAGAAAAAGATTTACAGGGAAAGAAGTGAAGTCAAATCCATACCTGAAAGATACAGACGGATTTGCAAATGGCTCACAGAGCAGCGGACCAGTTGCAAAGGACCAAAGAGCCACAACTATTAACACTCTAAGGATGGAAGCCAGGAGCAAACCTGGAGTAGGAAACATCTTAGACATGACTGCAAAACCACAAGGACATCGTACAAAGCACGAAGCCATGCATTGCCAAAACTTAAAAACACTGGTGCTTCAAAGGGCACTACCAGAAAATCTATAGAACTATACAGAACTCTTAAAGGTCTACACTAAAATTATGAGTAACCCAACGAACTGTGGGCAAAGTGTTCAAGTAGACATTTCTCTAACAATTATGTAAACAGGTCAGTGAGTATTTGAAAAACCATTCAAACCTTAGTACCCTAAGGACGCTAGCTGGGTGCAGGATCCACATGCTCTCCTGTTCCTGGAAACAGCCTTCTTGCTTACACTGACACAGAATTAACAATGATGGTGATGATGAGATGCGGTGTCTAGGGTGGGTGCATACAAAGAGATCGTAGTAAGCTGTCTCCTTCATATCTCATTGAAACAAGATTTGGATTTCATTTTGACATATTTGAATGCTAATCTTATTCGTTCCTTTGATTCTATAGTAATGTTTTTTGAAACATGAAATATAACAACAACAGGTGTTTTAAGGACTGTGTATAGATGTGTGCAAATCCAGTTTTGTAGATTAGTCTTTTAAGTATAAAGAAGGCTAAGGAAAATATATTATTAATATGCTAATTTACCTTCCAGAAGCACTGCAGGTTTGAAAGGTATTAAGCAGCAAGTGACTGTAACATCAAGTGACTGTAACATCAAGTGGCTGTAGCACAAGTGGCTGTAGCATCAAGTGGCTGTAACATCAAGTGGCTGTAACATCAAGTGACTTTAACATCAAGTGACTGTAACATCAAGTGACTGTAGCACCAAGTGGCTGTAACACCAAGTGACTGTAACATCAAGTGACTGTAACACCAAGTGGCTGTAACATCAAGTGGCTGTAACATCAAGTGACTGTAGCATCAAGTGACTGTAACATCAAGTGGCTGTAACACCAAGTGGCTGTAACATCAAGTGGCTGTAACATCAAGTGGCTGTAACATCAAGTGACTGTAACATCAAGTGACTGTAACATCAAGTGACACTGTAACATCAAGTGACACTGTAACATCAAGTGGCTGCCACACTCCATGGTTCTGGTTACATGCAGATCACAAGGAACCGTCTAATTCCCATAGCTAATTCATGGTGAGCCAGCTCTGTATTAGTCATTTGGCTTCAGAGCCTACACACCTAGCCTAGCCTGTATCCATCTCTTCCTTGGGAGGGATGTACTATTCCAGTCAGCAGTCTGTGTGTCAACTACACAACACACAATGCACAGTGAAAGCTTTGCTGCCAGTCACCAGAAGATGGGCGTTCACATTTAGGACCAATCCTGTCATCTGGTTTATTATGTCTAACAGGAAGTCATTTGAGACACCTCAATAGGTTTTTGATTTAAGAGAAATGTTTTACTGATAATATAGAGTATTTACTGCTGGTACAGAGTATTACTAAATATTAAAAATCTACACAGTCAATTGTCCTAGATCTTTTTTTGGTTTGGTTGGTTTTTTGGGGGTTGTTTTTATTGGGGGGTTGTTTTGTTGTTGTTGGGGTTTGGGGTTTTTGTTTGTTTGTTTGTTTTGTTTTTTTGTTTTTTTTTTTCTTTTCTTTTCAACTGATCCAACTTGACTCAGACAGCGGTTAAAGAATCGCCCCAGGAAGATTTTAAGCTGTCAGTTCTATACAGAGTCAGGACAATCCAACCACTGTTTAGACACTGATATAATTTGTCATCCTGCCATGTCCTTGTTCAAATAATGCAGTCTATTTTCCCAGTTCCCATACCAGAAACCACATATACATCCTAACTTCAGGAACGTGCTGAAAACATCTGCTTACTTTTGAACTTCCATTTATTTCTTTGCAAATAAATAAATAAATATAAAATCTGTCCCTCTGAATAAGTATTCACTAAAATGTAAGTGCTATACTCCTCTAATAGGGGGAAAATGGCTAAGTCAACGTCCACCACTTCTATGAAAGTTTACAATTTAATAGGATCATATTGAAGTCTGTATTTCAAGCCTAAAATAATCTTTGGGTTACTACCGTAGTGATAATTCCTCCTGCATTATCTTCTCTGACAAAGGAAGGCCCTAGGTACAATGCCTAAACCCAATGGCAAGTGTCTCATAAAAATCCTGGTTTACTGTACCAGAGTCATGTGATCTAGTGTGCTTCAAGGATGTCGGCCTGGTTATTCGTAGATCACCAACCTTGTAGGAGTTACTCAGAGGAGTTACACAAACTCCCTGGGAGCGTTACTCTGGGCCTCACCTGGGATTCTGTAAGTCTGAACACAAGTCCACCAGGCTGGGAGGATTTGTAGAATCACCAAATCATAACAGAGCAGAATAGAAGCAAACAGTCCAGAGAATCTCTAAATCCTCCGTTTTACGGGTGATAAAACAGAGACCACAGAAGTCTCTGGCATGTAGTGACACATGGCTAGGTTTCTTTCTCCTCAAGTATTCTTAGCAACAGTTCTCATTGTTAATTCCTTCTCAAGAGCCCGTGTTTGAAGGTGGTTACTGTCAGCATTCACATAGGGAATAAGGAGGGTTTTTTTTTGTTTTGTTTTGTTGGTTTTTTTGTTTTGATACAAAGAAGAGTAGAGAGAAAATGACATCAGCTTTCTTGCTTGAAGTTTGAGCTCCCACCTCCAAACTTAATTAGCCCCCCTCCACACACACACACACACACACACACACACACACACACACACACAGATCAAGGCTCTCTGTGCCACTCCACCAAAAAGAAACACAAAGTCAATGTAAGGCCTTGATGGCCTGTTTTACTCCCTGTGTGTGGCATAGCCACACTCTTACTTTCATTGACTTCTGACATTTCTCATGAGCTGAGGAACTCAGACTTCCTCAGACAAGCACTCCTATAACTATTGCCCAAGGAGAAATGGATGTTCAAGCTACAGCTGTCATTGTGATGTCTTCCTAGATCACATTCTGTGCGTCAGTACGCAGTTATAAAAGGCCAATTTAGAATCCGATAAATCAACGTCTTGGGTACCCTGATAGACACACACACAATAAAAGAACTTTGCTAAAACAGTTGCATATTTGTTTCTCTACCTACCATTATCTAAAAAACTGTTACATTTATTTGTATCTGGATTCAATAATATGACTTCAGGATAGAAGATGTAAAATGTCACAGTCATACTTTTAATCTAATAAAGGCAATGAGCCCATATTATCACCACTGATGGCTTTGAGTTCTCATCAATTGGATCTTTGTGTATTCTATAAGGGAAAAAAAATCCACACAGAGGGACAACAAAAGAGAGAGAGGGCCCACTATGAGAAAAACCCCTGATTTCTGGAAGACATTTAGTATGATGTCAGCCATGGGAACTGTGGCTCTTTTTATTGGTTCATTACATTTTATTTCAAAGATTAACTGATTTTGCTTGTTGGTGAACCCGTATTTCTGAACCTGAAGATTTCCTGAGATTAAGCAGACATCCAGTTCACTTTAGGTACTTGTGGTTTATCTCAGCTGATGAGATATTCAGAAACAGCCCTGTGGTGCCAAGTCCTATGAACAAATGCAGTTCAGAGCAGACACGACGACGATCTAAAGGATTCTCCGACAGACACTCTGTGGTTCACCCTACGGAATGCCAGGAATTTTAATGGCATTTTAAATGAAGATTTGAAGGTTACATTAATTCTACCATGCATCAAATACCGAAATATCCTTACTACCAGACACTTTGCTCTCTGCACTGAGTAGGATGCCAGGAACACACAGAAATGTGTTTCAGTATTGCAATCAAACTCAACCTCAAAAGGATAACTTCACTATAACCAGATAAGAGACCAAGGCTCCAAAACTTTATTGAAATTTAAATTCTAGAAGCTAAATCTGAATTCCTTCGGAACAGATGGAAGCCATTTTCCTTCTCTTTAGTTATCAAGCAAAACATGATTTAGTCTCTCTAATATCGATCTTTTCCTGCCCTCAGAGTCAGGTTGTTTATGAGGTTTCTGCTTTATAATTCCTCTGAAGGGAGTGTAGTAGACTAACATCTTCCTGGCGGATAGAGACAATTTTCCTCAAGGTTTTACAGCCACAATGTAGGCCTGAGTATTGTGTAACTCAGCTCTGAGAGCAAATGACCAGAGCAGAAACTTCTCCGGAAGTAGGCTCCCAGCCCAGCCAATGCCTCGTGCAGAGCAAGCACTAAATAATTTGGAGTGTGTTGATGAAAACTCGATGGCAAAACTTAAAGCCTGAGTGCCCTCGTAGGAACAAATTTTCACTGAAAATGAGGCAGCTTCAAAACTTTTCAAGTCTGCCTAACTACCTGTCTGAATAGAATGAAAGTTCATTCAGTTTCTCCAATGAATTCTACTGATGTTGGCTCGGCTTTGAAAACCCATGCCTCTAGCAATCACTTCATGTGCTTAAACAGAATGGATGCAGCAATGGGTACCATCACAGTGAATGCTTGCAAAGGCATTCAAAGACGCATGAACCTAGCAGGCCTTTGCGGCTTTTAAAATACACTGTGGAATTGCTTTGTCTTTACTATTTAAGAGCAATGCTCACTCATGTTGTAACAAGAGAAGGGAGTTATAAAGAGGTATTGATACAAACTAACTCTGTTAATGTCTCTATTATCAACCAATGCTACTTGTAACACTGTACTGAGTGCAGAGTGATTAATGGACCAAGTTTTCACTCTCCCTGTTCAAGAATTGAAGCCAGTGCTACTAAAACCCACCTCTCCTAGTTACTATGAGCTCAATTCATATTGAAAATATAAATCCTTCATCCTTCAATATGTTATGTCATGTTAGTTTTCCTGGGTGTTATAATGCCAATGTTGTTGGTGATTTTAACCTATGAAAGAGGTGGTCAACTTTAAGTGGGTGTGACTTTCTGTATAATGGCCACAAATACTTCAAGAGAATCGAACACAACCTTCAAAGATAACCAAACATTAAATTACTATTTATTGCCATGATTTATTTTCAGATACAATGCATAATGCTACCAATAACTTTATTCCTTTTTTTTCCTTTGTGGTGGGGTGAGGTATTAAGAAACTCTGTAGTCTTGACTAGCCTGGCACTTTCACTGTAGTTCAAGTTGGCCTCAAATTCAGAAATTTGCCATCTTCTACCTCCCAAAGCTGGCATTAAAGGCACACACAAACACACCTAGCCTGACTGTTATTCTTTAGCCTAAATTCTGATAGTAACATTTAAACTTTTTTTTTAACTGTCCTGGAATTCACCATGTAGGCCAGGCTGGCCTCAAACTCCTGGAGATCTGCCTGTGCCTGCCTCCCAAGTGCTAGGATTAAAGGCTGCACCACCACTGCCCGGCAAAGAGGTATTTCTTTTTTAGTTTTTTTTTTTTATGTTTTATATGCATGAATGCTTTGCCTGCATTTCTGTATATACACCTTGATGTCGTTGGAGGTCAGAAGAAGAGGTGGGATCCCCTGGAACAGATTATTGTGAGCCACACTGTGGGTGACAGTAATCAAACACAGAATCTCTGACAAAGCAACAACTGTTCTCAACTCCTGAGCCATCTCTCCAACCAAACAATTTTATTTATAAAAAGCTGATTTCTAAGGGAATTTAACAACCAACATATTCAAATCTGCAAAATATTTTGGACACCTATAAGGTATTTATAAGAATTTATGTTTGAAATTACTATTTTGCTATTTAATAACTGACTCAATCATTAATAGAACATTTTAATTGCTCAAGTTAAAAATGTCATCTCTCTTCACTTTAGTGCTAAAGGTGGGATTTAAAATCCTTGCTTCATATTCCTAGTCAACTATTTCCTCAGTGACCCAAGAGTTTGAGAAGGTCATGTTGTCTTCACAGCTATAAACCAGACATATTCCCTAAGGAGGCTGTCAGTCCTAGGCTCAAGATTAAATAAATCTACAGAGCTGAATGCAAACCTGTGTTGTTTTAAATAACTCTTTGCTACAAGTCTACCTTGTGGTTTCAATAGATGTACTGTATGGATCTGGAAAGAAATGGAGTTACTTTCATTAGCTTTAAACAATCACTCGAATCAAATTGACTTCCTAGCAACAACTGTGAGTGTTTTCACGTGTTAAAAAGGTATTCAAAGACCTGACTGCATCATGAAGCTAATCTTGTCTTCAGCTGTATCATATGTAAATCGATGCAAAGAAACGGAGAAGTTATTTAAGTTTTATAGCATTCTGAATTGCTCCTTTCTGCTTACCATAAAGGCCCCATTGCAAAAGATACAATACATTTTGGTTGCAAGCACATAAAGAAGTCAAGCTGGAAAGAACTGGAAACTTTCCATTAGCTAACTTTTGTCATACTGAAAGGTATTACGCACAACACTGGGGGAGAAGAGCCAACTGATACATCCAGTTGTAGAGCCTGCATGCTGCAATGCTGACCTGCCAGGAAAGACAGACCCACAGAAGCAATGATGGCATGACTGCTAGAGGGGCCACCAACTGCTTTCCGTTGGAATCACGGCTTGTTCTACAGGAAGGAATTCATGCCCATTACTACAAACCCGCTCAAAAGACCCTGGCTCACCAGTTCCTGGCCCCTAGAGGGATAATTTAACTGTTCTTTTGCCAATCAGACATGTTGTCAAAATGTCTTCTAAATATTTAATGTTTATCCCCACTGGTTACTGATGTTCTCAGTCTGTCAGAGAATCTTCCTTTTGCAGTGAGCGACAATCAGTGCAGAAACTCACGGCCAGTTAAAGTGCATGGAGAAAGTATTTGTTGAGTGCTTAACCGTAACCCTAACATCTTCTTCAGCCCCTTCACGGCTCAAGGACTATCTTTAAGGAGGGAAGAGGAATTATGTAAGAGACAGAGGTTGGGGAGAGGTGCTGTGAAATGCTACCTTGTGGACATGACGTGAGCGCTGCACTCATGAGCTCAGACTGGCTTCCATTACCTGCACAACAGCTGCAAAAGAGTAAGTCAGTCAGTAATTTCAGCATGGATGGGACAGGGAGTCATAAGGGTCTGCCCCAACTGAGCAGCAGTTAGCAACCTCTGGGTAAGAGGAAGTCATCTTTCTCTATTGGTGAAACCTCTGATAGGTTGGCTAGGATCATGCATGTAGCACTGTTCAAACTCAGTGGGTTATTGGAAGGAAGGAAGGAAGGAAGGGAGGGAGGGAGGGAAGGAGGGAGGAAGGAAGGAGGAAGAAGGGATAAAGGAAGAAAGGAAGAAGAGAAGGAGGGAGGGAGGAAGAGGAGCATTGGAAGGTGGAGGTATAGTTGATCAAGGCATGTTGTCTGTATGTATCAATGTGGCAGAACCTTCCCTTAATGAACAGCATTTCAAGGGACCAATCAATGAGCAGTGGATGAAGAAGGTAGGCCGGGGGTTTTAGAGAAGGGAGAGAGGAAAGACAAGAACGAAGAGGATGAAGGAAGAGAAAGATGATCCAGATTCAATGTAACTTTAAATAGTCACAGGAAGCTATGAATATCTTATAAGGGATGGATAATTACAGTACAATTTGTCTTCTCTATGTGGGCAGTTTATATCAATATCAACGGGCTCTGAGCTCACTGTGTGGAAGTTTTGTGGGGTGAGAATTTACTGATATAAATCTGACTGATAAAGAACAAGCCTCTAGAGTTTTGATATTTTACCTCGTTATGGGCATTTGTGATAGCAAAACGCAGGAGGTGAACGGCTGGGAATGTGAGCAGAATCCACAGCAAGAGAACCATGAGATGGGGCAGTGAGACCGCCAGGGCCAGAGAGTAGCCAGCGATAGTGTGGGATGATATACATACATACATACATACATACATACATACATACATATGTATATATATATATATATATATATATATTTCATGCAACATATAAAATGTTAATGAATAAAAGTTTTAAATTTATAGTAGTCTAGAGAGATGGCTCAGTGGTTAAGAGCACCAACTGTTCTCCCAGAGGACCTAACTTCAATTCCTAGCACCAAATGGCAGTTCACAACCATGTGTGACTCCAGTCCCAGGGGATATCTGGTGCCATCTTCTGGCCTCTGAGGACACCAGGCACACATGAGGTGCACAGATAAAACTATGAAATCTCCTTTGTCTAAAAAAATATAATTTACTTAACTAAACCATAGATGCTCTCGTTCTACTTATTCAGAAGACCGAGTCTCAATCTGTAGTATACAGAGGGTGTCTTTTTAAAACTCAGACACCTGGGTAGCTCACTCAAACTCTGAGTCATTCTGAACTGCGTCCCTGTGGAGTCCACCATACTCACAGCCTCAGCTGATGACGAGGCAAGCGGCCTTGGAACCACACTCTGAGGGACAGAACGATCCGCTTGCATGGACTCTCTAGTTAAATATCCACATCAGTACATACCATGACAACTGCTACTAAAAATAATCCACAAAGAACTGCTCTCGGTAAGCTACATTTGTATTGCTTTATGAAAAGGTCCATTTGTGCTCGATTGCTTTTCTGTTGCTGTGACAAAACACGGAGCAAAGTCAATGTGTGAGGAAAGGGGGTTATTTGGCCTACACGATCAGATTTAAAATATTTTAAAACTGAAGGAAATCAGGGTAAGAACTTAAACAGGTGTTGAGGCAAAAAACCTCAAAGAAAAAGGCTCTTTTCTGGCTTCTTTTCCTTTACTTAATCAGCTTGATTTGTTATGTAGCCCAGGGCCACCTGCCTAGTGGTAGCACTGCCTACAATGGGCCAGAATCGCCTACATCAATCTTTGAACAGGAAATTGGCCCACTGACATGCCTACAGGTCAAGCTGATGGAGGCCATTCCTCAACTGCAGCTCCCTCTGCCCGTGTGACCTCGGTCTGTGCCAAAATGACAAAAAGTAACCAGTGTGCCATTGGATCCCCAGATGTAATAGCAACGCTCAATTATTAATCACGTCTTGGCTTCTGTCAACATCAACAGAAAAGATACTCTTCCTTCTTCTGCCACTGGAACAAGGGGAAAATGACCTTCACAGAGGCCTTTCTTATGTGTGAGAACTGTCCAATCATTCCACAGAGCCCCTCCTCCATCAGAGGCCAAACATGCAAGGACCACCATTGTTCACAGGTCCATAAAAGTTCTCTGTGCTGCTATGGAATTCTTGATAGACCAGTAGGTAAGATGCAGAAACACGTCTTTCATCTGTGTCGTGTCGGCTTATGAATTGTTTTTCCCTTGCATTAGCTGTGTTATCCTTTATACAGAAACAAGCATTTCTGTAGAAACCCAACGGCCCAGCAGACTGCAGTGTTCACTTCTGAGCAGTTACACAGTACTTTACTGTAGAGGCCTAAAGACATACGGAGATTCGGAAGTGCAGATGAAGCAAAGTACTCAAAAGAAATTCTAGAAAAGACATCTAATGAAAAAGGAAAGGATCTTTAACCTGTGGGGCACATTCCCTGCCCATGAAAAAAAATGAGTCCCTAAATAGCTGGATTAGAACAGTCCTGATTTGGGAGGTAAGTTATGGCTCCTATGGAAATTTACTGTTGTTATTTTCAGAACAATAGTTTTCAAAGTAACACAATCTCAATAGACTGCAGATGGAGTCACTGTGCCAAGGGGAAGCTGAAGGGAAGCCTCCCATAGGCCTCTGGCCACCTGGTCATCAACTGCTCCATACATAACTTTGTCCTGTGTGTGTCTCTCTTACTTAAAGACACCTCACATTCCTATGTTTGGTTTGATTTGCTAACGTCAAACTCACCACCAGCAACATGGCTTAACTAGGCCCCAAGAGTGCTTATCTCACATATGGATCGTCTCTGTAAGGTGCAATCCGTGAAACTGCCCGCACTTAAAACACACGGCACGTCTTACCAGCGCTGAGTCTGGGAGTTGTTTCAGCAGCCCAACCACAGACAACAAGCACAAAACATTAGAAAGCCACAGCACTAACTAGGTTAGAGAAGGGACACTGTTGACATAAGCCTGAGCCTCGAAGGCAGAGTGTGGTCTTGCTGAAGCGTTAATACACAATTTGATTTTTTTTTTTTTTGCTACTTTATATGTCTGATCATCACTGTAGAAGTGTCTCAAGTATTGACTTGAGGTTAGAGATAAAGTCTTCTAAGTAGGTAAACGACGAGTACAGAGGTGATCCACAATGCTATGCCAACAGGGACAAATCCCTACCTTACACGTTTGCCACAGGCCCCCTGCGCTCTCTAAGCATCCGAATGATGCTGCTCTAGACTAAGGACTGTGCTACACGTAGTGTAGTCTGTATCACCCCAGTGAGGAGCCATTTCTCCTGTCTCATGACAATCGCCAGTTGTCATATTTCAGCAGATGTTTCTAATGTCACCATAGCAACGCCCATGTATGTTTAGGAACGGGAGTGTTTTAAGTACAGAAAAGATGCTATAAAATTCATCAATGACACGACAGTGGGCCACATAAAGGTTTATCTCTTCAAACGACCCTATATTAAAAGACTTCAATCAAAAAAATGAAAACAATGAGAAATTAATGAAATTAATGAAAAATTAAACAATGAGAAAAGTACATTCCAAGGTATAGCACCAAAAACTGCGGTAGAAGTTCTAAAAAGGGGGTATCTGTGGGTCAGAAGAGAAGCTTCATCAAATAAGAGCACCGGTGTCTCTCCTGAAGGACCCAGGTTCAATTCCCAGCACACACGAATATCTCACAACCATCTGTGACTCCCGTTCCACAGGGTCTGGTACTCTCTTCTGCCCCCCATGGAAATGTACAAACATGGTGCACAGATGGTCAAGCCGAATCCTCACACATATAAAATAAAATTTTTAAATTAAAAAAAAATAAATTTAAAAATCTGTTATCTAAAATACAAACTTAAAAGCACTGACTTTTGAAGATGAGGCTCCTGGGTAGCCGTCCTTAAACTGTAGCTCATAAGTATTAGTAGCCTTCCAGTACTCTAAAACCATGGCATGTACACACTTCAACCCCCTCCTATGTGGGGAAACTGTTCTCTGTACTTTAGAATGGGAATAAAACAGAAGCCCTACCTTTAATTCTTTAGCTTAGTCTTCTCATTTTTGCAAGTGAGACTTTCAGCCCTCACCAGCTCACTTTACACTAATCTTCACCACACTCCTGCTTCTCATGTGTGCTATTGTATATCAAAGAAGACCAAAGTCCACAGAGAAATCCAGGAAAGACAACTGCAGTAAGACAGCGGCTTTCTGCATGGCATGAAGCATGTGGCCAGAGGTACAATGAAAGGAGCCTATCAGGACAAACGTTTCAGCTGAAACTCCTGCAAACAGTCGGATCAGCCAAACCACAGGGGAGGCTCTACACTGGTTTCTTGGTGTTTCTTGGGATAAACGACTCTGGGTTGCTGACGGGTGACAGGGCATAATGGAAAAGCCAGGGTTTGTGGTCAAACCTTAGCTTTCCTGGTCACTGAAGATGTGATCAGAAAGTAGCTGAGTTTGTTTCCCTTTGTGTGAAGTCAAGTCATTTACCAAAGCTAAGCAAACCTAACTGCTCACTTTATCTGACACTAACCTGACTTATATTCAATGCATGATATTTCTTTGGCAGTAGAGGACGTCAAGGAATTCCACAGTCATGGTCTTACTCCTTCCAGTGACCTAGACATCATTGAAGTATCTAAATGTGATTTCTGTTAAATTCAGAAGTCACCTAGTTTTAGGTAAAAGCAGAGTGAGTGGATATGCAAAGAAAAGTGTGCCCTGACTTCCTCGGTACAAGGAAACAAAATCCACCATGAACAGGAGAACATAGTCCGGCCTGTGCTAACACTTTCCCTTGGAGCTGTGGTACCGTGCACTCAACTTATTGAAGAGGCCAATTTTTCTAATGTGATAGGCTTTTATTTTTAAGTGACAGGGTTATATGCTACAGGGCTAAATACTACAAGATGGCGTTAGATAGCGAATCACAAAGTGTCCGTGCCAAGCCACGCTTCCGGTGAGTTCTGACCGGAATTCTGATTGCAGCTTGGGTTGTGTGGTGTCAATAAAGCTGTCTTCGGTGGGAGGACTTTTACATCGACTGTGCTAATAGCTGTGTCATCCTTTCAATGTGCTTGGGCAGCTCCCAGAAAGACATCAGTAACTTTAAGCGATAATTACTTTGCGATAGAAGTCGGCGTTCTCTGTTAATACGCATGTGGAGAGAATGCCCGATTGACTGTTCCGAAGCAATAATCAGAGCATGCTCTTCTCTCAGCGACACACTGAAGTCACCTCTGGGGCAAACCATGCAATTTGCCCTGGGCCAGAAGGAACAATGTGTTATAAATCAGTGTCTCATTTTGCTATAATCGCCTCCTTAAAATAGCTGCAACTGGATCAATGTCTGAGATTGTGTTTTATTATGCTCTCATTCTTACAAGCATCCCAAAACACTGACTGACGAAGGCAGAAGAGCAGCTGGCTCCAGAGACCGAGGAGAAGAATGTCCTGAGAACAATCCAAGAATGTCTGATGCACTTCACAAGGGTTCTGCTCTAAAGTTTCAAAGCCACATCAAAAAGTGATAATTGCTATCTGTGCTGGAAAGGAGGAAGTCTGGAATACTGGAATGAGACCAAATGTTGAACACATCAGGGAGCCTTGCTGCTCCCCACGTATGACTGTTACCTGCACATTATGATTCAAGGACCTGAGGTCGTGGTTTAGTTGATTGGCAGGCTACAATCTGTTCCAGAAAGCATTTCAATTCACTTAGCAAGATCAAAGAATGTGCTGCTAATGAAAATGCACTCAATCTTACAATCCATTACCTAATAAATGCTCTGATTACGGCGGCCATTTTTTTTCTTTTTGATACAGGGTCTCACTATCTCACTCTGGCTGGCCTGGAAAGTAGACCAGGCTGGCCCTGACCTCATAGAGATCTATCCATCCGTCTCTGCTTCCTGAGTTCTGGGATAGAAAGTGTGTGCCACTGTACCCATCTTATTCCAAGGCTGCTAAGTGAATATATGCATGCTTCCTCTTTCTTGCTGCTGCTTCCTCCTTCCACATCAGTTATGATTGGGTGTCTCTGTGTCTCATCATCTCCCAGAGGAGAGGTGCAAAACCGTCTCACCTAATGAGCATCAGGAAACAGCAACGCTGACAACAGTAACTGGCTTCTTTCTTGTTCATGACTCTGGGAAAAACTGTACTTATGTCTGCTTGCTTGGAAAAGCTCATTGCAAGAGCACTGGATCAATCCCAAAGCCCAGTCTTAACATGGGCTAAGTGTGGAACACTTGTCATATGACTCATATCCCTGAGACTTGAGACTTACTCATCATGAGAACTAGGGGGTCATGACTACAAGCCTGATTCACTGCATGGAGAGCCGGTGAAGAATAAGGGACAGGTGAGCCCCCTGACAGGAAATGACATTGGTGAAGCTCAACTGCTCACAAAGGGACAGCCTGCAGTCGGTAGTAATCACTGTAGGTTTCCAGGGGCCAGAGTGTGGGATATACTGTACTTAATAGCACTTGATAGGCACATACCTGTCACTGTTTTCCAGCAATGGGATAACTGAAGCTTTGCAGATCACAGCCACTGCTTCCAAATTCAACAGCGAACTCAACAAGGTCTCCAGCATGGACAGAAAGACACAATAGAAGGCTTCTCATCCTCAGATGCACACTGCTTTCCTACCTACACACTTGCCCCCAGCCATCGACCCGCCGCCCACACTACTTTTTGAGGCACCCCATTCTAAGATGACTACATTACGCTAAGGGATGAAAGAAACTGCTATGAATTATCTCATGGTGTGACGCCGGAATACTCTTCCCTCGCTGAAAAGCATCTTCACGTAAATAAAAAGGAGAGGGAGAACAAAAGCCACGCCTTGGGTGAGAGTCACAATTGCTACCTCCATTGTTCAGCAGGTTTTCTCCTTCAGGGCTGATAGCCCTCCTCCTCTAGGGAAGACAGCAGGGGCTTTACTCCCCAGTCCTCATCTATCTCCAGATGTTTAAACTAAACTATGGAATTTTCTACTCTTTGCCGTTGATTAACTAATATGAATGTCGGGAAGAGTAAGTCTGGGGTCAGTTTGGTTTGCATGGGGCTTTGCAGCTAAATCATTCGCTCGCATTTATTCTCCTACTCATTTATATCTCTCCCTCCCTTGCCATCTTGAAAGAAACCAGGAAGCATCGCCAAAGTTGCTTCTGGCAGCCACCTCATTAACTACAGCAGGGAAAAAAAAACCCTCACTTTAAAATAAACATAGCAGAGACTTCATAATGAATTACAAAATTACCTCTATAAATTTCACTCCTCCACAATAGGAAATAAGAAAATTGGAAAAGTTAGTCCAAGTTAACTTCTTCAGAAATCTGATACTCGGTCAAAGGCCATAACAAGTGAAACGGTAAGTGCTTGAGGAAAAGAAGTTTCGAGTTTCTGCTCATCTCATTTCCATTTTTGCTCATCTCCTTCCCACCTCGGTCATGGCGTTGTTTCCAGCCTTGGAACCAAAGACGTGAAGCCCAGAAATAGGGCAGTCACCAGATAGATCCCGACGAGCTCCAGTGTTCACCATCCGGTTCCTATCTGACCTGGCGGCATCCTGAGGAACTTTGTTTACTGGGCTATCTTTCTCTGACTTGACTCAGAAGCCACTATGTAAGAAGCCGCATCCAAGGACAATTGTTGGGAACAAATCAGCAGCAACTGTTTAATGCCACAGCCACCGAGGGCAGTGATGCCAGTTGTGGCCGACAAGAGGCTTACAGAAAAATGTTAATGAAAACTATGATTAATGTAATATCTTTTCCTATAAAAACATTTCTGCAGGTATAGATGACTGGGTATGGAGGCCAGTGTAACTATCCAGGAAAAGACCTAAGGATGCCTACTCTCTCACTTTCGTGAATTAATGCATGAGGTAAAAGTGAGAGCTAGTATAGAAGTGAATAGACCCAGAGCACTCAAGGCACATCCTGACAGAGCTGCTCATACACAAAGCCAATCAACAAGAATGGGAGACATATTGGTTCAAGGCATTTAAGAAGATCTGTCCAATCGTTAGCTGAGCATTAAACTAAATGATCAGCCTCCAAGGCAGTACATAACAGAGCACATAACTTATCACAGTTACCACAAACTCGCAGCAAAACAATAGTGAAACCTATCTGTGGTGCACATTGGGCAACAAGGTTCAAGTGCAACTGCCTGACACGGATTGTGTAGGTGGGTCCAGTTATAACATCTTCTACAGTGATGATATTTATTACTTATGGATACAAAGTTATGTCCAAGCATAACCAGTAATGGTATGTATTAGCACTTAGCACAAGGTATAACTATTTCATGATAGGGGGTGCTTCATACTGCCCTGTATCCCCCAGTGACAAGAAACAATGGTGGGTTAACGAGTTAGTTAACATGTTACATCGACTGCCTGTGTGTCGTTTATACGGTGAAGCTATCGCGTGTGGTTTTTAATTAAAATGACTTGACCACTTCCAATCATAACACTGAAGTTGCAGCCTTGTGAAATAACGACAGCTCAAAAGTTACATGACAGGGGCTGGAGAGACGGCTCGGTGACTAAAAGCTTGGGTGGTTCATACATTAAGTATCTGAATTCAAGTTCCCAGTGCCCACATAAAAAGTGAGGCCTGTCACCCAGCATGGGAGGATGGAGACAAGTAGATCCTGGGAGCTCACTGGCTAGCTTTCAGTTCAGTGAGAGGCCCTGTCTCAAGGGAATAAGGCAGAGAGTGACAGTGGAAAATATTAGACATCTTTCCCTGCCCTCTGCATGGGCCCACAAGAGCACACACTGCCTACTCGAATGCATGCATCATTCCCACACATACACATTCAAAACAAAGAAAGAAAAAACAGTTCTAATCCTAAAAGCAAAATCACTTGAATTTTTTTTTACAATAGAACTTGGGAGAATCAATTCATTGTGTTGTGGTTTGCCCTGGAATTATCTGTATTTTGATGCTAATTCCACTGCCCCAAGGACAGCTGCCTAGTCAGGTACTCAGGAATCAGGTGACTTCACCAGAACCTTCTCCCCATTGAATTTGTAAAATACAGGTGAGGGGCAGGTACAGGATAGAAGGAGGCCTGTCATTAGGAGGAGAAGGAAGGATGGGTGGGAGAGAAGTTTGAAGGAAGAGGAGGAGACTGGAACGGAAAGGAGGAGAGGAGAGAGAGGAGAGAGAGAGAAGCAGTGGCAGGACAATATGGTGGGTGATGTTAAGATTCCACATTGTACCTTTACAGGTTATTACAAATGTTCGTAAGGGATGGATGGTACTGGGCTTTGTATGTTTAGGTGGGCAATTATATCTTATCAATTGGGTCAAAGATTATTTATTGTATTGTGTGTTCTTTTATGTGAGGGTTTGAGTGTAGGAAAGTGTGGGGATATCTTGCAGATACCTTGGGGCACTGTGGTGCGGACCTAACAGGATAAAAGACACCGATACTTTTTTTGATTTTTTATAGTTTTACAAAAACATCATTGTACAAAAATAAATTTAAAATAAAGTATTTCAGCAATGTAGTAGAACTGCCATTATAGATTCATAAAACTTAATGCTACATAGAAATGTTCAGCACTGTATACACTGAATAAACCCTGAAGTATTTATAAGAAGCTAAGATTGATATTCTCTAAATGAAAACTGGTTTTCTGTTTTGTTTTGTTTTGTTAGTCTTGGGGTTTGCCTTAAGCAGTCCCTAAACACTTGTGAATTCTCCACTTCATTCTTAAAAGCGCTCATAGAGCTTGTGGGCACAACCACAAGTAGTCACATCCTCCATGGAGTACGTCGGAAATGAATAAATCATGCCCAGCGGACAAGCCTAGCACAATGCAGCTGGCGGCTTGAACTCGAGTCACTTAAGTCTGTAAAGAGGCATTTTGTTCAAAGGCTCCCCTAGTTTACTAATTTCTCTAGTCTTGTTATTCGCTGTCCTACAATATACTGAAATAATTTTACAGGGTTTTGAGAAAGTTCTTCGATTCAGTCTTGCCTCTAGTGATTACGTTGTCTCGTGGCAAGGGCAGGTATACACACATGAACGAGAACATGTGGATGCCTACATATGTGGAGGGTGTTCTGTTGCTAAAAGAACAATGTAGCGTTCTTCAACTCTCAGGAGCAGTCATCTCATTAATACCTGATCAAACGTGCCCTCCTCGTCTCAAGGACATTGACCTCCAAAGCTGCCCTTCTCTTTGGACAGGGCTTTTTCCCAGTTCTGCAGATTCTACGTCAGAGTCTGCATACAGTTGTTAGTCAGCAAGATCAACATGTTGCTGCTTTCTACGGTCACAGGCAAAGATGTTCAGGAGGTGACTGAATTCTACCTTCAAACTCTGATGTTGCCACATAACCTAGTGATTTCATCTTTCTTTACTTCAGTCCTTAAAACTGTGAAACAGAGGACAATACCAATATGTGACAGATCGCAGAAAGGATAGAATGAGATGGCCCAGTTGTCTTCTCAGGGGTTGGGCATCCATTCAGCTCAACCACTGCTAAACATCCCTTTGTCTCTTTAGTAAGAGCAAAAATCTGTCTAAAGCAATGAACCGCAAACAAATAGCTCCTTGTCAGTTCTCCCCTCCTTTTCCTGAAGTTACCTTGTTACTGCTTATTCATTTGAGTCAAGATTAATTCTTCCAGAACACTACACAGTGCCTCTTACCTTGTCAAATGATAGCTCATTGCCTTGATGGCCCACCCACTGGCCTATCAACAACAACAACAACAACAAAAATAGACAAAAGAAAAAAAGGCCTTTCTGGGACCCAAGGTTTTGGTTCATTTGGATTGTTTTCTATAATTTGTTTTGTTTTGATTTTTACCTGAGAACTTAAATACTGCAATACTAACGCATACACTGAGCTCACTGCAAACTCATGCCATCCTTGTGGGACTGTGAAGAAACTCCTTTGTAGCTCAGCCAATACATCTTGCTTTCTCCTGTAAACCCTTCCTTTCTTTCCAAAGTGTCACATACAAGCCTTATATTCTGCATTGTTCTGTGACCCCTTACTGTCACCTTCTTTGTCCAATTCCTAAACTAACAATGGACACCTCGCTTTAATAATCAAAAATGACTGTGAAATTTCGTGAGTCATTTATATATGTGGAAGATGGTAGTCTTTTCTAGATGGCTACTGAATACTTCATCAACCCTTCACTGTGTTGGCTACTCAATGGACATGGTGGCTCCAATCATGCACTAGCTCAAATCTATGAAACACTTATCCCCACCCCCAAACAAGAAAATAAATGAGTCAAGTAGATACCACAGTTCTCACCGTGACACTCTTTTCATCCCCAAGAATGCTTGGCAGTACAGATGGTCTCAATTAAAAGCAAGTGGTTTCTAATTTATAGCGCAGGAAACATTTAGAATATGTTGTTGAAGTCAAGTTAGTGGAACCCAGTAACCCCAATCTCACCCCGGTCAGCTACCTCCGTGACTTTAATTCGTCCATACAGATTCCTGATGTGTTCATACGTCTTTTTTATTACAAGTATAATACCCTTCTGTTGTGCATTTTAAATGGGGACACAAGGGTTGACCTCAAGGCACCATAGCACAGCTTCACCTTTCTCAACTTATGTTTGCTCAGGTTTGTAGTAAGAGCTGAAGGGAAAGGTCGGGAGCTCTGACAATGGGATATAAATAGCTGGTGAGCTTTGGCTCTCACATCCACCACATTGTCTAGCTGTGACATCAGCATCCCCAATCTCCATAACTTGTAAGATTGCTTTCCTGGTACACGCTTTGTCATCCAGCATCTTGACAAACACTCCAGAACCCGCTGTGTTTCACGGCCACACTTCCTGTACTCCATGGCTTTGACAAGAAGTCAGCGCCACCAACCATTCTTCTAGCAGCCTAGCCTGCTTGGAAGTATCCAGCCTTGTTTTTTCAAACATTCAGACAGTGACATTAGAATTATGATTTTAACATATACACACTCACCTTCCAATAAACACGCATGCCTTCAAGAACTTAGTGGGTGAGCTTGAAGGTTAAGTTATGAGGGTGGTTTTATGGTCTGAGAGACTAACCAATGTTAATTTTCTGATGATGATGGAGATTCAACTGGACAATTCCAGTAGACAGACACTACAAACTACCTTAGATGTCTCTCTTCTCTTACATAAACCTCACATTCTTTGTTAAAAGGAACTTGATGTAGTTATAATTTGCATTTAGATACCAATGCCTTTCATGAAGACAAGCAGCAGTAACTATGAAATCAGAAAAAAAAAAAAGTTAATTCACTTCTAGAATCTTAGAGGTCCTTCCTGCATAATGGGTTTCCTAAGATGCTTTCTATTGCTATGAGAAAACCCTGACCAAAACCAACATGGGAAGGAAAGAGTTAACTTCTACTTCCACATTCTAATCATCATGAAGGGAAATCAGAGCAGGAGCTCAAGGTGGGAACCCAAAGACAGAAACTAAAGCAGAGGCCATGGAGGAGCACCGTAATGGCTTGCTCCTCCCAGAGTTGCGTTCTTATACACCTCAGAACCAGGTGCAATGGGCTGGACCCTTCACCATTAATCACCAGTCAAGCAAACGGTCCATAAGCTTGCTTGCATGCTTACAGGCCAATGTGATGTAAGCGTTCTCCTGGGTGAATTTCCGTCTGTTCAGATGGCCCAAAGCTTGTTGAGAACAAACCACCCAGCATAATAAGTATTTGCTGTAACTTATCAGGTCCACCTATGTCTAATTCCTGTAGGGCTAATCGATGCCCATCAGAAAGACATTTACATTACAACTCATCACAGTAGCAAAACTACACTTATGCAGTAGCAACAAAATAATTTTATAATTGGGGGAATCAGGACAACATGATGAACTAAATATAAGAGTCACAGTGTTAGGAAGGTTGAGAACCACTGCTCTAACACATCCACAGCTTTTGGCCCTCTAACCTGTACCTTCCTTGTACTTCTTTTTACTGTATTCTAAAAAGAAACTTCTCAAAATCTCTCCTGATAAAACTATCAAATGTAAAGCACTCCTGCTGATAAACTCAACAAAAAGGGTCAACGTGGTCAACATGATAAGAAGAGAAACTAGAAGCTAGCAGAACAGCTAGCTCTGAAACGTGGAACCCTCCTCTCTGAGTCCGTGATTCTTCATGCCATCGGGACGTCTAGAAGAAACTTCCCTGTGAACATGGAAAGGCCGGGATATCAGCCAGCTCAGCTCTTGGGATGAGAAGGGCTTCTCATACAGCTATGACAAGGGCTTAGGTAGGCCCAGATCGCTGCGCCATACCCTAAAGAGATCAGTTTTGAAACCCGAAGCCAATGTAGAAACCTCAGATTTTACTCCAGTAAAGCAGAGAGCCACAAAGATGATTAAAGGACTGGAAAGTGATAGCTACCAGGAAAGATGAAAGGACCTGGGATTATTCTGCCTGGTAGAGGAAGGCTGGTGGTGGAGTTAGCATTCTTAAGGTATTTGGTCAGTTGTTCTAGTGACCATATGGTGTCTGTGACGGGGGCAGGAGCAAAGGAAGTAGCCTTAAATTCCAAGAGGAAGAACTTAAGTTAGATCTAAAAAAGACCTCTTTGAAAGTGAAGCTGTTTAATGCTGAAATGGAATATTCACTCTAAAGTCCTTAAATCTGACAGAGATTACCATCTTCCCGTCACTGGAGCAGTTGGTCTAGAAGAAAGACAGGGTAGTGGGGAGGGGGATAAGTCATCTCAATTATCTATTACCTATAAAGCCTACAATTGTTGAAAATTGTTTAAGAAATGAAAATAGGCAAAGGGAAACCTAACATTTTGTGTTGGCTTCTATTTCCATGTGTAAGAAATTACCAGGGGCAATGAAATTAAACAGCAACAATTTAAACGATCTGGCAAATGGGTCGCTTTCCTACATAAAGGATTCTTGGGCCTTACACAGAACCACCTTTGGCTCCACTAACCACCCCACACCATGTTGATCTCACAGTACCTTACTAGCACCGCAGTCCACCTGTTCGGGAATAAGTCATGGGCTATAGGAAGAGAGAAACAATACAAAACTTTCCTGATCCTGAAAAACAGACCCAAAATAGATACAGGTATATTGAAAATGCACGTTAGAAAAACACTGATTCTCCACTGTGGATTGTCTTTTTTTTTCCTTTTTTTAAATATTACTGAATGGTATTCACAGGAGCACAATGGGTACATAATAATATGCACCGAGTCCCAGGACGTTATCAGCTGATTACTGGGTCTGAGTCCCATGGTGGCACTTTCACTGACCGATTGTGTTCACAGTTACTAACAAAAGTCCACCCTTCCCTCTCCCACCGCAGTTAACCGACAATTTTAAGGAACTCAGCAAAGTGAAGATTAAAGGAATTGTAGCTTCTACAGTGCACATCATTTACACCCTGGTTCACAGACATCAGCCCCAAAAGTCCTTGTCCAGACCTGTTCACTTCTGGCTCTGCTGCATGTGCCCACACCGGATCACCTGCTTACATGGTATCCCGAGATGCACTAGTCTCAGAACAGTCGTCTTTCTCTATTTGAATGATTCGATTATAGCTGCATTAGCAATGTGGTCACTAGAAGGGCCTCTATAACTGAGTGTGTGAATCACAGACACTCAAAGCTAAGTGTATAAGCCATGCGCTGCCCTGTGGGATTCGATGAAGGCCACAACAAACCTGAAAATGGGCTTCCCGGGAATCCTTAGGCCTGTGACAATGTAACACCCAGCCTGTGGGCCTTAAGAAAAATACTTCAGTCCTGATCTACCAGTTTCAGATCTCAATGTCTGCGCTGTCTCTATTTAAAGAGCCAGGAACTCAAAAGTCACTTAAATAGGTTTGATTACTTTATTTGATCAGAATTTTAAAACACTAAACCCCAACTTTCTCTGTATTGCATGATATCCCATACAATATAATATATAATAATAATAATACAATATATATTTTTAAAACGGCTATTGAACAGCTATCATATTTTAGGAAGAGGCCAGGGGACCATATTATAACATTTGTTACCCAAATCAAGGTCGTATTAAGAGTGAAGGCTGCCCCATTATTAATGACATCAACACTGAGGATGAAAACCTGAACTCTTCAAGCCAAAACGGGAAGTATGCATGGTTAGTTTGGTTACAGCTAAACACAGACTTCTACAAGGTCTTCAGAAAGGTGGGCCTCCAGGTTAGGATTTAGGATTGAGAAGCTAATTAACTGGGATGAAGGTACAAACAGACAGTCTACTTTAGAGGTACAAATGTCTACGGAGAGGAACAACCTAGAAAGCTAGCAGTGGCGGAGACCTAACCTGAAGTAACAATCGAGAACACTCCATGACATTCATGGAGCACAGCCACGGGAGAAGGGATACGGGAAACAGATTCAGACGCATGGGAGATGCAACTAGCCAGAGAGCTTTCACTGGATGGAAGGGCTGGAATAGCCAGAGACCAACTCATGGCCATTTTATGAACTTACTACAGGAAGTGAATTGTCAACTAGCCTCCATTTATGTAAAAGAACGTTGGTAGTTATAAAGTCTCAGATAAGCCCATAATTTACCTAAACTCCAGCATGTGGTATGATAAACTCTTAAAGAAAGAAAAGATAGGCGCATTATGATAAGAATCATGGCACAGAAGTAGACAGAACATCAGCTAAGATGGCTTTGGCTTCCACTAGATTAGCACGATGACGAGAGACAAGCACATGTTCCTACGAAATGATCAAGGCTAATCCTGAGGGTCAGGGGCGGGTTTAGGTTTGCTGAGGGGAGGGTCAGAGGGCCAAGAAAGGTATGCAGAAGTCGAGGGAAAACCGACAGCTCTTATTTTGTTAGTATTTGATCTGTTAGTGCTCTTTTTATGTTTATTAAATAGAAATTATTTTGCTAGAAAAGCACCAATACCCCCCCAAAGGAGAGATTAACTAATACCGACACCCAAACATGAAAACAGACACTATCATAGCATATGTTTCAAATTCCATAAGGTTCCTAACTAACATTTGCAAACAATGATGAAAGGGCAGATGGACAAAGAGACCCTACCCCTCCCTAAGGGTCTACTGACAGGTGACAGTGACAAAGCAACCCCACACTACATGAAAGTGGGGTGGAGATTCGCTGGGAAGAAGTATTTCAGTAGGAGATTGGGGAAAATCAAGGAGGGTAATCAGGATGAAAGAACAAAAATTCACTATCGATACACATCAACACACACATGTGCGTATGTACGCAGGCATGCACACACACACACACACAAACTCTCACAGCATAAAAACAAAATAAAGATATTAAAAATAAAACAATGGTTCTAAAGACCTTTTCAAGGTCTATATGCATGTGCCAATATCAAAACGGAAAATTAAACAGATAAGAAGCTCAAACAGTAATCTGTACAGTGTTGATTGTGGTAGCTCTAGAGAGTAGACGCCAGCACTGGGCAAACCAAGCAAAGGTAAGCTCTAAACAGGAAACGGTTTTCACATTCCCTGGGGAGATTCTGGTGGCTAGATATTCATGCAAGGTCAAATACTGCTGTAGTCAGCGATGGGTACTACCATGCCATAGATCTCACGGTATTCCTGTCTTTCGGGGATGATTTAGAACTTGTGGACTTCCCTACCGAGTTTATGCCAGTTAGCATATCTATATTTCATAAATGCATCAAAATAGTTCTCAATACTAAACTTCAAAATCTCATGTTTTTGGATTATATTCCAAATTAATCTTACACAGAATTGACACTGCTGAGGTATTCTTTCTCTTCTCAACATCTTCACTTGTTAGTTATTTGTCTTATAAACTTATTAAATCATCAAAATGCAGATCCAATTTGCAAGGGAAAGAAAATAGAAATCAAAACTACAGGAAACAAACAAATAAACAAAAACTAGAGGAAACCTTCAAGAAAGACACCTGGGAAACATATGTAAGCCAACCCTGGGACGCAGGGCGGGTGTGATGACTATATTAGAAGACACAGGCTCAGCTCTTGGAAAAGTATTTCTAGATAGGAGTGTCGAGATCAGAGCTTGATTCTAAGTGGCAGAATAGAGGTGAAGAAAATCACTGAAATCCTGAAATAAGGAGATCCTGGTCTTCGTGTTTTCCAGAAGAGTCGGAGCATAGGACACAGAGAAGAGTCAAGAACAAGAGGACTGAAGAAAGGAAGCGTAGAAATGCAGACAACAGCCCCCCGACACAGAAGCCTCCGAATGCCAAGGAAAGAAAGATGAAAGTCGTCAGCATTTTAAAGCAATGAAAGAGAGCGCCTAAAGCCATCTGAAAACCAGTCTCTACGTAGCCATTTGAGCACTTACATTACTGCACATAAAATCCTCTCAGACACAACTGTGGGGGCTTTACAGACAAGGAATGTGAGAACAGGAAAAGACGGCCTAGTGATGTTCACACCAAAAGCCAGCAGACCGATCAGAGCAGAGGAGATGATCTTGAAGCTACTGTGTGAAGGTGTCACTAAGGCACTCTGCGGGGTAAGCACCAGGTGGCTGAGAATATAGGGCTCAACTCAAAACTCATCTGAACAGAGAGGAATTGGGGAAACTATGGGAATTTTATTAAGCAGAAGAAAAAAGGGGGTTGAGGGGAAGAAATCAGAGAAAGAAAACCAAGAAAGTTGACTGTCATCAAAGAGAAAGAAATATTGCAAAAGAAGGTACAGTTGACAGAGTTGGAGGAAATGAAAAGGGTCTGACAAAATGTCACATTAACCCAGAGTCATGACATTGGCAGGGTTTCTTTGCCTTCTAACACATCCCTATGTTCTTGTACTACCTTGGTTGTAACTAACATTATTCTTTCTTTATCAGAATAATTTGGAACTTTTTAATCCTTCACCAACTCTGTTGAAAGCTAGGAGTCACACGGGATAAAGATTCCCTCTTTCAAACTCCCTCATCATTTCCACCAGTAAACACACGTATCTTCCACTACAGCAAATGTGTCTAAAACACATCTTGGTCCTCCGTGAAGGTTGAAATATTCACCGCCTATATGGACAGTTGTGTCGGGCAAGGTCTCTGACCCATCACTCAGTTAGCAACAGTGAGGTAACTCATCCACAGTAGTACTGTACTGCTTGCCTCCCTGGGTGAAGGATTTCACAACTACCCCACTCCCACAAGTTATCAGCATCCTGCATTTCTCCATCACTACCAAAGCAATAGAGCCAGACCAAGCCAATGTAAAGGTCCTGCTTCCAGCTGCCAAGCGACCCCCGTCTCATTCCCTGCAAAGGATCATCTGCCAGACAGGCAACAGCCCCCCACTGTCTGGTGGACAGCTGAGAAGTGAGAGGCGAGTGAATCGGCCAACCAGCAGCTGCACCGTCTCTCGGGGACGAGTCAGTGTTTATGAGAAGACACAGGCAAAGAGACTTAGCAGTTAAAGCCTCGAGAAGTGGGCAATCGCTGGTCAAGCTAGCACCTGGAGAAATTTTCTTCTAGTACTTTTAGGACATCATCCATAAGAAACAGAGTCAGCTAGGAGCCATACAGACCACTATGTGATATTCTGCGTGTATCTACTAAACACCTACTAAATGCCAGACATTGTATAAGGACCAGCCTTCTTTACTCATTCTTATGGCATGGTAGAAACCTTAATAGTATATCTTTCTTCATATAGAGCCTGACCTTTATGAGAGAGGCCAGCTCCAATGCCAAGCCCCCCGGCGAGGCTTCCCAAGTCTCCCTAGGTAAATGTAACAACTCTCCTTTCTCTCAAAAGGCAGGCACTCTGTCCCTAGTTCCTTTGTAGAACAAAACCGATCACACACTGTAATTAACTTGTAACAGAGGATGAGTAACTAAAAACCAAGGTTCATACTGTTACAGCACCCCCTTATCTGCACACTGCCCAGAGTTTAACAAGCTCCTTGTAAAATGAGCACAGTAACAGACTAGCTCCCGTGCACGGTGGCCAATCCAGCTCAGATCCTTGATGGCAAGCATACTGTCTCAGCCTCTCAGCTATAACCTATTTAAGCACATAAAAGGACAAAGAAAATAAGCACTGGCATATATGAGGGCACCCTGGTGAAGATTACATCTCCTATAGCAGTAGTACTGAATATTTCATGTTTCGATAAAACTCCATCCTTGCATGTATTAAAGACTCCTCTAAGAGAAAAAATTATTACAGTAAATATTCCTGACCTACTTAAACTTCCAGGTGAACTGTTTTTGAAATACTTTAGAACATTAATTACTACTAAGTCTTATGCATTAATTAAAACAGACCCAGTGAGATTTCAACTTTTTCTGTATCAACAAAACAGCTCTGAGCAGGGAAACTGGGTTATTGTACTTTTGACAATATTTAAAGTTATGCTTACTTATAATCTATAATTCATGAAATTTGCTTATTTGCCTCTACTCGCTTTGCTGCTCTGGTTTAATCATTAAAATGTGATGGCTTTGCAAATACTCTGGACCTATCTGGATTACATGAACTAGGTACATTGGAAGTCAGGCTTTAAATCCCTTTGCTGTTGTTGTTAATGATGATGATTACCAATGATAACGAAGAAAAGAAGAAAATAAAAAGAAGTAGAAGAAGGAAGGGGGAGGGAAAGGAGTGAGAGCAAGAGGGTGAGGAAGAGAAAGGAAGGAGGAGGAGGAGTGTGAAGAATAATGAACAAAAAGCCTTGGAGACCCAATTCTGGGCCCTGTGCACATATTGCTCTGTGCCCAGAGCAAATAATATAAACTTCTCTCTCTTCTGTAAATTCACATAATGCCTTCTGACAGTTTTACTCTAGAATGAGATAACAATAGTCACAATATTCATCCGTATGAATTTTAGAAAGTCAGGATAGTTGAAGCAACATAAAATCCCCAAGACACAGTTATTTGGGGGAAGGTAAAACGACTTGTCACGTGTATTATTTAAGGTTTACCAGACAAAGAAAAACAAAGGAAGTATGCTATGCATACACATAGAAACACACACATGTATATGTACATATACACACAAATGTGAAAATAAAGAAGGATTCAGTATAAGGAATAATACATATAATTATGGAGGTTAAGAAGCCTCGGATCTCTAGATCCATACACAGAAAACTTGGGAAGCGAAGACGCCAGTTATGAGTCCTAAGGCTTGACAGCTAGAACAACTGATCCTAGAAATTGTAGCCTGAGTTTCAGCCTGAAAGCAGAAAAAAACAAAAAACAAACAAAAAAAAAATATGTGGCCCTTGAAAGAAGCAAGGAAAATGAACCCTCCCTTTCTCTGCTATTTTGCATTGCTTGGATCTTGTAATGGGTAGGAAGTGGTTCATCCAAACTGTGATCTGTAATCAGTCTATCAATTCAAATGTTAATCATCTACCTTGACAAACATACCTTAAATAATATTCAGTCAAGTATCAGGGTACCCTGTAGTCAAGTTGAGTCGAACTGATGTGTCAAATTAAACATCAATCAACTCCTGCACCCTCTAAGAAGCCATTCTTAGTCTGCAAAGACAGATAACAGCAAGAAAATTCTAGCTAATATGCTATCTGTGCTACAGACAAAACAAAAGCCAAAAGGCAAAGCTGTATCTTCAAGGGAGGATACAGTCCTTGAGTATTGTTTTCATCTTATTGACATCTCATTATTCAAATGCTATATGTAAAATTAACAATATTTAATACTGTAAAAACAAAATTAATATGTTTCATGTTATATGATCAGAGAGTTTAAAAGTACTGAATATATTGTGCAAATTATATTCATAAATAAAATGGTAGGGCTGAAGAACACTGACTGTTCTTCCCAAGGACTTGGGTTCAACTCCCAGCATCCACACAGTGAATAACTACCGTCTTTATCCCTAATTCTAAGGGGCCTCTTCTCTCTCTTCTGGCCTCCTCGGGCATTATACACACACGGTGCATAGACATACATGCAGGCCAAACACCTACCCACGTAAAATGATCGTAGATTTAAAAATATTTTAAAGAAATAAAAAGAAAATGCTAATAGCAACTCTAGTCCCTGTTTCTCACAGCTGGGCATTGGTCATTCTTTTCTTCCACTGTCCATTCTGTGTTCCCTTCACCCCAACACTCCAATAGCTGTGTTAGCTAGCTGCAGGAATTTGACCCAATAAGGTGAGCCAAGCTTCCACGTCTGAAGGGAAGGAAGGAATCCCAGCTGAGTCAGGTCGTAGTAGTTTTACACTGTCCTTAATCACAAGACATGCTAACATCAAAAGATACCCCAGAAGACCTCCTCCACCTGAGACATTGAAAAGTAGCCATCTGATTTCCACATGGTAGCCATGATCCAGCCGCCACAAGCATCACAGTAACTGCCTTTGACCACTGATCCAGTGATGTGGCGAATCCAAGCAGGCAGGCAGCAGTTAACACTCCCACCTCCACCCTAACCTATCCCCCTACTCCCTCCCTCACCTATCCCCTAACCCCACCTCATTAAATAGAATCACTGCTGTGCTGTGTCTCTTGGTAGAGCACAATGGCCTCTAGGTCAGCAGAACACAAGGGCATGAGAAAAGGAAGCAAAAATGTTGTTAGCGGGTCCCTGGCAGTCACAGCAGTGACAGAGGGCAGCATTAGCTGTCACTCCACCCTTCATGCTTCCATCCATTTATTCTGTTTGTAGGAGAGATGAAGCCATATAGTGAATGACTGAGCATACCACAGACTTCTGGGAAACAATGCCCAGCATTACAAAATATTGCCACCCAGCTCACATTATAGCTGAGTCTTCAAAAGCCCATTCTATCATACCAGTAGCTTCTAGGCAGTGGAATACATAGCAAAAAGAGTAGTAGGAGCATGGACCATTTGCCCAGCTTCATGTGTGATGTGAGTCCCTTCACCCAAAGCAATGCTGTCTGAATACCACAGTGGAAGATGAGGCATTCTGTAGGTCTGCGAAGAGTAGTTTATCAGGACAGATGCATGTACTGAGGCACAGAAAACCTCTATCTAGGGTAAATGTCAACTCCAGAACATGATGCTGTTCCTCCATGGCAGAAGGGATTCAAAGGAAGCACTCTGCCACCTAATAGCTGGGGAATGGAGTTATTGCAGGGACTCAGGACTGATCTCTGCTGTCAACTGGTTGGGAAAAATGCAATAGTTTAGTTAGAAGTCTGTTACTGAGACCCATGCTTAACTCTCACCCATGCCACAACAGCTACTTCATTCATAAGCTCACTAGGCAAGAAGAGGTGTGCTAGCAAAACCGATCAACTAGTTTCCACAACAACAAAACCGCCCATCGCTTGTTTACATAAATCATCCTCTGCTAAGACCACTCTGTAAACATTCACATCAGGAACAAATATCTTGGTATGTTTTGCCCATTCTAAGAGGCCTATCCACATGCGCACCTGGCTCCCAATTTCCCCATGACTACTTTTCCAGTAGTCGACCTCCCTTCACCAATATTCTTCATGGATGTCCCAAGAGAGGTCTGCCATGCTATACAGCCTTGCACTTTCAGATAATGTCAACTATACCAGAGTCTTCTCTTCCTTTCTCAGCTGATCACAAGAAAGTCATTCTGAAGTCTTGAGTGCCAAGCAGGAGGAAGAGGAGTGTAGCAGGGGTTGGGGCATCTGAAACACTTCATGTCTCTTGCAAATCTGTCTTTTTAATATTGAGAGATAAATCTACAGTGTTGATAAGAATAGTCAGATGAGACAATTCTACAAACCCAAAAGTAGTCCAGTACAGACCATCCTCCTTAACATTCTGTTTCTCCAGATCACTCTTAATATCAAAGCAATATTAGGTATAATGGATATGACACAAGAAAACGTATAATTCAAGGATACAGTCATAGGATTGGAGTCAATGAACTCCCAAGATCCAGAGCAAGAGGAAGCTCCAAGAGAGTGGCAGCATCATTTGAATTTGCCCTAAGGACACTGAATCAGAAGAACTAATGGTAGAAATTACAGGCTGAGCCTAAAGACAGAAGACTCTCGTCCCAGCTTGAAGAGATCAGGCAGGAAGAATGCTTTCTTCCTCGTTCTAGATGTTTGAACTGAGACAATCCTTTTCAATGAGATGTTGAGACCCAGATGCATGGGGCAATGTGAACTGTTTTACATAGTCAGCTTAAAATGTTACACAGTCAACTTAAAAATATCCTCATCTGCATTCTTAGAGACACATCCAGAGCCATCTTTAACTACTTGAATACCTCGTGGCCCACTCCAGCCAATACACAAAAGTAACCACTGAACATCATAGTGTAAACCAACTTCCCTTCAAAATAGTTGGGCCCTTCTTTCCTAAGAGAGAAGGTGCTCTTTGGAGAGCACCAAATAACTTCACTGAAGAAAAGGCAGCTGGGGGCCTTGGTTTGGATTGGTTTCGATTTCCTAAGTTTTCTGAGACAGGGTCTTACTGTGTGGTCCTGACTAACCCAAGCTGGCCTTGCACTGCACCAATTCTCTTACCTCAGCCTTCTTCTGAGGACCAGAATTATGGGCATGCACTACCATACCCAACAAAGATTTATATTTGTGGGAATATTTTAAAATATAATTTGTTTAAAGAAAGCTCCTGATGAATTTCACCAGCAAGTCGTGTGTGCTGAATTTGGGGGCTGACAGAGCTGAGGAGGACTGAGTGGTACACTTCTTCATTCCCATGTCTAATAGTTACAGGGGATAGGACAGCTCAAATGCACTTTCATTCTCAATTCTTACCTTGGTCCTCAAAACCGCACTATAAGGAAGGTAGAATGTCATCCTTGTTGTTACTGTTGTCTCTTTCATTTGCTGAAAAGAAAAGCTGAAGGGGGATTAAACACCTCATGCAAAATTATAATGCCAGCAAAGCTCTTCAGAAGCCTCCCGAGGTCTGCCTTGGCATCACGGCAGTAACAGGGTGTTCTGGATGCATGTGCCGGAGTTTATATGCATGTGTGTACACACATATATTGCACATGTCCCTCATTCCCACTAACTCTGAAATATATATATAGTATATATATATACATATATATATATATATATACACACACACACACACACACACACACACACACACACACTTCATGGATACAGGAACACTTTTCCAACATCCTTTTCAATGTCTATATAATTTTTTTGCTTAAATTGAGCTAAATTCAATGAAATATGTCTAATAAGACTATCCATTCATTATCAATCTTACTGAAAATGCTACAGTGCCTTACGAAAAGATACACTTTCAGTTCTGACAAAGCCTTTCGGCTGATAATTATGTAAAGCTCCCTAGGGCCGAAGACACAGGTTTGGGCTAGAACATTTGTCTAGAATGCTCAGGGCTCTCCATTTCTGTTTCCTCAGCACTGGAAACAGAGGGCTTCCATATCTCTCGAGGACAAAGAAAAGTAAAACAGGAGCAATAGCGCGTGTAAGAATGTTCCATATTCTAAGGACCATGAGAGCTGTGCTGAGGGAGAATTATTATGGTTCAAAAATAAATCATACCGGCAAATGCAAGGTTAGTAAGATGTCAGCCATTGTGAACGAACTGGAGATGCTAGACCAAAGAAAAAGAGGGGGGGAAAAGTATTGTACTGTGGGCTCTGACAGCTGAATACTTATAACAAATAAAAGCTTGTTTGGGTAGGAAAATGTCTCTTCTCAGAATTTTCATTTAATTGAGGAAATTTGCCACTGGGAACAATAAGAAAAAAAAAATCTTCTACGATTTCACAAAAATTCGGCCTAACCACAATGAAAAATAATTCTGTTCATAAATTATCCCCTTAGAATATTTAAACGCCTATGCCTTGAGGATAACTTTGCCTGACTTTTCTCATTAAAATAAAGCTTAAATCTTGAAGTCTGTCACATGACTAAAGCAAACCCAGACACTCCTGAAGTTGAAAGTTTGATGCAAAGCTCACAGTTCTTATTGGCTAGATATTTTTCTGAATGCATGAACTGTGGCCCCAAAGCTGTGGCTCATCCCTAAGTGGAGGAACTCCTGGAAGGAAGAAGGATGAACCTTGGTGGTTGGAAGGAACATGGAGAACTCTCAGGTGCAACCCCTCCTCTCTACACAAGAACTCCCAGAAGAGAACCATGGCTCCCCCATGGGCAAGTATCCATTACAAGACTCTTTTATAACGCTTTTTTTCCCTTAAATTAGAAAAAAGATAAGAATCTGATGAAAAGTCAAAGAAGCTGTGAAGGCCTGAGTAAGAATGGCTTCCACAGCTGAAGGGTTTGCGACCCCATAGGAAGATCAATTATATCAACCAACCAGATCCCCCAGAGCTCCCAGGGACTAAACCACCAACTAAAGAGTACACAGGGAGGGACCCATGGCTCCAGCTGCATGTGTAGCAGAGGAATGGCTTTGTCTGACATCAATGGGAGGGGAAGCCCTTGGTCCTGTAGAAGCTTGAAGCCCCAGTATAGGGGAATGTCAGGGCGGGGAGGTAGGAGTTGGTAGGTGGGAAGGGGAGCACTCTCATAGAAGCAGAGGAAAGGGGGATGAGAAAGGGGGTTCCAGAGGGGAAACTGGGAAAGGGGATAACATTTGAAATGTAGATACATAAAATATGCACACCAAAGAGAGAGAGAGAGAGAGAGAGAGAGATTGAGATTGATTTTAAAAAATGGCCTCCACTGGCTCATACATTTGGATGGTTAGCCATCAGAGAGTAGCACCACTTGAGAAGGATCAGGAGGTGTGGCCATTTCAAGGCAAGAGAACACTGACAAATTGCAACAAATAAGTTCATCTCCTTAAAGTGCTCAGGGTGTTGAAAGCGTTATACTTTCTCAGTCACGTTTCCCTCATCATGAACACACTGTTATACACCCTGAAACAACTTCCTCTGGTTCTGGAACACACTATAGTCTCAAATCTCTTCTGCTCTGTTATCTGACTGAGTTAAGTCAAATGAGTATTTTTCAGATCTCAGGTGAACTTTTCGAAAGCCTAGCTGGACCCATGCTAAGGTGAAGAGAGGAAGATTTCCAATCGTTTGCAAAATCAAACTTGATTGGTTACTGAACAGTGAGGGTTCTTTTTTCTCCATTTAGAAAATGTATAAGATGGTCAAATAGCATTTACCTGGGGCGACTATGTCCATTGGAGCTGACTTGGTCAAAAATGACCCCAGAGATATTGTATCTGTAAGATGTTCATTGGAGGCACACCAACGGAGATGCTCCCCAGTAGGATGGCAGCTTATGGGATGTCAACACAGTGCACACTCCAGAAGTATTCATTTCACTGGGATATCTGAACAACAGTTGAATTTTTGTCAGCTTATATGATTTTCTATTTATTTTATAAGAAATATGGAGTAGAAAGGGCAGTTGTGGATACTGTCGAGTTTAGTCCTATTTCTGTTACCTTTCCAGTTACCCAGAAGCCTGTAAGTCTCCAGGCCTCAGTTTCTCCTCTCACTCTACATTATCATACTAGAAATGAATGTTAACTGTTCCCACCACAAAGATGATGACTGTGGGAAATAATACATGTCTAATCAGCTTAAATCATTTTATTTATGGGATATATATATTACGCATACACAAATACATACACATATACGAATACACATCAAAACATCATGCTGCACATGAGAAATATGTAAAATTTACCTATCAGTCTTAAAATAGATGAATGAACTTGAAAAAATTATACTGGCCAGAGTTCAACAAATTAACCTGAAGGAGGAGGAAGTTTTACAGGGTAATTGCCAAATCTGTATGAGAACACAGCTAACTTGACCACACTGGCTAAGTCTCCTTTAGCAAGTTAATGTGTCTCACCTATCTACCACACAGTGCAATCTTACCTCACTTACCAAACACACACACACACACACACACACACACACACTCACACACACACACACACACACACTCACACCACACACACACTCACACACACACATACATACACACACATACATATGCACACACATACAGACATACACATACACACATACATATACACACATACACACACATATACACACACATTCACACACACACTCACATACACACACATACACACACACACACACACACACACACACAAATAGCTCATGTCATTCTGTATGAGTCAGTGTTTTGCTGACACTGTTTCTCTCAATAGCATCTGTGTAATCAAATTAAGTTCCTGCTCAAATTGCTACATAAAAAGATGAAGCACTCTATCATTCCTAACATCTGTACAAATAAAATTCCTAGATATGTAAAGGGGTTGGAAGATTTACATTTCATAGATCATGTTCCCAATGACTTGTCTTCACACTGCACTTTAGAACCCAGCCTGAAGATAAATGGTCAACCCCAATCTGAAGATCACTGCACATAAAACCAGTTTATTGTTTCATCTCTTTATGGTTCATGCCTTATTTTGTAGAGTATTAATTCATCCCATATTTAAAACATCAAAGACAACCACTATGCAAGTTATCTGTGAAGGATGATAATGTGCCATTTCACATCTGGTAAGGGAAAGAAAATGGTAACCACGTCTATTAATAAAGGAAGATCGTCTCCGTTAGGAAAGCAACTTGAACTGAAAGAGAAATATTTACTCAGGAGTTATGTTTGGAGCTTTTCCTTAGACTCATTCAGTAGACCTAATAACTCCATTAAGTAGGTATTATTCTCATTATACACAAAATAACATCAAACACACTGTTATTCCACAATATATCGCAGTCTCGCTGGTGTCAGTGGACAGCTCTGTCTCCCTCCATGAGGCTTTGCAGCCTCTGGATTAAAGCGGTTTGCATAGTTTTGCCAGCCTATGGAGGGATTCGTACATGGCCACAGTCTATGCCTGTATCTCAGGCACTCGGGAGACCAAGGCAGTCGGATTAGGATTGTCATGTGTTCAAAGCCAGCCTGGGCTACACAGTGAGATCCTGTCTCAAAAATGGGGGCCAGGGGAATAAAGATAGGACTGTGTAGCAGAAGAAGAAAATGCAACCGTGGTTGAAGAGTATATGTTTAAAAACACTGAAGGGGGAACTTAAAAAGAACAAAACCAAGATGCGACAGTAAGAAAGGAAAAGGAATTTCAGAGTAAGGATGCTGGGAGATGTCAAGGGTTTACCAAGAGGACAGACTGACCACCTGTTATGAGCTCACCATTTACCACGGAAAACAACTTTAAATCACCACCAATGCATTATTCTCCCCCCACCAATCAGCAACAGAACTCGGTCCCTTTCCCTTTCTTCCTCCTGTTCCCTCTTCCTTCCCCACATCCTGCCGGGGGCTCATGTTTCACAGCTGAGCAGCGACAGTAGCTGAGCTTTCGGTCTCTACTTTGTACCCCAGACAAACCACACTTCACATCTTAACCTCCCAAAGAGCCCTGACCATGTTATTGTAGTGGCAAAATTGAAAGTGGTTTCTCGCTAGCCATACCACAGTCTTTTTATAGTCTCCTCTTCCCTAGTGTAGCCCAAGGTCAACTTCAGGAGGTAGTTATTCTATCTGAACCTCAGCTTACCATCCCCCCCCCAAAAAAAGGATACAAATAGTACTAATCTATTATTTTAAGAAAATATGTAAAACACTTTAGAAGAAAATAATGCCTGCACTGTTAAACATGTGTCCAGTAACATCAGCTATCATGTTACCAAGTTTACAGAAAAGCACCATTAGTTACGACCTGTCAGACAACTACTGTACAACGCTCTAAATGCAATGCTCGCAGAAACAGTACAATAGCAGTGTCGGCACCAAGACTAGAATCCAATCGATACCACTCTAGAGCTACCCTTTGAACCACTACGCTATGACCGTAACACAGACTCAATTTCTGCCTCTCGAGCACATCAAACATTTGCTCCTTCCTCTGTTTCAAAGATCCTTTCATTTTTCCAGCCACTGGCTTATTAAGTAGGCTCCTTCACAACCCAGCCCAATTACTAACCTTTCCAAGGTATCTCTTCTGAGCTGTCCAGCCAAAACTGATTATGGGCTCCTGGTTCTGACTCCGTTTATACTTTTATCTCCCCTTTTTATGCGGTACTTATGGTTTATGGTGAGTAAAGCTTTAACACCCTGTATTCTCACATCATATTAACGTCTACGCACTCCTAGGGGACACGGGATGCATGTTCATATGTGTGCAGGTATAATTATGTCTGTATGTACAGGTGCACATCATGCATCATGAGGACTAGAGGATAACCTCAGGTGTCGTTCCTCCTCAGGCCTCACTGCTTTGTTTTCTGAGCTAGTTTTGGACCATGGCACAGGGCTAGTCAGATAGACTAGGTTGGCTGGCTGGTCAGTGAGCCCCGAGGTTCCTTCTGCCTCCACCTCCCTTGTATTAGGGTTACATGTGCAGGTCTCACCATACCTGTCTTTTCACACAAATTTTAGGGATCAAACTCAGGTCCTAATGCTTGCATGGCCAGCACTCTACTGACTGACCCACTCCCTACCCTCTACAAATCTCTTTCAAATGCCTAAGCTACTTATGCTTCATTTTCCAGGATAATGCCTTGTGGTCAAGAACTCACTCCTCCCCACCCCCATGTACCTTCTCCCTGTTCTAGCAGGATCTTCCACAGTGCAGATGCAGATTTCGAAGTAGAGGTTATTGATTACCCATGTGCACACATGGCATTCGTGTATGAAAAAAGAAACCAAACTACTTTTCAGGTAAGAGGTTTACAAGTGCCAAAGCCATCTTCCCTAAAATACATGTCACAAACTTCAGGAGATTTCACTTTAAATGTCTGTGGCTGCAAAGCTACACCTGTGTCTTGCAAATAGACTATCAATACTTCTTCGTTACTAGAAAAATGGGGTTTCCGTTGCCATGGCAGCAAATCAAGTCTGTACATGAGAGCTAGAATTCTATCATGGTGACTAGAGGCTTTTCCCTCTCTCATAGCTTTAGTTTGATTTAAATAATAAAGCACAAAGGTCAGGTTGATTCATTTTCATTGCAGAAGGCAAGTCCTTAGTTCTGGGGCAATAAGTAGATCACATTACATTACAACAGAAGAGGCTCACACACAGATTCCAAAGCTGGAGTCCAGATTCCCCCAAGAATGAACTCAGACATGTGACATGTGCTCATGTTATACTTCTAAGTATTTATATGTACATAAACAATACTTACATACACAAAGACAAATAGTCACTATGTCCAGTTTTCATAGCTACCTGGGGCATCTTTCTCCATTTAATCCCATTCAGACAATGCTTAGTTTTAAAGGAGCAAAAGAATAATAGATGGGAAAAGAAAGGGCAAGACAGCCGGAGGCCGTGTCCTCATCCATTCACCATACACGCCACGGAGTCCTAAAAATAAAGACGTAATGGCTAAGAGGAGACGAACAAACTCTCCCCAAAACTGTACTTAGTAAGCCAGAATTCCCACTCCCTGGCCCATTTTGATCAGGTACAAAGTAGGAGAGGTGAGAGATCCATTCTCGTGTTTAACTGAGCTCCTTAGTCAAAGGTGCCTCTGTTCTCTGCACCAGCATTTTTGTGGACATAGTCTTTAAACTGCTTGCTGCCTGCTAAAGCTTTTAAGACATGATTCTGTGAGTAGCAGACAAAAGCAGGCAGGAGGAAAATGATTTCATCGGTTAATTCCTTAATTTAGAGAAAGCTATGTGGCAAAATGAAGAGAGGGAACAAAGAGCCAAATTTTAGTCACTGGGTATGGAGGGAAAGGAGTAAAGGTTTTGAAACTTAGGAAGAAAATAATCCATACAGGAACAACTAACATTGCTTTCAATAAATCTTATTCTCCTCTTCCTATGGAAAGTCTTGTCTTGGTTATACTGTCTGGCCAGTTAGATCAGTTGATTGGTGTGGTGCTAAAAGGTCTGATTTTAAGGGAGACAGGTTTATAAAATGGATGGTAGTTATACAACTCATGGTAAAGACAAGGATAGTGAGCTGATGTCTGATGTGGGAGTTGTTTACAGAAAATAAAATGTTGTTATCCTTTCTCTTTTAAGTTGCTTTGTCATGGTATGTTCTTACAGCAATGAGAAAAGAAACGAAGCCATGCCTCGTGGCCAAGGCATGGTAGAAAGAAAAGGAGTGAGAGAAAGTCAGCCCCTGAAGGGCCAGCAGAGTCTTGGAGGCAAAGGTCTTCACAGTCACCCTCATCTGTCTGGGTTTCACTCCAGTCTCAACTTCATTTTGGAAGGGACACTCTGGCTGTGATGTGCTGAGAGGACTGAAGGAAAGCAATGGGAAGGAGAATGCCATGGGTGTTACCGCAACCAAGGCACTTACATGGGCTGGAAGGCTAACCCAGGAACAGTGGACAATGGTTAGTTGAAGAGAATGCACAGGAATGGGTAGATGAAATGGGAGGGGTCAAGAACAGAGTTGAAGAAGCTTGTTGGGGCCATGACCACCATTTGCTTACAGAAGGGAGAAGAGAAGATTAGGTGGGCAATAATACTCTCAGTCTGAGCCCTTTTGAATTTGAATTTGAGATGCCCATCAGAAGACATCAGAGCTGCTGATCAGAGACGAGAAATCTCTCACCAGACTTCAAGCCAAACGGTGACATAACCATTACCAGGTCCACAAGCCTCTTCCACAGGTTCACAACTCACACTAACGGGCCCTGGCTTCTGCTCTTTTGGACCATATGGTTCTACTTCTGATCATGGATAATTATTAAACTTTATTGGATTTTTATAGAGCCCAAGATCACCTGGAAAGCAAACATTTTCCAATGTGCACCCAGTCTTGCTAAATAAGGGTCAAGGCGTAGACCTCATCATTTCTAGTTAATCTACTCATAATGTCCTCTTGCAAGAAAGAAAACTGAAGTTCAGGTCCAAGTCCATGGCTCATGTTCTTGTTCAGACAGAGCTGACATTTCCAATTTTAAGCATGTCACCAAGACGGAGAGCATTGTGATTTACTAAGCTGAGCCAAGCTCGCTGACCGTTCAGCATTTAATTAGAGAGCGCTGAAGTTCTCAGGGCCGAGGTGCACTGTATCTGTTCATCTTCCCCAACCTAATCTATTAACCCCTCTGCTAACAGAACTGAAGCAATGCAGAATGCTCGGCATAGGCTAAAGCTCTGTGCCTGTCATCCTGCGCACAACTACAATCTCAACAGCAGATGGTTTCAAGTGAGTCAACAGTGTGTTCTCATTAACACTGGATAACCAACAGTGCTATTTTCCTCGCAATTTTCCCTCTAAAATAAATGTATAATTAAGACAAGAAAATACTTATTCTACGTGTACTTTTGCTTTGATAACAATAGACATCAAACATGTCTGTGTGTTTACATCACTGGCACTGTATCGAACATTTAAAATACATAGCAACTCTGGAACACAGTCCAGATTCTGAGAAAGGGGTGCTGGTGTTGCCCTATGCTACATTATCTGTAGAATTTCCTAATCTCACTTTCAGAGTGTTAATTTGCTTTTTATCTTAATTTGTCTGCTAAATGAATGCTTAAGACAGGCAAGTTAGGGCCTGATGGTGCTTAATCCCAGCAGCAGGGAGGCAGAAGCAGGTGGATATCTGTGAGGTCAAGGCCAGCCTGGTCTATTTAGTGAGTTCCAGAATGACCAGACCTACATAAGAGAGAGACCCTGCCTCAAAAAAGAGAGAAAGGAAAGAAGGAAAGAAGGGAGGGAGGGAGGGAGGGAGGGAGGGAGGGAGGGAGGGAGGGAGGAAGGAAGGAAAAAGAAGAAAAGAAAAGGGAGGCAGAAAAAAATGAGAGAATGTGCACACTGGAAAGATTCAACCTAAAAAAGAATGTAGCAAATTTTACTGGAAGTAATCATGCATGTTAGTCAAGTCCTGTACCAGCAAGCTCTGGCACATACTTCTAAAACAACAGACACTGCCACCCAGCCCTACCACACAGCCTTGGTCAGCTCCTCTCACAGATATAATGCTAGTCTCTCCCCAGCACTCTGCCTATTGCCACTCAGCCTGCCCAGCATCAACACGGCCTCCAAACATCTTTTTTCAGATAGATTGTAACAGGGCCTTCTCTTCAGGAGTAGTGAGCCTCAGGATTGCATAGCTACAGGGTAACACGACAACGTTACTGTTGCATGGATAAGTGTGCCCTTGACACCAAGAGAAGTAGAGTGGCGAGGTGGCCCCATGCTCAAGATCACTTTCCTAGTAGGGGTTAAATTTGCACTTTAGGAGAAATTATTTGGGAGGAAATATACAACTTAAAAGTATTGAATTTAGGTTACCACAAAATTTAGACTACAATAAAATCACTTTTGAAAATCTACTTCTGGAAGAAAATTATGCATATCTGCAATGTGTAAGACAGAACATGGTACTGAGCAATGTTATTTTCACGGCAGGGAACATCCTAAGTGGAAAGACGTGGATTGACTACAATAATTCTGTGATAATTTAAGCATTTTTCTTTTTTGTTTTCCCTTCAGGATATTGTTAGAGAAAGTATTTATGGCCACTTTATCACAGTTCTTACACGTAGTTTATGTTGTATATTACTGTACTGTGTGGTTGGAAAGTGGCAATCATTATCCAATCTTATCAAACACCTTGGTGTTGCAGGAGAGAACAGGAGAGGGCAAAATCTATATATGAAAAGCTTCATTTGGCACAGACTAGAGAGTCTGCCTCTCCGGTGCAGACAAGTACAGCGCATGCTCAGAATATCACGTGCGTTGAGAATGACGCCCCCCCAATAGCCCCATGTCTGGGATATAAACATTCCAAATGAAAGTGAATTGCCCTTGAGCTTTTGCCCTTTTCCCAGATCTGGCCTACTTATATTCTTTAAGCCACTTTCTCCCTTAAGCCCTCTTCTGTTGCCATCCATATGTACCCCTGTCAACAATCCCTGTTCCGAGACTCAAGAACCAGGAAATCCCAGCACATGGCCAAGTTTTTCATCCCTGCCTGCAAACAACGTCACACAGCATGCATAGAGCACCTTCCCCTAAGTCACTCTAGGTATCAGTGACTGGGCTGTCATCGGAGTAGGTAAAACAGTTCAGATGGGAGTGGAGCAAGGAAAAGGCTTCTTTGACTTTTTTTTCTCATTTTCAATTAACTTGGATATCCTGTGCAAATTAGCACATCGTTCAATCCTCAATACAGAGGCTGCTTGAAGTAGAATGTAAACTACCACAGAGGCACACAACGCACTGAAGCGGTTCCCAGAGGTGAGATTGGAATACTCAGACCTGAATGGACAGATGTCTTTATCACACCTTTCTCCTTCCAAGGTTAGGGACCCCGGGGAAGAGAAGACTAAGACCCAGAAGCAGTAGGCAGCTCTCAAGGAGATTGCATTTTTTTCACACCCAATAGGGCCGCTGCACATATGAAGCCACAGACTGTTATAGCATCTCCAAGGTCGAGCCCACCAGAATCCCAGTACAGAGATGAGAGAATCAGGCACAAAGTCTCCCCCTGAGCAAGAATCTATAAGCAACTGATAACAGCTGGAGGAGGGGAAAACTTTTTTAAAACATTTAAATACCAAAATGGAAATGGAGTGAATTTCAGATAAAACCAGGCTGGCCCAAAACACCCAACTATATAATGCACTAAATTCTACTTTACCAAGTTCGACATCATACAAATTCCTTCGGTCCTCTTTCTCTTCAACCTATATTATCATTTATTAAAAAGAAGCTTTTTCCCTCACTAAAATAAATTAGGTGGATATAGCACTGGATGACTCACCCCCAAGAGATCAACTATGTCGACTTCTATGTCTATTATTGTCCACACAGTAATGTGAAAACCCCATCTACCGTCTTTGATTTGCTCTTTGGGTTTCTGAGGCCTCTGTAATTTGTTACATTAAATATCACTGCTGCCAGTCATGTGCGGTGAACTAGTCAGAGAAATTAAACCAGCATCCTTCATGGAGTCCTTCAGATAAAAATCTTCCACTTTCAACACCACGCTTGTTTTTCATCCTGATGATTTCCGCTTAACTTCAAGTTCTAATGTGGAGCTTAAGAACTGGACAGAGAATGATTTTTACAGTATTCATTCTCACTTTCTCAAAGAAGTTGAAGAACACCCCCCCCCCAGTCTTTCAAAACTTCTGGCAGTACTTTTATTGTAAATGTGTTTTCATCTTCTTTTTTTTCAACTTGGCATTTGGAATTTTTTTTGTGAACTTTTGTAAGTTGTAAACAAACATTAGGCATAGGAGCACACTCCCATCATACTAGTCTTGGGAGGTGGAGGCAGGAAGATTCAAGAGTTCAGAGCCAGCCTCAGCTACATAGCAAGGTAGGGACCAACCTGAGGTATATGCCTCAAAAACTCAAAACAAGAATCAAGGCATCAACTTTCAGATTAACTAATGTACATACTTGCTAGGAGCCACTGTTGAAATTGATCAAATGGCTTTACAAGGACAAACTTTATGGTTAGCACATACTTAAGAAATCATGTGACCCAACTCTATTATTTAATGGTCATAAAAGAGAAATTATTATAAGAACAGTAGCTGGGTTAGCCCAAAACTTTCCATGGTAAAATGTTGTCATTAACACTGGTTATGTTCTCCAACATTCCACAAGGACCTTTGAAAGCAGCGTTTTTAATTAAGTGAATTCTGAGCAATACTACAGATGAGACACTCTGGAAGCTAGACACTCCCAGAAATAAATATTAACTATTGAGATATAAATTATTTCTATAGTACTTTCTACGGAGAGCCCTATATCATGTCCTCACAGATCTTCTAGCTACACCTGAAAGATCAGAGGGAAAGAAAGCTTATCATTTGAACTTGACATTTGAGCAGGTCATAAAGAATGGAGAGGCATCTGCAAGCCAGAGAAAGAGAGTGCAGAACGCTCCAGACAGAGGAAACAAAGATAAAAAGCAGGAAGGGGGCAAGTCTCAGGAAATCAAGACTTCCTGTGGCGGAACACTGCTAAGCACTGTGTCCAGCGGAACAGAAAAAGCAGGTTGGGGTCCATTTGGCCTCCTTCCAAAAGGCATAGGAAGCAGAACACAAGATCTGCATGTTAGAAATGTCCTGGTGTATGTCCTGTAAAGGCTCATCGGGGACAGAAGGCTGGGAAGGGGCAGACCGCATGTCTGCAAGAAGTCCATGACCAAGGGGATGAAGACAGTCTATTGCATACAACTGCATACAGTATTACTTTGTAATCCCCTGGGCTACAGGCTCTCCGATCTACCTTGTGCTTGCTAAGCTCTCAATTTACATTTAAAGAAAATTAAAATAACTGTCTGAGTTACTGAGTAGAAGTTTTCCAATAAGCGATAATGAGACCTTTAAATTAAAAATCAATTGTGCGATGAACACATCCTGAATTTTATTAAGTTGGATCCTGATAATTGAACATTTAAATTGAGTTCAGATGAGCTAAAGGGGCAAACAGAGACTTCTATGGCCCTACTGTAAGGGACCAGACTGGCACTAAACTATGAGCAAATTGAGTTGCCAAGTCATCGATAAAAGGCGGATAATTTATGCAGCCTTAGCATTTCTCCGCCACAAGAGAAGATACAAGTTATTAAAATGGTGTCTTCTCCATTGTTATCACGTCGAAATATGTACACTGTATCGCTTAGAAGCAACTGGACTTGACTGTGTCATTTCCAACAGTAACCCAAGGGCCAAAGACCAGCCATCTCAGTCGATCAACTGTTTATTTTAAGGCTAATAATCGTTATGTATCAGCAGAAAACCCATCCTTATATTGTTGAACAAAGAAGAAACCATTACCTACACCTTAGTCAAACTGTGTTAGCACTAAGACTTGATTTCTTGCCTGTCTATAACAATATAAGCCAGATCTGGGGCTTGGATTGCTACGGGATTTAAATGGGATAATTCATGCGAGATCAATTAGGCACCATTAAAAGATATAGGGTAAGGAAACGTTTTAAGGGGCATTTCTTTTTTCTTTCTTTTTTTTTTTTTTCCGGAGCTGGGGACCGAACCCAGGGCCTTGCGCTTGCTAGGCAAGCGCTCTACCGCTGAGCTAAATCCCCAACCCCTTTAAGGGGCATTTCTTTTTAATCATCACAAAGCAGAATTACACGACACGACTCCACCTTCATTGCACATAAAGGCAGGAGCGCCCACTTGAAGACTGTATCACGGAGTATTCCTTCATCTGTACCATCCTAAATTTTTCACAGTATCTTTTACTTTCCTGCCAAATGTTCTGTTTATCTTTGATTTAAAACATACTCCTATTCAAAAGTTCTAAATCTAATTTTCTAACTCTTCGGTTAGGAATGTTCCACACTTTGCTGTACACAGATTACTTTGGTCTCAAATGTCCAACCCAAATGCATTAACCTGAGCATAAAAACACATGATCTAATATAATTCTAATAAGTCAACAGCTACTATTTTAACTTTAAACTGGTTAAAATAAGAAAAAGCATTTTTACAAATTAACTTCATTACAGGAGCCAGAGTGCTGCCTTTCGTATAATGAATGCACAATACTCTTCCATCAAATATTTTATATTAATATTGTTAACTATCTAGAAAATATACTAAGACAAAGAGAAAGGACAGATCCATTCAAAACTGCTAAATACCTTGTCACTTGTCTAAATAACAACAATACCAAAAGGTAACTAGTACAAGGACTCAGAGAAACATATAGCAACACTCTTTCTAAAGTTAAATTGAAATTATCCATAGAAGTTGAGAGCAGGAGCTGGGGGAGTCAAGGACACTACAAGAAGACCTACGGAGTCAGTTAACCTGGGTTGATGGGGGCTCACAGAGACTGAACCACCAACCACAGAACATGCAGGAACTGGACCCTAGGCCCCCTACAACTTTGTAGCAGATGTGCAGCTTGGTCTTCATGAGGGTCTCCTAACAAGTGGAGTGGGGACCATCTCTGACTCTGTTGCCTGCCTCTGGATCTCCTTCCCCTAGCTGGGATGCCTGATCTGGCTTCGGTGGAAGAGGATGTGCTTAGTCCTACTGCTACATGTACCAAGGTGGATTGGTAACCATGAGGGGCGTCCCTTTGTCTGAGGAGAAGGGAAAGGAGTAAAGGAGGAGGGGCTTCTGAGGGTGGGACAAGGAGAGGAGGGAGGGGCTGGGATTGGGGTATAAAATAAATATATACATACATACATACATACATACATACATACATACATACATACATGTGGAAAAAAGGAAGTTGAGACCAGGATGTTAGTTGCCAGAGGCTAGTGGCAATGAGGGAAAGTATAGGTGAAGCTAGACAGATCATTACTGTTAGAATACAAAGTCAGAATTATGTTGTTGCATAGTAGAGTAACTACAGACCACAGTAAATCGCTGTACTTTTAAAAACCTAAGAGAAAATGTTTGGAAAGCTTGCAAAAATAATAGAGGAGATAACCACATTTAAATTGATTTAAAAATCTTACAACATATGCATTTCCCTAAATATTGTATGATATCCCACTAATATACATAATTCTGTAGTTTTAGATATCAGTTAAAGTCAAAGAGCAAACAATTATAAAAAATAAAGTTCAACTATATATGTAACATTCTGGAAAAGACTAATGGGAAACCAATGTATATCTAACCTGAAAATAATTGCTAACTTCAGTATGATAAATTAAGTATAATTAATACTTAAATAGATTGGCCCAAAACATAGTTGTGTGCTGAAAACTCTTCTGATCTAATACATTTTCAGCATGTGTTAGCACAGCCGAAACCACGGTTATAAATTCTCACAAATAAGGCCCAGCGGTGTTGGCTGGAGAACTTCCCTTCGGTTAGGTCTAAAACACAGGTTGGTTTTTATAAACAAGGCTGGAAAAAAATGATCCTCTTGATTCCTCCTCTAGCACTACTCTAGTTTGCCAATCTCTCTTTTAACACCAAACAAAATACCAAATTTATGATTCAGACTTTTGGAACACAATAGAAATAGTAGCTACTGTGTTCCAGGAATGATGCTGTACTCACTCTGCATTCGTTAAGACTTTTCTCTTTCCAACCGCGCTTCAGAAAAGGATACAGGGGATGGGTGGGCGATCTGTTTTCTCAGTGAACAATGTATTTAACTAGACAGGAACTCACCGGTAAAGGGCATCATCGCCCGCATTCATAACAAGATTGTCTTAAAAGACTAAACTAATGAGTAGTCGCTTCAAGGAAATAATCTGGCTGAAGAACAGAATGCCCGGCTAAACCAAGGCAGGGGTGGAAGTCGGTGACGACCTTTACCAAATCTTTAGATATGAAAGCAGTTTTTTTAAATGTCCTCTTCTGAAAACATCTAGTGACCCATTTGGATTTGTGCTACATAACTGGCACAACAAGGCCCCAGGGAAACTTGTGTTACCATTCACCTCAACAAACAATGTTCTTTGGTAAAGGCCATGAGAAAAATGTCACACTAGGTAACACCTTGGGAATCATTCAGAGGACAGGACGAACAGCATTCCTATCTGTCTGCCTCTGCCTTCCTAGCCCACTAGGTGAATTTTTTGGCCTGGCATCTCATTACTGTCACACTATGACTTTCTGTGAACACTACTTTTCACCTTTAGAAGTCATTTTATGTATGCACTGTTATTTTAACAGATGAGCTAAAGGAACACAGCTGTCTGGGCCACCCCGATGCAGTGGCCCAGTCACAGACTCTGATCTCCATCACTCCAGACCCAGTCTGACTACCAGCCAAACTGCCAGCACGCACACAACTTTGAAAACACCCAATGACTGCATCCTGTCTACCATCTGCATTTCCTATAGGAAGAAATCGTACACCAAAATAAGGTAACCTTGGCGGCCTCGGAGTTTCTAGCCCTAAGCTATTAATTTCACTGAGTGGAGTCCTATATTTCCTAGGGAAATGTCTTCTATGCTTTTTCCTGTTAAACGCTTATCCCTAGAGTTCAGGCGCATTTTACCAATCTCTACCCTAGTCCGAAGAACTAAGTAACACTGCTAAGTATATGAGAAATATATTTCTTTTGAAAATGTATAATATGCTACTGAGATTTTAGGGCTGACCAGTTGGGAGAAACTGCCTTCCATTAAGAATGTACTTAAAATAAGAATATTATTCCCATAGAGCTGTCTAGTTTCCCTTATAATTTATGAAGAATTTAAGGACTCAAACATGACAATAATTTTATTATTAAATGAGAACTAATCTTGACAAAAACATTAAGCATCGTACATTTTCCTGATACAACAAAAATACCATAAACTATGCTGTTTATAGAATTAAAATTTCAAAGATTCCAGACGCTTACATCCTGCCTTGTAAGTGCTCTTGTCTGAGGTATCTCCCTCAGGCCTCTTCCATGAGGGCCCGGAGCCTCAGTCAGAATTCTGCCTTCTTGCTCAGCCACGTCTAAGATCCCCAGCTCTTAATACCAATGCCCTGGAGACTGGGGGTCAACTCTATGATTGCAGCGTGGTAGAAGCACTCAGACCATAACAGAAAGTAAGGCAAATGCTACTCTTGTTATAACTGATTTACAGTTCTATTCCAACTCAGTGTCTATGGGCCTTACTTATACAAACTTAGAGTAAGATTCTTAGATCCAAGGACCAGGAAGTGCATGAGATTTCATATCTGTGCAGTTAAAAAAAGACACATTAAATTTTTTCTAATGTGCCTTTCACTTAACCAGAAGAAAATTTAAATTTCTGAAACATAAAGTTTATAAAAGCTGAATGTGATATTAAACCTTCAATTACGTGGTTATTCCCTTTACTATCTTAAATGTGTACTTAATAATTATTTCTGGGAAAACCAATTTAGAGGTCATAAGCAGCCAGTTAGGAGGAAGCAACACTAAGGAACGATCCTACACATGGACGTTTCGAGGCTGTGACTTTGTGACTTTTATTTGTTCTCTAGGAGAAAATATAGCTGGTTATGTGCAAAACTGCATTTTAATTTTAATGATCATTCCTGAGGTTTAGTCTTGAAGGCTCTGTAGGGTAGAACTTTGATAGTTTACTGCTAGACATTCTTCCTTTAAAATACCCTGAGAACGCAACAGTCCCCTTAGGTCACAGTCACATATACAGCAGTTACTGAAACCACAGGCTCTCCAACCCAGAAGCGGCAGAAAAGCCTACTTTCCAGGGAACATGATGATTCAAACCGTATTTTTGCTTCAAGTTTGTTTTGAAAGCGAGTTCACCCCTCAGTGAAATCATCGTTTTTTTAATGTGAACAATAAAGTTCTCACTGAGCAACCCTTCAGTTCCTCTAGAACCCTCGGCAGGATGCTGATGGATTTATGCTCAGTTTCAAGTCCAACTCCCTAAACGTAAGGAAAAGACAGAACCAAAGGTCCTACAAAGCCTTCAAGGCCAAACCTCCAGAATGATTATCGAAATTAACATGCACTTTAGCACATAACCAGCTATGTTTTCTCCTAGGGAACAAAAAGCAAGTAATCAGAAGGCAGGAGATGAAAATACCTTAGATTGCTATAAATAAAGGAGGAAGAGGGACAGACACTATTCCCACCAAAACACTACTGACTTGACGTAAAGGTCACAGGAATGGGCTGATGGGGAATTGTATTAATGTATACTCATTATTCAAAATTATGGGTTTCACTAAGACACCGTCATATTCTAAGACACCATCACATATGTGTATCACGGACTTTACTCATGTTTCTCCTCCCCCAGCATGTACTCAGGCAGGACCCCTTCATTTTTCCAAAGTCGCCATTCTGTAAGTATGGTGTGTGTGTGTGTGTGTGTGTGTGTGTGTGTGTGTGTGTGTGTGTAGTTTATATCTAGACTCTGTACATAAGGGACAACATGAGTATTTATCTAATTTGGCTTACTTCACTCAGCACATGACCCTCCGTTCCATTCACTTTGTATCAAATTACTTTAATTTTACTCCACTGTGCCTGTATACATTTCTGTCTGTTAAGGAAAATGGTTCTAGGCCAGTTCTGATGTAAATTGTGCAGCAATAAACTTGTATCTTTGTAACTTATAGAGTCTTTCCCATCGTAGCCGCAGCACTCTTTCAAATTTTTATTAGAATTTTGTGCGAGAGTGTGTGCACACATGCACACACACAGGTACATGTGTGCATGTACTTGCACATGTGCATGTACTTGCATGTGTGTATGAGTCACAATATAAGTGTACATGAGGCCAGAGGACAACAGTCAAGATTCAGTTCTCCCTTTCCAGAAGTCAAATGCAGGTCATCATCCCTGCCTGGCATTTTATTTTTACTCTCATCCTTGGAGAGCTCACTACATGGTGGGTGCTGTGAACCTAGAACTTTCATTCACTCACTAAGTATGGTTTATCCCCATATGTTATGGAATGAAAATATCAGCTTTTAGTCAGTAGTTGCACTCACAGACAACCATAGCCATAACACCACAGACCTAGGCATCTAATGATTATTGCAAAGTTACTTATGAAGTATGAAATAGTCAAGTGTGGGGTAGGTAGCTCAGGCCTTTAAAACCAGCACTCAGGAGGCAGAGGCATGAGGATCTCTATGAGATCCAGGCCACTCTTACCAATCAGGTGAGTTCTGGGCTATCTGAAGCTACATAGAAGCTGTATCTGGGCTATATCTGAAACCCTCAAAAAACAAAAAACTATAAACGTGTTTTTAAAAAAGAAAGAAAAAGAAATAATTACACTGTTTAATTCCCATGATTATATTCTTATCTTACAGATACAGTGAAGTTTGTGCAGTAAGTATAATTTCCTTTATAAGAAAGTATATTCTCATCCTTTATGCTTCCATTAAAAATGTTGTTTGATGCGTTCTACGTATTTCTTTGAAGCACTAAGCAAATTCACTTTACTTTACTTGATTCAGACTCCATGTAAAAGGCTTTCATGTAAACTACTTACTCTATCAAATGATTCTGCTTACTACTTAAATTCTCTCTCCGTTGCTCCGCCCGTGACAGCACTGAGGAGACAGGATGAAGAGTACAATTTTAAGGAGAAAATATGTAGTATACTTAACATACTAGGCCATCTTCTCTGATGTATCTCAAGGTAAATTAAATGCATTAACTCAGGAGGGCAATCGTGTTGCAGCCAAGGAAAGTTGTATGAAGTGTGTTAGTTTGTTGTTCCTCAAAAGTGCACCCTAGGTGTACAGTTGGTGTGGGCAGCCTCTGTGGCTAAGCTACACACTGAACTGAGGGTTAAAGTTCGGCCTCTAAACCAGACTAAATATGAATCAAGACTTGCTTTCTTTGGCAGAGTTCCTAGACCAGTTACCTGAATGCATGTGAGTTGATTTTACACTTACCCTGACAGCAGGACACCCTAATCTAATACTCCCCGCAGCACAGCCTGGCCTTTCAGGTCTGCCTGTTGCCTTCATTTCAGCTGGAAGAGCAACCCCAGCCACTCTACGCTCCGTGTGTGTCCGTCTCCATCTTCAAGTCGTACTCTATCTGGGGAACACCTGACTACCCTCCAACAATTTCAACCCAAGTCCTACGCCGCCCCCTTCCCCTTAATGGGCTCTTGGTGTAGTTAAGTGGTAGACAACATTATCAGCCCAGGCAACTCCTTAACCTTAACCACGTTATTTTATGTGAAAGGAAGAAAGCATGTGCCCCGAAGACACTGTGTTTCCCATTTTACAGATTCACGATAAACGAATTGTTCATCTTGTTGATTTCCGTGTGCCCCGCCCCCACACAATTGTATCGCCTTGAAGGACTTTTTCTTCATAAAAATGGGTTGCTATGAAAAACTAAGGGTCTTGGAAGAAGAGTTGAGATAACATGCAAAAAAAAATCATAGGTATACAGACCAGCCCAGAGGTCTAATGAATAGATTCGTGATGATAAGAAGGCAATTAGAAACCCAGTGAGTTCTGTCTATCTCCCTCTCCCCCGCCCCCACCCCTTCCCACCTCCTCCCCTACCCCCACCTCCACCTCCCACCTCTGGCTCTACCATAGCATCTCTCAACTTGCAGGTCACAAACCCCTTTAGGGGTCACATATCAGATACCCTACATGTCAGGTATTTACGCTGCAATTCATAGAAGCAGCAAAATTACAGTTATGACGTAGCAATGAAAATAATTCTATGGTTGGGGTCACCACAATACAAGGAACTGTGTTAAAGGGTTGCAGCATGAGGAAGACTGAGAGCCACTGCCCTGGCATTTTATCACAGCATAAGACAAAAGCACTCGATGGACTTTTAGCAAGTTCTCAAGTCGTGTGAAACTTAAAGCAGCTAGAAGTTTACTGAATGATTATTATTCCAATATATCCTGACAAGGCTAGAGTTGGGTTTTATAAATAAATGGAATTTCAGATGAAAAATAAAATTCTCTTTATATGCCCTCCCTGCCTCCAGAAACTTATTCGAAATAAAGTACAGCGGACACGATTAAGCAGCATTTGCTAAAATAGTGGGACATTCCCATTAGGGATACTCTCTACCGCTGACAGAATCACCCACCAGCAAGACGCTCACCAACCTTACGCAGGAAGAACTGGAATTTCCTTCTCCATTAACACTGACTAAAGGAAGAAACAGAATTTTTTGTAGATTATGGGACAAATACCATTAATGAGCCAACATTTCAATTTAGTAACAGGGTTAATAAAACACATTGCTTTGACTCTGTTGCCGAGTGTAATCAGTGGAGAATATGCGTCAGGTGCATGGACCTGAGTCGCTGACAAGCACCCTGCAAACCGTAATGTAGTTCCGTGCAGACTCTACTATGACTGAGGACTGTGTCATTACACTCTGCCTTTCTTGTTACTTTATAATAGACATTCACACTGACCATTGTTAGGAGTCCAGCTGATTCCCTGGAAGTGTGGAAATGGAGAAGGGAGAAGGGAATTGCTCAGCCATAAGCTCCAAAGCCCAGGGCAGAGGCAGCCCTTCCAGTCACGCTGTTAGAAACACTTGTTGGTCCCCGAACACAAGAAGCTGGTCTTCCAGTATGGTTTCTGCTTGAAACAAACTGTTAGGATTTTAAGAGCCACTTATGTAAGCCACGCCCACTGGTGCAGGCCCAGCACTGAGCACCTACAAGGACTTGGTGTGTAAGCTAAGCTAAAAGGAGGAACTGATTTTAGCAACCACGAGGAAGTTGACCAGCGTCTAAGTCAATAAGCTTCTAACATAGAAGGACGTGGGCTAAAGAATCCTTGCTGCTGTGAACAGTACCGTGGGATTTGGCTCTGCTTCACTGGCCTACCCACTTTGAAGTACAACTCCCTCTCCAGTTGCTTTAGAAATGCAGGGGAAAAACTGCCCTCCAGAAGAGTCTGTCTGTACCACACCCTTCCCAGTTATCTGACACTGATTCTCTGGGAGGCATCGTATAACTTGGTAAGTTGTAGCTTAATGATGCCAATGTAAAATGAACTCTCATCTATTGATAGGTGATTAGCCAACGCCATTGGCTTCCCGCTTTCATGGTGGACAAGTCCATTTCGCCTCTGTTTGTTTATCCACTTCCCACTCCTAAGCTATAGCGTCTTTAAGCTCTCCTTTGAACTGGGTAGAACATCTTATAACAAGTTAGGGTCCTTAAGCCCATGTTCCCTTTATATCAGCGTGAAAAGAATCATTTCCTACCATCTGGAAAATTGTTTTGAAATTTGGGGACAATGTTGCTATGTGATGTTGATGTTCCTGGTTAGCACTGTTGAATGGAATTATAAATACAGATGTTCCCAGGAAAAGCCAGAAGCCTTGGGACCAGAGGGAGACCAAGGCAGCCAAGGAATAGAAGGGAAGGAGCTGGAGAGATGGGTTAATGGTTAAGAGTACACAGTGCTCTTGTAGAGAGGACCAGGATTCAGTTCCCAGCACCCACATCTTTCAATACCAGCTCTGGGAGACCCAACATGCTCTTCTGGTCTCTGCAGGCATTTGTACTCAGGTACAGACTCTCTCTGTGTCTCTTTCTCTCTGTCTCTGTCTCTGTCCTCTTCTCTTCTCTTCTCTTCTCTCTCTCTCTCTCAAAAAATAAAGAATGGAGAAGAACGTTTATTTCACGCTATCAATGAAAGAGAGAGAAGCAGCAGTGACCTGACCAGAAAGGGAGTACTGTCCTCTGTCTGTAGTTTCATGGACACACGGCCGTTCCTACAGCAGAGCCTATTAGGACAAGGCTGGTCCACTGACTGTGATGGAGCATCCCGTGTTTGTTGTGCTCACTCAGATTTCAGAAATCCAACTGACATTATTCATCACGTCTTTTAAGCGTGAAGCCAGTATAACTCCTTAAAATGCTAGTAGCACGTGAGTACAGTTAAACAAAAGTGCAGACTGGTAATAAATTGAAAATGATGAGGGAGTGATATATGATACATGTAGGGCGCTATGCAGCTGATTATAAAATTCCTCTGTCTAGGCTTTCTTCCTGACGATTGATGATGAAAACATGGGGGATTTTTTCTGCTGGAAAAAAAATATGAAGGTTTAAAGTAAAACATACTCTGAGTCTGATGCATTGTGGGTTTACATAAAAATTACAAAATATACCCCAGGTCTCTCAATCCAAGTATATCCTCTGTTATAAAAGTAAATTAGCCATTTTTATATTCAAAAAATGGCAGCATAAATTTTTCCAGTATACATTGCATTCCTCATTCAGAACTTGATTGCAAGAACAAGCCTGATATTCAGGAAACCATCCCTAGAAGTAGCTGGAATTTAGAGCCTTAAATAACTCTGCACAGAAGGAAACTGAATACAAGAACATAAAAGCCTCAGTTTCTTTACGGATGCCATTTCTCAATGCTAGAGGTTTCTTTTATTAAAAACTTCCAGATGCATCATGAATAGGAGAAGTGGGTTAGGCTTCCAGGCTTTACTGTTGAAACTGTGGGCTGGGGATCCACAGCAGTGCAGCAGGAGGAAACGGCATTAGGAGACAGGGTTGCTTCGGTGACATTTCTTTGCTCGTAGGTTACAATGCCTTTATTTGGCATATGATCCTTCTTGCCTTCCTTACTTGATCAGCCCTATCTTTGCTGCTTTCTAGATAACTGACTTCTCCCATAAAGTAAAGCAGCTAGCTAAAAAAAAAAATAATAATAAATAAAACATGCTTTTTCGTCTAGACGTCCTTCAAGTCCATAGATTGAGACTTCTGTAATCAAGAGAAAATTGCTCACCACTGACTTTTACAGTTGCAGGGTGTTCTACTGCACATCCTTCAAGATGACCAGGGCAGCAGGTGCTGTAATCACTCAAACAACTGTCCCCAGCCTGCTGTTCATACAGCAACCAACGGTGCTGATGGCAGTGGACATCAGTGGCATGGAGAGGATTGTCTTTCAATTTCCCTTCTGCAGCGCTTTCTACAGTGGGGGCTGGAACAGATTTATACTTTCTCTGCAAAGCACACTGCATACCTCACCCATTATTGTATACAATAGTGTTAATTTCTGGAGACTCTTTCTATAACTGCTAGAACCTGCAACCCATGCTAATACGCAAATTCAAATAAGTAGTCATATCTGTTTCATCACTTTCTCTATAAACACGCTTAATGATGCATTCATGATTGGCATTTTGCTGCATGTGTGTATGTGTGAAGGTGTCAGGTTCCCTGAAACTAGAGTTACAGACAGTTGTGTACTGCCCTGTGGGTGCTGGGAATTGAACTTGGGCCCTTAACTTGCAGAGCCATCTCTCCAGCCCCTATATAATTAGAAGTGTTCCTAGGGTAGAATTCTGGAGAGGAGTTCTGTGCTGTGTGTATGAGGTAAAATCGGGAATGTTTCAGTTTTCACGAGTTCAACTGAAGTTGTTGTAGACACTCCAAAGACTTACCTGGATGTGTCTCTGGATATCAGAAGCAAGACAACAACCTCACATTATTCTGGAGTCTATGAAATTTGAAATTTGAAGCAAAAAAAAAAAGTTGCCCATTTCACAAATTCAATTGCATTTAGTTCTTTGTTTTCCTAGATACCGAATGCTAGCCCCAAATTGAGAGCCGTGAACCCATCTATTTACCAGCCAAACAGCAAATGTGCCCAACGTAAATGTGAAATCAGGGAGCTAGAGCTAAAGCCCAGTTAACAGAGGGCTTCCTAAAGCGAGTTACATAAAACCAGGCTTAATGGTGCACACCAGCTGCCATGGCCCCTACACAGTGAGACAGGAGGATCAGATCAAGTTCAGGGTCATCCCCTACCTCATTTTCATTCCAAGGACAGCCTGAAACTACTTAAGACTTTGTGTAAATAATGTAAAATGTGATGGGTTTTAGATATCTTGAATATAAGAGACTGTAGCCTTCAAACCTTAAAGAAATCCCTTGCTTCCTCCACCAATCTTTTCTATTGCAAACACAGGTCAAGAATGAGGTCAGCTGTGGGTATAACTGGAAAGGAGACTATAGAAGAGGGAGGGGCGTCCTGTGATTCAGCTCAGTTCCTCCTCCTCGTGGCCTCAAGGAGGAGGTGCTGGTCACCTCGTGCCTCCTCCTCAAGGAATTCTGTCATCCAGGGACCTATAGAATGGCCATGAAGGAATACAGGACACCAGTGAAAAGTAAGTGTGAGTCTCCACTTACTTCAGCATCCCACTCAGATGTATTTATTCCTTGACATCATTGAGTTTTAAGTAGGTTTTTTTTTCCTATAAAGACTTGTAGAACAAATCCCAAAAGATACCAACAAATATCCATGTTTGGAAATCAGGCATCTGGGCTACCACAGTCTTTTTTAAGCAAAACAAACCAAAAACGGGGGGGGGGGGGAGTGGGGGCGAATGAAAAGTGTTAAGGATCCTGCTACATAAAAACCACAGAATGAAATTTCACCCATTTTGGCAGAACAAGGAGGGTGGGGATGCTTCTGTGTTTAGCCCATCCCGAGCTTCAGCCTGCAGCCCAGACTGATTCATGCCTTGTTTCCACATTCTCAGCTTCCATTAAACTACCAAGTATTGTTTATCAAGGCGTAGGAGGGAACTAAAGCACTTTTTCTTGATAGGTCTTGGATGGCTTCCACTCAAGATAACAGACTGATGCTATTTGGATAAGTGTCTACTGGGGATCCCCTTATGTCAGAAAAATGCCCCCCGGCTACAGAATAGTCCTGATTCTGGCAAGTCTCCTCGCCTGCTCCCGTCTACCTAATCCCCGGGATGATTGAACATTCCTTCTCCATTCCCTAAACCTGCCAGTCAGACAATGCTCTCATCAACACCATGTGCTTCGCTCTGCACGATGACAGAACAACGGGAAGCAAAGTAGGCTACCACCGCCCTACAGGAGGGCTTGTTCCTACACATTCGTGTTAGAATGAGCAAGAGGGGACTGAAGTCCATGAAAGATTAATCCTCTCTCTCTGTTCGATAACTCCCAGCTCATCAAAACATGAAATTAGTAGCAAAAGGGACGTTTAAAGAAACAGCTCCTTAGTTTACAGACAAGCATAGCAAGCAAGTTAAACACGGAACGCTGCTTCAAGACGCGATTTGTCCTTGGCCCTTGGACTAGGGCACTTTGCCAGCTGTCACTACAAGACCAACTGAAAGGGCCACGCCCAAACTGTTGTTCTCGTTAGAAGCAAAACAATTTAACACGAATGCTTGGCGGCCCTGGCTTGTCACACTGTGTCGTTTAGTCTTACAAGAGAATGCCTGACACTATCACTAAATAACATTCAAGCAATTGCATTCATGGTCTACAAGCTGCTTCCAATGCTCCGTTATACAACTAAGATCTACACGTTATGACTCAACTGCTTGCTGCACTCAATCTGCTCAGTCTCTTTGGAAGACAAAAAGGTGTGGCCTACACGAAAAGATAGTAAGAAACAGTTTTCTACGCTTTATATAAGGAAGGTATTTATGGGGTCTTCTGAAACCGTGGAAAATTTGTCCTCCAGCCAGACACCTGTGCCTGTGTCACTCCCAGTTATGAATGTGAGGTTTTTCAATTTACCTACACTTGCTCTCACTTCATGTATAACCGTTTTCAAAGATGTGGAAGGTGTTCAGGAGCCTCAGGAAAGATCTAATGATCTAAACCTCTTCTGTTCGGCTGCATGGCTCCTACCTTCTCCGTCAGCTTCGACATAGATGCTCTTCCATGAACACGCCTGATTTATATATGCTTTTAGGTAAGACACCAAGTGAAAGCCCAAGACAGAATCCTATCCACAATGAGCCAACATAGTCTCTCATCTAAGGGTCAGACTTTGTAGAGGTCAAGCCCCCAGTGCCCATTGTACCTCCAAGGTCCAGCTACCTCAAAGTCTCTGCTAAACAGAGCTTTGATGGATAACATTTTTGTTGTTGTTCATTTTTCTGGAGTTTCCCCAAAGCAAAACCTTTCTAGAATAAAGCTCCTCTTGAGTTCACCAGTGAAGTAAATGTAAGTTGTCAGGGAGACCCAGATGATCTAAAACTAGACTGCAGTGGATAACTGCCCAACTACAAATTTATTACAATCCTTAAAGTGGGTGAGATATAAATTATACCTCAGGAAAGCTACTAAAACTAAGTCTGAACATGAGTCCGATAGCTAAGCTGTCTGTAAATATCCGATTCAAAGCTACAAAGATACCTTTGGCTACCCCACGCTCAGGTAGCCCAAGTTCTATGAACTTTAGTCAGACTTCACCAGAAATGTCAAAAGACCTCCCTGTAACATTGATAGCATAACTTAAGAGACCGATAGCAATATCCGCAAAGAACCAGACATGACACATGCAGCAAAAAGTGAAACATTAGTGTGATTGTGTGTGTGGATACATACATGCAGAGCTGCTCAGTTGAGCGTGGTTTTAGTTCAAAGCTTGTTAATTAGACACTCGGTTCTGGGCAAGCGTCTCAAGGAGTCTTTTCTCACCTATAACCTGTAACTCTGTGCCTTAGAGTTAAGTAGCAAGGAAAATAACTGATTTAAGGGTTGGGCTCAGTCGTGTAGCTTTGCAGTGAAATGCAGAAAGAACGTTGAAGAGGCAAAAAGATAAAAGGCAGCTACATAACTTAACCCACACCCACTAAAACATCAGAGTGTTCACAAGAACCATCACTCTCCAGGAAAGCCTTTTCTGATTTTTTTTTTTGGTGGGTTTTTTATTTTTCAGATGAGTAAAAGGAACACACTTTGGTTCTCTGGTTCAACCAAGTCACACATCATCAGTAGCAGGTCCAGAATCCCACCCCGGGGGTAACCTGCTCTAAATGTTCATTCTCCATTCCTCATTAAGTCTTCGACTTCCTTCCCCTCAGATGTGGGTGTGAATACTCCTCACCTTGACTTTAGTGTGTTCTATTTTCCCTGAGTCTTGGTCTCCTCACCTAGATCACTAGAAGTTAATTTTCCGGGTTATTATGAAAATTAGAAAGGACATCTCTTACATTAAGAAACTATTCAATAAACAGCTCATCCTTCTCTCACAGAAGTTCCTTCCTGTGGGGGGGGGGGAACAACAACAAATTACAAATTTTATTATTTCCTTACATCCTACCTGGAGATCCTCTTCAGGAACTTGAGTCTATCAAGAGCTATTAAAGCAAACACAAACAACATAGCGTTCCTTTTTTATTTTTCCCCCCTATGGGCCTCTGGCTTTATTCCTGAGACTGTCAACAAGAGTGTCAACTTCAAGGGGTGGGCATCTGTCCACAGGAACTGAGCTGAGGTCACAGGCCTGTCTAGCTCTGTCCTACAAACAGATGTCTTTGGGACAACTCTTAGTCACAGTGGGCCACAGCTAGAGTCAAACCAGGTGGGAAGCGTTGTATCTCCTTTCTAATCCTTGGCTGGCCCGCTCATTCCCTAAGACAATATTTCACTACTGACTGTATTTCAAAATGGTTTTCTCCAGGATACAGTGCCTTTATTTGTGTAATGCCTGATTGTTATGCAAGCAGAAGGAAGTGTTTCCAGAACAGTGATTATTTTGGTTCATGAGCTGGCAGGTACACTCCTTCCAAGAGTTACTGCTTAAGAAGCCAGGTAAATTCTGATGTGATGTGGGTCTCTAGTGGTGGTGAGGAGGTAAAGCATCTGTTACTTAGAGCCAACCCCTTCTCCCCCCCAAAAAGCAGCCAAGGAAATCCCATTTAAACTGTCCTGTCATGATGAGAAACACTCCACAGTAATTGTCCAAGATAACATAAGGCCAACTCTAAACATACCAGCTTTCTTCCAGATCTGGTGATAATTAGGTTACATTTAACATCATGAACCATATCTTTACAGAGAACAGAACTCAGAGCGGCAGAGGTCACTTTCCAGCTTTTTACCAAACTCAGTTAAGAATCCAGCAGATTAAACAGGAACCGCTTTAAACACAGTTAGCGGAAACAGTATATACCAAAAGTCCCGGACTCCAAAGGGTGTGGTCGCTGACTCTCCGCACCAGGTGTCTGCAGAATTTAAATAATCCCAAGCAGCGATGAGGTGATTATGTATTTAATCCTCTGCTGGAAATGTGACTTCCTTAAATATCTGACTCCTGAGGTCTGCCCCAGCTTAAAATGACTAGGGACGAAAGCCGCATTTTCAAATCTTAACTCCTTGATTTTTCTTCTAACATAAGAGGTAACTTAAAATTTTAAACGTTCACATATAACTTTGTATGTGAATGTGTATATACATATATGTATTATATATGTAATATACATATATATAAAATTTCCCCTGTGTGTTGGAGGTTAAACCCAGAGTCTTATACATGATGGACTAGTGCTCTAAAACTGAGCTATGTCAAGATCTCCAAACTTTTTTTTTTAACGTTTTGATTTTAAGACTGAATCTTACTAAGTTGTAACCTAGGCAGGCAATGAACTTGCAATCCTCCTGCCTCAGCCTACTGCATAGCTGGGATAAGAGGGTATTTTGGTTTTTTATTGGGGGGGTGTTTTTTGTTTTTGTTTTTTTAACTATCATTCCAGCACTGTCTTCTCAGTCAAAAGCCTTTATTTGAAAAGTATATATTTCCAGTATGGTGAGGAATATAACTGGATATATAATTGAGCCACAGGGCCAGTGAGGTGGCCCAGTGGATAAAGGCACTTGTCACAGGGCCTGACTTTAATCCCTGGGGTCCACTTGGTGGAATTACTAAGAGAACTCCTGCAAGTTGCTCTCTGATCTCCATACAAGTGCTACTGTGAACGCACAATGTGAACACAGACAGACACGCTAAATTGAATTCTTAGAAAAGCTTTCTAAGTGTATATGCTGTACAACCTGACGTTCATATTTTAAACTGTGTAAGGTGGCAGCTGTGTTGGCTGTGACAAAAAAATAATCTAGGATATGTTTTAAAAATACAGGAACTAGCCTTTCCTTATACAACCATTCACCACTTAACAGAGAGAATTGTGTTGTTTGACAATTTCCGACACTGTGCTTATCCATATTGAAATGGCTACATCGGGGCTGGGGATTTAGCTCAGTGGTAGAGCGCTTACCTAGGAAGCGCAAGGCCCTGGGTTCGGTCCCAGCTCCGAAAAAAAGAACCAAAAAAAAAAAAAAAAAAAAAAAAGAAATGGCTACATCACCAAAAAATGATGGAATCTCGTGAGATCTCCATCCTGCATAGCGTGATCTGTCCTTGTACTATGCAACACCAGAGTATAATATTCTTAAACATTAAATAAAGTGTAAAAGAATCACTCTACATGCCTGATAAGTGAAACTAAAACGTTCATAATAAATGAATTACAGTGTTTATCTGAAAAAGACACTAACACTTGTGGGGTTTTATGACGTACAATCTTGAATCCACCCAATGTTTCCAATGGCCATCATCCAAGAACTTTCAAGTTGTTAAATCTACAGATAAATACCAAGTCTCAGAGGTCTGTGAATGGAGAGTTACAATTACCCTGGCTGGGTGGGGGTTGGGGAGGAGTGATATTCATTAATGTCTCTCTTTCCTATTCTCTTAGGTATTGTCATTAAAACTGCTCCCTGAAACTTCACAGAAATCCGGTAAAAACATAAGAACCTGTCCTGCATTGGGATTGTAGTAGTTCATATTGGGAGTTCAAGATAAAGAAGAATCTTCATCTTCTGCTTCAGGACAGGGGAGAGAGCCTCGTTGGAGAGAGAGAATACAAGCCGGCAAGGAGGTAAAGGTTATTCACACATCTGTTTACCAGAGGCACACGACAAACTGTACTGGTAAAGCATTAGACACCGGGGAATTCAGAATCAAGAGTTCAACAGCCATTTTTACCACCACCAACAACAACAAAATGACAGTGTTTAATAAGCCCGTGAAAGGCTTTCAATGTGAGATCCTAAGAACTCTCTTTATATATACCATCGTGCCTATTATATTATATCATCCCTAACATCCTCGCTTTCCCATAGCAGACCTTAGCATGCTGCATAAAGCAATATTTAGGGCTTTTCTGCCATCTTTTGGACTGAGACATGTTGGTTCTATTAAAGCAGGTTGGGTCTGCAGTCTTTCTTCACTGTTATTACAAGTAGACTTGACAGCACAAGACACACACACACACACCCTTTTTTTTTTCCTTTTTTCCAGTGTTCTGCTGTGAAGGAAACATTGTTAAATGAGGTCCATTTTACCTGCTGGGCAGTTGCACTCTGAAGGTGCCTCCCTGGCGATTCTTATTTTAGCCATATGTTCATAGGATTTCTGTGGGGAAAGCAGAGGGATTGACACAGTATCAGTAGCTCTGAGGAGAACTGGACTCTCAGGGGCTCTCTGGCCACATGCCTGCTTTGCCAGCATCTGATAGCTTGCATAAGGAGTATTTACATACGTACTTGGACTCTTGTCAAAAAGTAACAGAATCCAAGTCCTAAAATAAGACAATGACCACTAACATGGTAGCAGGATTGCAGGCTTTTGGCTAACATCTTTCTCCAGTCCTCAATTATCACCACCCCCTCCTTCAGCCCAAGCATAGGCGGTCAGTGCAAACGCCAAGCAGTGATACATGGCAGGTCTGAAGACACTGGCCAAGAGCACAAGTGTGAATGTTAACTCTACACAGCCTCTCCAATTGGAAGTCAATAAAAAATTAAATTAAGGGGTTGGGGATTTAGCTCGGTGGTAGAGCGCTTGCCTAGGAAGCGCAAGGCCCTGGGTTCAGTCCCCAGCTCCGAAAAAAAAAAAAAAAAAAAGAACCAAAAAAAAAATTAAATTAAAGCCCCCTGACCTGAATTGAAAGCAACCTTGAAGATAACTCTCGGCCTACCTTCCTTAATATCTGCACTGCGTCCTTTACCAAATATAAAACTTTTTCAAAGTGTTTGAACATAAAAAAAGATTCGAAGGGTGGAATTTATGATTCTGAATCGCGATAGGATTGTTTCACTTGAAAGTGATTACCTTTGTATATTAATAACACCTGTTTTCCTAACCTTACCGGGGAAAGGAGATATGAGATCTTATATCAACAATGGATAGCCTCTGTTGAAGTGAGAGATCACAAGAGACTCCAGAAAACTACAAAGAAAGAAAATTCTCCTCCACACACTCCTGTTATTCAGGTCACCTTTTCCTCTTTTAGACCCCCATATAGTTTAGCATGCGAGCACTATGGAAGACTACCGACTTGGTACTAATCCATACCCAAGGTATTTAACACACAGTCAAGCCAATGCAGGCAGTAAGGGTCGAAGCTAGCCCCGCACACAGTACCCACACCTGTGCAAAACAGAATTCACGTGCAAAATAACCAGCCTTTCACACCTGAGCCAAGAGCCGCTCCACTTTCTCCTGAACCATTGCCTTCAGCTCATCCATGGTGTCAGGCAGCGGATGGAAGGAAGGGGTCCCTTTAGCAGATTCAAGAGCAGCAATCCTCGCCTGGAGGTCGTTGGTTTTCACCCCAAGATACAAACAGAAAACCACAGCAACCACTGACAGGAGGGTCGCCAGGGCCGCGCACGAGGGCATGGTGCCGGCACAACGCTGTCCCAAGGGGCGCGGATCTTCAGATCCAGACTCTCGTCCCCCTCCCTTCCCTGCAAGCTTCTTCACCAACATTGTGGCAGAGTCGCCGGCCTCCGCTACGCCTTCCACTCTCTACCTCCTCCAATAATCTTAGAATGAGGGGAAGGGCTGGTTCCTGCAAAGTTCAGTCCCTGCAGCTGCACAACTAGTTGGTTGGAGATGGACCTGCGCGTGGCTCGGCGTCCGGATCAGCGGCGTGGACCGTCCTCCAGATTCCTTCTCCCCTTCCAGCTAGGAGTGAAAAGCACCCTCCGGCAGGGGACTGTGTGGCGCCGGGAGTGTGGGGGTCACAGCTGAAATGAAACCCACCAGGGCAGCTCTTCTAACCTTCCAAAATCCGACACCTCCTTAGTGGTCCCCCGCGCGGAGGCGCAGGGTCCGAGAGCCCCTCTCCCTGCTCCGACCTGTTGAGCCTGCCTGCCTATCTCTACCTCTTTCCACCCGCGGACCTGTCTCCCACCTGGATCAGTTCAAGGCCGAAAAGAAAAGGAAAAGCAGAGACCCAGCGAGAGCGCGGCCCCCGTAGGTGGTAAAGGAATAGAGAAAAGAGGGGAACCGAGTGACCCAAGCAGCGACCGCGAGCTGCGAGGCCCCGAAAGTATCTCCGCAGACCCGCGCGTGTGAGCCTTAAATACCCCGGGATGCTCTCGAGTGAGACAGTGCGCGCGCGCCTGAAGCGCGGACCGCCCCCTCCCGCAGGAGCCTCCTTATTAGCATAATATATTCACCTTCGCCCAGCCCGCCTGGACCCACGAAGGGGCGGGAGCGCGGGTGGGAGCGGAGCGGGAGGTTTATTAGCATAATATATGCAAATAGCTACAGCAGCGGCTGTGATTGGAGAGGAGCTTGGAGACCCTTCTCCCTCCCACCACCGAGTAACTTCAGCGTCCCCCTAAGGCCACCTCTCTGGCCTTACTAAGGGCCGAATTGAGGTCTGCTGTGTGGAGTGACTTATACTGGCTTAGCCCAGCGCCCCCTCTCTATTTGGGTTAAAAAAAAAATGGAGAAATGGCCTCCTGAAGGGAAGAACGGAAGCAGAATGCTCCAACTCTCCGATCCTCTCTCAAAGGCAGCCGCAGAAGCTCCTCCGTCTCTCCCTTGTGCGACGTTTCCCTCCTCCCTCAGTTCGTTCCCACATGCCCAGAGGCGAAGTGTCTGGCTGACGTCTGCAGGGTACCTTCCCTACTTCCCTTCCTTCCCACGCCTTGCAGCAGATTCTCCAACCGACTGGGGAAGTTTTCTCGCCCCTCCCCCGTTTCCTCTTGTCTTGATGCTGTTCCACCCCCACCCCCACCCCCACCCCCAAGCTCTGGGCTCCTACTCTGTACTAGGGTGCTAATGTGTTTTCCTGATTCGCTGTTTTCTGTGTGTTTGAGGCATACACATTTCTCAGGATTTGAGAAAGAACTGAAGAATGAAGTCAATTTTTCCTCTTCCTTGACTCTCAGCTTGCTATCCCCTCCGGATCAAATTACAAAGTCTCTACTGGGATTTTTTTTTTTTTCTAAATTGATAACAAGTAGCATTTTGCATGCAATTGACTTTAGAGGGGGAAAAAAAAAAACCTAACTCTTCCTCCGAAAGACCTTCCTTTTTGCCTTCTCTCTTAAGAAATGCCACATATGTTTCTTTCCCCCTTTAACCGCTAACGGCAACCAGTTACTCACTACTAAAAATCAATGAACAAAATACCACACTGAGCAGTTGCATCTCATGTGTAAACTGTAGTGCCAAGGGAGAAACGGAATAAAGACGGGAGACATTAGTTGAAAGACTGTCTTCTAGACATATCAGGAAGCTTGGACCCATGAAATCTTAACAAGTGGTTGCATAAACAAGACCTCAAGACCTGAATAACTACAGTCCTCACATGCCAACCTGGATCGGGGAGCTTGCATGAGACCCCGTGCCTAGAAAAAGAGCTACCAACAATCAATACTGCTGGAGGAGACTCTGTTTTCTTCCCGGACCAGTCCACCGACTGTCATCTCTAAATACATATACATATGGGAAACACTAAATGGACTCAAGAAGGGTGTGTGTGTGTGTGTGTGTGTGTGTGTGTGTGTGTGTGTGTGTTCGGGATTGATCCAGGCTAAGTATGCTCTCTACCATTGAACTATACCTCAAGCCAAAATTTTTTTCATATGTCAATTCTTTTCACACTCCACTTAACCTCAGTTGCTTAGTGTGAGTGTTTGGTAGATGGTGGTGATGGTGTGTGTAGGTTGCAAATTTTCTCTTTGCCAGTTCTCTCAGTGTTTGCTCCTTGGGCACCTGCTTTACGCCATCTTTTTGTCTAACCATACTCTCCTCAGTGGAATTCCTAATCACCATCTTTTAGCTGTTGAGCAATGAATCAAATACCAAGCCCAAAGCCCCTGAGCCTCAGAATCATTTGACATTCGTTCCTCACTAGCAGTTACAACTTAACTTACATTGTTCCTCCGAGCTGGGCTCCTTCCCTGTTTTCCTTCTCAGTATGGAGCTGCCCTGACTTCTCCTCACCCTCCTCTTCATGTTCCCCTAAATTCCTTCAACACACCCTGTCATCCTCAGGTTGTAAACCTTAATGTCTCAGATGTCCCCACCAGACACCTGCCATCTCACCTAACTTATGGTGTCCCTCTACATACCATTTTCTAGAAATATGAACAAAGAACAAAGACCTTTAAACAGTTCACACAAACACAAAAGCCACTTTGCATTCTGGTGCCAACGATAGGGCACACAAACCGTGTGCATGATGCCGTGCTCTGTGGGAGTTGGCCATGAAAGGGTCCTTCAGCTTCTCTCATAAGCTCTTAGAATGATCAGAGCTCAGTGGAGAGATAAGAGTTGGAATTTTATGGATTTGAGACCTTTATCCAGAGGATTAGATTTGCTTTATGCCTTTAGGGGGCATGATATCTCAGAAATGTGCCAGCCACTAGCACTAAGATTTCAAGACCCAGAAAATTCTCTGCATATCAAGCTCAAAGAATGCATGGATTAGCAAGGCTTTGGGGTCTGAACCCACTTTGTTCTATATAGTCAACAGAACATCATTACTTTAATTTGTAGATGGAGACAAGATAGCAAAAAAAAAGTTAAAATAGTTCTAAAAATTCTATGTTCCAGCTGACTCCAATTTGCCTATGGTTTGTATCAATTGTAGTAAAAGGCAAACAGCAGGTCAATGAACAGAACCATGAAGGAAAGAATAATACTGTGTACATGCAACACACACACACACACACAGAGAGAGAGAGAGAGAGAGAGAGAGAGAGAGATGCATGCCCCAAGCTCCAAAACATCTAAGTGGCAACACATTTGTAGATGAAGTTAAGGATCTTAAGATGGAAAGATTTTATATGTAAGCCCAAGGATCCTTATAAAACAGAAGCAGAATTTCAGAGGGAGAGGAGCTGTGTCAATGGAAGCAGTAGTGCTGGGCATAAATACTGTCTCGGAAGATAGAAGAGTGTCTAAAGCCTTTATTCTAGAAGCAGGAAGAAGGAGTCCAAAGGGTTCTTCTCCCCTAGAATGTCCAGAAGAAAAGCAGCCCGCTCAATCAACACCAGGAATTTAGGAATCCTGACCACCAGAACTGTAATTACTAAGTTTGTTTCATCTTAGCTGGTACAAGCAGGCCATGCAGTACTGAGGCCTTACATCTCAGGGATTTGTATATTGTCTACACATTGGTCTATTGCCTAGGAAAGACTGGAGAGCAAGAACATCTGTCATTTCACACAAAGCCAAGATGCCCTTTACAGAAGCACAGTACACTGAAAACTGTGTTCTATGGTCTTGTTGCCTTCTAACCTAGCAACTCAAGAACAACCAACCAGCTAACCATGCAGGTGGACAGCATTCTCCTCCTTACTCCTACTGACAGAGCCAAGGCTCTGACCCAGGACTCCTCACTGATGAAATTACCGCCACTGCCACCGATCTCTAGGTCATCAAATATGAGGAACAAACAGAACATTCGACAGGCGGGTGTGGCAGAAAAATAAAGTAAGAAAGGAGGTGACTAGGAACAAAACCAATGAGGTGGAAAAGGGCCCGAATGGGTGGGAGGTACTTTTAAATGTAAGAAGGCATGAACCTAATGCCTCTAGAAGCTGATCCATAATGGGTATGTCATGTAGATGTTAGAATTTTACACATATTTCAAATTTGGACTGTGCGTATGTATTAGGAAAGATTACTGACAGGTGAGAGTTGCTTCAACAATTACATATTGTTTTATGAGGGTGTGAATCACCTTTTTAAAAAAAAGAAAGAAAGAAACTTCAATTTGGGTTATAAATACTGTTCTATGTCATTAACTTTCGAAGCTAAATTTCTAGAGACCTGGCTTCAGCCACTGTATCCAACACAGCAAATGTATCCAACAGAGGCCCACATATGCAGGGCTTTCTGCCTTTCTTTGTACGCCCACGCCACCTGTTGTAAACTCTGAGTGTCTTAATGAAGCAAATGATAGTATAGACGGTGCAGCATCACATGTCACTTAATAAACTTCAGAGAAGAGCGCGAGTGCTCGTAGGACCATCTCGTAGGAAGGCAGCGCCACAAAGAGAACGAGGGAAGCTAGAGAGGGTTGAGAGAACTGAAGCTTACAAGACACCGTTCCTCTACAGCCAGGCAAATTTTAATAAATCACAAACAAATTATAAATATCTTTCAGAGCAGACGAGCAGAAAAGAAGTATTTGGCTCCAAGTGACAGCTGAAAAATTCCCTTTCAGACAGATCAAGGAACTGATCCCATTCGCCCAAGCCTGGTTAAGCCAGGGGCTTACAGCTGAATGAACCCAATAATCTGGACATCGCACACCCTCCCAGCACCCTGGCCTCTGTGCAGTCCGTGGTCTGTCTGTCGTTCTGTCAGTCTGTCGTTCTGTTATATTTGGAGGGAGTAAGAAATTTTCTTCTCAAAGCTTAAATTGCAAAGTATTAAACCCACCAAAAGATTTTTCTCCAAAGCCCTGCTGACTGAAGCGAGGGGCCATGGCTTGTCAAACAGAAAATCGACCTTTTCATGTGATGATGTATAGAGAGAACATCTCTGCGTGGTTGAGAACCCACGGTTAAGAACCCAGATGCCAAGGTCATTGTTCAGTTTTGTCACTTACCAGTCGGGAGAGTTTGAATAAATGACTCAGCTTTCCTGTGCTTGGGTTTTCCCCATCCACACAATGAGGATAGTAATATGTGGCTAACCATTAGGACACTTTGCTTGGAGAAATTGGGATTGCATGTAGTCAATACATGGCGGTTAGTATTAAGTACGGGGAAAGAGTAAATATTACTGATCCTACTACTACTACTATTATTACTCTAAAAGTGTCCATTTACTGACCATAGACACTGAAAGGTAAGAGCAACACCCATTTTCACACTGAGTTTTCATTCACATACCATGATTTTAGTCCTGTGTCAGTGTATATGAACAGAGTAGTCTCAGGGCCACCTTCCAGCTGTTGGATGATATGAGAAATTCCCTATGCCAAACAATTCTTGCTGTATCTTATATCATTTTTTATTTGTTTCACCTCTTCTAGAACCTCATAGAAATAAAATCATGCATTATATATTCTACTATATCTGGCATCTTTTGCCCAATATGGTTTTGGGATTTATCCATAGTATATTATACATTGTAGCCTTTTTCTTTTCAACTGTTATTTTTACACCTTTCCTGTTAACTTTTCAGTAAACACTTGGATTATTTCTAATATTTTGCTATGTGGTTATTCTATGAATATATATATATATATTGTGTATGTTTTTAAAGTATAAAGGATCATCTCATTTATAAAGGACACATTCATTAAGACTTTGTGAAGAACAGACTGGGAATATAGCTCTTTCAGACAGCAAAATATTTTACAGTGCATACTAATCAACACAGTTTGCTACTCCTCAGGGTCAGAAATTAACCAGAAAACAGAAATAAAAAAAAAAAAACCAAAAAACCTTGAAGACAGGCCTGCACACAAACAGCCTTTGCAATGGCAAAGGAAGTACTCTACAGACTGGCTGGGGTAGGGGTGGGGTTTCCATTCATTATGTGCATTATGTGGAATATTCATACAGGAAGAAAATGAAACTGAATCTTTTCTTCAAAGAACATACAAATATTAAGCAGGAAAAGTTTATAAACATAAATGATAAAAACATTGGGAAAATAATAGACAAATATCTCTGTGAACTTGTTTAAAGCAGGGTTCCTAAACAAGACACATGAGCAGGTAGCCACTAAAGGAATGACTGATAAACTGAAATACATTAATTTTAAGACTCCTACTTTTAGGGATTTTATAAAAGCAGAGAAAAATGAGTGAAAAGATAGGCTAGGACATTAGAGAAGGTGAGTTATAAAATGTAGAAGTGAAAAAATACCTCTCATCCAGAACATTCCTGAGAGAGAAAACAAACCAGAAAAGTGAAATAGAGCTCAAAGAGTACTTTTACAACCCAGAAACTAAAATAGTCGGTAACCATATTAAAATATGCCCAAGCCCAGAAATAATCAGAAAAATTCACAACAGGATACCACTATTCTTGCCCCAAGATGGCTTAAAATAAAAGAAGTTAACCAATGTCCAAAATGTTCCGTTTGCTCTCTGTTACTGTGATAAACATGACCAAAAGTAATTTGGGGAGAAAAAGGTTACATGTAACAGTTCTTCACTGAGAGAAGTCAAGACAGGAAAGTAGGGCCAGGAAAGGAAGCAGATACAACTGCAGAATGCTGTTTATTGGCTCCCTCAGAATCTCCAGCCCAGAGGTGGCACTCCTCACAGTGGGCTGTGATCTTCTATATCAGTCAGCCAGCAAGAAATTGTCCACAGACCCAGCAGCAGGCCAATCTGATGGCAGTAACTCCTCACCTGAGAGGCATCTTCTTCCCAGACGTGACGAGTTGACAACGAAGAGACACAGGGACAGTTTGGGGCAACTAGAACTCTCACCTGTGTTAAATGTGAATTTGCAGATCCTTTTAAAAAAAAAACTATCCAACTCAGTCTCCAAGACCAACATGCAAAGCATTGTGGGAGGAGGTTTAGAAGGAGTAGCAAAAGTCTGAGATCCGACAAAAGAAACAGATGCCTCGAAGTCTTAATTGAGAGCTTAGTTGAGGGCTAGTGAGGAAGATGTCACTGTGTAGAGGTGGACACTGTAACTCTGCAGTCCGTAGTAACAAGGAAAGGAAATGAGACCTAAGATGTTCATCCAGAGTACTGGAGGTGCCAAAAGGTTTTTATGGCTTGTGTACAGTGTATGTATACGGAAATCAACGAGGAAAACGATGGCTGATAAACAGGAGGAAGCCAAGGATTGATGGGATTAAAGTCCCCAGGTTCTACAGGTGACAACTAGTATTAACAATAAAAAGTGACTTTTTGCTGGGAGGTGGTGGTACATGTCTTTAATCCCAGCAGACATATAATTTGGAGGCAGACATAGGTAGACCTGGCCACCCTGGTCTATACAGTGAGTTCTAAGACAGCCAGGGCTACACATAAAGAAACCATGTCTCAAACACACACACACACACACACACACACACACACACACACACGGGAGGTGATGTATCTGGGCTTTTGAAGCTAGCCATGGTGCCTGAATTTACTCCAGAGGCTGAGGCAGAAAGATCGCAAATTTGAGACTAGCATGGACAACTTGGTGAGATCATGACTTAAAATGAAAAAGGAAAAACACAGAAAAAAAAATTATGAACAAAATAAAAATCCAGAATCCTTCTAAAATCAGAAAAACTGAGAAAACGGGATTAGGGGAACCCTTCTTTTTTTTAAATTTTTTTTTATTAACTTGAGTATTTCTTATTTACATTTCGAGTGTTATTCCCTTTCCCGGTTTCCCCTAATCCCTCCCCCTCCCCTCCTTTATGGGTGTAGGGGAACCCTTCTTAAGACCCAAGAAAAGTCTTACTTGATGCTTCAGAAAAGTGCACAGTTCCCAGAACTTCCGAACACTTTAGCTACGATCCCCCACCAACTCAGCCGAAGCCCAGCGTATACAGCTTATCTGAGGAAAGCAAATGCCAATAAGACATGTGAGGCCATAGCTCCCTAAGAAAAATCTATTAACAAAAGTTCTACTGCTGAAAGGTCTGATGGGGGCTGTGGGGGTGCAGAGACTTTTCCAGTGCTAAACCTCTACATCGAGGAAGCATCTGGAAAAAAAAAAAAAAAGAACTGGGGCGCTGCAAACACAAGCTATCTTTCATGGGAAGAAAGAAAGCTTGGCACACAGGGGAAAGGGAAGGTCAGACGGCAGAGCCAAGAGCTACAGAAAACCATTCCCAGGGAAGAATAGACCTCAGTGCTAACCAAAGTACTTAAAACATTTGCTCATTTGGGTTCCTGCTTTGGGGCCTCTCCTTCGGATAGCCTTTTCACACATCGGTTTCTCTGTCACGTGTCACGGAACAGTGCCGTTTCCAGCAAATGCCAGTGATGGACGCAAGTCACATGGCTACCCCATTTCAAAGGAAGAGGACTAGACCGACACAGACGCCGGAGCTGGAGTTCACTGGGGACCATCGAGATGACAAACAACCACAGAAAGGAAGTATAGTCAGAGCTATGCGAGACAATAAAGCAATGCTCAGACAAATGGATGGTAGATCCCAGGAGATGCGCTGTGGGTAAGACCGTCGAGGCAGTGGGATGCAAGATGGGAGGCTGCAGGTACAGAACAGAATGCTTTGTAAAATATGACTCAAATGATTGCTGACAGCAATACCTACGGGAGTGCTCCTCAGCCCCTTGCATATTCGACGCATACTCCGCAGTCTCTGAGATTTTCACATAATGAGGCTGGAAGGGGTCTGTCATTGGCCATACTTAAAAGTTCCCTGGGTAATTCTGATTGGGCGCTAATTCTAGTGTTAAGTGAGACCCACTACTTTATAAATGCCATGTGAAATGAATGGTTGAAACGAGCAAGAAGTCATAATTGTTGAGAACAGAAATAACGAAAAATGCACCAAACTACAATAACCATCTCTATGAACACTGAAATCACAAATACAGAGCTCAAAGATTCAAAGCCGAGATGACCAACCCCAAGCTTCCGGTTTGTGCAAGAGCCAATGGGGAGATATATGGGAATATTGCAAAAGAACATATCGGTGAGGAAGCTTTCAGAATTTTAGTGAAAATAACATAAAGAGACCATGGATGGGACAGATAGATATTTATATACAAAAGGATGAACTTGGATCCTGTTTCACACCAAATGAAAATTTAACCCAAAATAATCAAGAATTAAAATTTAGGGGGGCTGGGGATTTAGCTCAGTGGTAGAGCGCTTACCTAGGAAGCGCAAGGCCCTGGGTTCGGTCCCCAGCTCCGAAAAAAAGAACCACAAAAAAAAAAAAAATTTAGGAAGAAATTGGAAAATGAGGGTGGCTGGGGAAGAAACAGGATATTTTCAAAACTTTATTTTAGCCAGCGGTTTCTTAGATTCAACACCAACCAAACAAGAATGAAAGGAAAAATGGATAAGTTGACCTTTATCAAAACCAAGAACTTTTATGTTTCAGTGACCATCATCTGAAATAACCCACAGAGTGTGGGTGAGCTTTTAAAGCACATGTCTAGTAAGGGACTTGCATCTAGAAGAACACAGAAACACAAACCAACTTTAAAATGGGCACAGAGGGACTAGGTGGATCAGAGGTTAAGAGCACATGCTGTTCTACCAGAGGTCCAAGATTCAATTCCCAGCACCCATGTGTGGTCTTACAATCATCTACAACCCAAGTTCTGGAAGATCGGACACACTCTTCTAGATTTTAGAGAAGCTGCATCTATGTGGTACAGAGACAAACAGAATATTCACATATAGAGAGAATGTTAGCAGCACTGGCTGTTCTCCCAGAAAACCAGAGTTTGATTTCCAGCACTGACTTGGCAGCTTATGGCTGTTTATAATTTCTTCCAGGGGACCTGATGTCCCTTTGTGGGCTCTATTGGCCCCAGGCATGCCAGTGGTCTACAGTCATACATGCAAACAAAACATTCATACATATAAAATATTGTTTTAATTTTTAATAGGTACATAATCTGAACAGACATTACCCCAATGAAGACATATAGTAGTCATATCCAGTCATGTTGCTGGATTAAAATTCCTCTATATACTGCTATTCCCATTCCCAGATGTATATCCAAAAGAATACAAAACTCATGTCTACACAGATACGAGCACTAGCAATGTGCATAGTGAACAATCAGTGGAAACAACCCAAATAGCCATCAAGTAACAAATGAATAAGATATAGGATGTTCATTTAATAGGGCATTATTAAGCCAATAACAGGGAATGAAATACTTTATATATATGGCACGGCATGGGTGAACCTTGAAAATACTATGCTAATTGCAAAAAGCCAACGAGGAAGAATTCTCTATGAAATATTTCAAGCAAGCAGCCGTCACCTGGGTGTGGAGGCATAGAAAGAATGTGAGATGGCTAATATGGAATATAATGTTTCTTTGGGCAATTTTTACTTTTCAAATATTTCAAAATTAAGTATAGTAATGGTTGCACAACTCTATGAATATACTGGAAACATTGAGTAGTGCAATTTAATAATTTTATAGAATATGGGTTATATCTCAGTGAAACTATTCCAAGAAAATATATAGTATATTATTTATAATTCAAGGCTAACTAGAGTAAACAAAACTTGAATATATTTTGTCAGTTCCTTAAAAAGTTAAATGTTAAATTTTCCTAGAACCCAGCAATTCTACTCCTAGACGTACTCTTAAGAGACATGGAAATATATGGGTTCTGTACAGAAAGGTGTCCATGAACATTTATCTCAGCATTATCGCATGTAAAAAATAAAAAACTAAACCAAAGGCCCATCGGTGGATGAAGAAAATGCTCTATCTCCATATGGTGTAATACTGTTCAAGCACAGAAATTCTGACTAATGTTACAAGCTAGATGAAGCTAAAAAACATAGTGACAAGTGAAAAGCCCAAGCCCAAATGGTCACACTGTTATAGGACTGTGTCTCTCCATGTATTTAGAATGGACAGATCTATAGAGACAGAAATCAGATTATTGGTTACCAGGTGTAGAGGCAGGACAAACAGAATGGTGATCTATGGGCACAAGGCCACTCCTCTGGGTTGATGAAAAATTTTGAAACTAGAAAGAGGTGACAATTGTCCAAAGTTGATAGCACACTCTCAATATAAAGTATATAGAACTCTGAATTACATCCTTTATACCTGTTAATTGTATGTCGTGGAAATCTGCCTCAATTCAAAATTTCAGACAATAGACTCTCTATACTAGTTAGCCAATGACATAAGGTAAGAGGCTAAGTCATGGAGACTTTAAAATTGCCTTCATTCTGTTAGATACATAATACATCATCCAGTATGTAGCTTCTTAGGGGATTTTTTGTTTGAACAAATTTTACTCAATTCTTCCAATGTGCTAATTTGACAAAAACAATTAATAAATACAGCAATGTTTTCTGTGAGGAGCATATAACCTTTTTGGAGCATGTTAATGTGGGTTGACTGAGGTTTCACTTTAGTTCTTTTCTATAACTATTGGGGTCTTTAGCTAACTGTTGCCGTGTTGTCTATGTTCTTACTCTTCTCCTTTTGTCTGGATCTAAAATATCATTAAGAAAACTCCTCCCATCAGACTGAGCATGGGGACCCCAGTGGAGGAGTTAGAGAAAGAACTGAAGGAGCTGAAGGGGTTTGCAACCACATAGGAAGAACAACAATACCAGCCAACCAGACCCTAGAGCTCCCAGGGACTAACACCATCCAAAGAGTACACATGGAGGAACCCATGGCTCCTTGCATATGTAGCAGAAGATGGCCTTGTCTGGCATCGGTAGGAGGAGAAGCCCTTAGTCCTGTGAAGGCTTGATGCTCCAGTGTAGGGGACTGTCAGAGTGGGTGGGTGGGAGAGAGAGCGTTCTCATAGAAGCAGGGGGAGGGGGAATCGGAAAGGGGGGAACCGGGAAAGGGGATAACATTTGAAATGTGAATACATAAAATAGTCAATTAAAAAAAAAAGCTCCTCAAAGCAAGTTAATGTTGGACAGAAACCTTTGCAAATGGATGGAACATCACTCTGACAGACTCTGGCAGTAGACTGCAGACAAACACCCAGGCAGACTATATATACTGTGACCCCTCGTGTTACATCTTCCAGGCCACCCACCTTATACACACGTATCACATGTCTGGCACCTGTATAGGAATCTCTCTCTGACTTGGAAATTCCAAGATGTATAAGACTTGTGGTAGGTACAATTTTGTCATCATGACCTGGCTACTCTCCTGTTGTCATAGTAACAAATCCAATTTAGAGAGCTTCCCACAGTTGATTTCACAAAGTTTCTAAAATGACTAATATTTGCTACTTTTCAATAACCTCAGAGGCCTAAGCCCAAGCATCCTGTGGAGTCTTACAGAACCCAACCAACCTCGAGGCCAAACACACACAAACACACACACATACACACGCACACACGCACACACATGCACACACACGCACACATACACACATGCACACACACACACAAACACACACACATACACACGCACGCACACACATGCACACACACGCACACATACACACATGCACACACACAAACACACACACATACACACATGCACGCACACACGTGCACACACACACGTGCCTCTCTGAAACCTAGAAAAGCGCACAGCAGTGGTAAAATGTGCCCTTTATAGAATAGGCCTGAGGAAAGGCCTATGAAGGCCTGCCTGGGAAATGGGCTTTGGTTCCATTTGTAGGATTTCCAGTTCCCAGAATCCTTGGTGTGGTTGAAATAGAGAAGCACAGCAGAGGAACTGGGTGGGTTTATGTTCTTGGCCTAGTGGAGTAGAATAGCTAGGGAGGGATCCAAACAGAACCCTGGCAAGGTCGGGCCCAAAGCAAGTCTAATCCACTCAGGTTGATGTCCAATGGTCCTTCCACAGCTTTAAATAGATCTAATAACCATGGTGGGAGAATCATGTCACTTGGAATCCCCTTTATTAGAATGATTCATGAAGGGGGTTGGGGATTTAGCTCAGTGGTAGAGCGCTTGCCTAGCAAGCGCAAGGCCCTGGGTTCGGTCCCCAGCTCCAAAAAAAAAAGAAAAAGAAAAAAAAAGAAAAGAAAAAAAAAAAAGAATGATTCATGAAGACAAGAGAGCTGAACAAGAAAGGTCACCAGCTTGCTGCAGTGGAGGAAGGCTTGTGCCATACGATCTTTCTGTCCTCACCTGCCTGACCTCTGAGGTGACCAAGGCCTCCAAAAGGAAGCTTACTATAATGTCAGTGGATGCTAGAATCCTCTCCGTGGTCTTTCAAGACAATTCTTTACCGTCTTATTAGATTGAGTGTTATTAACAAAGCATCTTCTATATTTTGCCCAGCCATTTCAGGCTTTTTCTTATAAAACAAGAAAGTTGGGCTGAATTGCAATCAGCCTTCACTGAACATAGAAATCTCAAAATTTGCCTGGAGATGTGTGGGGTTTGGCAAATCAAGTCTGGGGAATGGACCCCCAGTGAAGCATTGAGTTTCCTTTGTTGAGCTTTGAAAACGCATTCTTTGACAAACATTATCTCTCTAGCACGCTGCATCCTGTCAATTGTCAATACGCCACAGAGAGGGTGCAAGCAGGAGAAAGACCCAAGCTGCGCCATTAAGACCATCTGATTCTAAGAATGAAGTAATGAGTGTAAATTAAAAATGGTAAGGGCCGGGTGTAGTAGCACATGCCTGTAATCCCAGCACTCAGGAGGCAGAGAGAGACGAATCTCTGAGTACAAGGACAGCCAGTGCTTCATTGAGAACCCCAGTCCTGAAAAACTAATCTACAGGAAGAAAGGTGCCAGGGGAGATGGAGGACAGACGATGAACTGAGCCTGTAAGTAACCAGCCTGGAGCAGTTACAAGCCGAAAACAGAGATGTCATGTTTTGCGAGGACTGTAAATCAAAGGTCTCAAAATGGCAGGCCACAGACTGGATTCAACCCACAAACGTGTTTGGTTTGGCCCACACGGCATTTTTAAAAATAGGAGATTTCCCACTTAAAAAAAAAAAATCCGGATTTCCATCTTCTGTAAGTCAAAAGTCCTGGCAAGCATCCTCCTTGCCGACTGGCAAGCCTCAGACGGAGCTGAGCTGAACAGTCTCCGCGGGGATGGCTTTTTTTTTTTCAAGTCACCACATTTCCCATCAGTCCTCCCTCAACCTCCCCACACCCCTCACACCCAGCATGGATCGCTTTCCAAACCTAATGAAAAGCACTGTGTGAATGCAGCTTTTGAGCCCTTCTCCCTGGAACCAGGGCATTAGGTACGGACTTTGACATGCGCACAACCTTACATACACAGTTAGCCCCCACATGAGGTCTCACCACCACCTTCGTTCATTTGAGAATCCTTCTTATGGCCATTCAAGCTTACAGCCCCTGTGTATTTGCTCTGTCCCTGTAGAAGAGACCATGAGGAGGGCTGTCCCATAGAACACCTCCCCATCAGTCTTCCTTCTAGAGACTCTAGAGAGAAGCCATCACCAAGAGTTCTAGGTCAGGCATCGCATCCCAGCTGTGATGGTATACGCTGGGTTTAGAGTACTGGATTCTCATATTGCTCCTCCAGCCCTCAGGGTATATTCAGTCCTCTGAATCTGACCAATCATCTTAAAGGAAATTTCGCAGATCAGCCCCAAGGCACAGGAGTAAGAGCTAAGATATACGAGACACACTGGCTTGACTGGAGCTTCCCACTAGGATCATAGGGCTGTGAAGGGTCCTGGAACTCCAGTTAACTAGCGGATCGCAGGAGGAAGAGCGTCTGGAACTATGGAAGTCAAGACTGGTCATTTACGATCATGGTTAAGATAGGCATTGCATATATGGACGTGTTTAAGAATAACTCCACTCCGTGTTGGTAGCATGACATCTTCAGTTCTAGCGATAAAATACCATTTTCTCTGCCACAGGCCTCTCGTCAGGAAGGTTAGATCCATCTCTAGGAGATGGCCTTTACAGCAGACAGTTAGAAAATATGATAATCCGTCTGGCCATGGTGGTACGGATGTCTATAGTCCTGTACTCCAGAGGCAGAGCCAAGAAGGTTGTGAGTTCAAGACTAGCCTGGATATACATAGTAAGATTCTGTCTCAAAAAAAAAAAAAAAAAAAAAAAAGTCAGACTAAACTGGCTTTGACTTGTGACCATGGCTCACCGCTCAGTGCCTCTCCTTCTGAGTTTCAAGGCAGATATGAAGACCAATTCAGATAATAAATGTGAAGTTCCAAGACTATCACCTGATCTATATCCAGTACTTGCTAATGGTTAGCTTGTATTACCACTGTACTTTATGTAGTGCTATGGGCCGAGTGTCGGCACTCCTTCAAAGTTCATCTGTGGAAACCACAACCCTCAGTTTGATGATATTGGGCTGGGGTCTTACAGGGGCAATGGGAATAGAGCCTCCAGAAGAAGCCTCTGAGCCTTCCCTCTTGCTCCACAGAGAACACACCAAGACCATAGAGCCAGCCATAGCCAGGCAGTGAATGTTCCAGAAATTTAACCTTGGGCTCACAGCCTCTAGAACAGAAGGAAGTCAGTTCTGCTGCTTACAATCCACAAATCACTAAGTATCTCAGACTGAGATTTCGTTCGTGCTTTTTATATCCCTGTATTAATGAGACATAAAGAATGAGTGGGCAGACACAGTTACAGTTGTTCTCCATGTAGAAGTCAGACCGGATTAGAACACTGGGAATGAATGCACGGTTACATCTCAGGAAATGACCTGGACATAAGGGCAAGGAGCACCATTTTCTTCTTTAGCCTTTTATAAAGAGCTCACCGTGCCTCTAAGGTTTTACTCCCGGATCAGAGTCCTCTAAACTCAGGCAGAGCTTAGGAGACCCATCTCGATACTTTGTGACCCCCCAGCTCATGTGGGCATCCCAGCCTCCTCCACCTCTGATTTTGACTTTGCGTCAATGGTTGTTATATGATTCAGGCTCGGGTCTTCCTATTGGCCTATGTGGCTATTTATCATAAGCCAGGGTTTCGTCTATCCCCAAATGATTCAGACCGGATGCACTGCCCACATCCCACACCTGCCTTCTCTTCTGCCTAAGACTCTTTTCCAGTCTTATTCCTCTATGGATTGGGTTCCCTGATTCCTCGGGATTATACCTGTTTGTGGAGGAGGGTAAGTTTTGTTTCACAGCGAACTGGTTTAAGGATGTAGGTCAGTGGTAGGCTGTGTGCCCAGTGTGTGATGCTCGAGTTCCACATTCAGTGTAAGGGGAAGGAGGATCATAGTGTGCAATTCCGTAAGTTTGACACAAGGAACAGATCCACACAACCCATACCAAGACTAGGAAACACATCCTCTCACCCTTTGCCACTGGGGAGTTTAGTCTGGTCTTGTACTTCCTCGTACTGAGGTCTCGTTTCTGATGTCTCTGCTCAAACAATATTTGTACGATTCACTCGTGCTTTGCATTATTAATATGCACAGTTATTTACTCGCTAACATAATTTGTTTGTTCGTTTTGCTATTATTGGCCATGTGAGTTCGATTCAGGATTTTTGCTTGCTTGCTTGCTTGCTTGTTTCTTTTGGCTATTAGAGATGTTGTTACCATAGCACGCTTGCTCTAGACGTTTAGTAACTATGTATTTTTGTGGCTAGGGTACCTAGGAATGAGACAGCTGACCCATCTGGCTTGCTTTAATGTGTTCGTTTTTTAACATATACATCTTGTTTTAGCCCATCTCCTGTTACTATAACAGAATAATGGAGACTGGTTAGCTTTAAAGAGAGTAGGCTTATCTGAGCTCACAATTCTGATGCAGGGAAGCTCAGCACCAATATATCTGATGAGGGCCCCTAGGTACCTCACAGTAGAGGCAGGTGACGTCATACGGTGAGGGTGCATACAAGAGCAGTGAGCACACAATGCCCAAGGGGAAGACCAGATGACCTGCTTTAAAGCAGCCTGCTCTCAAGAACTAACTCGGTTCCTTGAAAAATCAATCCAATCTCTTTTGAAAGACCCATCACCAAACCCCACTACACTGACAGAACCTTTCATCTTCATGAGACAGAATGTGCATTCAAATGTAGTATCGCCACAGAATGTTACACTGTATGGGCGACCATGCTCACTGCTGCCTGTTGAGTTCCCCCTACATTCTCACCCACATCGAGTATTGCAGGGGCCTTTGGAAAGGAGGAGGGCACACAAGTAGGGCAGGACAGGACGAGAGGAGCAATAAACAGCTGGATGTAGGAGCCAAGCATATGCATGAAAATGTAACGTAACCAAATATTTTGTACAATAACCGAAAATTAATTTAAAGAGAAGAAAAGCAAAATGAAGTCAGACGGAGCCTTAATTCCCTTGTTCAGGATTCACAGCTCACTTGTCCCCAGCCACGATCAGAGTCTGCAGCTCCCTCACCTCCACCTTCTAAACTGAGAAGTGTTTATGTGAAAATTGAATATTGCCTTCTAGAAACAGTCTATAAAGAGATGGACTGCACTTGACATGATTAATTTCCCTTAGGCTTCCCATCCCAACCTTTCCCTGGCACAATGTGGATAAGGTTGGCACAGGCATGTAGTCACGGCATGCAGGTCTCTGTACCCGGTACTACTCAATGTACATGCAAATTTTATAAGCCTTCCATTTTGAAAAACAAAACTAGCCATATCCTACTTTGAAATATTAAAAAACCCTTTGAAATGATCCAAACTTCCTCGAATGGGAATCATACAGCTTTTTAGGGGCTTTTTTTTTCTTTTCAATAAGAACTATGACTTCAGCGCCAGAGTATTGGAAACATCGAGAAGCGAAGATTAAAGCTTATTGCCAGTGTATGATACCAAGACCTTCTAAGGTCTGATTCTAATTAAATCCATCCGACAGAAACCCACCCACAGCCTCCTTCTAAACGCAGTCTCCTTTACTAGAAAAGAGATCACGTAAATTCTTAGGTATTCAATTCCCTTACTAAAGCATTTCCCAGTGCTAAATTCACTTTTTTTTTAAAACTAAAAGTAGAGGACGGATGAGACACTTCACTTTTTCAAATCCACCTCCGTGATCACATGATCTTCTTCACTTAAATGTTTGGGCCCCTATTTAATTCATGAGGAGTTGTGGGGAGGAAAGTGGGGGATTACAGCATGTCTGCTCCAAATAACCCAGGGCTTATGAGAAGTGGGTAATACAGACTCATAAGTAAACCCGCATTTGTAACTTCCAACTTGTATAAAGAAAAATGTCCTTAATTTTATATCTCTCTTGGATAAAGAACCTCATTGTTCTTTTCAAAGTGCAGCAATGAAATATTAAAATATTCTTCCAGACAGACTTCTACCTCAGTTGAGAGATTCCCATCCCCCCCCTTTTTTTTGCATGATTATCCATGCACAAAAGAAATCATGGACCAGAGACAGCACTCAGAATTGGAGAACATATTCTCTGTGTGCAAGGTCCTAAGTTCAATCCCCAGATCTGAAAAATATGTGTGTAAATACATGTGTATGTACATGTGTGTATACTTGTGTATGTACATGTGTGTATATACGTGTTTATGTATGTGTGTGTGTTTCTGTTTACATGAGTATCTCTCTTCCCTCATCCTGTGCTTCTGTCCTCCCCTCCTTCCTTCCTTCCCTCCTTCCATCCTCCCTTCTCTCTCTCCCTCCTCCACAGGAAAACTACCTGAATGGCATATTGAATTCCTTATACACCTCATATCTAATTTAAATACAAATTATAAACCTTGTACAAAGGGGTCAGTATGAATTTATTTGGCCCTTTGAAAAAGGAAAAACACACTGTGCCACTTCATTAACATTAAATGCCTTTCTTGCAGACACCTACATGTCTGCCCACCTCCTAAGCTGCCCTTTGTGGTCTTTAATTGACTTTTCCTAGACTTCCCTCAGCCATACGTACACGAGACCCTCTATTCTCCCCCCTGAGTCATACATTTCGGTCCTATTAACACTGATGGAGTTTATGTGTGTGTGCACTAGGGGAGCAGGAGCCCCTTAAACACCTTTTTAATGGAACAGTTTCGTCTCTCTGTCCCCTTTCACATTCCTCACGCTGGACTTTTTCTTACCGACCTGTGCTCCCAAACAATGACGTTCTGATTTCTTTTTCAGCTCTTACGCTTTATTCTTTATTAAACGCTGGTGCCGAAAGTGGACTCGGCTTCCCCTCTTTAATTGGCCATTCCTGGAAAAGGCAGCATGACTAAGTCATTACTACTGGCTCTCAGAGTGAAGCCCAAGCTGCCTCTGTCCCAGTCCTTTACTTTGCGACAAGTGTGTTTAATGCACAGACAAATTTTTATCCTCCTGAAGCCCTTCTAGCCAGACACTAATTAAGTAATGAATACATACTTACTTTAGAGGCTAAGATCTCTATTTCCTCACATTAACGTGGGAATAAATAGGCATGTTTTTAAACCCTCACTTTATAGTGCTTTTGTTTATATGTTAAGGGGGGTATTTTGTTTTCATTTTAAGTGCCTATTGCACAGGACTTCAGCGAAATGTCCAAATTTAGACCGGGAGAGCGGTAGAGCAGACAGTACCTTTGGAACCATAAATCCCTGACATGTAGACTCCCCGTGCACATGAGAACAATCATATTTTTGTTTAGCTCTCAGCAGTGCATTACCCTTTATTGTTCTTGCTACAGCTTGATGGATGGAGCCACAATCCAGTCTTGTTTGCTTTTCTGCTTTGTAAGGGGGGCGGGGCTTGCCGAGTCTGTGCCCAAGTGTCTAGCAGAGTACTCAATGTTTTCTAGCATTTTCAGTCACATGAAGTCACTGTTTCGGGTAATTTCAATAACCACTGAATGGGTGTTGGAAACATTTACTTAAGAATGAATGATTAGGGCATGAGGGAAAATTAAACCGATGAAATCCAATTCTATAACTTAATTTTTATTCTACTATAAAACTTTTTAAAGAGTACTCTAAGCAGGAATGGTGGCACACAAACCTTTAATCCCAGCACTGGAGAGGCGAATCTCTGTGAGTTTGGGACCAACCTGGCCTGTGTAGTGAGTTCCAGACAGCCAGGGCTATGTAGTGAGACTAGGACTCAGAGAGAGAGAGAGAGAGAGAGAGAGAGAGAGAGAGAGAGAGAGAGAGAGAGAGAGAGAGAATATGAATCTATAACAGTAAGCAATGGATTTTTCCCAATTGGTCAATGGAATTTAAACCTTAAACTGCCAAGTGTTTTAGCCCCATAATTAAATAACAGAATATAGCCAATCCGGCCTTGATTAGTTACACCTCTGAGGGTAGGCGTCCAGCTGCATTGTGACATTCTGATGGACTGGAGGATGAATGAGAGAACTGACTAGGGAAAGAAATGAGTAACACTGCAACTCCAGTTTCACTTTTTTATAAAAATCATGCAATGTGGGAACCATTGCCCAGAATCTAACGGTCCACCTCAATCTTCCAGTTCCGCAGTAAGAGAACGCTTACTCTCTCTCAAATCGTACTTAGATGTCATGTAAACGGCTGTACCCGCAGGTGCAGCTCTGAGGCTGAGGGCATGAGACATAACGTGAGAGGCGAGAGTTGGGTGGCTGCTTTCGATTAGGACGTTTAGAACTTGGGGGAACCCGGATGACACACCCCACTATCGCGTGGATTCCAGAGTAACTGAATGGATTGCTCAAGGGTTCCCTTGCTCTGGCCTCCACTCACCCCGAGTGTTTCAACCGCTGGAGCCTGCAAATCCACACTCCACTGAGGTGAGTTGCTCTACTCAGTACAGGATGGGACCTAACCATCCCCGAATGGAATTTCAACATTTATACTTAGCTGCGTGCATATAATAATATGGAGAAATTAACTTATAAAAACCTGAATTTGTGTCGAATATGTCTGCATTTGAATACAAGTTGGCAGGTGAGGGCAGCAATAAGGAGAGACCCAGCCCCTCCTGGGTAACCTTGACTCAGTTTCCCACTCTTGCCTTCCCCTCTCTGACTCCTCATTCTTTCCAGCCATCTTTTTCTTACAGCTCGCAGGCATGAGTACGCGTACCTTATAGCCACTGTGAGCGAGAAAAGACAAAATACTCTTTGGTTCTTTGGTTTTTGGGTTTTTGTTTGGTTGGGTTTTTTTTTTTAACGTCAAGCTATTGTGCAACCCCATTATTTTGACATTAAATTCTGAGCTAATGCAATAAAATGGCTCTCCATATACTACAGTGATATGAAAAAGAAAAGTCAGAGAGCAATAGAGTTCACGAAGACTGACTTTATGTTCTCTGACTTTCAAGGTTGGAAAATTTTAACTCTGCAAAAAAAAATGCACTTATGCACTTCTTTCATTAATGTATTTTCCATTATGTCTAATTTATTAGGAAATAAGCCTTTATTGGGATAATTAGTCAGATCTAATAAGCAGGGGAACATTGCGGTGCTGTAATAACTAGTGTGCCAGCACTCGGGAGTGAGCGTTAGGGGTGAAGTCTGATGTTTGCTGAGCACTCAGTCAGGACACCTTAGGCTGGACGGTGCAGTCTTCTCTTAGGGCTGAAAGGGGCGATAATGAAATAATGGCTTTCAACATTAACTTCTTGATGGCTCAGGAAAGAAAACACCCAGGTAACGGGAGCCACAGCAGAAGCAACAGCTTGCAGTAGAGCAAAGGAAAGATTAGGTAGTGTGGAAGCAGAGTGCCAGCTGTGGACCCTCTCCTGGCATCTCCTGTTAGAAGTGGTGGGCCACTACCCTCCTCACATGAGATTCTCCTCGGGTGAGAACCTAGATCCGTCCCATAAAACCTTGCCTCCGGTGTAGTGGGAATTCCAACGTGCTGGGCTTAGTACTCTCATTCCAAATTAGAGAAGCTTCTAGAACCTTGACGAAGCTTCATCTACTTGGTCAAAACTCTTCTCCTGGAGTCTCAAAACATCTTTCTGTAAGCCTCTCTCAGCTGACATGTCAGCCCTTGTGTGGATAGGAGCATGAACTCCTCGGTGACACTACTGACCTTCAATTCACCTTCTCCACTGGGTGTGCGACCTTGGCCAACTATTTAACCTCTTTGAGTTTCTGTGTCCTCACCTGGTAAATGACAATAATAATAATACCTAGTTCATAATATTTCTGTAGACACTAACAGGCATAGTCCGGGTAACAGAATAGGTATCAGACATGTGGAAGGAAGTTTGCAAGTGCAGCTCTTACTGAGTGGGCTCAATTCCTCACACTGCCCCTCCCCAAGCACACACCTGCTCTCTCTCTCTCTCTCTCTCTCTCTCTCTCTCTCTCTCTCTCTCCTCCCTTCCCCCCTCCTTTCCTCTCCCTCTCCCTATCCCTCTTCCTATCCTTCTCCCTATCCCTCTCATACACACACATACACACACACAGAGTGCCTTCAAATCCAATCTAAGAATGTTACTTCTTTTTCCACCCTTGCATGAAATTTTAAACCAAACCTAATAGCATTTGCATAATCACCTGGTGATTCTCATTACTCTCTGTTCCAAGAAATTAATTTGAGTCATTAAAATATTGAGCATACACGTCAACAGAATATCTAACTTTTATCTAACATAGAACTTTATCTATCCCAGATTGAAGACCTGGCGTTTTTGAGAAGAGAGTTAGTGGGTAGGACATGAAGGGCCTGTTTGTTGCCTACCTTTACATACTCTCTCCCAGCATCCCCGTCAGTGTTCCTTGGCCATCTGTGGAAATAACCCGTTATGCTAAATCCACAACAATGTTGACCATGGCTAGTACAGTTGCGGACTACTCTGACTTGGTAGTGGATTAAAGCTAGGACTTTCATCAAATCGTAATGGACTTTCTTCTTTTGTGTTTTATAAGTAAAAGGCTATTTGCAAATTATCTTAATTCTAATCTTGTGGGTACTTGTCCCAGACTCTCTTGGTTGGAGCCTGTGACCATCCTCACAGTGCTTTAGGCAGGATAACTTTGAGGAGGCTCCATGGTGAGTCTGCTCCCTCAGCCTAAGCGCTGATTGGTAAGTCCTGTGTTCTTGCCTTGCAGCCTGTGGAAGAACAACACGTCTCTCTCCTCGTCAGTTTTTTCTGCTGAGGCTGGTATATTTACTCATGCATCTTCAGTTCCAAGGGTCATGTGTCAAGCTTCCCACAAGGCCCCCTGAAGTCTCCCCCATGTGACCACGATGCAGCGTGAATGTTCACCACCTAAACACGCATCCTCTGAAAGAGTCTCCGCAAATGATCTTCTCTCCAGATCTCGTTGACCTCTTCCTTGTAGTATTCTCTAAACAGGCACACACAACACCTTCTGTGGCACGGGGTGTGATTTGCCACGCATTGTTTTATGAGCAATTTTGGCAATTCAACCAGAAGTATGATCAGAAGTTGGTATAGTCTAAGTGCTGTGTTGAAGACTTTTTTTCCCCCATACTCATGTTACTGCTGGAAGGTAGAGAAGTGAGGTCTAGCAGGATGAAGTTAGAACTCCAGGGCCTGCCCTTGAACTGTGTTGGAGACCTGATCCCTTCTTCTTTGTATTCCTGGCTGTTACTAGATGACCTGCCTCTTCTTCTATGTATTCACACCATGTTGTATCACCTCACCATAGGAGCAAACTGACCATCTACCAAAATCTCCAAAAGTATGGATTAAAATAGTTACTGCTTCTCCACTGCATCCTCCTCCTCCTCCTCTTCTTCCTCCTCCACTACCACCACCACCAACACCACTTCCATTGTTTGATTTGTTTTTTGTTGTCTTTTGAGATAGTGTCTCTCTAAGTACCCAAGCTACCCTGGAACTTGAGAGCTTTCCTGCTTCTGCTTCCCAAGAATGTCAGGTATATGCCACCACACCCAGATATCCTTTCCTCTGTGTAAGCTGACCGCCACTGGTATTTTGTTACAGTAACAGAAAACTCACTAACATGTCCCTCCTTATCTTTCTGACACATATTTTTAATGATTACTCACTTCCAGGCTGCTCTTTACACTTACTGGGGTCCTTGATGGATAGACCAGTCTTCTTCTACTGGAAGTCTATTCCTGTGAGTAGATTTGTACAAATTTAATCATACATAACTGTAGAACAAAGGGTGTAGGTAGTAAAAGAAAAATTACCAATTTGAAGAAGGGCTTCAATTCTATCATTATTCCTGTTACTGAATTACAACTGTGTATAGTCTCTAACTGATATACAATCTCCTCCTCCTCTCCCTCCTCCTCCTCTCCCTCCTCCTCCTCTCCCTCCTCTCCCTCCTCCTCCTCTCCCCTCCTCCCCTCCCTGTGTGTGTGTGCGCGTGTGTGTGTGTGTGTGTGTGTGTGTGTGTGTGTGTGTGTGTGTGTGCAGTTCAGAAGACAACTTGCAGGACTCGTCTCTTCTTCCACCATGTGTGTCCTAGAGACTGAACCCAGGCCATCATGCTTGCAGGCTGGCACAGGCACTCCTGAGGATCTGCCCAGGATCTGCAGTCATATTCTGTAGTCATATTCTAGTTTTTAACGTATGCTTTCACACTATGTGGATCTCACTTCACTTAGTATGAGTCTATTATTTACACGTCTGCGGCCTAGATGCAAATGGCCCTTAAGTTCAAGTGTGCACGTAGTTCCTAATGGAGAAACACTGATTTTTTTTTTTTTAAGAAAGAGCTTGGGCGATTGAAATAGCTTATACAACAGAAGAGTGTAAAAAGAAAACAGGTTAACAAACACATTCTGGTTTGCCCCCGGCTTTCCTTGTCTTACCATTAAGATGTCTATATCCTGGGAGATTCCTTAATCCCACACAAACCAAACCAATTGGTTTTCCCATTTACAGAGCCAAGTGTGGTGCTTAACATTTATCCGAGTCAGCATTAACTGTCAACTGGACACAGTCCAGAGTCACCTGAAAAGGAGTCTTAGTTGAGGGATCAGATTGGCTTGTGGGCGTGTCTCGGGGTATTGTTCTGATTGGAATTGACCACTGTGGGCAGCACCATTCCCATGGAAGGTAATCCTAGACTTTATAAGAAGGCTTCCTAGTCAGGATCTTACAAAAGAGTAGCAAGCAGCTTTCCTCAAGTTCCTTCTCTGTCTATCCTTCAGTGATGGACAGTTGAGGGTAACCTGAAATAAACCTTTTTCTCCCATACTTTGCTTTTGGTCAAAGCATTTCAACACAGCACTAGAAATGAAACAAGGACAATATTTGATTTCAGCTTGAATAATCTGAAGAAGGTCCAGACACCTGGCAAAGTATTTCCAGATGAGTTTGTAAAGTTTTCTGTAAGAAATTAACATTTGAGTCAGTAAACTAAATAAAGATGGTGCTTTCTTTTTTTTTCCATTTTTATTAAATGGGGGTATTTTTATTTACATTTCAAAAGTTATTCCCTTTCCTGCTTTCCTGCAACAACAGATGCTGGCGAGGATGTGGAGAAAGAGGAACATTCCTCCATTGTTGGTGGGAATGCAGACTGGTACAACCACTCTGGAAATCAGTCTGGAAGTTCCTCAGAAAATTGGACATTGCACTACCTGAGGACCCAGCTATACCTCCCCTGGGCATACACCCAAAAGATGCCCCAACATATAACAAAGACACATGTTCCACTATGTTCATAGCAGCCTTATTTATAATAGCCAGAAGCTGGAAAGAACCCAGATGCCCTTCAACAGAAGAATGGATTCAAAAAATGTGGTACATCTATACAATGGAGTACTACTCAGCTATCAAAAAGCAATGACTTCATGAAATTCATAGGCAAATGAATGGAACTAGAAAATACCATCCTGATTGAGGTAACCCAATCACAGGAAAACACATATATATACACTCATTGATAAGTGGATATTAGCCCAAATGCTTGAATTGCCCAAGATGCAATGCAAGGGCCACCTGAAACTCAAGAAGGATGACCAAAACGCGGATGCTTCACTCCTTCTTTAAAAGGGGAACAAAAGATGGCCCTTTCTTACCCATGGACGTAGACCTGGGCATCATCCAATCCACTGGCAGCCTAAACAATTCAATAGAATAGAAGGTAGATGAATTTTCTTTCTCCTCCTGAGCTAAGACCTCTGTCTTGTGGCCTCACACATCACAGCTATGGTTCTTGAGGACTCACACCAGCACCCACTCCAGGTCTCGGACTGCAAGTGACTTTATTGGCTGTTCTGGTTCTCACTCAGCCCACTCTACACTCTGGCTTTCCTGGATATCTACTGCAGGCTGTGGGAATTCTTAATCTCTGTAAGCCAATTTCAAAAAGTTAAGTCAGTGATTGGATGATTGATTGATTTATATCTTTCTTCTTTTCTTCTTTGAGTTTTGAGATAGGGTCTTGATTCCCAGAACTCACTATGTAAAGACCAGGCTAGCCTCCAATTCACAGAGATATGTCTGCCTCTCCCTTCCAAGGGCTATGATTAAAAGTTATTAATATCCCAACAGATATTTCTTGACTTACGATGCCTCCACTTACAATTTTGTAACTTGAGGATGGTGCAGAATTCACACTCAGCAGATGCTGTATTCCAGATTTTGAACCTTTGATCTTTTTCCCTGCTAGCAATATGTGGTTCCGCTCTCTGTTATGATGCTGAGGTAAAGCATCTCCCAGTCAGTCCCACATTCATTGCGTAACAACCAAGACTGTACAGTACAACATGCAGCTAAGCTATGATGCTCCATGCACTGTGTGTACTGAATGTATTTTCAGCTTTATATTTTTGATTTATGATCTGCTGAGCAGGCTACAGGTCACTGTGATGTAAGAATCATCTGCATCTATGCATATTCTATTGACTGGTTTTCTGGGGACCCCGACAGATGTGGTCCAGGCATCGGAAGAAATGGCATTCTTCAGAGAGAGGGGCTGCGTCCGAACACCAAGCTCAAGCCCCCATTGTCTGCTTCACCATTCTCTCCTAGATCCTTCTGGTCTTTCTCCTTGCTTCTGCCTACATTGAAGAAAAAAATTTAAAAGCACCAGGTGAATCTCAAGGCAAAGGACTGGAAAGCTGGATAGGTGTTTTATGCAAATTTTAAAGGGGGGGGCGAGTTCTAGAACATTTCACTGTATACTTTCCAAAAACTCCTTTGTACCACAAGAGGGAAATGATCCATGAACGGAAAAGTGACCCAGTCTAAGCCACACAGCAATTATAGGGGGAATCTACTGTTTCTTGGTCTTGGCTTAGCCCCACCAAGCCATTTTTCTTGGTAAGTTTGGGCCAGAGTTTCTCTCTCTCTCCTTCTCCCTCTATCTCTCCCTCTCCCTCTCCCTCTCCCTCTCCCTCTTTCCATCCCCCTCCTTCCCTCTTCCCCTCCCTCTCCCACCTCTCTACCTCTCTCCCTTTTTTTAAGAGATAGGAGTTTTTATTGTCTTGCTGTGCTTTTGAGTGATGAGGGCTGTGTAAGGCAAGTTTGATAACACGTGCAAGAACCCTCGACTGATGCTTCCTTCTTCTAGCCCTCTAGGACAGCCATGCTGCCAACTCGTCTTGGCCTGGCTGCATGATTGTTTTCCCCATCCTAAGCATTAAACTTGCCTGTCCAAGATTATCTATCATTGGTTTCCTCCTGTATCCCAAACGAAAACCAAGAACTATGAACAGAAACACGAGCCTTGGCTAATGGGAAAAAGTAGAGTTTCACGGTCTCTAGTTCAGCCATGGGTTTCTTTCTAGGCTGTTAAAGTTGTGTGAGTGTGGGTAAAAGAAAATGCAAGGGAAATACCACTACTCACCTACACGGGACCCAGACCCAGAGGACCAGAGAGGCGATAGTGGAATGCAGGGCCAAATAGAACTACCAGGAAAGGACTTAAAACCTCCTCTTCCCCACATTCTAGAAAGAGTGAAACTGGAGGCTCTTCCTCCCACACTGAGAGGAGGGAGCCTCAACTGAGACGATCCATCTAAACAAGATTGGGCTGTAGACAAGTCTGTGGAGCATTTTCTTAATTACCAATCAATGGGGGAGGGTCCACCCCATTACAGGTAGCACCACCCCAGGCTGGTGGTTCCAAGTTCTATAAGAAAGCAGGCCAAGCAAGTCATTAAGTCACGTTCCTCTGTAGCCTCTGCATCGGTTCCTGCCTCCAGGTTCCTGCCCTGACTAAGAAGAGGAAGTGTAAGCCAGATAAACCCTTTCTTCCCCAGCTTGCTTTTGGTCATGGACGTGACCCTCACTGTGACTCACGATCATTTTTGCATTTGCCTGTCCTATTGTTTGTATTTGTTCGCACTGTTTGCTACGGACTTGTATTTAAACATGTGTGTTCTGTCTGCATATATATCTGCACCACGTGTGTGTAGTGCCGTGGAAGCAAGCAGAGGCCCTGGAACTGCATTGGCAGATGTTGTGAGTTGCTGTGTTGAATGATGGGAACTGAACCCAGGTCCTCGAGATCAATCAGTGCTTTTAACCCCTGAGCCATCTCTGTAGCCCCTACGAGGCATTCTTTACTAGACATTTACCCATATCTTTTATAATACTTCCTCTTGTATTGCCATGTCTCTCCCCATCTCATCCTCCCCTTCAAATCATTTCCCACAGCTTTAACAATCTCTAAAAGTCCGAGAACCCTAGCAGTATTCCAGCTGCTTTTATCCACGTTGATTTTTTTGCTTTTTGAAGTTGCTCTTGTCCCTAACCTCCTCCAGCCTACTTACCCCTCAATCCTAATCTTAGGGACTGAAACCTGAGGTGAGGACTCTCCTTGATGGTTGTCATCTCCCACAGTTATTGAAGTTAAGGAGGTCACCGCTGTCAGTTTCCTGGCACAACATTTGCATAGTGGGAATATGCAGCAGTCAAGGTCGTCCTTACCGTTAAGATTCCACTCATGGGATGATGTAGAGTTAACACCAGGCCCCCTGAGCTGCTGGACTTGGGTCCAGCTACCACATCTAAGCTTCACTTGATCACTGAAAATACTTCAACTGAGAGAATCTAGCTGATTTAAAACTATCACCAATGGGGGAAAAACTTCAGATTCATAAATCCCAATACAGTAACGTAAGGAATGTGAAAAACCAAAGTGTCATGAGTCCTCCAGAAATTGCTAATCTGCAGTAGCTGCACCTAGTGTGGATGAACTAAACACAAACACAGATAGGGGCTCAGACTAATGGTTAACAATGTAGCCAACCATACGTATACAGCCACCCAATTAGATAAGATGGATGAAGCAAAGAAGTGCAGGCCGACAGGAACCGGATGTAGATGTCTCCTGAGAGACACAGCCAGAATACAGCAAATACATAGGCGAATGCCAACAGCAAACCACTGAACTGAGAACAGAACCCCCGTTGAAGGAATCAGAGAAAGGACTGAAAGAGCTGAAGGGGCTTGAGACCCCATATGAACAACAATGCCAACCAACCAGAGCTTCCAGGGACTAAGCCACTACCCAAAGACTATACATGGACTGACCCTGGACTCTGACCTCATAGGTAGCAATGAATAGCCTAGTAAGGGCACCAGTGGAAGGGGAAGCCCTTGGTCCTGCCTAGGCTGGACCCCTAGTGAACAGGATTCTTGGGGGGAGGGCAGTAGTGGGGGGAAGATGGGGAAGGGAACACCCATATAGAAGGGGAGGGGAAGTGGTTAGGGGGATGTTGGCCCGGAAACTGGGAAAGGGAATAACAATCGAAATGTAAATAAGAAATACTCAAGTTACTAAAGACAAAAAAGCAGTGTAGCCAAAGAAATCAAAGAGGGAAATCAGCTCCTTCTGAGACAGCTGAATAACCTGTATATAACAAGCTGAGTAACAGCCAAATGTAATATGGTAAAATGTAATAAGGTAATACACAATATGACAAAAATTCAACACAGAGATAAATAATCTGAATGTTAGAAACAAAAAACATAAGTCAAATGAATCTGTAGGAAATCTCACCAATAGAATGGCTTAAGGAGAAAAAGCAAACTATTGTCTTGATCACAAGGCAGAGGAACTGCAGTCATCAAGCATGGGAAAAAGTATGGAGATATTAGCTGGAAATCTAAGATATACCTGATGCTTTAAAATGACATAAATCTACAGACAATAGACATAAAGGAAGAGAAGAATCCCATTCTAACAGCATAAAATATTTTCAAAAGATTTAGAGCAGCAATTTCCCAAGAGACAGGGAAAGAGATACCAACCCAGATATAGGAGGCATTGGATTCCCAAACAAACAAAAGAGAACCATTGTCCTCGACGTATAAATAAAACCCTAAATATGCAGAGCAGATAAAGTACATCGAAATCAACAGGAGAAAAACGTCAAGTCCCATAGAAATACACCAATCCGTATTCAAAGTAACAGCAGATTATTCGACTGAAACTTTCAAGGCCAGAGAGCTTCAATGGCTGGATCTCAAGTTCCAAAAGACAACTGTCAACTCAGACCACTATACCCAAGCAAAGCTATCTGTCATAATTGAAAGAAAAATAAAATCTTCCCCTGAACATTAAATGAACTCATGACCACACTAAGCTGCCTCTACTGAAAATTCTTTACGAGATCCCCAGACTGAAGAAAGACAAACAAATTCATCTAATGGGAAAGAATAATCCATAGTAGAATAATACTGAGCAAGAGAGGGGGAAAATGTAAACATTATAAAATCAACAAAATGACAGAACTTAATATGCATCTTTCCATTATAACTCTGAATATTAATAGTCCCAATTCCCTCACCAAAAGACACAGACTAGTAGACTGGATTAAAAAGTAGGAACCATCTGTTTACTGTTTCCAAGAAATGTGCATCACTATACACGCACACACAGGATGAAATAAAAAGACAGAAAAAGTATTTCAGGCAAATGGACCTAGAAAACAAGCAGGTGTCCCAGTTCTTTTTTTTTTTTTTTTTTTTTTTTTTTGGTTCTTTTTTCGGAGCTGGGGACCGAACCCAGGGCCTTGCGCTTCCTAGGTAAGTGCTCTACCACTGAGCTAAATGCCCAGTCCCAGGTGTCCCAGTTCTAATATTTGACAAAACAGACTTAAGACCAAAACCAGTGAGAACAGATAAAGTTTCTTCTTACTACAGTTCATCAAAAAGACAGTAGGATTCTAAATATATACTTCCCAGACATGGGCACCTGATTTCATAAATTGGACTTTTAATATCAAATTTTATATTTGATACAAAGTCACAGAGTAAGCTTAACACAGTGGGTAGTAAGTGACTTCAATATCCTATGTTCTCCAGTTGGTTCATCCTGACAAAGCATAAAGAGCCATGTTAATTCAAAAATTTCATTGACTAAATGGACTTAACAAATATCTAGAGAGCATCTCCTCTAAGCACTGCAGAATATAGATATATTTTCCAAACAGCTCAAGGAATGTTCTCTAAAACAAATTGCAATAATCCCTTTCATTCTATCTGACCCCAGTGCAAGAAGACTTCAAGTCAGCAACAAGAAAGCTTCTAGAACATACAAACCCATGGAGATTAAACAACACCCTATTTATTGAATGATGAATAAGTGTAACAGAGATATAAAAGAAATAACAGAGCAACATACAGCAAACCAGTAGCTAACTCAAACTAAATGGAGAGAAACTTGAAGCAATCCCACTAAAATTAAGGACTAAACAAGGCTGCCCACTCTCTTCCTTCTTATTCAATATAGTACTTGAAGTCCTAGCCAGAGCAATCAGACAGCGAAAGGAGGTCAAAGGGATACAATTTGAAAGGGAAGAAATCAAAATATCACTATTTGCAAATGATATGATAGTGTACTTAAGAGACCCCAAAAGTTCCACCAGAGAACTACTTAACCTGATAAACAACTTCAGCAAAGTGTCGGGGTATAAAACAAATCAGTAGCCTTCCTCTACTCAAAGGATAAACAGGCTGAGAAAGAAATTAAGGAAATGACACCCTTCACAATAGTCCCAAATAATATAAAATACCTTGGTGTGACTTTAACCAAGCAAGTGAAAGATCTGTATGACAAGAACTTCAATTTTCTGAGGAAATTGAGGAAGTTCTCAGAAAATGGAAAGATCTCCCATGCTCATGGATTGGCAGGATTAATATAGTAAAGATGGCCATTTTGCCAAAAGCAATCTACAAATTCAATGCAATCCACATCAAAATTCCTACTCAATTCTTAATAGAGATAGAAAGAGCAATTTGCAAATTCATTTGGAATAATGAAAAACCCAGAATAGTGAAAACTATACTCAACAATAAAAGAACTTCTGGGGGAATCACCATCCCTGACTTCAAGCAGTATTAAAGAGCAATAGTGATAAAAACTGTATGGTATTGGTACAGAGACAGACAGATAGATCAATGAAACAGAATTGAAGACCCAGAAATTAACCCACACACCTATAGCCACTTAATCTTTGACAAAGGAGCTAAAACCATCCAGTGGAAGAAAAATAGCATTTTCAATAAATGTTGCTGGTTCAACTGGCAGTTAGCATGTAGAAGAATGCAAATCAATCCATTCTTATCACCACGTACAAAGTTTAAGTCCAAGCGGATCAAGGACCTCACATCAAACCAGATACACTCAAACTAATAGAAGAAAAAGTGGGGAAGAGTCTCAAACACATGGGCACTGGGGAAAATTTCCTGAACAAAATGCCAATGGCTTATGTTCTAAGATCAAGAATTGACAAATGGGACCTCAAAACTGCAAAGCTTTTGTAAAGCAAAAGATACTGTCATTAGGACAAAACAGCAACCAACAGATTGGGAAAAGATCTTTACCAATCATACATCTGATAGAGAGCTAATATACAAAGAACTCAAGAAGTTAGACTCCAGATAACCAAATAACCCTATTAAAAAATGGAGTACAGAGCTAAACAAAACATTCTTAGCTGAGGATTATCAAATGGTCAAAAAGCACCTAAAGGAATGTTCAACATCCTTAGTCATCAGGGAAATGCAAATCAAAACAACCCTGAGATTTCACCTCACACCAGTGAGAATGGCTAAGATAAAAAACTCAGGTGACAGCAGATGCTGGCGAGGATATGGAGAAAGAGGAACACTCCTCCATTGTTGGTGGGATTGCAAACTGTTACAACCACTCTGGAAATCAGTCTGGAGGTTCCTCAGAAAATTGGACATTCCACTACCTGAGGACCCAGCTACACCTCTCTTGGGCATATACCCAAAAGATGCCCCAACATATAAAAAAGACACGTGCTCCACTATGTTCATATCAGCCTTATTTATAATAGCCAGAAGCTGGAAAGAACCCAGATGCCCTTCAACAGAGGAATGGATACAGAAAATGTGGTACATCTACACAATGGAATATTACTCAGCTATCAAAAACAATGACTTTATGAAATTCGTAGGCAAATGGATGGAACTAGAAAATATCATCCTGAGTGAGGTAACCCAATCACAGAAAAACACACATGGTATGTACTCATTGATAAGTGGATATTAGCCAAAAAGCTCAAATTACCCAAGATGCAATCCACAGACCACAGGAAGTTCAAGAAAAAGGATGACCAAAATGTGGCTGCTCCCACTCCTTATTAAAAGGGGGGAAATATCCATAGGAGGGGATATGGAAGCAAAGTTTAGAGCAGTGACTCAAGGAACGGCCATTCAGAGCCTGACCCACATGTGGAACATATACATACAGCTACCAAAACTAGATAAGATTGATGAAGGTAGAAAATGCATGCTGAAAGGGATGGGATATAGATCTCTCCTGAGAGACACATCCAGAGCATGTACAATACAGAGGTCAATGCTAGCAGCAAACCACTGAACTGAGAACAGGACCCCCTTGGGGGGAATTAGAGGAAGGATTGAAAGAGTTGAAGGAGCTTGCAACCCCATAAGAACAACAATGCCAACCAACCAGAGCTTCCAGGGACTAAACCACTACTGAAAGACTGTACATGGACTGACCCAGGGCTCCAACTGCATGTGTAGCAGAGAATAGCCTAGTAAGGGCACCAGTGGAAGGGGAAGCCCTTGGTCCTGCCAAGGTTGGACCCCCAATGCAGGGAAATGGGGGGACAATAAGGGGGATGTATAGGGGGAATACCCATATGGGGGAGGGGGAGGTAAGGAATGGGGGCTTATGGACAGGAAACCAGGAAGGGGAATAACCTTTGAAATGTAAGTAAAGAAATATATCTAATAAAAAAATTTTAAAAAATAACAGAAGTAAACAAACATTCTTAAGACCAAATGAGAACGCAGGACTCCCTGGGGACTCACACCAGGGAACCCACACCACCCAGAGAAACAATCTGTGAGCAAGAGATCACCAGATCTTCACCAGATGGCTGGGCAGAAGAGAGAATGGGGCAGAAGCTTCCACCAGCCAGGGAGAGGGACTGGGGGTGGGGGTGGGGGTGGGGTGGAGAGTCAGACCAGCAAGGAGGAGGTCTGAGAAGACACCGTGGGAAGTAACATCTGAGGCAAAGAGAGCTAGAACAATTTTAAACTGCAAGAGCCATGGGGCTGGGAGGTGGCCAGATTAGCATAGGGGCTTAAGGCGAATCATTTAACTGCCCAGATACTGTGGCGCAGCTTGAAATAAATCTTGATTTCTCGGTGTGGTTATTGGGGACTAGTGAAGGGAAAGAAATACAGCTGCCTGTTTAATTCACTGATTGCATTTGTATTAAAAATAATTCGCTCGACAGAATACAGCACAGTTATACTTCCAAAGAATCCCCAGTAGGATTCTCAATACAGGTTAGTATTCAAATATTCAGATGCATGCGTTCTTATCTTCCCCAGTGCCAGATTCTTTCTCTGTGAGTTCATGGAGAGTGACAGTTCAGCAGGGCAAGAGAAACTGGTCTCTCAGGCCACTCTCTCCCTAAACACCTGGTTATCCAGTTGTAATAAGGTGACTGGTTGCCACAATAACTAAGCTGTTTCTACTCAGTTAGGTCCCCCTGGACCTTAAAATAAAGGTCTACACAACATTAGCCTTCCTACTAGCATTTTAGGGGTCAACTACAGCAAGCCACTAATTTAGGGGTGGTCCTACAGATGGAGACTTTGCCTCTGCTCTCTCTTTTGGCTTCCTGACAGATACAGCAAGGCGAGCTTCTTCTGCAGACACAGGTAGAGCTCTGGCACCTCACCTCATCTTACAGCAGCATCCTCTCCTGGTTTCCTGTGTATGTGAAGTAACCATGGAGTGAACTCTTTTTCGGGGGATTTTTCAGACTAAAGTTCTGCCAAATATAACTTTCTCATTTTTTATTGGATATTTTATTTATTTACATCTCAAATGCTATCCCCTTTCCTGGTTTCCCCTCCAGAAACCCCCCCATCCCATCCTCCCTTCCCCTGCTTCTATGAGGGAGCACCCCAACCCACCCACTCCCTCCCACCTCCCCGCCCTGACATTCCCCTACACTGGGGCATCGAGCCTTCAGAGGACCAAGGGCCTCTCCTCCCATTGGTGCGCAACAAGGCCATCCTCCGCTACATGTGCGGCTGGAGCCATGCATCGCTGCATGTGCACACTATGGTTGGTGGTTTGGTCCCTAACAGGTTACTCCATGTTTTAGTTATCCTTCCAAACGCTGCAGAGGGATGGCTTCCATGTTGAAATGCTGGGTTTTACATGTTACAAGCGGCAGTGAGGAATTCATCTGTTCCTTAGGGATGTTGTGTTTCCTTTGAGAGCAACTGAGCTCCAGGCACCAGGTTAAGTCATTACCAGCTTTTGTTATTCTTAATTAAATGGACAGCCTGTAAGCTCACCACAAATTCCTCCTCCCTATCTGGTTATGCAGCAACACAATATGTTTTGAGGTTTGTTTGGCTGAGTTTTGGTTTTTGGTTCTTGTTTTTGGGTTTTTTGGTTCTGGGGGAAGAGGAGCAAATGGGATTTTCAACTTGTGCTGGGGATGAGCAGAGGGTCCTGCCAAACAGTTCTCCATAATTAAACCATTATGAAACGTTTGATGTTGTTTTGGTGTTTATTTTAGTTTAGTTTGTATGTATGGGTATTTTGCCTGTGCACCAAGTGTTCATGTCTGGTGCTTAGGTGGGTGCCAGAAAAGTATGTCAGGTCCCCTGAAACTGTAGTTATATATGTTTGGAAGCAGTCACGTGGGCGCTGGGAATCAGACCTAGGTTCCCTGCAAGAGCAAGAGCTCGGAACCACTGAGCAAGCCCTGTCATATTTTTATAAGAGCAGAAAACTCTGCACGGACAGCAAAAACACTAACTCATGGGATACTTTTGAGTGTGAGTTGAGGTGTGCCAGGAGCACTTGCTGGTCGGTGTGTGGCACGAAGGCACACGAAGAGTGTGCACGCTGTGTGCCAGAGCCAAGGCCACAGTGAAGTCCGGTGACTCGGCATCGGCCAGCTCTGGGGAGACACTGGGGTTCACTGTGCAACTGACTGTGGGTTTATTGTTAGTGGTTTACACTTCGCAATCTCTGCGTCCTGGTACACGGCCCACAGTTTAAAGGCTGGGACCCTTCCTCGTGTGAGCTTGTCTGGTCTCTTCTGGACAACTTTCTAAATCTTGAGTATCAGAGTCCTTTGCCCGGATTAGAGTTTCTAGAGCTATGGATGACCAAGGAGTACAGCGATTGGAGTATTCACAAATATCCATGGGACACACACACACACACACACACACACACACACACACACACACACCTCCCCGTGGCCTCACAGGAGGCTCCACATTCAGAGGAAAAACATGTTTTATCGAAAAGTTCGTTCTCTTGACGTACATCCTACCTAGACAGATCCCTATTCATAGACTTGGCCCCCAATCTCAGGATCGCAAAGGGTGAGACATTAGAGAACATCGAATCCAGGGACATCAGCCACTAACGGTGAGTGGAGAAACTTTATATTCTGCTCTAAACATAAATCATTTGAGCTGTAACACGGCAGACGCGGCAGGGAGTGGGGACAGAGCTCTACCATTAAGATCAAACCACAGCTTCAATCTCTTAAGTTGTGCCCTTTGTTCAGAAGGCATAAGGAGCCGGAAAGGACATTCTTCTCTTTGCCACAAGAATTCCATCTGCAGAACAGTGGCTCCCGGGCTGCCAGCTGCTCCCCACTCCCCTGCGGTAAGAATGCAGCTGAGGTTGAAAGCTTGTCACCACGTTGGAGCCAATATCCACCTGTCCCTCTTGTCAGTCTCCTTCTGCAAAAAAAATCTTCTCGGGACTTAAGCACTTAAGCCATAAAAATGGGATTTGCCTTTACTCTTTCTAGAAGAGCTAGATACACCCGAGCATTGTATATCTCGGGATGATGCCGCCGCCTCTTTAAAATTGTGATTAAATGAAATAACAGGTGGACACAGCTATCACCAGCCATTGCAAATATTCCCAGGAATTGTGTGCTCGTGTTAAATTGCATGTAGATTCTAATTTTCTTTTTAAGTATCTGCTTATTTTATTTTATTTGTGTTGTTTTATGGTATGTGGGGGTGTTGTGTGTGTGTGTGTGTGTGTGTGTGTGTGTGTGTGTGTGCATGAGCACACGCGCGTACCATATTAATTCAAGAGCCACAGAGATCAGAGGAGACATCAAATTCCCTGTTACTCCCATAAGAGTTGTGAGCCACCATATAGGTTCTGGGTACCTAACCTAGATCCCTTGTGAGAGCAGCCAGTGCTCTTAACTCCTGAAACATCCTTCTGGCCTAGGTTTTATTTTCCAATGAAACATAAAACAGAGAAAGTGATTTTTAGAAAGAGAGATTCTTATAATTTATGCAAAATTATACCAATAAATGAAGTCTATTCCCCATAAATGAAAGTTAATGTGTGTATTTACATGTATTTTCATACATCGTGTGTCTAACCTTTTATATAGGGAGAGCGAACACTGCTGTGTGATATGCATCACGGTTCCAATATCTGTTTTTTAAATATACATATTATTGGGTTTGCTTCAACTCTGAAACCTACAAACTGTCTGTCTTTTCATCAAGATCATGAATAGGAAGAAATGGTTATGACATATATCAAACAAAACACTTTAACTGCGAAAATGTATTATAAAGACACTACACAACCTTAAACCTTCAGAAGAAATCTTAAGGTGCACACATAATTCACCCCACAGAAAACTGACGTGGTTCCAGCTAAGGCTGAGCAGACAGTGCACACTAAGACAGGTGTGAAAAGGGGATCCCCACTTTCAGCTAGGTCAGGGGATGGTGCCATGAATCAGTCACATGGTCACCGTTCTTTATCTTCCTGCCTCACAAACAAAAGCAACTTTCTTATTTGACTGTTTTTGACAACTTTCTTTTCAAAACAATTTCTGCCCAATTGTCTTCAGTGAGAAAGACAGACATGAGGGGGAGCCAGCGAGATGAGGAAGGACGCTGCCTTCTCTCCTTCTCTGGGCCACAGGGCTCTTATTTAGGAAGAGAAAGGCATTGAGATTAGCATCATAGATTCTAACTTTATAAAAATGGATTCCCTGACAAACATCCTTTGTACAGGTATTAACAACATTTAATCCACACTTGGCCAGTATTATGCACCAAGCTGTTGGATTATCAAACTGTAGGAGAAGAGAGTAAGTGCCGACAGCTTGACAGAGCTACACCCCAGTAGGGACCTGATGCTACCCAGTGATGAGGCGCAAACAGCTCACCTAGCACAGTCAGACTCTCCCTTCAGAGTGAACACTTCAAAGATGGCGTCCGACAGAGTCTGACTAAGCTAAAGAAAGTGACAGATAGAACTATTTACCCATTTTGTTCATATATTCATCTTTAAATACCTTACTAGCTTTAAAGCTGAGAAAACATGTATGTCTATGTCTAAGGTGCTGGTTCAACTGGAGGTCAGCATGTAGAAGAATGCAAATCAATCCATTCTTAGTGCCCTATACAAAGCTCAAGTCCAAGTGGATCAAGGACCTCCACATAAAACCAGATACACTCAAACTAGAAGAAGAAGAAAAAGTGGGGAAGCATCTCAAGCACATGGGCACTGGAGAAAATTTCCTGAACAGAACACCAATGGCGTATGCTCTAAGGTCAAGAATCAACAAATGGGATCTCATAAAACTGCAAAGTTTCTAAAAAGCAAAGGACACTGTCATTAGGACAAAACAGCACCTAACAGATTGGGAAAAGATCTTTACCAATCCTATATCTGATAGAGGGATAATATCCAATATATATAAAGAACTCAAGAAATTAGACTCCAGAGAATCAAATAACCCTATTTAAAAATGTGAGACAGAGCTAAACAAAGAATTCTCAACTGAGGAATATTGAATGGCCTGGAAGTACCTAAAGAAATGTTCAACATCCTTAGTCATCAGGGAAATGCAAATCAAAACAACCCTGAGATTCTACCTCACACCAGTCAAAAGTTACGATCAAAAACTCAGATGACAGCAGATGCTAGCAAGGATGTGGAGAAAGAGGAACACTCCTCCATTGTTGGTGGGATTGCAGACTGTTACAACCATTCTGGAAATCAGTCTGGAGGTTCCTCAGAAAATTAGACATTGAACTGCCTGAGGATCCAGCTATACCCCTCCTGGGCATATACCCAAAAGATGCTCCAACATACAACAAAGACACATGCTCCACTATGTTCATAGCAGCCTTATTTATAATAGCCAGAAGCTGGAAAGAACCTGGATGTCCTTCAACAGAGGAATGGATACAGAAAATGTGGTACAGCTACACAATGGAGTACTACTCAGCTATTAAAAACAATGACTTCATGAAATTCATAGGCAAATGGAATGAACTAGAAAATATTATCTTGAGTGAGGTAACCCAAACACAAGAACACACATGGTATGATCACATAACTGATAAGTGGATCTTAGCCCAAAAGCTCAGAATACCCAAGATAGAGTTCACAGAGTGCATGAAGCTCAAGAAGAAGGAAGACAAAAGTGTGGATGCTTCAGTCCTTCTTAGAAGGGGGAGCAAAAATACTCACAGGAGGAAACATGGAGACAAAATGTGGAGCAGTGACTGAAGGAAAGGGCTTCCAGAGACTGCCACACATGGGGATCCACCCCACATGCAGTCACCAAACCCAGTCACTATTGCAGATGCCAAGAGGTGCATGATGACAGGAGTCTGCTATAGCTGTTTCCTGAGCGATTCTGCCAGAGCCTGACAAATACAGAGACAGATGCTTGCAGCCAACCACTGGACTGAGAACCCAATGGAGGAGTTAGAGAAAGGACTGAGGTAACTGAGGGGGCTTGCAACACATAAACCTTGTCTTGCAGCCCAAGAACAACAATATCGACCAACCAACCAGACACCCCAGAGCTCCCAGGGACTAAACCACCATCCAAAGAGTGCACATGGAGGAACCCATGGCTCCAGCTGCATATGTAGCAGAGGATGGTCTTGTCAGGCATCAATGGGAGGAGAGGCCCTTGGTCCTGTGAAGGTTAAATGCTCCAGTGTAGGGGAATACCAGGGTGGGGAGGTGAGAGGGAGTGGGTGGGTGGGTTGAGGAGCACCCTCATGGAGGGAGGGGGTGGGGATGGGATTGGGGTTTTTGAAAGAGAAATGGGGAAAGGAGATAACACTTGAAATGTAAATAAAGAAAATATCCAATAAAAATATAATAACAACAACAACAACAAAAAAGAAGTTAGAGGAGAATGTGCCTCAGGGAAATCACAGTGTAGATGCATTGTCTCCAAACATGGACCTTTTGTTCTGCCGTGAGCACAGCACGGAGTAAGGCAAGTCAACTCCTTTATCTGAATCTAGCCAAGCAGATCCTGAGACAGCATTGATCACTGAGTGCCTATGAGAGCCACTTCTCAACTTTTCAGTCACAGTTGTGTGACCCAAATGTCACAGGCTGTGATTTTCTAGATCCTGAACTTTGTTTCCCTTCAGGCACACCCGTGTTTCCTTTGGAGAGGAGGCAGCAGAGGGAGGCCAGAGGCTGAAGCTCAGTGCCTTTCAGCCCCTCCCCCACTTTTCATCATCTCCTTCACCATCAACACCAAAATCACCCCCCCCACCCCACCCCCCCGCACATGCCAGGGAGCCAGAGATCCGGGGAGGGCTCTGAAATAAAGCTTGGATTTAACAAAACCTAAACCACCCACAGCCCTATCTAGATCAGAACTGCGGCTCCACCTGGCAAGACACCAGATTTCCTTTTAACATCCACATTCAAGCCACGTATGCTGGGAGCGCTCAGACCACACGGACCGTTAATATAGTAACAGCTTATACATTTGCTTACCGTAACCTTTCGATGTGTTCAAATCATACAGGCTACTAAAACACCAGCACACGTCTACTTTTCTGCCACCTCCACTGAACAGAAAGCTCATTCAAACGTAGGACTCCGTGCACTAGAACATGTTTATTTATAAGATTAATTTCTAGCTTGGGTGGAGAGCCAATTCACACACTTTCAATAATTTCGAGACATAGCTAGACTGTACCCTTCCTTTAATTCATAGTATTACTTATTAATTACCATTTTATATTCAGATAAGCCATCATCATTCCTGCTGACTGTGCCACATGTCTGCGTACGAGCAAATTCATACAGATATGAACATAAGAGGCAGGTAACTGCAGACATTAAACGCTTGCTGTATACCAGACCATGGGATTAATCTCCCTACTCATCTGTTTAACAACAACAACGAAATATGTTCGACACCTGTGTTTCATGCAGCTACTTCCTCCAAGTCGAAACATTCCTTCCTGGAAGGATAAAAATAGGTTTCCCAAGACCCAGGACGCTCCCAAAGCGAAGGAGGCTGGGAAGGCTCAGAAAGTTACAAGAGTCACGAGGACCCCACCCCCACGCACCACAGTCATAAAAGCCTCAGCTATTGGGGGGAGAGGTGACTCTCTTTGGGAGAGCTGACTCTAGATTGAACAGGAAGCTCCAAAGTTGGAGCTTTCCTCGCCCACCACGCTGAAGTGGGAGGAGCTTGAGGCGGTACACTGCCTTTGAATCACCCGTCTGCCTGTAACTAACCCCAATAAGCTGACAGTCCACGAAACTAAACTTGAGTAGAACCAGCTCTTTCTTGTATCTATCGTCAGAGCCTTATCTGAGGAGAATAGATGTCTGTTCACTTCTCCCCTGGAAAAGTCACACTGCAACTGCTGTGTGTCAGGCACTGGACTGGGCACTAGATATATAGGAGTCAAAAAGGCAAGCGCGGACCTTATCCTCTTGAAGTGTACCAGCTCAGACAGAAGACAGACATTTTCTTAAAATTCTATCCAGAAATCAAAACAGCCCAAACGTGTTCTCAGCGACAGCACTGCATTTCGTGAGGCCATTCTTGTTTCTGTCTGAAATGAGCGTTGGGTATAAGAGACCAAATCCCAAGCCAAACTGGGCTGGAGAAGTAATGATCTGTTCTAACGTGCCGATATGGGGAGGAAAAAAATAGAGATTTCTGTGATTTGGACCTGGAATGTTACCCAGAGACTCATTTTAGAGTCTCCCTAGCTATGGCACTGTTGAAGACTGCTTAGATCACTAGAGCAGTAACTTCTTCAAGAGACTAATACACTGACCAGCCTGCAGCTGAATTAGCTGAGGCGATAGGGCATGTCGGGAAAAGGAGTCGAGTTGCTAGGGACTTATTTTGTTTCTAAGATCTCCACACACCCTCACCTTCTCTGCCTCAATGCTCAAACTCACCATAGACCCATTAACAATCGAGCCAGCTGGCAATCGATGGGCTGAGCCCGTAAACCAAAATTAACCCTAATTCTTCCAGTTAAGTATTTTGAAGTATTTTGTCACAAAGTGGGGGGGGGGGCAGAATAACAGAGTCTTCAGGAAAATGTTTACTACCATGCCAACTGCAGTAGTCAGGATACAGAGACAATCTAGTCCATCAACAGATGAGTGGTTAAAAACTAACCCAGTGCATGTACACATTGATTCATCTGTAAAGAAGAGTACAAATATGGCACTCACAGGAAAATGGATAGAACCAGAGCTCATTGTGCTAAGTGAAATAAGCTAGACCCAGAAAAACAAATATGTTTTCCTCTCAGATTAATAATCTACATGTAAATATATATATATATGTATGCATATGTGTTTATATATATGCACACACACACGTTGTTACGGCCCAAGAATTGCTGAAGGAAGATCCCAGACTCCAACAGCTTGCAAAAGCAAAGAGCCCTTACTCCTCGGAGAGAATCGGCATGCAGGGGGCAGCCATTCGTCAAAACAGTGAGGACTGGAGGGGTTCGCAGGCCCCCTTTCATGCAGGGCTGGGGAATCTTCTAGAAGGGTTAGGTAGCCTCTAACATGATTGGTAAGGGGCCAGTGACATTAGTAGCACACACACACACACACACACACACACTCACACACACGCACTATATATATATGTATATTTATATGCACACATATTTTACATATATATATACACACACACACACATCATAGTCACAGGGAAGTGGACATGGATGAGAAGACAACATAATGATGTGTATGTGTAGACATACCATAACTTAACTCATTTCTCCTTATGCTAACCAAAAATATTAATTTAAAATAAAACCATCGGGCTGGAGAGCTCATTGGTTAAGAGCTCTCCCAGAGGTTCTGAATTCAATTCCCAGCACCACATGGTGTCTCACAGCCATCTGTAACTGCAGTTTCAAAGGACCTGATGCCCTCTTCTGGCTGTCCCAGACACAAGGTATGTAAGTGTTACACAGAAAGAGAAGGTGGGAATATGGTGCTGACATCAGGATTCAGCTTTGACTGAAAGTAAGGTGACATAGGAGAGGAAGGAAACCAGGCCTCAGCAATGTCTGTAAGGTGAAGGTCCTCACAGCCACTGTATATGCTGGCCCGGGGAGTGGCACTATTAGAGGGTGTGGCCCTGTTGACGTAGGTGTATATTTGTTGGTGAGTCCTTGTCATTGTGGGTGTGGATGTTTAAGACCCTCATCCTGGTTGCCTGGAAGGCAGTCTTCTCCAAGCAGCCTTCAGATGAAGATGTAGAACTCAGCTCCTCCTGCACCATGCCTGCCTAGATGCTGCCATGTTCCTGCCTTGATAATATTGGACTGAACCTCAGAACCTGTAAGCCAGCCCCAATTAAATGTCATCCTTTATAAGAGTTGCCTTGGTCACAGTGTCTGTTTACAGCAGTAAAACCTTAACTAAGACAGCCACACAGGGAGGGGCTCTTCCCGGGACACTGCCAAGCTCTCCATCAGGATGACACAGAAAGAATCTAAGCTGTTTTCAGCCAGTGACCAAGAGCCGTCTTCATTTCATGCATGGAAGGAAGCACGGTTGATAGGAAACGCCTATTTGTGCCTCTTTCCTTCACATCATCTGGACGTTTTCTGTTTCTAGTGAACAGAAACTCAGACCCAATCTACGAACATGATGCTTTGTAAACATGCTACTCTATCACTGAAATCGTCTTGTTTTGCTCCTGAGACTTACTGGATTCTGTAGGTTTGCATTTATTTCTAAGAGCCAAAGAAATACGAGATTGTAGAGTCTGCAGAGCAGACTCTAGAAATTCTTTTGGTTGCTAAGTGATCCTGAACAGCACATCATAAGGCTCAGATTAACGAGAGGCCATCAGAGCCTGTATCAAAATATTAACCCTACAGAAGTGGGTAGAGGTCAGTGTGAAAGGGGAAAGTAGACCCGACACCACCAAGCACACTTATTAAGATGAGAACGCTGACTGAGTTGAGCATGGCTTACACCCTCTATACATCATCTAAGCCTATAGATCAGCCATAGGTGAGGTGAGACATATAGTAGCCCCTGTACCGACAACTATATGTCTCCAATGATAAACACAGATTAACTGTGAAAAAGGCCTGATAGCATCTATGACCAACTCTAATGATGTTATATGGCTATATGAACCTGGTCACTTGTAGAGACTTCCCAGAACAAAATCTACCTACCTTCTTTTAGAGAAAAAGATGCACGTGAATTCAGGGCATCTAGCGGGCATATTCCTCATTCTACACATAAATCCCACAGACAATGCTATTTAGAGTTACTTATTCAATAAAAGATAATAATAAAAAAATCAGGGCGATATCTTCCAAATGTCCCACAAATCAAGCAAACCAAGTAAGAAGCTATTGTAAGAAAACATACTAAAAAAGAAAAAAAACAGATTTTCTTGCATGCACAGTGGCCCAAGCCTTTAATTTGAGTACTCGAGAGGTAGAGGCAGACAGATATCTATGAGTTGGAGTCTAACCTGGTCTATATAATGAGTTCTAGGACAGCCAGGATCACATAGAGAAACCCATCTTTTAAAAAATATCATAAAGAAAGTGGATTTTCTTCCAATTGTAACTGAGCTGGAAGCATCCTGTGTGTCAGCTAGATTCCATAGTCCCCAAACTGCAGGGAAGGAAAGGTATCAACTGTCTTACCCAGCTGTGAGCTCTGTGAATGGAGACAAGGCAAGCTGTGCCACTTGCGAATACTGTCCTAGGTAACCAGATGCTTCCTGTTGGATTTGAAGACCATCTCATGGGCAGGAATCCTTGTCCCAGAACTATAACCCTACTTAAAAACTCATAAGGGAGGTCAGAGGCCCGAGGGATAGAACACTGTTGTTTAGATAAACTGTTGTGGCATCAAACTGCCCTATGAATATTTATGTTCATTCCCACAGACAAATGCTACTCTCAACTTTTATCTTTTCTCCGGTGAATGGTGGTGAACACAAAAGCTCTTGGCTTCACTAGGGACTGAGAATACGTGACTGCTGGGTGCTCTGTCCCAAAGAAGACACTTATAGCTCCCCTCTAAGGAATATTGTGGAAAGAGTAGGTGGAACATAAGAGAGAACACAGGGAGAACGACAGAGACAGTCTCTAAAGCAAGACACAGCCAGTGAAACCACAAACTCACAACAGCTGGGGATGCCTGCACTGGTCTACATAGGATAGGTTTGTCAGTAGCCAGATGTAGATAGTAGATTGGCTCAGGAGGCCCTACATTGCTCAGTGATGAACTAATTTCCTTCTGATAGATGGACGGGGTGCCTTCAGTTGATACAGAGCGATGACCCTACTAGGCTCTAATCAATAATTCCATTGCACTACTCACACAGCTAGCCCTGTTTAAACTAATCGGTTCACGAAACAAGCCCAAAGGTCTGTGAGAGAAACTTGTAGAGATGAAGGAGTAGGGACTCTATGAGGATGGGAAGGAGATAAGAGATACTGAGTGAAGATAATAATTAGGATCTGTTGTATACATGGAAGAAAATGTCAGAGAGCAAAATTCACAAATGGAAAAAAATAAAGAGCTGGAGAGATGGCTCAGTGGTTAAGAGCAATGACTGGTCTTCCAGAGGTCCCAAGTTCAATTCCCAGCAACCACATGGTGGCTCACAACCATCTGTAATGAGATCTGATGCCCTCTTCTGGCATATGGGCATACATGCAGACAGAGCACTCATACATTTATAAATAAATAAATAAATAAATAAATAAATAAATAAATGTTTTTTAAAAGAAGAAAGAAAAGCAATGATATCAAGAGACTGCTTTTTAAAGAAATCTATTACAAGGACAGATAGTTCTCAAAGCTGACTTTGAATTTAGGAACATAATATAGAATCAAGTTGTTATAAATGTATACAGACACAAAATGCTGCTTTACGGATGCGGCTATGTGCTACCCTCTCTGGGGACCAGCTCAGAGAGGATGTGGGCACTTTGTGGGTAGCTCGTGTAAGCATCCAAGTGAGCAGAAGGGGCTGCCTGGCCAACAGGGATTTAGGGAGGAAGGGGGAGTGTCACAGAGTGTCCTCTTTGATGGAATCTCTGTCTTCCCTCAGAAAAAATAATGTGAAGTTCCTCTAAAGACTTAGACTTTTGAGTCTCAGCCCACCATTAGTCGAGTTTCAAGTTTCAGCATTGATGAGTGAATTCTCCAAGGACTTAATTTGTTAGTCCTAGCAGAACAGCAGGAAGGGTCACGATGCCATGAGAGGGGAGAAGGGAGAAGAAAAGGATGAGAAAAGATGGAGAGGGGAAAGAAGCAGTACATAAGAGAATTAAGCCTCCATAAAGAACATGGGATCTGTCATGGAGTCTGCAAGCCAAAAGTCATAGCAAAATCTTAAGGGCACTCACTTGGTGCCAGTTCTGTCGTAAAGGTTTCATATATGTTACTAACCCAGCAACACCACGAATGGCTAATAATCATAGCAGCCCTATTGCTGGGTCCTTAAATTTTATCATAAGTTTGGAGACAATGCCACCCAAACTACCAGCTCATGTGGGTTACTTATCCACAGTGATACAAAGTGCCTACACTAGAGTGTAACAGCCACGTCATTAAACATACTGTCGGCTGTAGCTAGCCTCTTGCTGTCCCAGCAGATTTCTACATGACAGGAGTGCACTGAACTAGGCGTGGTGGCACATGCCTACAATCCCCGAACTTGAGGTTGGGTCAGGGGAAGCAGAAAGCTCAGAATCTAAGGCCAACCTTGGTGACAGAGCGAGACTCTGTCTCAATAAAACCAGAAAGGAAGGAAGAACAGAGGTAAGGAGGGACGGAGAGAGGGAGGGAGGTAAGGAGGGACGGAGAGAGGGAGGGAGGGAGAGAGGATTCTACTTGATCTACATTCTGTCTCAAGCATCTATCTCTTCTTTGTGGGAAAACAAGCAGCTCACCAAGGAGCCACACTCCTTTTGTGAGTCTCCCTTTGAGTGGCAGATCTTCCCTAGATCCAGGAGAAGGAAGAGAACTAACACTTTCCTGGATGACATCATTCTCACCTATGTCAGTATCATCCCCACAGGACCCTGAAAGCCACCCCTTTTAGTAAGACCTACTGGACCAACTGGACTCTTCAGTTAAGGGAATGTCTGGTCCAGCCTCACATCTAGCAAGAGGGGTACTTAGAAGAGGAGCAGAGATCAGATTGGTGCCCAAGCAGACAGCAGGCTGTATAATCACGCTGTCTCCCACTGGCTGGACTAAGGACAAGAAACAGAACAGTTCTCAAGTTCCAGAAAATTGGTGAAGAAGGCCGATCCCCTCTGCCTCTTTCTCATCCAGTCACCATCCAAAGATTTACAATGCTGGTGATTCAAATGAAATATATCTCTGAGTTCTTTTCAAATTAACCTACATGAGTTGTCTAACCAGACTTCCAGCAAACTGAACAATGGAACATTTTCCTGTAAGTACAATTAATCTATGTCTTTATTAGATCGAGGCAAAATACATACACAGTGCAGTTTAATCTCACTGTGTCCACTTAGGCAAGACAGCTTTGTATTTGGGAAATAAAAATGGCCCTTCTTCCCATCCCTTTGTACCTATAGAATGGAGGGCATGAGTAGGAAGAATCCGATTCTCTCTCCCAGTGACTGAGCAGCTTGGGTCTCACACTGTGCTATCTTGGCTCTGCCCTCAACACCTGAGGCAGCTACCAGATATGGGAGAGATGAATTGCAAAATCTACAAGGTGGTGTGTCAAGAATAAACTTCTGCCTGAAGAATGCTATGCCCAAGAAACAACTACCTGAATTTCATATACACTTTCACTGATAGGGAAATGGTCACTTTGGAAACTAGGGATGTAGCTCAGTTTGTAGAATGCTTGCCTAAAATTCACAGGGCTCTTGTGTTGATTCCCATGACCCTATACAGCATGGTGGTACCGCCTATAATCCTAATACTCAGGAGGTATAGCCAGGAGGATCAGTTCAGACCAACTACGTAGCAAATTCATGACTAAAATAAGTGTCACTGTGAATAGTAGATGATATTAATTTTGTATATCTGTAATAGTTTTAAAATATCTTATCCATATTAGACTGCAATTCACTTCTCTGTGTTGTTTGTGCTATAAACTCTGGCTTTTTATCCTCTCTCTGTTTTCAGCTCTCTGGTTCTATCACAAAATATCTGAGGGAACATTTACTTTGCGTCATTGTTTCTGGGTCTTCAGTGCATAGTCAGGGTTGTATTTGAGGCAATGACAATGTAGCACATTAGTGCAGAAGCCCTTTACCTCGTGGCACGAGAGAGGTAACCTCATGGTGGTATGAGATAGTGTTGCCGTAGCCCACTAAACTATGAATCCATCACAGCAGAGGTGATCAATCTTTTGATACTTGAAACATAACTTTTTCATCTAAAAAGTTCACACTCAAGAATTACCAAAGGGGTTGCCAAAAAATAAAAATGAGAATCTCTAATGTCTTAAGTAAATTTAAGATTTTGTTTTGAGCCATGCTGATAGGGATACATGGGGCCTGTGGGAAACAGGTTGGACATGTGTGGTCCAAGTCCTCAGATTCTAGATATTGCCCAGAGGGCCCACCTCTGGACATCACTGCTCTGGAGCTTCTGTGGATCCTTAGGTCCAAACCAACGCATGGTGGTGGTAAAATCTTACCCACCTTCCACATCTTCCCTTAACACACTGGAAAATTGTCAGTCACTGTGGGTGTTCTCCTCCCTGAGGAGAATGCTGTTTCCTCCAGCACGTACGTGGTCATGCAGAATGGCTTCTGGAACCATTCACTTTGTTCCAGATCACCAGCCCTGCCAAGATGGCTATGAGTCTTGTGATCTGATGCTTGGTTTGAATCCTGGTTCTACAGTTATTAACTAGGAAATGAACAGAGAATGTGTGTTTACCCTTCCTGGGTTTTTTTCCCATTGGCAAAACAGAGTACCTGCCTTATAATATCATTGGGAAGAGCCAATGAAATGTTTATGTAGCTGGGTGTGGAAAGCCAAGGCATGAGAATTGCCAAGAATTCAAGACCAACCTATTCGACACAGTGAATACCAGACCAGCCATAGCCAAAGAGCAGGACTTTGTCTCAAAAGAAAAAACATTTTTTTATTTAATATGTATAAAGTACACAGTAAGTGTTAAACATTTTAGATCCTGTCACTACGTGTCCACAGTGACTCCACGTCCCTTGTTTGTCACTTGAGATTCTGCTAACACCATCCGAAATTCAATAAGCTTTCTTACCAGACATTATCCGTCCTCTCACTCCACAAATGTTTATCATGTCCCTGTCGGAGACTGGGGTGGGAAGAGACTTGTGAAAGAAGAAGGAGATTGAACTCTAGAAACAACACATCGGGGTAGGAATCACTGAGAAGGTGATATTTAAGCAAGGTTTTAAAACAAAGGAGCTGACAGTGGGTACTTCAAAAGAATGTCCCATCCATGTGCAGATGCTAGGGCTGGCCTAGCACGGCAAGGTCTGGGAATAGAGAGAGCCGGCTGTGACTAGAGCATGTGACTAGAGCAGAGTGAGGTGGAGGAGAGGTGAGAGAGTTCAGGGAGACCCAGATCCTCTGGAGCACCTGTGCTGACTTTTGAAGCATAGCGAATGACCTGATTTGAATCTTCAAAGGCTGGTTCTGAGTGCTGCTTTGAGAAAAGATTCCCTCTTGTTAATCCTGCAGACTGCTGAGTGGGCAAGTTGGGAAAATGTTGCCATACTAAAGAAGAAAGATGAGCAGAATCATGGCGGTCATGGGGACGTGAAGGCCAGACTCTAAGTAATTTCTTTTTCATCTCCTTTTCTTTTTTTTCTTTTGCTTTTAAGAAAGGGTCTCTGTCTGGCCTCAAACTCACAGTATACACCTTCTTATGCCTCCTGAGTCCTGGTGTTAAAAGCATGCATCAACGGTCCAACTCTTGTTGGGTAGAGACGGGCAGATCTCTGAGTTTGAGGCCAGCCTGGTCTACAAAGCAAGTCCCAGGACAGCCAGGGCTGCACAGAGAAACTCAGTCCTGGAAAAAGAAAAAACAAAGCCATGCATCACCACTCCTGATCCTGATCCCATCTGTGGGTAACGCAAAGGTTTTCTGGTGGATGAGGACGAAATCAGAGAGACAGAGGAAGTAAAAACTGCTGACAACTAATGTCTTCAGTTCTGTGCTATGGGCAAGCCAGACAGACTCAAACAGATAGTTCTAAATCCATGGTCCATGGGTGGCCCTGACTCAACTCAGAGAGCCAGGACACAAAATGAGAAGACAAGAACATGGGAAAGTGACTTGTAGGAAAGCAGAGGCTGACGGAGGTGGAGGGAGAGAAAGGGGGTGGGGGTGAGATTGACCAGAATGGATCACAGACATGTAAGAAACTGTCAAAGGACAAATAAAAATTGTAATGAAAAGGAAATAGTATTTGTGAATGACTTAATTAATTAATTAACTAATTAATTGAAAGCACCGTACTAGTCTTCAAACCCCTGCACAGCAAGCAGTCAAAGGCACCTAGTGAAAAGCACCGCTGACACTCTTGCTGGGAAGCCAGTCAATGGCAGTCTAAGAACTGAACTTCAAGACCTAAGGACAGGGGTGAAGGACTAGATGATGTGCTAGGCAAGGTGCTCATCTCTACTTTTGGCCATGATGAAGCATTAGGATCAGTTTTCTCTTCCAGCTTCAATGCCTAACACGAGTACATGAACGAGAGTTCAGACACTAGAAAGCAGGCAATGTGAGCCCCAAGGAGAGAGGAACAAGTGAGAGCCTCCTACCGTGGCCAGGAGCACACTGGAGAGCTCCCAGGCCACAGCTCAATGAAGGGAGGGATCCCCAGAGTGGAAGAAGGGAGCACCAGGGCTAAAGCTGCCAAGGTTCTATAGCGGGCCTTCTGCAGAGCACCTAGGAACACAGACCTGTGCAGAGGAAACACCACAGCCGACAGACAAGAAGACCGCTTCCATGGTTGGAATGAGCTCACAAAATACGAAAAGCTTGTCTCTGTGCAAATGGAAACCACATACTAAAGATGCAGAGGGGTAACGACTTCGAGTATGGGAGAAGCGGGGAGGGTTGTTCAACAAACAACCAGAAAAAAAATGGATGAATTCTGGGCCACAGGTAGATGTAGGGGCCTGAGGTAACTTGTAATAAGGAAGAGACCGGCGTTTGTGGGAAGAGGTGTGGGAGGTGGGGAAATATGGAAGGAGGCAGCACAGGGCCTTTTCTGGTCGCTTGAGATTTTATCACTTAACATACAGCATCAGTCGAGGAGAGTAAAGGGGAAGATTCTGAGGCCTGGAGAGGGGGAAAGATGTAGGACAGACGCATCCAGGGGTGTAACAGGGAAAGGTGCCGGCCACCATGAGCTCTAAGACGGTTCTGGGAGTGTCAGCTTTGACAGCCCACTTGGTCATGAGTTTTAAGTAAGGTTTCCCCCTTTAGTAATGTTTCTCCATTCACATGCAGCTATACCTGTACAGGTTTAAGCATTTAAAGGCTAGCTTCTGTGTAAGTTAGGAGTTTACTAAGCAACGGAGAGGGGCCAGCAGCCATCACCATAGCAGCTTCCTTGGATGAACACCTCGCTTCCTGCGTCTTCTCCTCTGAGTTCCTCTGTAGCCAGATGCTCTCCCGCCATGCATCACGTGGTGCAGTTGGTTCTTTTCTACCTAAGGCCACTCTGCCTGAATATTTTATTCTATCGTCCATCTCCAGCCGCCATCTTTGTGCCAGTGAACTTCCGGATCTTCTTCCTAATCGCCCCCGGAAACACGGATCAGGACAAAGCCAAGGGCAGTTAGCCTGTTAGCCCACTGGTCCCTTCTCAAGTCCTTTCCTTCACTGAGTAACCATTCACCGATTTGTCAGTACACTCGGTAAACATATTGAACCAGCTAAAGATATTGAATCACCCTTCTTTCTAGTCTCCACCCACGAATATTGCCTACCCCAACCCCCACCAGTTTGAACTCCATAATCTTTTCACAAGGACATTAATAGAGTTTATTAAATAAACGTCCACTAAAACAAGGCCCTGTCACATTTTAGCCTATTTGTTCAAAACAATAATATTTGTCTTAAGTTAGATTTCCATATTTTTCTATCAGAAATGGATGTCGGTTTATTTATTTATTTATTTATTTATTTATTTATTTATTTATGGAAGACAGCACTGATTTAAGTGATCAGCTATATCTGCTCAAAGACACGTGACAACTGAGATGGCCAGTAACTGAAATCACTTTCCCTAGGGCAACTCTGTACTGATCACCTGAGGCTGGCTCGAATTTAGCCCAAGACTTCAAGTTACCCAGAAAATAAAGGGGCAGGGCTCAGGCTACAGGGAACCACTGCCAGTTGCTAACTAATCTCTCCCTTTACTTCTTAACCCAGTGCCCAATCTCAGCCTTGTAGGGGGAAAGAGTTAAGCTAAAAACAAAAGGGAACACAGTATTTGTTAACCCTCTTGCCTCTTGGAGACCCTGTCATCATTTAGGCTAATAAAAAAATGTCTGCACTCCCAATTCTTATACATAAAAACTGCTTCTTTCTATGCCGTTTTCTTTTTTTTCTCCTGGCATAAAAGCAAATAAGATATTGGTGGCCACGACTGGACAAATGCAGGGACAAAAAGCTACTTGTCGAGTCTGGTGCAGGAGGAAGCAAGAGGCACTGGATGAATTCTTGGAGCAGCGGATCTCTGCTGAGGGCCTCAGCTGCCTGCAGACTTCTCATGTAAAGACTACAGACTCCCTTTGGGCAAAACCACTAATGCAGAGTTCCTGTCGCCTGCAGCTGAGCCGGTCCACGCATTCATGGGTGGGAGCTGGAAAACTGCCAGTCCCCAGAGCGGCTGAAGAAACTGCCGCTCTCTTCAGGCCCACTTGCTCCTCGGCCTGTCTCCCACGGTGTTTGTTTATTTTTTTCATGAACACTGATTTATTCCCCTTTCAGTGCCTTCTTATCTAATTACCATCCCTGGTTTTCAAGCCAAGCGATCTGCTAGCTAGGAGTTTCTGCGCTTGTAATTTTGTACACAGTTCGCTATGCCTTTCCACCGCTGTGTCATATGACTTTTAGCTTTCCCCTCCTCCGCTAATTTTCTGATCACTCCCAATCCTAGGGAGCAGCACCTTGTTTAAGGTAACAGGCCGTGCCAGCACCTGGCATCTCCTGCCAACCCGGTCAGCTATGTTCTGTAAGAATGGTTTGCTTCAGGAACAAAGCTGACAACCGCCCTCCAAGGGAGTTTTCAGCAGAGACTATGGGCAGACCAGAGCCTACAATAAGGGACACGGTAAGCATCACAGTGATCCTCAGGCCTGGCAGTGTGTGCTCATAGACAGTGTAGCCATCCAGCAGACCAAAGCCACGTAAATCATAAATCACTTTAAATCACTCACGTTTCAGAAACCATAACTTGATCAACCGTGGGTGGAAATTCCAGGACGCGAGGTGTGGTCCCAGTTTCTCCATTAACACGCTCCGTGGAAGCTGCAAGACCTCTTTGTGCTTTATTTTCTTCGTCTGCGAAAACAAGGAATTCGTGTCTATTTCCTCTTGAGGTTAAAAGAGGAGCAATAACGTTGATTTGCAATGTGCTTTATTGTTATAAAGTGCTATGTTGAGGTGGTCTGTTTTTAAATAGTCTGATCCGTTACGGTGTATGATGCAGGATGATGGTGAGATCGTGGTGAGATCGTGGTGAGATCGTGGTGAGATCGTGGTGAGATCGTGCATAACGAGCAAACGCAGACTCAATGGAACGTCCCTATGTGGTTTTCTTCTTTTATCAAAGTCCCTAAGATTTAGGAAGATGGTCCGAGATAATAAAGCCTTCATTCAAGGTAACTTCTCTCTTACCCCCAAGTTAACACTCCATCTCACTCTACGATTCATTTAGCTAACCTTGAAATATGACAAGACTCGGAGCTTAAATGTGTAGAAAGGAAATTAAGAACAGGAGCCTGTTAATGACTTAGGTGAAAATCATGCTTGTCTCTTCGAGGACCCACATCTCTTCCCAGCTTCATCTTCAATGATGCTGTGCTGGTAACATGAAGTTAACTATAGTGAGGCTATTTATACCACAGAAACGAGCAAACCTGGAAAAACTTACTCTTCTGGAGAGCAAGTTATTACACATTTGCCATAAGATATAGTGAACTTAACATCAAAAAATGCTTAGCTACAAGCACATAGTAACAGGGGGAAAAAATCCTAAGCCCAGTAAGCATTAAATGGAAAATTTTTTAAAACTACTATACCTATTTTTCTTTAAAAGAAAGTACAACTGGGGAGATGACTCGGAAGTTAAGAGCTCTGGCTGCTTTTGCAGGGGGCCCATGTTCAAGTCCCAGCACCCACTCGGTGACTCACAACTATCTCCTAACTCTAGTCTCGGTGAGCTGAAATGCCCTCTTCTGACCTGTACGAGCACCAGAAATGCGCTCTGCGGTGTGTGCTCGTAGACAGGGTGGCCGTCCTGCAGATCAAAGCTACACGCATCACGAATCACTTTACGATGCATGATGTAATGCTGTAGCGGCTCACAGACTACACTCAGGCAAACCATGCACATACGTTTTTAAAAATGGCATGACAATCTACAGAAATAACGTAAATATTTGTTGCAGATAGGTCTAGATAATTTCTTAGCCTACAGCAGTGACCCTGAGAGCCCATCGAAACAAACCGTGATGCTTTAACGCCCGCGTTTCTGCTTCCAGGGGCAACAGGAGGTGAGCCAGATACATCAGCAACGCCGTTTGTGGCAGATGCTCCGCCCTCTTGTGGTCATGCCTGAGAATCTCCCTCAAATTCCAGAATTTCAGGGACTAGCAGCCTTTTCCTCAGCTCTGTGACCCTCGACACTCAGATCTCCAGCAGAATGACCCCTCAAAATCCACATGCCCCAGAAGTCTAAGGAGCAGTAGAAGGGTCAATGGTTTATACTCTGCTATAAAGTCCAAAAGTGCAGGACTGACTGCATAGCTCAGTTGGGAGAGTGCCTGACAAGCACACAGGAGCCCTGAGTTCAAGCCCTGACAGCACACATACATACAGGGTGTGTGAGCTTACACAGCTGTAATCTCGGCACTCAGGGGTTTGGAGTTCGAAGTCATTGTGCTGCTCCCGACCATCAGGCTTCACTCCCCCACTATACGCTCATTAAAATACCTCTTTGCCAATCATTTTTTTAGTACCTCTGTGCGTGTGTGTGTGTGTGTGTGTGTGTGTGCGCGCGCGCGCGCGCGCACGCGTGCGTGTGTGTAAAAGACTGGCGGAGTCAAAAGACACCCTAGAGTGTCTGTCCTTGCTTTCCACCTTGTTTGAAGTAGGGTCTCTTTGCTGTTCACCCCTGGGTGCTCCAAGCTATCTGGCCCACAAGCTTCCTGGGCCTCTCCTATTCCTGCCTCTCATCTCACCTCTGAAATTACAGTCACACAAGACAGTGTCCAGCACTGTGAGTTCTGTGGATTTGAACTCACATCCTCACACATCCATAACCAGCACTTTACCCACTGAGCCATCTCCCAAACCCCTACTAATCACTCTTTCAACCTCCAACGTTTGGGCCAAGATGAGATACTGAATATGTGGCTCTTAAATGGATTAATAGGGCAATGTTGAGTCATAGAATCACAGTCTCTCTCCAGAGCCCCACACATACAATTCCGGTCACTTAGCTGCAAAGCCAAGCCTTTCCTCTGTGTACTGGGATGGCTGCTTTGCCAGGTCCGAGTTTTATTTCAGACGTCTGAGAACATTGCTATTCATCAGTCATAGCTGTGGTGTTTGCCATGCTAGTTAGAAGCTACCATGACTACTTTTTAGGACCTGAAGTAATAAAGTTTTAAAATTACTAAGAAGATTTAGCTCCTGAGTATCCTGCCATCTGGCCCCCTGATGGGGGAGAGTGTCTGACGAGAAGGATAAGGCGCTCTAGAGAGGGGACCTGCTCTGCATTCTGACTGTGGCACCTACAGGTCTGTGCACTGGTTCATTGTTGCTTCTCTCACTCGACTGCGTCGTGCTGCCGTGAACTGACAGCTTATTGAGAGCTTCCACTTCTTCAGAACTCTCCAAAGAACGTAGGAGACTGCTCGACCCGAAAACCATGGTCAATCACCGTAGCTGACGGAAAGGATCTCCCTGCTAAGTGCGTGGACCAACCCTAAGCTAGCACTGATTGCCAGGATTCCTAGTCCTGAAAGCAGCCAGTGTGAAAATCCTGGTACGCAGGCTGCTCTGGCCACATTGGCGCTGGGGAATGACTAAACATTTCATTTCCACGGGCATGGAGTCTGTTTTCTTGTACAGTCATTTCCACCAGCCAGTAAACACGGAGCGGCCTTAATCCTTCATTTGTTCAGTCCATTGGGGATATAAGAGACATAAGGGAGGCCCAGGGCTCATTAATGCCTGGGTAAGAGCATTCATTCTGAGCATCACGGGCCTCAAGTTATGGCGAAAAACTAAATCCTGCAGGAGCCCAGGGGCTGTCTATCCTAAGCAAGGTTTCAGTGGAGATATTTGTACTTAAAATCTGAATATTTGTACTTACTATATGAATAGTGAGTATATGAACTATGCATATTCTTGCTCCTGAAGCTTTCTGTCCTTGGTTATCACAACTAAGATCAGGAGCAAATGCACCAAGTAAAATAAAGATGAGGCCAGAGGTCCTTAGCAACTCCTGCGATGTAACTTAATCATGCCGGGAGCTATGAGGAAGGATTTAATTTTCAGGGGCCCTGCAGCCCACCATGTGTTCAGGCTTGGCCTTGATCTGCAGCCGGCGCTGTTTACTATGTGACAGACAGCTGTTCCCTCAGAATGTTCCCCGGCCATTCCTACACTGCATACACCCACCGCCTTGGTGTGAAATTAGGCACAGCAGAGACTGTAGCCCGCAGTAGCAGCAGTCTGTGACTGGAAGACTCAGTGTCGGGACAGAACTGATCATTCCAGGCTCTCCCAAGGGACAGATAAAAATGCAGGCCAAAAAAGAAAAGTCCCTGCTACAGTAGGACTACCACGAAACACAACTTATTTGTACACTGCCCCATCCCAGCCCCCCAAAATACTGGCTTGTACTTTTTATCATAGAGGGTCCCCTTTTCAGCTGTTAGCATTTTTCCTTCACCCGCTGGGCTCTTTCGGAAATAAAGACACCAGCAGAACAAACCACAGTGCGGCTTCTGATGAGAGCATCCGGCTGAGGTGCACAAACCCCACCTGGCTCCCCAGTGTCCTTTCGGCTTGTACACAATCATTTGTATAAAATATCCAGGCCTTGTCACCAGGCTGGGCATGCTCAGACCCTCATAGTTACCCACCTAATATTTTAAGTGGCGTGGGTATGGGTGTGGGGGTGTCATTCTAGTTTGCTTTAATTCTATATTGTTTGATTATAGAGGACATGATTAAAATGAAGCAGTGAGGTTTTAAATCCAAACTACAGAAAATCATCTTTTCCCAATTTTTTTTTTTGGTCTGGCATGGTGTTTTTCTATGTAAACCACCCTGGCCTCAAACTTGCAATCCCCCTACTTCCATCTCTCATGGCTAAGATTACAGATATATGTGGGCCACCAAACCTGGCTAGTGGTAGCATTTCAGATGATAAGAAGTCCAGTTGGCCATCTCTCAGAGAATGCCTGCTGCACTGGGGAAGTCAAACCTTCTCCTGTTGCTCCAAGATTATCCGTCCTGTGACCCTTTCATGCTCCCTAACTTGCTTTTTAAACGTTCTTCCAAACAAGCCCATCACACTCAAAGCAACTGATCCCTCCCCTAATGTGTAGGACCAAAGTGATTGACATCCTTTGTGTTCTAACACGAAGAGGAGAGCAAGCGTGTGGGCCACAGTGCTATGACCATGGTGAGAAGGTTCCCAGCGGTAGCTATGGCATCTGTATCCGGACTGACTTCACCTCTCCAACACTGTCACTGCCTGCTTGAGTTACAGTTTCCCTTGGAAGTCCCATTTTCAGAGATAGACTTATAAACTTTGGTAAACTTATGCCAAACTCGACATGACTGACTTCCACTCAGGAAGAAATATTGCTCTCCCATAAAAGACTATGAAACGTATCTTACCAATGTGTTCTACAGGTGAGAAAACTGGTAGGAAAATGAAAAGCCTAGAGATGATTTTGTAGTTCAAGAAATCTCTTAACTCTTCAGCTCCATGGATGCTGGGGTCCCATTTTCAATTAAGAAAGAACCATAAATACAACAGAGCCCATCCAAGGCAATTCTAGAGTATGTCCTCCTACAGCGATCACTAACCCGATAGTGTTTATGCTGGTGGAACCTATGAATTAAAAATCTGGAGCACGCCTTTAATGCCGGCGCTCAGGAGGCAGAGGCAGGTGGATCTCTGTGAGTTCCAGGCCAGCCTGGTCTACAGAGTGAGTTCCATGACAGCCAGGGCTACCAGAGAAACCCTGTCTTGAAAAACAAAATCTTGAGCAGCTTCATAAAGCTAAAGTCCTATTTGGTCCTGTTTAAAGTCAAACAAGTAAGAAATACAGCTAGTCAACCATAGAAGAGGACCGTGAAGAGGGACAGTGTGCTGCTGACCCCAAACCTGGAGCAAAAGGAATGCAAAGCTAGCTGCATGGGTGTTCATGATCGCCATGAGGTATTTTTAGCAGGAGTTGGTGGGATCAGCTGCCTTGCCCTGCAGTGATCCCTCTTTCTACTTCCTCATAGTCAAGGAGTAGGACAGTCACCCAGCTGACCATGACTCCTAAAAGGACAGAGTGTGCACCATTCACAGACATTGTAGACTTTTTCTTCACCCTAAAAAAGAAGCGCCTCCAGGAACTGGAAGACAAGTCACTGGCGAAACTGGTGATTACTGCTATTATTACACAGAGGAGGCATCTGCCGGAGGATCTCTTAGCTGTCCCTAGCCATTCACATCCTCAGCCCTGGCTCATAAAGAACGTTCAACTCCATTGGAAATATTTCAAAGTACCTGTGCTGCCCACAAGCTGTCAATCACTTTGCCCCATAGAAGGAGAGCTCAGTATAAACTTCACAGTTAACTCGAGAAGGACCACAGCCCATAGGAACTCATTATTCCAAATTCATTACAGGAGTCATCAAGAGGGCTCATCAGGTGAAGGCGCTGGCCACCAAGCCTGACAACCCATGTTCAATCCCTGGAACCCACTGGTGGAAGAAGAGAACTGTCCTGGAGGAAGAAGAGAACTGGCTCTCACACAGGAGGTGTGGCACCCACACACATTCACCTGCATACACCCACAAAATAAATACAATGTTAGAAACTAGACCCCCCTTCTTTAATTAAGAGCAACAACGAGAATGTAAAATCTTAAGCGTCCAAAATGAATGTGTTAAAGCAGTTATTGCCTTGGCCACAGGTGTGTTTCCATCGGCAAGATGGCTGCCTCAAGGAAAAGAATTGCTGGATGGCTGTATTCGTTCCTCCTCTGTAGTAGCCATCCCAGTAAGGACTCTCCTTGTGAAACCTGACTCATAATGATATCAATCCAATGTATCAAAACACTGTCACCACATTACAAAGGAGAATCTAGTACAGTAATTTCCAAGCATAGTGACACCCGCCTGTAATCCCAGGATTTGGGAGCCTGAAGCAAGAAGATATGGGCTTGAAGCCAACATGGGCTTCATACTAAGACCTTATCTCAAAAAAATACACAGAGACTGGGGGATAGGCCAGTTGGTAACGACTTTGCTGTACAACATGAAGACTTGAGGTCAGTCTCTCAGAACCCGTGTGTGTGCATGTGTGTGTGCATGTGTTTGCATGTGTGTGTGGGTGTGTGTACATATGTGTGTGGTGTGCATTTACTGCAATGATTTCAATTATATCACACACATGTATTTTGGTGACTATTCTTAATTTTTGTTAGTTTTTAGTTTTTATTATTTTATGTGTATAAGACTTGTGTCTGCATGTACACGTGTGCACCACAGGCATGCGTGGTGCCTAAGGACATGATGAGCCTCCCTATAAGTCCTGAGAATTGAACCTGGATCCTTTGCAGGAACAAGTGCTCTTAACCACGGATCTAACTCCGCAACCCTATCCTTAGTTTTTGTTGTTTAATTTTGAGATTATATTTTAATTACAAAAATCTCTTTTCCCTTTTCTCCCTCTAAAATCCTCTCACATACCCCTCCCCGCCCTTCAAATACATGGCCTCTTCATTGATTGTTATTACATACACGCATGTATTTATATATATATTCCTAAATATAACCTACTGCATCCATACAGTGTTACTTACATGTGTGTTTTCAGGGCTGGCTCTGGTACTAGCCAACCAGTTGGCTTGCTCTTCCCTGGGATGGGCCATCTCTCCAGCTCCCAGCTTCACTTGGTCACCTGCGGTCCTTTGTGTAGAGCTGAAGCCTGTGACCTTTGCCCCCTCATTGCTCAGCTCACTTTGGGTGGTGATGTTGGTGAGACTGTACATGTGTAGCTTCTGGTGTTACTTGGAAACACACTCTCACAGCAAGGCCCCCGACCCTGGCTCTTACAATCATTCCACCCCCTCCTTTGAAATGGTCCCTGAGCCTTGTGTGCTGGAGTGTTTCCTAGATGTATCCGTTATAAGTGGGCTCCACAAATCTGTATTTTGACTGCTTGGTTTTCTGGAACCCACACTTTTTTAATAACTGAGTGCAGTGATATATGTCTGTAATCCCAGCACTAGGGAAGCAAAGACCGGAAGAGCCCTGGGGTTTGCTGGCTAGCCAGTCTAGCTAATTGATGAGCTCTGAATTCAGTGAGAGACTCTGTCTCAAAAAATAAGGTGGTGACTGATTAAGGGAGACATCTGACTTAACTTCCTGCCCTCACGTACAGCCATGCACACACACACACACACACACACACACACACACACACACTTGAACACATCACATGCTCACCTGCACACACTCGCACGCGCACACACACGATGACAACAGCAGTCCATCATGTAGTTTTTAGTCATGGTGGATAGTAGAAAAGAGCCCTGCACAGAGAATCAGGTTGGCAAGGGATTTAGTCTTGGATTTCCAGTGACCACCATAGTCAAATTTCTTAAGCTCAATAAATCTAAAGTTCCTACTCCATGAAACACTAAGTAACCTCTAACTCTGCTTAGCTATAAATTTCTATGATGTACACATCATAGCTTCTTACTGTATCAAACTTTTGGTTCAAGACCACCATTGAATAGTTTTTTTAAAAATCCGTAATGATTTGGAGAATCCATCACTGACACTTTGATTATATCCACATGTTCCAACATGTTCCAATAATACCGCACAGTCTAACTTAAACCGGCAAACTTCCTCCCTGTCTTTCAGTCCACACAGCACTAGACAAAAATACAGAAAGTAGACAAAGTACCTCAAAGTTAATGAACTGCTGGTCAGAACTGTCTGTGGGTCCCTGCTCACTGCTACCTCTCTTACTACTTCTCACGTGACCACTAACTGTCCCAAAACATATTGGGAGAAGGGCTGGGGAAATGGTTTAGGGGTTAATGTCCTTGTCACACAAGCGTGAGGACCAGAGTTCAGATCTCCAGGACCCACATAAATGATGGTGTGATGGCCGATAGCAATTCCAGCACTCAGAGAGCAGAGACAAGGAATTCCCCAGAGCAAGTCGGTAACCAATACAACCAACATGCAATGCAAGGCTGGCTGTACGGGTCAGCTCCAGGTTCAACAAGGTGGGAGCACTTGAGGAGACTTCCGATGTTAATCTCAGAGCTACACATACATGCACACACATGCACAACACACACAAGCACATGCAACCCACACACATGAACAAACACATGCAAATAATGATTTGCAAAAATACACTGGTTTCAAAGCTGGAGAACATTTGTAAAATATCAGGCCTCCACACTTCAAAAATACTACTATCAAAGAAAGGTTGGTTGAACTATTGCACGTTGAGGGAGAATAAAGAGACTTGGTGATCAAATGCAATGCTACCAGGTTGAGTCCTGCACTGGAAGCAATGGGCTATAGATAGCATTCATTGAGAGATATGATAACTTTTAAATATGGATTACAGATGATGATGATGATGATGATGATGATGATGATGATGATGATGATGATGATACAAAAGCTCAATGGGCATTCTGAGTGTATTACTGCCTTTAATTTATATAAGGGAATTCCTTGTGCTTGGCAAATATACACTGAAGAATTTAGGAACAAAGACATATGGCTTCCCTAACATAGTTTAGAAAGATTCCAAAACTATAGATATATAACATTTATCTATATTCATATACATGAAGATATTTGCATTCCATGTGTATATACAGATTTGGACATAAATATAGAGACATCAGTGTATGGGAACAAATCTGCAGAAACGAAAGTTATAAAAATGGACCCAAATCTAAATTTCTGCTACACAATGAAGAGCCCAGGAGTAATCCACATGTGCACGGCCAACTGAGTTTTGATGAGAACACCAAGAACATAGACTAGAGAAATTACAGGGTCATCAACAAGCCATTCTGGGAAGATAGGTCATCTCTATGCAAACCAAATGAAGTGATATCCTTCCTTTTTATCAAATACTAAAGTCAGTCAGCCATTGATCTAGGGAAGGGTCTTTTGCCTCCTGTGGTTCTAAAACCTCAGACAGAGAAAGCAAAACCCTGACAACCGAGATCGTCTCAAATTAAAATCTTCTCCCTGGCATAGGACACAAGCAACAGAGTGAAGAGACAGCAGATGAGATGGACTGGAAATGGACTAATATGCAGAGTATATGGGAGGCTCAAATGCCTCCATTTTAAAAGTTCAATTTAAAAGCTCTGAATAGACATGGAACCAAAGAAGATATGCAAATAGGCAAGAGCTACGTGACAAAATGTTCAGTATCATTAATTATCTTATCAGGGGAATCCAAATAAAAACCACAAGGAAGTAGCGTGGTGGTTCACTTTGATTGGGGACTTAATTGGCTTGGAAATATAAACAAATGGTAAAGCACACTTCCGTGTGTCTGCGAGGGTGTTTTTAGAGACCGTTGGCAAATGGAAGAACAACTGAGGTGAGAGGCCTGCCCTCAGTGTGTGCTGTACTGTCTGGCAGGCTGGGGTCTGGGCTAAATATCAGTAGATGGAGAAGAGAGTCATCCAGGTGAGCCACACCCTTCTTCCCCAAGCCAGCACGGATACTGCTGCAACCAGCACCCGAGAACGTCACTCTCCATACTCTGGCTTTCTCTGTAGACTCAAATAGCTGTCAGGAAGCTTTGGGATCTAAGCCTAGGGCTGACACGGAATCATCTACATCCCTCGTTTGGAGGTATCCAGGTTCTTGGATTGAATGACTACTAGATTCTCCACCCTAAGAGCCTGAAGCAGAAGAGATTTCCTAGATTTCTGTGGGATTTAGCCTCTAATTATATGAGGAAACTTACTAAATCCCTTTCTATAACCGAGTGTGTGTACATGTGTGCTTGTGTGCAAATCTGTGAGAAGGGAATGCCCGAGGAGTTAGAGATGTGAGGAACATGGAATGCCTGCCAAGATAAGTTGCAGGCAGTGAACAGAGATCGGCCAAGAGGAAAAGGTCACGCTAACTAACCCTACCAAAGCCATAGATGTGGGGATGCCCAAGCTGTTACCAAACCACAATAGGTCCCAGATGCCAGATAGGGACCCATTTCTGGGAGAAGGCAAGGATTTTTTTTAAATGTGTATTATTTAAATGAATCTGTCTACTTAACATTTACCAGGCTTGGCCTTGTTGTTTCTAGCGATGATTCGTGTTTTGAATGAAATGCGTTTGTTGGGTATAAATCTTGCACTAACAGAAAAAGAAAATGTGTGTAAAAAAAAAAATCTAAAAGGAGGCAAGATAGAATTGAGGAGAAACAATCCCAATACTTTTATTTTGGAAGGCAAGAAACAAATGTATTTCTTTCCTGATTCTGAAAATCACAGCCGTGTTCTGAGACGGAAGGAAGATGGATGATTTCACTGTGCCAGGTAAGTTGGGAAAAAAATGAGAAAAAAAAGTCAAGATAAATGCAGCACACTTACTTCATAGATGACCCACTGAAAATCAGTTCCCAGAATGCATTTTTTACATTTCTCCAGAGAATTGGGGATAGGTACAGCAAAAGCATAGGAGTAGATGCTAGTTAAGACACAGCGAAGGCAATGCAGTGCGGGAATGCCGACCACGGGGTGACGGCCTTCGCCCATGTCCCTCACCCCTCACTGGCTGCTAAACTGTGGCGACTCCAGTGTTCAGCCTCATTTTTCTTCCCTAGACTAATACTTCTACTATACAGTCTGTTTTCATGTATAAGAAATATCTTAAGAGTGACGTAATAAAATGGTTTAGACAAGGAGCCCCGTGTCTGTCTCGAGGCTCTCCGGGACCACACTATTTCCTGTTTGCATTTTCCTCCCATCTTATTCTGATAGCAATCAAACAAACAGGAAATCCAGATTGTGATGAATTTTGAAAACATAAGATAGGCTTGTCATCTGACCACACCAAAGCGATTGTCAGAGTAAATTTTATTTTTGAAAGCATAAATTAATTCTTGTTGTTTAGAAGGTGGTGTGTGTGTGTGTGTGTGTGTGTGTGTGTGTGTGTGTGTGAAAGAGAGAGACAGAGGACAGAAGAAGGATGTAGACACCTGTAACTGGTTATGACCCCTCCAATGTTGGTGCTGGGAATTGAATCCCAGGCTTCTGGAAGAGCGGCAGGCACTGGCACTGTCAACCACAGAGCCACTCTCCAGCTCCATGAGCATAATTCTGGCTGCACTCTTCACTGAAGATGGCGTGTAGCAAAAATCAATGCCTGCTTCTCACCTTGAATCAACAGTCTAATGAGTATCTTTTCATCTTTCATTCCCTGAAATTAATACTTAAAATAGTAGGGGTATAAGTATACATTCATTTTACAACAATGAAAGTCAAGAAACTAAATATTTTATCTTTAAAAACAAATGCACTTATGATGTACAGAGTCTCAATAGAAAGGTATTATTTTTTTCTTTCTATTTGAAATTTTCGGGGAAAACCAGGCTTTTATTCTCTGATAACATAGATATTTAATAAGTACAGGAGTGAGTGTCTGGGTTCAAAGTGAATGACACCGTGGTTGTTTTCCGGGTCGTTCAGGGACCCTGGGATGGGGACAAGCTCTGGGAGAAAGTGCCTGAAACCTCATGTCCAAACAGAGACCATGCACAAGTGGTCTTCTTCCTGTGGAGTGGTACTGTAAAGGCTAGTGTAAAGGCTAGTGTAAGGGCTAGCTGCTAACCTGTTAGCAGCCCTGCCCAGTGAAGAAGACTTGTATAAATCCAGCTTCTAGGTTGACAGTAGGCCACCCAAAACTCTCCACAGAGTAGGAAGAAGAGAGACCAATAAGAAGACACAAGCGCCCCGGTTGCTTCTCTTCTCCACAGAGAAAGGGTAGATTTAGCCCCTACTGACTGGCCTCAGCTACAGTTATAAGTGCTGGAATTCTAAGGGTGAGCTGCCATGCTTGGTGGCAAAGTTATCTTTAAAGATAAGAAATCAAATAGCCAACATAACTTTGAGAATGTTGAAATGATTCCCATTTAAATTGCAAATGAAGATAATGAAGTATGACTTTAGCTCTAAGAATCGGCAGCATAAACGCCAGTGAGAGGTCAAGGCCAGAGGCCTTTCTGGAGCTGCAGGCGAGAGTGCAGGATGCTGTCATCGCCTAACAAGCAATTAGCCAAATGCTCACAAAAGTTCAGAGCCTTGTACTTTTAGAAGTCTGCTCAGGAAGTCATGAGAGTGTGCAGGTCTTGTGCACGCTGTCAGAACCCCAGCATATGGACTGGAGAGACGACGCATCGGTTAACAGCAGACGATGCTGTTACAGAGAGCCAGGTTCAGTTCCAAGCAACAGTGTGGGTGATCACAACCGTCTGTCAGTCCAGTTCCAGGAACTCCAATGCCACCTTCAACGTTCTTCGAGTGTTGCACCCTTGTGGTGGTGAACAGGCATATATGCAAGCAAACACTGGTACACGTAAAATTAAAAATAAATAAATACATAAGATTATTATTTAAAAAATATCTCAGCAAGGAGGCGTGTACGGACATAAAGTCCTACTCTGGGGTGAGCTGCACTTGGCAACTGCAGCAGCTGGGAACAGTTTCCAGGGTGTGTCCCTCCGTAGGTTGACCAAGCTCCAGTAGAGAAGGCCACACAACCAGAGCATGTGGACTCCACAAATTGGACTTGACGGAGGTGTGGGAAGGACAGGAAGCTGAATGGGTAGGGAAGGGAAATGGATATGGAAGAGAGGACGAATAGAGTCAAACCACATTGTACAGAAGTCTGGAAAACTAATGAAAGAAAAAAAGTAATAACAAAGACTTTGACATTCAGAAATAGTTTAATTATGCAACCTAGAAGTCTTCCTTCTGCAAAATTCATGGAAACGTTCTATTAAAATTAATGCTTGGGGAAAGAAGGAGGAAGGAAGGGAAAGAAAACTGGAAAACAAAAAATATGTTTCTGAGAGGAATTAAGTCATGGAGCTTTTTAAAAATACATTCAAAATTTTTGCTACCATGGCAATTGCGCTCAATTATGAAGTTCAGTCCGATGTTTCAAATGTGTGTGAACACTGTCTAGGATCAGATAAGTGAATGTCACTGATGTACCTGTCACTTCAGACATGAACTGATTCTTATGTTGGGACTACCCTAAATCATTCTTTTTTTTTTTTTCCGGAGCTGGGGACCGAACCCAGGGCCTTGAACTTGCTAGGCAAGCGCTCTACCACTGAGCTAAATCCCCAACCCCCCCTAAATCATTCTAATGGCTAATATGAAAATAAGAAACCATGTTTTCCCTGTTGTGCTATGGAATTAAGATACTCCAGATCTAACTGGATGCTCTATAGTGGTTAACTAACCTCTTCCTCCCTCCTTCCTCCACACCCTTTCCAGCTCCTGACAGCCGTAATGTCTGGAATCAGCCATTTTTGGTTTCACATACATGTGATCACATGTGTTAGTCTTCCTTCTGTGCCTCACTTCACTTAAAAGAGTTTCTCAGCGCTTGCCTAGGAAGCGCAAGGCCCTGGGTTCGGTCCCCAGCTCTGAAAAAAAGAACCAAAAAAAAAAAAAAAAAAAAAAAAGGGTTTCTCATAGCTCATCCATGCTGCTGCAACGAAGTCTCTCTCTCTCCTCTCTCTGTCTCTCTCTGTCTCTCTCCTTTCTCTGTCTCTGTCTCTCTGTGTCTCTGTCTCTCTCTGTCTCTCTGTCTCCTCTCTCTGTCTCTATCTCTCTCTTCTTTCTGTCCTCTCTCTGTCTCTCTCTGTCTTTCTGTGTCTCTCTCTGTCTCTCTCTCTCCTCTCTCTCTGTCTCTCTGTCTCTGTCTCTCTGTCTCTCTCTGTCTCTCTCTCTCTCTTGCTTGCTCGCTCGCTCGCTGAGTAAAGCTCAGTTGTGAGCATGTGACATATTTGACACTTCTGCTCATCCACCGATGGACCCCTGGCTTCACACGTTGGCCGCTGTGAATGCACATTGACTTTGTTTCATTGGCTGTAGATCCAATAATGGGATTGCTGGGTCATATAGAATTCATATTTTTACTTTTCGAGGAACTTTTATACCACTTCAGATATACTACATAATATAGTACAGAAATGTGCTAATTTACATTTCAATCAATAGTATGGGTGTTTGGGGTACTTTTTCAGTTGTAAGAAAGATGCAGACAAATGTTTTTTGGATTTTTTGAGGAAAAATATATAAATAAAACTTGTCATGTTCAATAAAGTTTGATTGAAACTTTAAACAGTGTCAACAATCAATGTGTTTGTCTACAAGATATTGTTTGAAAAATTATAATTCAACTCTTAGATTCTTACATTTATTTATCTTTTTACATTTATTTAGTTTGTGTGTGTGTGTGTGTGTGTGTATGTTTGAGGTTTTTTTCAACATGTAATTGTTATGTATCAATAGTTCCTTCTGGCGTGGGTCAGTACTGGTCAACAGTAGTCTACAATGTTCCCAAATGATTTTTACATGGGTTCAAAGGCTATAGAAACCTGTATTCAAGGAGAGAGCTGAAAAGCAAGGGAGTTAAGTGAAAATAACTTGCGGGGTGGGTGGGGAACAGAAGGCAGTGCCTTATACTGTTCTTAAGTCAGCTTCTCTGAAACTCAACCCTTGCACCACAGAGCTCACCATCCAAATGTGCACAGTAGTGACACTCCCTGCTCACGTGCCCCAGGAGTTAGGGTGTGGATGCGTTCAGAAGGCCTAGAAGCTGCCAGTTATAATCTACATTCAAATCTATTGATCTTTTCAAAATTATGCTATTTGCCTTTTGTGAGTGAGATGTGAGAGCACTTTACAAATATTCTGGACTAAGTCCTTTGTAAGATACACGGTCTGTCATATTTCCCCCCAGGCCGTGGGTTATTGTTTCACTTTTTTCTTTATTTATTTTGTAAGTGTTTTACGTATTTGCATATGAACCACTTGCATGCCTGGTGCCCACAGAGGTGGGAAGAAGGCACAGGCTCCCTGGAGCTGGAGTTACAGACTTTTGTGAGCCACCATGTTAGTGCTGGAAGCCTAACCCAGGTCCTCTGAAAGAGCAGCAAATGCTCTCAACCACTGAATCATCTCTCCTGCTCCCCTTATGTTTAATCTAGTAATAACTCCATATACCTATGGGCTGCAGGATGGCATTCCAATATGTGTGTACAGTGTGTCGTGAGGAAATCTGCTTGGCTGATGGCTCCCTCTTTTTATTAAGTCTGGAAAGTCTGAACTTAATCTCCTCTCTTCTACTTTTTAATAAAATGTGTGCTATGTCCGTGGGATAACAGCCACACTAATGGACTACAGAACACTGGAATTCACGTTTGGGAGCGTATCATTGAGCCTTCTGCTCACCTTCCCTTATGGCCTGAATGTGAAATGGCCCCGAGTGCCGGTGTGTTGACTGGGTTGCAGCTGGAAGTGCTACTTGAAAGGCTCTGAAAGCTTCAGAAGGTGGAGCCTGCTGCCAGGGAAGCATGAGCTAGGGTGAGTCCTTGTGGAACGGCTCCTGCTTTAGTATCCTCCGTCCTGCTCTCTGCTTCCTGCCATAAGGGAAGCAGCCTTTCCACCCCTCTCCCACCATGACAGCCTCATAGCCCATGGTCATGGGGCCAGCCCAGCAGCACTGACAGCTCCGAATCACGAGCCAATGTACATATTCCCTCTTTTTAAATGGTTTATCAGACTGGTAAGATGGCTCGGTGGATAAAGGTGTTTGGGACCAAACCTGACAGGCATCCCTGAGACCCATACAATAGAAGAAGAGAACCAACTTCCACAAGTTGTCCTCGGACCTCCACTCAACACGAATCGTCACACACACACAAACACACACTACAATAAATCTGTATTTTTAAAATATTCTATGCTTATATCCTAACTATATAAGTTCATTGAAATATATAGACTGACTTTGAGTCTGGTTAACCTCAGTGAATGATTATTTTTATTTACATGTTTCTATAAATCTTTTGGGTTTTTAAACAAGGTTTCTCTGGTAGCCCAGGCTATCCTGTAACTCACTCTGTAGACTAGGGAACTTAGTAGACCAGGCTGGCCTCTGCTTCCAAAGTGCTGGGAATTAAAGGTGTGTGCCATCACCACCCAGCTCACATCTCTATAACATATTTTAAAATGTTCCTCTCTGATATTTGTCCCAGACACAGTGAAACTACTAATGTGGTTTTTTCCTCTTCCAGCCTTTGCCTTTCTAACCACGAGTCATTAACATCCTATTTTTATATCAACATATTACGGTTCTCCACATGAGAGAGAGCACACAGAATTTTGTTTTCGAGGTTCTGGCTTAATTTGCTTAAAATCCTCCAGTTCCATTCCTCTTGCTGCAAATGACAGGATTTCATCTTTTTACAGGGAATGATAAATGCTCCATTAAGTATAAATATCACATTTTCATTCCTGCATCTCTCGATGGACACCAAGGTCCATATTGTATCTTGGTTCCTGTGAATGGTGCTTCATAGACCGTGGGGGATGCAGCCTGGCTTTGGTCTCTGAATTTCCTTCCTTTAGATATAAACTCCCATGTGAGATGTGATGGCTGCAGTCAGCATCTAATTTTAGTTTCTTAAAGGAACCTCGGAGCTGCTCTTCATAAAGTTGCAGAAGGGCTCCCTACTCTTCAGTACTCACTGGTGTCTGTTGATGATCTGTTTTTTGATAACAGCCACTCTGATGGGGAAGAAATGTCAAGGTCTCCAAAGCACTTTTCAACCAGATTATTTGCTTTTCTTACGGATGGAACTGGTTTCTTGTGTTCTTAGTGTATCCTGAATATTAGTCTTTGGTCAGATAATTTACAGATAGTTTCTCCTGTTTGTAAGTTGTCTCTTCCCTCCGTGGCTGCTTCCTTTTGCTATGTGGATGCTTCTTGCTATGATCCTGACTATCAGAGCTCCATTGTGTCACCTGTGCTATAGCAGGGACGGGAGTGGGAGTTATACAAAAACAAAAGACTCGAAAATCATCTCTGCTTATATTAATGTCTTCAAGTGTCTCCTGTTTCTTTGTAGGAATTTCTCCATTTCAGAACTTAACATTTAGATCTTTGAATTATTTCAATTGATTTTTGTGTGAGAAGAGAGACAATCAAGTTTCATTCTGCATGTGGGTTTCCAGTTTTCCCAGCATTGTTTATCAGAGTTTTTCTCTCCTTTTTGTAAGATGTATTTATCGTTTTTATTTCTGTGTGCCTATACAGGCTGTTTACTTTTTGTTTGTTTGTTTACTGTATTTTCTCAACTTGACACTAACTAGACTCCTTCCGGGAAGAGGAAACTTTAATAGAGAAATGTTCTCATCAGATTATCCTGTAAGTAAGCCCATGGGACATTTTCTTGGTTAATGATTGATGTGGGAGGTACAAGACCAGTTTGGGCAGTGCCATCTCTGGGCAGATGATGCTGGATGCTACAAGAAAGCAGACTGGGCACGCCACGGAGAACAATCCAATCTACAGTGTTCCTGCATAGCTTCTACATCAGTTCCTGCCTCCAGGTGCCTGCCCTGCTTGAGTTCTTGCCTTGGCTTCCCCCAATCTACTATGACTCAAAGTATGTGGGCTAAATGAACCCTTTCCTCTCCAAGGTGCTGTTGGTCACAGACTGTAGTACACCAGTAGAGAGCAAACTAGAACAGTACCTGTGGGGGTCTCTGTGTACTGTGTCTGCACACGCAGATACCTATGGAGACCAGAAATGGTTGGATTCCCTGGAGCTAGAACTGTAGGCAATTACGCCTACAGTTGCGAGATGTGGTACTGGGAATCAAGTCTCTGCAAGGGTATTGAGTGCTCTTAACTGATGAGCCCTCTCCCCAACTTCTGCTCTTTCTTTAATTTATTTTACTGCTTTTCTCAGGAATCAGTTGGTTGGATATGCCTGAATTTGTGAATGGGCTCTTCATTCTCCTTCATTTGTCTGCGTGTCACCTTTTTCCCCCAGTACTGTGCTTTGTACCTGCTGTGTATCTTGAGTTTAGGTGTCATCTCATCAACTCCTCTTGTTCTTTTTGTTCAAGATTACTTTGTCCTTGTGCGTTTACCTCCATATGATTTCTAGTGCCATTTATTCTAGTTCTATAAGGACTGATACTGGGAAGCTGGGTGTGGTTTCAAACTTGGGAGGTAGAAGCAGGAGGATCAGGAGCTCAAGATCGTACTTACTATATACTCAGGTTCAAGGTGGGCCTTGGCTACACGAGACTCTGTCTCAAAAAGAAGAAAAAAAAAGAATGCCATTGATATTATCATGACTAGTAGGTAAAATCTACAATTTGTCTTAGGTAATATTGGAATTCTTACTATACAGAATCATCCAACCCACAAGCATAAGATCTTTCCAATCTTTCTGCACACTTTTATATTTATTTACTTTTATTTTATGTATATGAGTGTTTTGTCTGCATGTATGTCTGTACACCAGGTGTGTGTCTATCTGGTATCTTCAGAGACCAGAAGAAAGCATCAGATGCCCTGGAACTGGAGTTCTAAATGGTTGTGAGCCACCTTGTGCTGGGACTCAAATCTGCATCCTCCAAACACAACCTAGAATCACCACAGGGAAGAGTGTTTTTTTGGAGTTTTGAGTGTGTGTGTGTGTGTGTGTGTGTGTGTGTGCGCGCGCGCGCGCGCATGTGCATGCAGTTTCTAAGGGCAGGCAGGGGGCAGAAGACAGTGTTGACCCTTCCATAAAGGAAGAGCTGCTACTTAATCACTGAGCCATCTCTCCAAACTTCATAAGAGTGTATCAAAAGGAACTGTTTAGATGAAATAAGCCTGTGGAAATTATCTTATTTGTTAATTGATGTAGAAAGGCCTGGTTCACTGTGGGCAGCGTCATTCCCTAAACAATCTTGAACAGTATCAAGAAATCAAACTAAGCAGAAGCAAGCAAGAACCCATGAATTTATCCTCTCTCTGCTCTGGACTATGGGTGTGATGCTTTAAGTTTCTGTCTTGACTTCCCTACAATAACAAACCTGGAACTGTAAAGCCAAGTAAACCCCTTCTTCTCTACGTTGCTTTTTGTCAGTGTTTCATTATGGCAACAGAAATGAAACAAGAAAAAGTTCAAGAAATGAATGATTAAATATACACTGGGGCTGTTCCTCTTCCTGGCGCAGTTCTACAAAGTGAGAAGTTCTTGTCAGTGCCCACAGCCCTGTTGTCCACCCACCACAGTCCCTGCAAGTGCTGAGCACGAGGAGATCGGTGCACTGCACACGAACTCACAGCTTCAACAAGGGGAGCAGATCCTTCCAAAAGTAATGGAACCTGGCAAGCTGGACCACAAGCTGCTAAATCCATACTAATGGTGGATTCCTAGCATAGATGCTACGCCTTTGTAAAGCATGGTGCTCATGTGGTCCAGATTAAAGAAATCAACCAGTCCATTTCCACAGCTTGATGCTCGGTGACTGGAAACCTGTGCCTGAGCCTTCTAAGGAGAACAATGACATCCTCACCATGCATGGCCAGACCCTGTTGATGGCTGACTCCTTACTACAGGTTCAGAGGCTCTGGTGCCATGCTGGTTACCAGAAGTCCTCCCATCAAACTCACCTGGAGGAGCAGAGGTCAGGTCTATATAAAACTGTGGCCGTGGCGGTCTAAGGCTCGAAAGGGTAATGGAGAACCCAGCAGTCCAAGGTGCTGCGTTCTACTTGCAAAAGAGGTGTGAGTTTGGTTCATCTGACAAACACACACTCCAGCCAGGCTCGTGATAACGCACAGTTGTAACCCACCTCTCAGGAAGCTAAGGCATGAGGATATTAGGTTTGAGACCAGCATGGGTTACATAGTGAGACCCTGATTAAAAAAAAAAAAAAACAGGCAGGGGAGGCAGGGGAGGCAGGGGAGGCAGGGGAGGCAGGGGAGGCAGGGGAGGCAGGGGAGGCAGGGGAGGCAGGGGAGGCAGGGGAGGCAGGGGAGGCAGGGGAGGCAGGGAGGGGACATTCTTCTTAGTTAAGTTAAACAATGAACATAAACCTAGTTCTCTCTTCCTAACCCTGCAGCAGTAAAATAAATCCTCTGTGTGGTCCCGGAAGCCTATAATCGTGAGGAAAACAGGAGAGGAAACAGCAGCGATGACACCTTTTGAAGTCGGAAAGCAGAAGAATGTCCGATCACTGATTTAGCATCCCAAAAACCTGAAATCCCTAGTTGGCTGCAGGGGAATTCACAACCAGCGTAATTTATACCACAGTCCTCCAAACTCAAAATCAGACATCGGCAACACCAGGAAAATCCGAAACTGAGTGTGAAAGGGTTCCAAATAAGGAAGTGTGGGCAGACAGCTGTCTCAGATCCCTTATGATGACCCACATAAAACAGACGGGTGGGGCCAAGGGGAGGTGTGCTGTGAGACCAGACAGACATCTACTGATCAGAAGGCCAGTGTTTAATGCAAATGCTCTGAGCCTTCTCTCGTGGCAGCACAGCCACAGGGACCTGGCAGCCAGATGCTAGCCCTGCAAACAGCAGATTGAAAACCTCTTTTCCGAACCTCTGACCTGCCCAGGAGCGAAACTAGAACACCAACCCTCAGACTGTCCCGGGCAAGAGCCTCCCACTTCCGTGAAGCTCAGGGGTGGGGGTGGGGCAATCGCTTTTTTTCCTCGTTTCTTCTGTTTTATTTTTGATTATAGGTATGTGCACGTGAGTGCAAGCGCCCTTCGAGACTAGAGATGTTGGGTCCCCACAGCGCTAGAGTTACAGGCGATAGAGAACTGCTGGGCATGGGCGCTGGGAACTGAGCTCCGGACCTGTGGAAGAGGAAAGATTGCTCCGAACTGATAGCCATCTCTCCAGCCTGGCCAATCCCTTTTCAATTTCACATTTTCTCATTCACGAGGAGACAGTAGAGGAATTAGAAATCCAATCATGACATCCCCATCACAGAAGATAGAACCCCCAAATAGCAAGCAAGTTGAGAAAGGACAATTTTGAAGGAGAGGAAAACCTCAAAAAGTATCATATGATCAAGATGACAAAGAAAAGCCATATTCCACCATGAAACAAAAGCAAGATACCAAAAAAAAAAAAAAGAAAGAAAAAGAAACATTCAAAGAATGTAAAAAGTGCTAGAGTTGGGGATTTAGTCAGTGGTAGAGCGCTTGGCTAGCGAGCGCAAGGCCCTGGGTTCGGTCCTCAGCTCAAAAAAAAAAAAAAAAAAGTGCTAAGACTTTAAAAGTATATATATAGTAGAGAACTGGGGAAGAAAGCAAGAAAAATAAGGATTTGGGGATGCATAGCTGTTCCACCACTGAGGCGGAGGCAGGCATGTACAGTGTTTGAGGCTGGCTGAGTTTTGAAACACTGTTTCCAAAGACCGAACAAGCTGGAGAGACAAAGGGGCTGGGTTCAATTTCCGGCAGCCATGCGGCAGCTCACGACAATGTGTAACTCAGTTCCAAGGGCTCTGATGCCCCCTCCCAGTCTTCACCAGCTCCTCGCACACAAAGGTGACACACGGGAGCAGACAACGCTTTCATAGAGACAAAGGGTTGGTTTGGTTTTGTGGTGTTGTTGTTTTAGTTAAAGCATCAAAAGAAAAACAAAACTATACAGAGATAATTGGAAGCCTTTGAGTCAAGAAATAAAACTGAGCAAGTTCTTTAGAAACATTGATTGGGGTGGCTGGAAAGACAGCTCAGAAATTAAACACAGGCACGGCTCTGACAGAAGATCTGAGTTCAATTCCCAGCACCCACTTCAGGCAGTTTTCTAACTCCAATTTCAGGAAGTTCTTACGCCCTCTTCTGGCTCCCATGATTAACTGCACACCCCACCCCCCCCCCCACACACACACACACGACACACACACACACACACACACACACACACACACACACTCACATCATAAAGTTTTAAATGATTTTCTAAGCCAAGAAAAAAAAAAAAAAAGGAAACCAATGTCTTCAGAAGCAGATGGAAACCCACCGGAGAGGTCGGGAGTCTAAGCAATGAGGAAAAGACAGCATCAATGCAAACATTCAGGAGTATTTTTTAGAACCAGAGAAAATGAGTTTGCACATAGAAAAGCTACAGAAATGGGGATAGAGGGCATACTGTTAAAATGTAGACATTTATAGACTACAACAAACAGCCAACAGAAGAGCAGAAGTATGACTCCTAATGGACATTTACCACCAACCAGTTCTGGATTTTGATTCGAAGTAACTGAAAAATGTGCAGAAAGTTGCAGGCTGAGTGGGTATCTGTAGAGACAGGATGAGGGACTCATGGAGACTCATCTTAGCCCTTCTTTGAACATCTTTAATTTTCTCTGTAATAGAAAGTGTTAGAAGAAAGAGGATTCTAGGAATGATTTGATTTCTCAGCAACATGGTAAGCAAGGTATTTTTCCAAAATGGTGCACAGATTCTGAAAGTCAGTAGCTTCCAAAGCAGAGTTCTGTACCTTGGCAAGCAATGGAGGAAACAGGAATGACCTTGGTTAATCAATGGCTGTCCATTCTGGTGACTGGGACAGAGTATTTGGGGACTTTTGCCTGAGAAACAGGAGTCAGAGGTCTTCAAATATTTTTTTTATTTTAAAATACTATTTATTCCTTTTTAAATGTGTAAATATTGTGCCAACATACATGTCATCTGGTGTAACAGGTTGTTGTGAGCTGTCATGCGTGTCCTGGAAATCAAACCTGGGTCTTCTGCAAAAGCAACAAGAGCCCTTAGCAGCTGAACCATCTCTCTAGTTCCTCTTCCTTTTACTGCTTCCTCTGGGGGGTGGGGGGTCCATAATTCAGTACGGAATGTAGCTACATAGATGCTATGGGTGTGCACCAAAAACAAAACAAACAAAACCCCTTATAACGTCATCCAGTGGAGCATGGGTGGTGGCCTGTGAGATCCTTTTGGTTTTGACTTAGGATTTGTGGAGGCCCTGTGATGCCTAAAATAACCCCCCCCCCCTGGATCTGGGGACTGAACCCAGGGCCTTGCGCTTCCTAGGCAAGCGCTCTACCACTGAGCTAAATCCCCAACCCCTTGTGTCTAAAATAATTCTTAAAGGTGATTAGCAGTGTCACAAATGAAGAAAGAGGGAATATGAATTTGAGGTAGAGAACTCAATATTACCAAACTACAAAGATTGCTACAAACCAGCATGGTGTGTGGAGAACACTAACTCTCCACTAGCACTCCAGAATCAAGCACAAAGGCCACACAGCAACGCAAGTTGGCATTATTTAAATGACCTGGTGTCCTCATAGGCCTGGCATGTCTAAATGAATGGTCATTACACAACCATTTCTTATTCAAGTGTTAATATTGTTGGGACAAAAATACCACAGCCAAGAAATACAGTCCTAGGGAAGTGAGGGCTTTGAAACATTGAGTCTTAAATGTGATGTCTTCATCAAATCCTTCCCCTCTAGGCTCAGGGATCTATGCAGAAGAGAATGTAGAAAGTTTATAAGAGCCAGAGAGGGTGGACCACTCTAAGGAAAAAGAGTCCTTCAGACACAACAGGACTGACACACATGGGACCTAACAGACTGTGACAGCACACATAGGCCCCACAGAGGTTCAAGCCCAGCACTGAGAAGGGGAAGGGGGCATGAAGCTTCCAAGAAGCTATTTGCAGTTGATCTGTGCTGGCAACAGGAAAGTCAGTTTCTCCAATGGTCCAATGGCGTGCCACTGTGTGCACACCACACTCCAGGACAGACCCAACCTGGGAGGTTGATAACACCAAGTGCATGCTATGCACTTTCATGGGTGTTTGCTTGTTTGTTTGTTTGTTTGTTTGTTTTTGTCTTACTGGTGTTCTCTTTTGGTTTTTGTTTGGGGGGCGTGATTTGTTTTCAGGGAGAGACAAAGAAAGAAAGAGACACAGAATATCAAGGTGGGTGGGTAGGGAGAGAGGTATATAAGATCCGAGAGATATTCAGGAAGAGGAAACATGATCAAAATATACTATATGAAAGAAATTAAATGAAAATAAACTCATTTTTTTAAAAAAGGAAAAGAAATATGGTGCTGGGAAGCCGGCTTTCTGCATGAGGATGAGGATCTAGCTTTGAGTGACAAGAACATTCATGAAGTCAGATGTGGAAACGGACATGTGTTATCTCGGTGTTCCTATAGGGAGATGGGAGGCAGAGATGGGAGGAACCCCAGAAGCTCTTAGACCAGTGTACGTAACAGCAAACAGCTGTTTGAGCTCTGTCTCAAGCACGGTGCAAGGAGGGGATCAACGACTAAGGCTGTTCAAAGAAGAGAAGCTGGTGCTGGAAACTATCTTGGGGGGTAAATTACCGACAGAGGAAAATGGCGGAATGTCAAGGTGACAAAGTTCTCAGTGTCTTAAACTGAGCATCTCTCCTACTGAAGGACTTTTGAACTCAGCCTTACTCTGAGTGAGTCGAGTTCACAAATTATTTTGTATTCAATCACTAAGACTGAAATCATCCTTAGTAATTAAATAAAGTAATTAGATTACTACATTCATTAAATTTAGCAATGACTTTACCTTCACACTCCTTTGTTCATTGGTAGTTCATATCCAAAAAGACAAAACATTTAAGCATCTCCTTGTACAGACACTGTCAATGTGAAGCCACGTTGGTGGTGTTAGAGATCCAAACTAAAGTAATGCATAAACATAAAATATGCAAATGATATTCATATATTCATGAGGTCTCTACTATGTAACGTCAATGTTTCAGTACTATTAAGTTCAACTTCCTTCTTAAAACACTTCCTAAGGGGACTGACTGGGAAGTGGCTCTGTTGGTAAAGGCCTTGCCACTCAAGTATGAGGACCAGAGCTCGATCCTCAAAGTTCATATTAAAAAAAATCATATCTGAGCACAATATGGCGAATTCGTAATGCCAGCATTGGGAAAGCAAAGGCAGGCAGATCTCTTCTTGATGAGTTCCGGGTCAGCAACAGACCTTATCATTTCAAAAAAAATAGTGGCTAGTGACTGAGGAATGACACCCAAGGTTGTTCTGGCCTGCATGCACACCTGTATACATACATAGGCGCACGCGCGCGCACACACACACACACACACACACACACACACACACACACACACACTAATTAAAAATATAAGAATTTTAGAAAGCACTTGAGTACAGCAGTGCTTTTAATGCATACTCTAACTGCAGAAAAAATTCAACATAATTTTGCATTGACTCATTTTTCACGAAGATACTAGCCACTCTTTACTTACTCATGAGGAATTTTAGAGTTCTATTTATAGTTCATCCAGCCCTAATGGACTATTTGGATTAGCAAAATGCAGAATTACAGGGAAAATCCGAGAATGCATAGGCTTGTTTATCTTGTGGGTTTTTGTTTTTTTTTAAAGAGTCTTTAACTCCAACGGAACTTCTGTTACCATAACCAAATGATTGAAGTCACCATTTAACTGCAAACCAGAAGGGTAAAAATAGTAGACTGGACATATAATACCCTTCTTTCTTCATCCTCGCTTCTGGAAGGTGTGTCCTTCCTGACGATGAGTCATCGCCTCGGACCCTGCAGCTCCGTAGGGCCCTGCTTGTGGCTTCCCGCTCACAGGGACGAAGTGTGCTGCCCACAGTGTGACTCCCACGGCTGCCTAAAACGGACCAACGGACCGCAGTGTTTAGGGAGGAACACTCGGCGTCGCTTTCCTTCACCTAACTGATCTGATCCCCGTGAAGACCGACATACCGTCACGGTCTCGCTGCCGCTGCGCCTTCTCCGGCTTACATCGTGTATGTTTTTTCTGTCAACATCATAGAACTCTTGTGAATAGTTCCCCAAAGCACGGGCTGTGCCCTTGAGATTTCGGCAGCTCCTCCATCCCTCGTCATGGCAATGAGGTAGACCAGGCTTGGATTTTGAGTCATGACCAAAATTAAAGTCTTCCTTTTCTTTCAAGACAGAAGTTTGCCTTATTGTTAAAGTAATTACCTTTTTAAAAAAATGGGGGGGGGGGATCTCATTCTATAGCCCAAGTTAACCGGGAACTTGTTATGTAGCCCAGACTGAGTCTGTAGATTGCTGGGAATATAGGAGTGAACCATCACGTCCATCAATAATAGTTATCTTCGTTTTAAAAAATATTGTCAAATGTTGCATTGCCTAAAGACTATATCATTTCCTTAAACTTTTTGCATTCTTTAAGTTTTTATCATTGTATATTTTTATGGTTGTTGTCTTAGTTTGGGTTTTACTGCTGTGAAGAGACACCATGACCAAGGCGACTCTTGTAAGGACAGCATTAATTGGGGCTGGTTCAGAGGTTCAGTCCATTATCATCAAGGCAGGAACATTCAGGCAGGCATGGTGCAGGAAGAGCTGAGAGCTCTACATCTTCATCTGAAGGCTGCTAGCAGATACTGATTTTCCAGGCAGCTAGAATGAGGGTCTTAAAGCCCACACCCACAGTGACACACCTACTCCAACAAGGCCAAACCTCCCAATAGTGCCACTCCCTGGGCTAGGCATACTCAAACCACCACAGTTGTTTTTCTAAAAAATAAACATTAGTATTAACTTCTCTAATAAGATATTTTGCCATATCTGAACAAAAGTTGCAAGCGAAAACTTATACAGAATTATACAGAAGTCAGTAGCCTTTTCCTCTGTGTTTTCCCAATAACAAACTCATGGTTTTAACAATTATGAAAGTGAATTTGTGGGTAGATTTCTCTTAGTCTATGCCTATATTTAGCTAATTCGGGGTACAGCAGTGACACCTAGTGGAAATTTGGATAATTTTCCATAAAGAATCAGTTCACTATGAAAGTCTGAAATCTACAGTCTTTGCTTGGTTTGATGTCTGGCTTGGTTAGGGTTTTGTTGGATTTGATTTAGGGTTTTGTTGGTTTGACTTGGTTTGGTTTGGTTTAGTTGAGAAAAGGTCTCACTGTGAAGCTCAGGTTAACATAGAACTCAGTTCAAGCTGGCTTCAAATGCTGGATCCTTCTGCCTTACCTTCTGGAGTCCTGTGATTACAGGTATGGGCCACCACACCCAGCTAAACTGTATAAAGAGAAGAAATGAGCGAGGACCTTGTTGACTACCCTGATGCTTAATGTTTGTCTGATAAGCAAATGAATGAACTTACCAGAGTTCTCAGAACAGAAAGAGTGAGGGGCTGGCGAGATGGCTCAGCGGGTAAAGGTGCCTGTCACCAAGCCTGACCCTTGGAGTTCAATCTCTAGGACCCACACAATAGAACAATAGAAACTTCTCCTCCTGCGAGTTGTCCTCTGACCTCCCCAAGCACACTTTGGTAAGGGTGTGCACATACACACATAAATATATTTTTTAAATTAACAATGGCGGGGAAAAACAATACCCGGTATCGCCATCTTGGATTAATGGTAACAGACAAGCATTTGGAAGTGTGTTGGGACACAGGTGTAGCTCCCGCTCCTCTTGTTTGCTTTGATAAGAGTTTATAAGGGAGGCAGAGTGGATATTTGAACCACCAGAGACGAAAATTCTCAGAGAAAGCCAACACTCCTCCTCCTGATCCTGATCCTATGAAAGGTTCTCGATGGAAGTAATAATAATTGTTGTGGTAAAGCACAGTGGAAAAGATAATATGGCCCCCCGGGAGTTTATATGCAAATGCGGTAGGCAGAGAGGAAATTAAAAAGCTATGCTAATCCCAATGTTCTCATTTCCCCTTTGCCACAGTGACACTGGGTTTGCCAGATGTTTGATTAAAACCAGCATGGGAGCAAGGGCTTCAGACATTAGAGGAAAGACACACATAGGTGCAGGGTAGAACCAGCTTGTTGTTGTCTGAATAGTCTCATAATTGTTCCTCCCAAACTAATTTGCAATTGCTAGCTCCACACAGGGCTCCCCTGCTTGACTGGACTAGAAAAGCCCGCAATGTGAAAAGACACCACTGTGCAGAAATGGCTCCACGCTTCAAGGACTCGCGCTGGTTACTTCTAGATGCAAATCTGCTACAGACATCAGAACTTAAAATGGTGTGGGAAATAAACTTAAGAAGCTGTCTTCTGGGGGTTGGAGATTTAGCTCAGTGGTAGAGCGCTTGCCTAGGAAGCGCAAGGCCCTGGGTTCGGTCCCCAGCTCCGAAAAAAAAAAAAAAAAAAAAAAAGGCTGTCTTCTGCTCTGGAGAAATGGCTCAGAGGTTAAGGACACTGACTACTCTTCCAGAGGTCATTAGTTCAAATCCCAGCTACCACGTGATGGCTCCCAACCATCTGTAATGGGAATCCAATGCCTTTTTCTGGTGTGTCTGAAGACAGCTACAGTGTATTCATATAAATAAAATTAATAAATCTCAAAAAAAATAAAAAAAGAAGCTGTCTTCATTTCTTTTCCAGTTGATGTGATAAAATACCATGGCCCACACAAAAAAGCAACTTATTGGAGAGCTAGGGCTTATTTCCATTTACAGTTGCAGAGGGATACAGTGCATCCTGGTGAAACAGGATGCTCCTAGGGTCAGGAGCAAGGCTGGATGGCCATATCACATCTGCACCCAGGATGCAGAGTGCAAACACTAAGTAGGTATGGAAATTTACTATTTTTTAAAGATATATATATATATATATATATATATATATATATATATATATATATATATACTGTTGCTGTCTTCAGACACACCAAACCCATTACAGATGGTTGTGAGCCACTATGTGGTATTTGAACTCAGGACCTCTGGAAACGCAGCCAGTGCTCTTAACCGCTAAGCCATCTCTCTAGCCTGGAAATTTACTAAGTCATCATCTTTCCAAAAGTTGCATTGAAAGATAAAAAGAGCTAACATCAAGTTACTCTGCATGGCAAGGATAATACCCTTCCTGTGAGGGTTTATATTTGCCTAGCCCAGGGAGTGGCAGCATTAGAAGGTGTGGCCTTGTTGGAGTGGGAGTGGCCTTGTTGGAGTAGGTGTATCACTGTGAGCATGGGCTTTAAACTCTTTTCCTAGCTGCCTGGAAGTCAGTATTCTGCTAGCAGCCTTCAGATGAAGATCTGGAACTCTCAGCTCCTCCTGCACCATGCTTGCCTGGATGCTGCCATGCTCCCACCTTGATGATAATGAACTGAACCTCTGAACCTGTAAGCCAGCACCAATTAAATGTCCTTATCAGAGTTGCCTTGGTCATGGTGTCTGTTCATAGCAGTAAAACCCTAACTAAGACACCTCTCAAAGCCATTTAGGGTAAAAAAATCTGGGGTAGGCTACTTTCCTTCAAGGTGTCAGTCAAAGAAGGTCCCAAAGGACCCCCCCCAAAAAAATAAAACAATACAAGCTCTGGCATTGCTCTTGCCCACCAGAACTTGGCTTAAGTAAGACCCTATTGCTGATATGACACACTTGATCACAGGACATGAACCTTGTGATCTTTCTGGGGCTGATTAGTGTAGTGCCAGAAGATGCTGTGCAGGCTGCTGAGGGAGAAACACAATCAACAGTTTCACACAGTTATGAACCCTGTGAGCTACATTAGCAACGGACCTGGCAACATGTGTAGTATATGTCCAGTGGTGCAATAGCATCATGGCGACGGAGATAACCAATCACTGTTGGATTTAAGGCCTGCTCCATTGGAGGGAACCCATGCCTAGTACTGCAAACCTGGCCAAGAACCCAGGTTGGTGGAGGTCATAAATCTTAAGGAAGAACCTATTACTATTATGTCAATGAACAGACATATATTATCAAACAACCTTCTAAATGATTACCTCTATATCCACAGATTAATGTAGCTCTCGGTAGAGAAGCTTCTATTTGCAAGGCACGGCAGTTAATTCAAAGACTCACACATGCTCAAGGTGCAGAGAATAAGTGGCTAGAATTAGCCCTAAAAGGAACAGCGGTATCATACTCCCTTCCCATGAGCCTCACAGAGCAGTGCAGAAGAGATAACAGAAAGTCTGTAAGAGCCAGAGTTCAGGGAGGATTGCTGTGTAACCATGTCTCCTGAATGTAACAGAGCCATTGCCTAGGTGGACTCACAGTAGCTGTGATCTCCTGCCCAAGACCACATCAAACAATGGTGCAGCATTGGTGGGAGAGGAGCTGAAGAGGCCCTACCCCTAGCCGAGGAGCTATCAACATGTAAAGGCTGCTGCAGGAGAATGATTTTCCCTGGGTGTGTGGCCCCTGGTAGGCTTCCTGTGCTCCAGTGGATCATCCCATGTCTGTGCAGCACCACTAAGATTCTGTGGGTGACATTCAGGAGGAGGAGGTGGTGGAGGAAGGAGAGGAGGCAGAGGAGGCATGGAATTGGTAGACACAGGGAAGGCTAGGGAGGTACTAGAGAGTACTAGGGAGTACTAGGGAGTACCAGGGAGTATTAGGGAGTACTAGGGAGAAGTGAATATACTCAAAATACATTGTATGCATGTATGAAACTCTCAAAGAATACATTTAATTATTGCATTAAAATAAACCTCACAGCCCTCCCCAGTGACTTATCCCAGACAGTCTCCCTCTCCAAAGGGTTCTGCAACCTTCCCAAACTTCACCACCAGTGGGGGCCAAGTGTTGAAACATACAAGCCTACGGGAGACGTTTCATATTTGAACTACAACAGAGGTCACTTGTAAAAGCTTTGAAGCAATGGGAAAGGTCTAATAGGGCCTAATCAAGTAATCCCTCACTTAATCAGACACATTGATCAGTGAAACACTGGTCTGGACTACATAACAGATCAGCAAGCTGCAGCTGGTCTCGGGCCCCGTTTGGTGAGCTAGGGTAAATTTATAGTTGTAAGACAAAAAAAAAAAAAAAAGAAAGAAAGAAAGAAAGAAAGGAAGGAAGGAAGAAAGAAAGGAAGAAAGAAAGAAAATCATAAAGGAAGAATATGTGACAGATTTGTCAATGGCCAAGTCTAAAATTCTATCTAGTCCTTGATCAGAGGTGTTTGCTGCACCCGCTGTTGGAAAAGATCCAACACTCGATGAAGTCATAGCCTAGAAAAGAACTAAAGCAAGAATAGGAAGAATGACAACAATTCCTACATTTTGACCACATAATGACAGCCTGCAACTGGGTTACATTACATGATATTGTCTCATTTAATGACCACAATAAAGAATCCCAGGAGACAGTTGTTGTCAGCAGTTTGTTGTCAGCAGTTCGTTGTCAACTGAAAAAGCTGGCTACCCAGATCATCCAAATAATCGGATCTGTGGTTGAAAAGCAGGTGCCTGGCCCACTCCGTCCAGGCACGTGCCCGAGAATGTGAAAGGCAGAGAGAGGTAAGTGTCCTGAGAAATGAAAGAGGGCAACATGCTGCGCGTAGTGGTGAACGACGTTAATCCCAGCACTGGGAGACACAGGCAGGTGGATCTCAGTAAGTCCAGTGCCAGCCTGGTCTACAAAGCAAGCCCAGGACAGCCAGGGCTATTACACAGTGAAACCCAAGCACAATGTGCTAAGGGAAAATAGGGGTCTCTTAGGGACATTCAGGAAAGACCCTTGGACCAAATTGGGCCCTGAAACCTGAAAGATAGGAATAGTCTCGACGGTTGACCCTAAAGAGCACAGCAGCCAAGCTGGGATCAGCCTCGAAAAAGAACCTTCAAGCACCTTGTGAGAATAGTGAGTGGACCCAGGAAATAGGACCGAATGTTCACAAAGAGGCTACATAGGGACGAATACAAAGATGGCTCCAACAAGAATTTAAGAAAAAAAAAGAGATTGAACACATGAGAGTGACTGAACATTTGCAACTAGACGGTTGTCACAGCCAGCCCTGTGCTCTGGGGAAATGAGCCTCACAAGATACAGTGAATGAACAGGGAACTACTCTCCTGAGTAGTTTAGAATGTGGCTGGCAATAATCCAGAGAGGAGGCTATAAAAACCGGAAGTACCATAGAGCAGGGGAACGGAGACCATGGAAACCGGAAATACTATAGAGCAGGGGAGCAGAGACGATGGAAACCGGAAGTACCATAGAGCAGGGGGAGGGGGAGGGGGAGAGAACGGTGTGTCACCAAGATGCCAACTGCAAAATCGTCTGCTGGAAGAAAAGGAAAGAGGTAACTAGCCTGACAATACCCATTCTGTCCCTCTGGCTTTTGACCCCTGACAGCACCATGAGCACATATGTGTGCACATGTGCATACGTGAGTTTTACTAACTTGAAGTCCCATGGTGATGCTCTGGAGAAAATCATCACTTAATATTTATTTTAGGGACGCCACGTGTTTTCTCTCATATATGGAACCTAGGTCATTTTAGGATTTCGTCTAAGTAAGATACCAAGACCTTGAGGTTGAGTGGGGAGGCAGAGGGGACAGGGCCACACTGTGTAATTCACATTACAGGCAGAGTCCCCTAGGAGTTGTGATCTGTGGCCTAACCAACAGCTCTCAGGTCCCAACATGCAGGTCTTCGTTGGGTAGCTTGGTAGGTTTGTTGCTTCAAAGGCTCAAGTGTCCATTCACAGGGAAATAAGAGAGGTGATGGAATTCAGCTTCCCCTTCACCTGTTTAAAGTTTAAGATGAGGCTGGAGAGATGGCTCAGTGGTTAAGAGCACCGACTGCTCTTCCAGAGGTCCTGAGTTCAAATCCCAGCAACCACATGGTGGCTCACGACCATCTGTAATGGGATCTGATGCCCTCTTCTGGAGTATATTCAGGCAGAACACTATATACATAATAAATAAACCTTTAAAGTTTAAGATGCAGATAAGATCATTGAATCAAGTGATGACAGGAAATGCTAATAAAATGATATAATGGCAAAGCAAAACTACTCTTGGAGTCCATGGTGAAGGTTAAATATTCTGAAGAAGTGAGCTTTTATACACCCAACTCTCCTTATTCCAACTCCCGTTCCTGAGTAGAAACTTCTCTAGAAAAAATGACTCAGGTTTTACTCAGCAAAAAATGACTCAGGTTTTACTCAGCCATAGAGAAAAGTGAAATTATGTCATTTTCTGGAGTATTGATAGAGTTGAAGATGACCAGATTAGGTGGAATAAACCAGACCAGAAAGACAAACATCATGTGTTTTCTCTCATATATGGAACCTGGGTCATATATCTTTACATATGTGTTTGGATGTAACATGCAAACAGAAGGTTCTATGTAGGAAGAGAGAGGAGACAAATGGGGGGGCAGAGGGGCAATGGGGAATGAGTAAGTCAAAATGCATACTTCACCATAGTGTCACTATAGGACCCACTGCTTTATACAATAAATACACTAATAAAAATATTTTTAGTGCTACTCATGAACTGGGGATATACTTCAGTGCTAAAGAGCATGCCTACTATACAAACAGTCCTTTCAGCCTGGTGGCTAAAATCTTTAATCCCATGTTCAGGTGGCCAAAGAAAGATCAGGTGTTCAAGGCCAGCCTGGGCTACATAGTGAATCTGAAGCTAACTTGGGCTATATGGGACTCTATCTAAAAAGAAATGCTATCTGCTGTGATCATTTTTATGTATTTATTATTGTTGTTATTATTATTACTACTAATTAGTGCACAAAATTATGGGGTTTGTTATGACATTTTCATATACATGTATATATTTTGCATACATATATATGAATATATATATGTATTTTATCTCTTAAGCATAATCTGTGTCTCACTGGTCAGACAGGTGCTGAGGTCATCTTTAAGTCAAGATATCAAAGCCAGAACACAGGGCATGGCTCCATAGACGAATGCTTGCCTATCTTGCACAAGGTCCTGGGTCCAAGCTCCAGAACGATACATAAACACAGATTAAATCTTTTACCTTCTTTTTAGATCACCTAAATCTTCTACCTGTTATCAAAGTCAAGTATACAATGGAGCTGTCACGCTCGGTGTACAAATACTGCAGGGCTGCTCACACCCAAGGAAGAGCACAGGGCTGAAACAGAGTAGGCACAAACCACAGACAAGCATCCACACTGGCAGTGGGGAAGGTAGGCGTGGAATGGCCGGCGCATGCCCGGTGCAGCTGCAGGGCAGGCGCTAACAGCAGAGGCTCCTCCAGCAGTAGATCTGCCCTGGGGCCAGGGGAGGGGACATCCTCAGCGTGATGGTAGACAGTCACAGCCTACCCATCAGGAATGTGTTCAAGACTGGTAGGTGTTACAGAATAAGGACGCCAACAGATCTAAGTGCCCCCGTGCTGAAAGAATGACAAATGACAAGAGTTTGTCCAGTCGAGTAAAGTGAGGCAGGCTAGTTTCCACCGGGGCGAGCCTTGCTGGAGACTCCTACGCTCTTCTTCCAGGCTTTCTTGACTGTTGGTTCTGGCCAATTTCAATAGTATATGGGCTCCTTTCTATCCCAAGATTGCCTCTGAGTTCCAAACCCCACTGCCCTGAAGGCAGGAGACAGTACCGAGCCCACACGGAATGTTCCAGTAAAGGAAGCAAGCAGGGCTGTTAGACGAACCCTTCTGGACCCTTCTCCATTACTCTCTGAACACCACTTATTTTGCTTCCGTGGATTTATAATGCAGCAGTTGTGTTTCGATTTCTCCTGTAAAGCTAGCCGCAGAGAAAAGCCATCAATTAAAATAGACAAAAAGAGACTGCAAATTACTTTACCAGTTACCCCCAAGCTGACAGTCTATAGATTATAACCAAATTTTTGAAGTGCTTTGCTGGTCTGTTTTGTTAGCCTGTAGCTCATAAGTATCTGTGCAAAGACCTAAGGCAGGTGATGTTTTCGGCCTCAGTCCAGAGTTTAAAATTTGTAAGACATAATGTAAGCTTACCTACAGTTTTATGAGAATTTCAGCTTTTGGGGGGGCTCTGCCTGTGTGCCATCATTCTTCATCCCCAGCGAGCACATTTTTTGTTCTGCTGGCCTTTCCCACATACGCTTCCCATCATCAAGCATCATCTACCCTGACTTATTTATAAGCTGCTGTGGAGCTCACACCAACCTGCCTCACCATGCTGTACTTACTCCCCACCGCATCCCTGCCTACCATACTGAACTCAGTCCCCACCACATCCCTGCCTACCATACTGAACTCAGTCCCCACCACATCCCTGTCATGCGCATACAGAGCTCTAAGGGGCCCTGGGTAGGTTTGCTCTCTAGGGGAGATATTCTGGGTCGAAAAAAAAGAATGGGTTGGAGAGTGGATATTTGGGATCGGTTTCTTGCAACGCAGCTTCACAATGAGCCATTCCACACCAGGGACACATCCTCAGAACAAGACTGCAGGCATGTCTAGCGGTGTGCAGCAGGCAGAACTGTCCACAGAGATGGATCAGCGACTCATTGACACAGCAACAGAGCTTGTCCTGTTTCTTCAGAATGCTGTCATCAAAGGTACCATTGTCAACTGATGATAGGCTCCTAGGAGTTGGGGAAAGTAACTTCACATACCCATCCAGGTAAGAAGCATGAAGAGAAAGACTTCCTCTCCACCAAACTAGGCCTGATCGCGGTTCTGATCTTATTGATAACTAGCTGGGTGGCCATGTTACTTTGTGTCTGTGAGTCCCTTATTTTGCTGTGCAGAGAGAGGAAAGCTGGATAAGGCATATCTCAGATGCTAACATTACCACGGGCCTGTGATCAGGGTGTATCTGGTAGCCTTCTAAAGCTCTTCTAAAGCTGCTTTTGTCTAGTCCAGTCTATCATCCGGCCAAGTCCCGAGGTTTGTAGTTTGTAGGATCACCACAAGACACAGAATAATTGTGTGTCATCAGAAGTCAAAGCGTTTGGAAGAAAGAAAGAGAAGAAGAAGAAGAACATTTCCCCCAACTAAATTAAATCTCACCGTTCCAAAATAATAAGATACTATAGAAAGAAAATATCAACACCACCACAAATCAACATCTGAGGAACAGGCCAGAAAACATCTGGAAAAGAGCATTAAAACGAACCGCGAGATAAAATATTTGATTTCCCACTCACTGATGTTATGAGCTGCAAAAGCAGTTGAAAACATCAGCCAAGGGATATTTTTGGCACGGGACGGACAGCAAGAAAGTCAGCTGTTTGCACTTGCTGTGTAGCCAGTGCCAATACACACACTGGAACCCACAGTCTGCCAAGCATGGAGAGCAAACCACACAGTGCGGTGGAAAGGGTCCTGACCCGGCTGGAACAATCCATCCGGCTGCCGGGACTAAACGACAGGCAGATGCCTCCTTTTTGCTGCGGCGGCCCACTTACAGGGAAGTGTCCTTATGAAATGTGTTTCCTTGCTGGTATATCCGTTCATTTGCTTGTACTGGAATGTTATAGTGCGGTCTGGAAGGAACTTCTATTCCAGACAAGGGTTCCTCTAAACCATAACAGATGTTGAAAACACCGTGAAACTAGCCCCCAAAGGGAAGGGGTTGGGGGTTTCCAGGAAGACTATAACAGTGAGAGAGACGAGAGGCCACAGCTGAGCAGACATGAAGAGAGAGAAGCAGACAGGTAAGGTGTGTGGCTATGCAGCAGGGCACTGGGTGGCGTGTGTGAGGCCCTGGTTTGAGCTCCATATAGAAGAAAGGGAAGGAAGAGAAGAAAGAGGAAGAGGAAAAAGAGGAGTAGAAGGCGGATGCTAAAGCCATGTGTATCTATTCAATCACTACTTCAGAGGGACCAGGGCAGGCTAGAGTGTTTGACCAGCAAGCATGAAGCCCTGGGTTCAATTCTCAGCCCTGCGAATTAGTAAATAAATAGAAGGGAAGTACAATTTTTAAAGAATAGGGGGAATATTTTGATAAAAGACTCAGGAAGCTTTGCGAGTTTGTAGGGAAAAAGAGTGGGTAGTATGTTTCCTTCCAATGCTACAAAGGAAATTAAAATCAGCACATATTTCTAATTTACAAAGAGAAAGCAATCATTTCATTTAATGAGCAATTGTTGACCTCCTTGTATGTATAAAGATTTGTGGGGTTAGGGATTTAGCTCAATGGTAGAGCGCTTGCCTAGCAAGTGCAAGGCCCTGGGTTCAGTCCCCAGCTCCGAAAAGAAAAGAAAAAGAAAAAAGAAAAAAGAAAAAAGAAAAAAAAAGATTTGCCTCTGGAAATGGGGACAGTTGTGAACCAAAAAGCCACAGCCTTTTATGAAAGGCACATTATCCAGGTAGCCATCACCAATGACCATTAATGAAGACTGAACGCGTCTGTAGGAAAGGCTTTCCTTTCCCCTTATCTATGAACTGGAGAAACACTGTAAATATGTATCTATTCACCCAAGATTAGGCACAGGTGACAAACCAAAGAAATGACTGCAGCCGAGTCTAGTTTAGTGAACCACATTGGTTTATTTACATTCCTCACAGATGCATGGGTGATTCCATACAGCTTTGTTACAGAACAACCCACTCCAGTGTAAGCAGTGCTCCCAGCATGACCTACATGGCTAGTGGGTCAGTGGGAGGGTCTCCTCTTCCCAGCCATTGCTACTGTTTATATAACCTTGAGAGTCCTTGTGAATCTTGTAACTTTAGGAGTTTCCTGAACCTTGTAAGTTTCCTTTATTTCTTGAATCTTGTGGAAGCCCTCCACTCCTTAGGAAGGAGTGCTTCATCTCAGAGAAAACAGGTGCTCAACAGTAGCTCAAGATGGCCTGGAGTTCACTGTGTCTCCCAGACTGGCCTCTGATTCCTGCCTCTGCCTCTGAGGGCTGGAATTACTCTAGCCTATGCCAATGTGCTCAGCTAAATGTTATTTTAAAGTTAAGGATAACAAGATTAGGGGGCTGGAGAGATGGCTCAGCGGTTAAGAGCACCCGACTGCTCTTCCAGAGGTCATGAGTTCAAATCCCAGTAACCACATGGTGGCTCACAACCATCTGTAAAGAGATCCGATGCCCTCTTCTGGTGTGTCTGAAGACAGCTACAGTGTACTTATATATAATAAATAAATAAATCTTTTTTAAAAAAAGATAACAAGATTAGATTTAATACTGAAATGGTCACTCTGGAGCTGTTGCTCTTGCAGAGGACCCAAGTTAGGGACCCAGGACCTATAAAGCACCCATATAGATTTTAAAAAAATTTTTTAGGGGCTGGGGATTTAGCTCAGTGGTAGAGCGCTTACCTAGGAAGCTCAAGGCCCTGGGTTCGGTCCCCAGCTCCGAAAAAAAGAACCAAAAAAAAAAATTTTTTTAAATGGCTGAATACCAGGGGATGGAGAAGGACCAGATGTACCCGAAGAACACAAGTTATGTAAGAAGAAATAAGCTAACTGTGTCTCTAGTTCTACCACTGTCGTAGATTTTGAGGGGGTTGGTAGTTGAAAAGTACATAAAATATATTCATTAACAAAATTATAAAACCCAATGGGAAGCTCCACATCGTCTACCCCAAAGGTTCTCTACCTGAATGGAGATCAGCAGGGGCAGAGTCTGGTTAATTTCAGGTGTGACCTAATTTTTTTTGCAACTTTTTAAATAATAAAGTTTAAAATATTTCTAAGTACAGTGTTGAGAAACCTGAATAAACACTCACTTTTCTTGGTCCCAAGACTCTGATGATCATGGTTTTGTCATGGAAATGAGTATTTTTTTTGTCATTTCCTTTCTCAAATTCTGATGCACTAATAGTCCTTGCAGTCGTTCACTTGGCAAAGACTGAGCACCGCGCAGAGTAAGCACTCATTGAATGCGTGCTGTACCAAAGTCAGCTAGGTGTTCGTCCATCTGTAGTCCCAGCACTCGGGAGATAGAGGGATGTGGATTATGAGTTTGAGGCCAGCCTGGGCTACACGGTAAGTTCCTCGCCAGCCTAGGTCACATAGCAAGAACAAAACGAATAAATAATTAAGAGCTGCCCACCCAATGAAAAGTGATTATAATGTATTAAATCTGACTTGGTAATGTACTAAATCTGATTTGGGAGCGGGGGACATGGTTCAGTGCTTAAGAACATGCACTATTCTTACAGGGAACTCCAGTTTGGTTCCCAGCACCCAAGTCAGGCAGCTCACAACTTCCAGTGACTCCAGGCAGGGGGACCTTATGCCTCTGGCATCTGAGAGCATCCACACACACAATCCATACACACGTTAATAAAACAAATCTTAAAAAAAAAAAAGCCCTAACATTGTAGTGAACTTATGAAGTGGCACTGAAAACACCTCCTTTCATAACTTTGTCAGGAAGCAGGCTGGACCCTTCCAATACTGGTTTATACTAGCTTGGTGCCAAACAGCCCTCCACCAGATTGTTGTTAGAGAAAAGGGCTTCTTCTCACTCACAGGAGCAGTAGTACAACCGAGAGTATGGGATTGGCTGGCGTCAAGCCACACTGGCTGTGAGCCACCCTCTGCACCCCCCTTCTCTGAGAGGGTTCTGCATGTAGGATTTTCCTTTCCTCCTAACAAGAGCATAGTTACAAGTCGGGGAAGGAGCTCTGACACAGGACCATTACAAATCCAGAATCTATCGCTGCTCTACTTAAGGAAAACCCCCAGTTGAAACTGCATATTTTGCTCTCAATCAAGAGACTCTGCTTTATTATTGTTGTTTGATTGTAGTATTAGGGTGTCCTGCGCATGTGTATATGTGTGTGTACATGCACGCATGTGTGCGTGTGTATATGCATGCATGTGTGCGTGTGTGTGCATGTGTGCATGTGTGTGTGCGTGTGTGTGTGCATATGTGCGTGTGTGTGTGAACATGTGCATATGTGTGTCTGCATGTGCATGTGTTCATGTGCACATGTGCGTGTGTTTATGTGTGCGTGTATGTGTGTGCAGGTGTGTGTGCGCATGTGCATGTGTGTGTGCATGTGTGTGTGCATGTGTGTGCGCATGTGTGTGCGCATGTGCATGTGTGTGCGTGTGTGCATGTGTGTGCGTGTGTGCAAGTGTGTGTGTGAGCTCCTATGGTAATCAGAGGACAGCTTTCATGAGTGAGTTCCTCTCTCCTTCCACCTTAAAATCTGGGGTTCAAACTCAGCTTACACAGCCAAGTGTCTATACCCGCTGAGCCATCTTGCCCATCCTGGTTTGCTTTTTGAGGAATCAAATTTTTTTGTCACTAATTGTATGTCACTAATAGTCCACTCAGTCCCATGGACATGCAGCAAATGCATGAATAAGCATCTTGCTTGTAGCTATGAGAAGGAGGATGAGAGGGGAAAAGGAACTGTAACCAGACAGAACTCACCAAGCCACCAGGTCAGAGGCCCACTGTACAGCCTTCTAGAAACATGTCTCTAACTGTCGGGCTATTCCTAATTCTGAGCATTGAGCAATCCAGTGTAGATAGGGTCAGGTCCGATGTGACTTGCCATCATGAAAATCGTAGAATGCATCCTAACCATATGGAATGTTAACTCACCCTATGTGGCTTGCCTAGCAGCGGCCATCAGCTGTTAAAAGATCATGCTAACTTTTTTTCCAATGATACTTGTTAAAGACGGGGTCTTACTATTGAGCCCCAGATTACCTGAAACTTAATGGATAGATCAAGCTAACCTTGAACTCACTGAGATCCACTTGCCTTCCAGAGTGCTAGGATTGCAGGCATGTGCCCACTTGACTCATTCTTTTAATACTTCTTTAATTGTTTCTGTTATTTTTTAATGGGTGTATTATTCTTGTTCCCAATGCATGGTGGTCTCATCCATCCTTCACTCCCCTCTCATCCTCTCCCCCTCACCGGCCCCTTCTTCTCAACTAGTCCCCTTCTACGCTCATGCCCCCAGTTTCTTTGTTTGTTTGTCTGTCTGTTTGAGGCTCTGTCCAGGCAATCGCAGCAGCTGTGTGCGCTCATGACTGCGTACAATATCTTCATATTAAAGCAGCAATGGCACGAAACATGGCTACCAAGCTGGCTGCCAGGAGCATATGTTGTTGTAGGTGTGAAAATGTAACTCCATGATATTATTATATACATACATTATTCCATACATTATATTGATTACATGTCATGTCATTTGTAGTATATCATAGGACAGGACACTGAGCTTGCTATGTATTTAATATCTCACTATAGAAATTAACCAGGAAATAGAGGCAGAAAACCATTTCAAGGTCTCAGCTACGTAGCAAGTTCGAGGCAAGCCTGAGCCTCAGGGTTGAGGGAGAAGAACACTTCTAAGTTTCCGGAGACACTTCAGAAGGAAAGGCAGAGGAAATGAGAAGGGTGGGAGTTAAGGGGAGTTAAGGGCTGTGAAACGCTGTCTTCTACACATGATGGAGCCACACAGTCAGGGTCCCTCAGCGGCTAAGGCTGTCTGTAGTGGGCCTGCACAAGACAGGGTCAGTCATGGATCTGGGAAGGCCTTCAGAGCCCCACTCCTTTCACCAAACTAGAGGATCCTGCTAGATTCTGGGAAAGGGGTAGCCATTGTGTTCAGTGGTGTAACAGCTGAGAAAGCCGCCAGACTCTAACAGACAGTTTCGAATTCATCGTCACACAGATGACCCTGGTGAAATCCAATAGGCATCAGAAGAAAACAAAAAGCCATGAATGTGGGAAAGACGGGGAGGGAGGCAGTAATGAAGTAGGAAGAGAGATGAGGGATTCATGTGATCACAGTGTACTTTATACTTTGAACAACTGTTCAAAGAACAAGTTCAAAGAAATTATTTTTTAAAAAGAAATGGAGGGTCTGGAGAGATGGCTCAGCGGTTAAGAGCACTGACTGCTCTTCCAGAGGTCCTGAGTTCAGTTCCCAGCAACCACATGGTGGCTCACAACCATCTGTAATGGGATCTGATGCCCTCTTCTGGTGTGTCTGAGAGCAGTCACCATGTACTCATATCCATAAAATAAATAAATTTTTAAATAAAGGAAATGCAAAAGAATAAAGAGAATTTAACCTCAATGAATGAATGAATGAATGAAATGATCGTGTAGTATAAGCATGATGTGCCTTATTTTCAAATGTTCGTTATATTCCTAAAAGGATTTTAACATTATTATTCATAATTCGTTGACTACAGATGGACCATGACTCAACCTAGTCACCATGTGAACAGCCACATGCAGCAGGTGGAACGCTGGGAGAAGCTGGTTACCATGGCTGCCGATATCTCTCCCTCTTGATATACCTTTCTCCAGACACCCCAACACATAGCCAAAATACATTTGTCTTCTGAGTCAACTTGTGTGCAGGCAGCGATGCTCCATGCTGCTGTGTGGGCCAGCACCCTAGTCTGGCTTTCTCCGTTGATAACACAGTAGGGTATCACACAGCTCGCAACACAGGGTAAGCTGGAAGACCACCAGCTCAGGGGGGTTTACATCACCTGTGATCACCACCATCTGAGTCTTCTTGCTCCCCACTAAGGGAGCGTCAGTATTGACTCCTGCTGGAGGGGCAGGCTATGCCTTAGAGGGGATGTCCAGCAGCTTCTGCTTCTTGTCTGTCTTTGGGCTGTACCCGTGGGCAAGCTTAGGCATCTGGGAGGCTTGGTCCAGGACTGGAATGGCCTGGTTAATCAGTACAGGAAGCTCTTTCAGCCACTTGTATCAAGGTCCTCTGAAGAAGCAGGTAGGGTCTCCACCTTTTTGGATTCCTGCTTCTTTAAGACAATAGAGACCTCCCTTCCCTTGGTCTTGCCTTACTTCGTACTACTTGGCTGCGGCAGAGAAAGAAGAGGGGATTGTCCCAAGGGTAGATTCTTAATGCTGAACATTCTAAGTGAGATGAGCGGACCTAGATGTAACACAGACTTGCCTGTTGTCTTGAGTGAGCCCACCTCACAGACAGCTCTGTTGATGTCGGGATTGTTCAGTGTCACCTGCTGGAGTGTAAGTTAGAGTCGAGCAGAGGTAGAGAACTTTAACTATTCTGATTCTATATCAAATGCCTAAAATTGTTCCCCTTTAGAATCATTACCTGGAAGTAAACTGTTTTATCTATTTAGTTTTTATATTCCACACGTTCCTTTGGGCTCAGCTGTCATTTCAGATCAAGTCTCTTCCTCTAGTCAGACTGCATCTGTCCACTAGATGGCACTGGAGGCCTGCAAACCGTTTTAGATCACCAGGCCTAAGAATTAAGTTTCTGGTTTACTTTTAAAACTCAGGCAGCATACACCAGCTGAGATGAGGCCTCCAACACGTATACAGCAGGAGACTGCCGGGTCTGCGTTCAGTCAGAGAAGATGCACCTAATCCTCAAGAAACTGGAGGCCCCAGGAAGTTTAGAGGTCTGGTGGGGTGGGTGGGGACATCCTTGGGGGGTCGGAGGTGTGTGGGGGAGGTGCAGGGAAGAGGTACAGGATGTGAAACCCTGGGAGGGGAGACTGGGAGTGGAATAAAATATGGAGTGTAAAAATTAATTAATTAATTAATTAATTAATTAACTAAATTTTAAAAAAGAATCACACATATATACAGAAGCACAAAAATCTGAAACCTAAAGGGTATGTTAGCAAAAGACCTGTTGAGTAAGACTGGGGGCAAATAAACTATTTTGAGACAAAAAATATATATGTAAAAACGCCCATCGATTTTGTTTAGTGCTGGCTGGTGATCTCACCTTTGTAGCATTTCTTGAGCCCTAAGTGGAGGGATAGGATGTAGACATCCCTTTTAGGACCCTTTGTTCCAAGGCTTCTCATACAACATATATTGCCCAGCTGTGGGTCTCTGTATTTATTCCCACTTACTTCGGAAAGATGCCTCTCTGATGGTGACTGAGCAGGACATTGATTATGACTGTAACAGAATGCCATTGGGAATAATTTCATAGCAATGTTTCCTTAGCAGAACATCAGTATTTGCTTTTACCCCAGATGCCTGGCCTGTCTAATTTCAGGTACTTGGCCAATCGAGCAGTGTGGGGGATGGGCTACATCTCACAGAGTGGGACTTTATTTTTTTTAAAGGTTTATTATTTATTATATATAAGTACACTGTCGCTGTCTTCACACACACCAGAAGAGGACATTGGATCTCATTACAGATGGTTGTGAGCCACCATGTGGTTGTTGGGAATTGAACTCAGGACCTTTTGAAGAGCAGCCAGTGCTCTTAACCACTGAGTCATCTCTCCAGCCCCTCCCCCCCCCCTTTTTTTAACATTTCTTTCTTTAAACAGATGTGTCTAGCAACCTAAACCTAATTGTCCTAAGAACTTTCTAAAAGAAAACAGTAGCGCCCGAACAGGGACTTGAACCCTGGACCCTCAGATTAAAAGTCTGATGCTCTACCAACTGAGCTATCCAGGCTCATAGAGTGGGACCTTATATCCACGGAGATATTGGTTTGTTAGTTCCACAAGCTTTGCACCACTAGCATGTCTTGCATACAGGTCATCACTGTATGTCAAAAGCTCTGTAGATGGGTTGCTGTTCACCCTTATCCTTTGGTAGTATGTCGAATACCTTTTGGGACTATGAACTCTCTTCCGTAGAGTTGAAGGCTCTTGGTAGGTATAGGCTTAACTCTTCTATGGTCAGTGAGTTGTGTAAGTATTATCTTCAGAAATAGGACCTTACCATCAGTTTGTGGAGAGCAACCAATAAACTTGGAAACAGTCTAATTTTGTGTAGGTTTCTTTAAGGCCCTCTATGGGAACAACTTGATTGGGTGTAATGTATTTCCATAACTGGAGGCTTCATTGGGTAATGAGATGTCCAAGTGGGGCTGCGTCTGCTACTTGATTTGGCAATTCCATTTAGATCATCTTTTACCTAGATATATTTTAGAATATGTAGAATATACCATGAATATTTTATATCCATGTACTTTTCTGTATTGGGTTTCAATGAAACACATCAAATGTCCTTTAAAAAAAAAACCTCACTTTTAAGTGAGTGTTGTAGCTCATGCCCTTAGTCCTGCCACTCAGCAGTCAGAGACAGTCAGATCTCTGTGAGTTCAAGGCCAGCTTCATCTGTATAATGAGTTTCAGCCCAGCCACAACTACACAATGAGACCCTATCTCAAAAACCAATTAAAAGTTAAGTCTTTAAAGTGGAAGAGGATACTTGCATGTTAAAGCCTCAAATGTTGATCTTTGTGTAAAAGACCTCTAATAATATTCTTACTTTTTTTCCAATTTTAGAAATTTCAATTTAAAATTTAAAAACCCATTAAATATGTTAAGTATTTTTTAGTAACTTAGCTAGGATCACATTTTCTGGTTCTTAATTAAACCAAATTGTATTAACCAGGCTCTTAGTAAGTTTGGTAAGGTAGGTTTTGATTAGATTTTTTTTCTGCGTGTGGCATGTTTGTTTTTGTTTTGGGGGGCACAATTTTGGAGGTGAGGTGTTTAATTTAGGGGGCTGTTTTGTTTTGATGCTGTTGTCCCCTGTAACATTCTTTGAAGCTCCTAGCTTGGGAGCCATTCCCCAAGATATTGCAATCTCCTCTTTGGCAAGCCCAGCTGAGGCTGGGGGGTGGGAATTCTGCTCATTAACATCGGCTGCAGCTGGAGACTGAACATCTGGCTGGACTCTAGAGTCTGTGGGGCAACTCCCGTTCTTCATGTGAGGCTCCTGCTAGTAATACACAGTCTTGGGGAAGAGCATTTGGATCTCAGCCGTCTCGTGTTTAGAATGACTTTTCAGTTATTACACTATGTGTAAATGATGTGTGAATATAAATATATTCATATATATATATTATATATATATATGCCAGAACATGGTAAATGTTCCCTCAAAGTGGCCACGAGGTATGAAAGACGCACAAATGTACACCACACACACACACACATTCAAATAAAAAAATAACTCACAGATACACATACAAATAAACTTCCACAGGTTTGAGAAACTCATATGTAAGTACTAAACTATCCCATTGTACCCCCAAATATGTACAATTATTGCATGTCAGTTTTGAAAGAGGATTTGATCAACACATGATAGGCAAGTATCAACTATCACACAATATCCCAAAAATGTACAATTATTACATGGCAGTTTTTCAAATTGCCGTTTTGTAAAAGTAAAAACAAACAAAAAACCGTGTAATAGAAGCCCAGTCTAGTGGCGTGTCCCCAATAACTCCAGCACTTAGAAGACGGAGGCAGGGAGATTGCCATAGATTTCAGGTCAACCTGGATAAAAATAGTGCATTTCATTTCCTAAACCTTCCCATAGCCAAACAAAACGAACATGAAGTTGTTAAAAAAAACAAATGCTTGAGGGCCCGGGGGTGTGGCTCAGTTGGTAGAGTTCTTATCTTGCTTGCATGAGGCCTTGGGTTGGATTTCCATCTTGACAGTATGTAGCCCAGTGGTGGTCTGGGGTGGACATAATTTTTGGTGTAAGTAAACGAGACTGAGGGCTGGAGAGATGGCTCAATGGTTAAGAGCATTGACTGCTCTTCCAGAGGTCCTGAGTTCAAATACCAGGCATCTTATAGAGTCTGTAACTGCACTTCCAAGGTGGATCTCAGTGGGCACTTTGCAAATGTAGTATGATATTCTCTCTAATAGAATTGATATTTTTAAAGGTTTATGTATTCATTTTATGTAAGTACACTGTAGCTGTATTCAGACACACCAGAAGAGGCACTGGATCCCATAACAGATAGTTGTTACCCACCATGTGGCTGCTGGGATTCCTCCAGTCCTGAATTGATATTTTTAACAATTGTTTCTTAATTCTTTTCTCCCCAACTTTAAGTGTATAGACGCTTTGTCTGCACCACCTGCCCTAGTGTCCTTGGAGGGCAGAGGAGAATTCTGGAAGCCCTGGATGTGGGGGTAAGATGGTTGTGAGCAGCCGTGTGGGCACTGGGGAGTTCGCCTGCATTCTCTAGAAGAGCAGCCAGTGCTCTTCACGTGCGATCTCTCCAACCAAGATCTTCTTTTCTCTCTATGTAGCCCAGGCAGGCCCTGGACTCATGATCATTCTCCTCTATCTCTGGAGTACTAGGATTTTAGGACGTATTATCGCCATACCTGGCTTACCATTCTTTAAGCCGGTATTATTTCGATGGGGGAGGTAATAAAGATAGTTCAATGCAGGCTAAAACATGAAGATTAGAAGACAGGCTTTTGGCAGATGAGATTCTCTGGGAGTAAATCACACAAAGCCCCAGATCTGGTCAGGAGTCCTAAAGGAAGAAATGCTATATCTGGGTTTTTGTTTGTTTTGTTTTGTTTTTGTTTTTTGTTTTTGATTTGTTTAACTTCACATTTCTTCACATACCTAAGTTTGATTTTGTTGTATTTTAAGGTTGTTTTTAAATGGGTGTTTTACCTGAATGTCTGTATGTACATCACAAACATTCCCGATGCCCTTGGAATCAGATCCCCTGAGACAGGTTGTGAGTGGATATCAGTGGATATCCTGAATCAAACCCAGGTCCTCTGGAAGAGCATCAGACCTCTTAGCCACCGAACCATCTCTCCAGCCCTGAATTTACCTTTTCAGTGAGAAAAAATGTAAACAAATACCTTATAATACAAAATGCCTTTTGTGAATGTCCTTTAATTTGCTCTTGAGGAATCGTGTGTCAGTTTCTCCTGTTCCCAGTAGATGGCAGGAGAGAGCACACATGATGATCATAAGACTTCTGCAGCATTCTGCAGCCCTTAGGTGGTAGTATGGATGTTTGAAGCCAAACCAGGCTAGTCTGAGGATAACCCTCAGCTCCTCAGCTCTCCTCAGGTCCGAAGGGATCTACTGGGAAAGTTGAAGCAAGAGTTGGAGACCAGGGGCTCTCCAGCCCCTGGTCTGATGGTCTGGAGTGATGGCTCAGCAGTTAAGACTGCTTTTCCAGAGGTCCTGAGTTCAAATCCCAGCAACCTCATGGTGGCTCACAACCATCTGTGATGAGATCTGATGCTCTCTTCTGGTGTGTCTGAAGACAGCTATAGTGTACTTGTAATAATTAAATAAACCTTAAAAAAAAAAAAAAGAATTGGAGGCCAGCCTGGACTACATAGTGAGTTCTAGGCTAGCAAGGACTACACAGTGAGACTTTCAAACAAACAACAATAACAACACATTATAGATAGTCACCTTAATGTCTACATCATTGACAAATCAAAAGAAATTTGAAAGCAGTAGTAAGACAAATTGTTTGAGGCAACTAGTAAAAGCAGAGAACTAAAACATTGATAATGAATTATACTCAATCAACCCATTTGAAATGACTAAATCCAAAGAGAGGAAAAGAATGATACATCGTCTATGAAAATTCATTTTCTATAGTCAGTTTGTGACCTCCCAAAGTTCACATGCTGCCGTCAGACCCTTCCTCCCTGTTGGATCATCCCCCAGACTTCAGTTTCAGGTGGTTGTGAGTGAATTTGTGGGTGCTGGGACCCAAATCTGAGTCACTCTCTCCAGTCCCAGAAGAAGTTTTCAGGGTCAGTTTGTTTGTTTCTTGGTATTTCTGTTTTTGGTTGGTTGGTTGGTTTTTGAGACAGGGTCTCTCCGTGTATCTCTGGCTGTCTTGGAACTTTCTCTGCAGACCAGGCTGGCCTCAAGCTCACAGATCCACATACCTCTGCCTCTGCCTCCCAAGTGCTGGTTTACAGGCATGGGCCACCGTGCCCAGACGTTTTTAAAGGCTTTGACAGTCTCGAGGATGTTAGAGCATGCGCAGTGGTAGATAATGAATGGCTTTCAGAGGAATTAAAGTTAGCCCAAGATAATTTAACTTTACCAACTCTCCATTATCAGAGGCGTGGTCATTTGATTTGATCTTGTAGCATCTTTTTTAACTTGGGTATAGTTCTCTCTCTCTCTCTCTCTCTCTCTCTCTCTCTGCTGTCTGTCTCTGCCTCTGTGTCTGTCTCTGTCTCTCTCTCTCTTCCTCCCTCCCCCTCCCTCCCTCCCTCCCTCTCTCCCTCTCTCCCTCCCTCCTTCCCTCCCTCCTCTCTCCTGGAAACTTCAGTTAATACAACTCAACATACAGCCCATAGACCAGGACCAGCATCACCTGGAAGCTCATGAAAAACATGGACTCTAAGCTGACAGTGGTGGCTCAGGCCTGTAATCCCAGCATCCAGGAGGCTGAGGCTGAAGGATCTTCTCAAGAGGTGGCTTGAGGGGGTTGGGGATTTAGCTCAGTGGTAGAGCGCTTGCCTAGGAAGCGCAAGGCCCTGGGTTCGGCCCCCAGCTCCGGCCCCCAGCTCCGGCCCTGGGTTCGGTCCCCAGCTCCGAAAAAAAGAACCAAAAAAAAAAAAAAAAAAAAAAGAGGTGTCTTGAGCTACACGGTGAGTTGGTGAGTTGTAACTGTAAGCTACAGTGTGAGAGCCTCCCTGCCTCAACCAACAGAACATCGTCATCATCATCACAACCACAACAACAAACGCAGAAGCTATCCTGGACTCTGTACTGCACTGGACTCCCAGATACTTAGGAGCTGAGACAGGAGGATCATTTGAAATCATTCAAAATTTGAGACCAGCGAGGTCAACATAATAAGATCTTGCCTCAAATACATAAATAAATGGGGAATATCGGGCTAGCCCCAAATGAGCCATTCAGAACCTGCATTTTAAAAAGATCCTCAAGTGATTCACTTGTTCAATAGAGGCACCAACATGTATCAGAAAGAAGAGTGAGCTGGGTTCTAAGGCTTCAGTGTCCTGACTCCTCCCTTTCTGTTTAGTGAGGCAGCTATATCCTGTGAATGGTGACAGGAGAGTAACAGAGCGTTTGACATCTAATCTGTTTGCATGCAAACACATCTGTCTGACTCTAGAAATGGACTGCAAGTGCTTCCTATCTCCCCCAACTGTGAGTGTGCTCGGTACTAATTTAATTCTTTGTAATTGAGGGTTAACGCTATGAATATCTGTTTTGATCTTGGCATGTGGGGCCATCCTAAAGCCTGCCCGGCTTGAGACTCAGGTGTATTTAGCAAATTACTCTTCACTCTATTCCCTTCAGGATGCCCGGCTATAAATTGTCCAATGCGGAGGCTCGAGGGCTGTTTCCCACGCCCCCGGGGGAGTACGCGGGGTTGCTCAACTCCAGTATTGCGTCAGGCTACTGCGCGGTTTTCATTCTTCCATTTCCCAGTCCTCTCGGTCCTCTCGTCTGTCCTGTACTTACTCTGACAACTCGTAGCGATGGTTGCTCTCGGCAGGCACACCTCTAGCCAACCCCGTTTCCCTCTGTCTTACAACTCTTTATTTCTGATATGGTGCGGGGTGGAACTAGAGAATCCACAGCGTGCCGCCAACACAAAGGGTCTGTGTGAGAATTAGGGAACGTTTCCTGTAACTGCGAGCATTTTCCTTTCGTTGGACTACGTGGCAAAATTTCCCTTCTGAGTACGTGTCAGTCATGCTGAGTCACAGGAAGACAGGGAAATTTTGGGGACCTGGGAAGGAAGAGGAACCCTGATGTGGAACTCTGACTGGAGCTTCTTATGAGCTAGAACACCAGCACAGTTAACAAAATATACCGCAAGGGCTGATGGCTTAGAGTTAGTATTCCATTAGCTTAAAGGTGGATGCATAAGACCTTGAGCCAGGCATGACGGTGCACTACTCCCAGCCATCAGGAGGGAAAGGCAGGCAAATCTCTTTGAGCTGAAGACCAGCCTGGTCTACACAGGCCAGGGAAACACATAGCAAGACCCTGTCTCAAAAAGCAAGCAAACAAACCTCACCGAAACAGTGTGCTGTGGCCACGCTTTGGTAGTCTGCTTTCTGAGCTCATCTGCTTCCCCTAACCTTTGTGCTTAAGCCTGTATAAAAATATCTGATAAAGCCACCAACTCCACGTCATAAACCGGCTAGCCCTGAAACTGTATCTACCATTAAATCCTGTTTTGTCTTGAGTCGAGGTCCCTGAAATACTAGATACTCCTCAGGGTGCTGAGGGCGACAGTGAAGAACTTTGTCTCCCTCCCCTGTACTCAAAAAACACCAAGACACATTTTCTCTCTGCCTAGACTTGGCTACAACATTACAACAACTTTGCACATCGATCAGTTAAGATTAACAAGGAGCTGGACTTGATGTTCATGCTATTTTAGTGCCAAGTGTCCGTTTTACCAGTTTGCAGAAGTTTGCAGCGAGGTCCTAGAGGAGGGACCTTTCACCAAGTAAAAATGAACAGACCAGTTTAGCCTAACTTTGCTATTCAAAAGTGGGAGTGCTCGAAATAGGAGTCTTAGGGAGTGTGTCAGATTGACCGATCAGCACTCAGACCAAAAAGGGGGGCTGGGGTTGGGGGGCGCTCAAGCAAGATTCAATTTGCTGCAGGTCTTCTGTGGTTTCGGCTCATGGTTTCAGGTCTATGGTAAGGCAGAAGCATCATGGAAGAAGGGAATGTTGGAAGAAAGCTGTTTGTCTCATGGCAGCCAAGAAGCAAGGCGAAATCATGATAGCAAAAGACCAGAGCCAAGATGTGCCCTCAAGGACCCGCCTCCTCCCAATACATGGATGGATCACACCATCGGTTAGACCGATTGGGTCCCGGTCCTCCAGATCAGACACATACTTGGGGACATTTAGACACCTCTCAATCCAGTCAGATCTGTGACCAAGGCTCAATCACACACAGAGCTTGTCGGGGCTCTGACTTTTTAGTTTCTGACCTGATTTGAGCTTGGGTTGGAGAGTCTGTATTTCAGACACTTTAAGACACGTCATTCTATAGAATACTGAACAATGTGCCTGCCTGTAGGGTGGAGGCGTGCGCGCTTGTGCTCATACGTGTGGGGCGGGCATTTCTCTGCAAACTGGCGTGTGGCTATCAGAGACAATCTAAGCGTTATTCTTCATGATCTGTTCACTTTTTTGTTTGTTTGTTTTTCTTCTTTCCTCCTCCTTCTCTCCTTCTTTCTCTGCCTCTTCCTCCTCCTTCTTGACAGGGTTTCTCTCTGTCCTCAGTGTGACAAGTAGACTAAGCTGGCTGGTTTGTGGTCCCTGGGGGTTTGTTTGTCTCTTGTTTCCCTGGTGCTGAGATTACAAACATGTGCCATCATGCCTAGAGCTCGCTCTCTCTCTCTCTCTCTCTCTCTCTCTTTATTGAAGATAGATTTAGTTTTTCTCACATAATATATCCTGATTATGGTTTCCCCTCCATCTTCTCTTCCCAGCTCCTCCCCACTCCCCGCCCATCGGGATCGACCCCCTTTCTGTCTCTCATTGAAAAACAAACAGGCTTCTAAGGAATAATAATAAAATAAAATAGAACACATCAGAATAGGACAAAACAAACAAAAGGAAAAGATCCAAAGAGAAGGCACAAGAGACAGATAGAGACCCACCCATTTGCGTGTTCAGGAATCCCACAGAAACTACACCAGAGGTCATAATTCATCTCCGATGGACCTGGAGAGAGAGAGAGAGAGAGAGAGAGAGAGAGAGAGAGAGAGAGAGAGAGAATGAATCTTGAAAAATTCCAATGAATTCATTAAGATAATAAAATAGGATGAAAAACTCTGACATTTATGAGACAAGAAACCTCTAAAGATGCCACTGAGTTCATTTTCTATTGGCAGCTACTGCTGGGCACACAGCCTACCCTTAAGAGTAGTTTGTTTCCCCAGTGAGATTCCCTTAGAGGACACTGTATTTTTATTTGCAAGTGGTTATCGATTGGAGATAGCTTCTGGGTTAGGGATGGGGAAGGGGTCCACTTCTTTCAGCTCCAGGACTCTGTCTGGTACAGACCATAGCAGGCTCTATGCATGCTTCTTCTGTCTCTGAGTTCATGTGTACTTCAGCCATGTTGGTACAGAGGGCTTTGTTTCCTTCATTCCCTCCGTCCCCTCTGGCTATTAACCTTTTTCTGCATCTATTTCTGCAGGGAGGGATTTGATGGCAACATCTAGTTTAGGCCTGAGTGTCAAGGGCTCTCAGCCTCTGCCTAATGTCTGGCTCTGGGTCTTTATAACTTCCCTTCGGCTGCAGGAAGAAGCTTCCTTGAGATACTTCTAGTTCGTTTTTAACTTGTGGCTATTATGACTAGAACAGCGATGAACACAGTCGAGCAAGAGTCTCTGTAGTAGGATGAAGCATCCTTTAGGTATGGTATGTGCTTAGAGTGGTACAGTTGGATCTTGAGGTAAATTAGCTCCAATCTCTCTGAGGATATGGTTTCCATAGTGGCTGTGTAAGTCTGCAGCCCCGCCAGTAACGGATGAGTGTTTCCCTTACTCTGCACCCTTGCCAGCATGAGCTGTCACTTGCGTTATTGATCTGAGCCATTCTGATAAGTGTAAAACGAAATCTCAAAATAGTTTTGATTTGCAATTCCCCGGTGACTAAGGATGTTGAACCTTTTCTTTAAAGTGTTTCATAGCCATTTGAGTTTTCTCTCTTCAGAATTCTATTTAGATCCATGACCCGTTTTTCACACTGTGTTATTGGGGTTCTTTAAAGCTTGTTGACTTCTTATATATTTTGTATATGAGTCCTCTATTGGATATGCAATTGATAAGAAGTTTTTCCCATCCTGTAAACTGTCTCTTGTCCCAGATGATGGTTTTCTTTGCCAGGCAGAGAGTTTTAATTTCCTAAGATCCTGTTTATTAATTGCTGGTCTTAGTTTCTATGCTAACAGTGGTCTTTTCAGAAAGCTCCTTCCCAGTGCCATTGAGTTTAAGCCTATTTCTTATTTCATCTTCTATTAGGCTCACTATATATGGTGTTATGTTGAAGTCTTTGATCCATTTGGAGTTGACTTTTGTGCAGGGTGATACGTTGGATCTCTGAATTCTTCTTCATGCTGCCAGCCAGTCTGCACAGCACCATTTTTTGAAGATGCTGTCTTCTTTTTTCCAGTGTGTATTTTTGGCTTTGTTATCAAAACCACATGTCCAAAGGTGTTTGGATCTATACTCATGTCATCACTTTGATTCCACTGATCAGCGTGTCTGTGTTTGCACCAATACCATGCTGATTTTATTACTATTGCTCTGCAGTACAACTCGGGGTTGGGGATGGTTATTTCATCTTTCAGGGTCTCTCCATTTTGTTTTTAAAATGTGGGCATTTGGTGTTGCAAACTTGCCCTTAGAACTACCATCATTTGTCCTACATGTTTAGGTATGATGTGTATTCATTTTCATTGAATTATACAGTCTTTCATTTCTTTCTTGATTTGTCTTGACACATTTTCCATTCGATTGTGAGGTGTTCAGTTTCCACGAGTTTGCAAGCTTTCTGTTGTTGATGATAATTCAGCTTTAATCTCTGGTGTTTGGATAGGATGCAGGGTGCTATTTAAATTTCTTGCATCTGTTGAGACTTGTTTTGGAGTATGTGATTAGTTCCAAAGAAAGTTCCATTAGGTGCTGAGAAGAAGGTACATTCTTTGTGTTGGGTGAAATGTTCTGTAGATATCTGTCAGGTCTGTTGGTTTATAATGTCACTTCAACCCAGAATTTCCCTGTTTGGTTTTCATCTAGATGACCTGTCTAGTGGCAAAAGTAGGATATTCAATTTCCCAATATCAGTGTGCAAGGATCATATGTGGTTTATGCTGTAGTAGTTTTTCTTCTACGAACCTGCATGCCCTTGTGTTTGCTACATAGATGTTAAGAACTGCAATGTCCTATGGGAGTATTTTTCCTTTGATAAGTATGTCATGTCCTTCCCTTCTGATTAGTTTTGACTTAAAATCTACTTTGTCTGACACTAAAATGGCTACACTAGCTTGCTTCTTATGTCCATTTGACTGGATGATCTTTCATCGTTCTTTTTACTCTGAGGGGATGCCATCCTTGATGTTAGGGTGTGATTCTTAGATACAATGGAAGGATGGATCCTGTCTCTTCATCCATTCTGTTAGTCTGTGTCTTTTTATTTGGGGAGTCGAGACCATTGATGTTGAGAGATATCAATGAGCAGTGTTTGTTGATTTCTGTTATTTTGTTGCTGTTGTTGTTGCTGTCGCTGCTGTTGTTGTTGCTGTTGCTGTTGTTGTGTGGTGCTGGTGTTGCTGTTGTTGTTGTTGATGTGTGGTGGTGGTGTTGTTGTGTGGTGGTGGTGTTGCTGTTATTGTTGTTGTGTGGTGTTGTTGCTGCTGCTGTTGTTGCTGCTGCTGTTGTTATTGTTGCTGTTGTTGTGTAGTGGTGATGGTGGTGTGTGTTTCCCTCTTTTGATTTGCTGATCTTGTTATTTATTCATTGGCTTATTTGTTTGCTGTGTTTTCCTGGGTGTGTTTAATGCCTTTAGATCAGTCTTTCTTCTATTGCCTTCCATAGAGCTGCATTTGTAGATAAATATCACTTAGATTTGGATCTATCGTGGACTGTCTTATCTTCTCCATCTCTTCTGGTGGAAAGGTTTGCTGGGTAGTTTTCTGGTGTGGCATCTGCGCTCTCTCACAGTCTGTCGCACATCTGTTCAGATCCATCTGACTTTAGAGTCTCCACTGAGAAGTCAGATGTTATTCTTATAACATCTAGTATTCCCTTCCAGCTTTTGTTCCTTCTTTCCCTGCACATTTAGTGTTCTGATTACTATGTGCTGAGAGGACTTTATTTTCTGGTCCACTCTATTTGGTGTTCTGTTTGGTTTTTGTACCTTGCTAAGTATCTCCTTCTTTAAGTTAGGGAAATTTTCTTCTGTGATTTTGTTAAAAAAAAAAAAACATTTTCTGTGCCTTTAACCTGGGTTTCTTCTCTTTATTCCAAATATTTTTCAGTTTGGTCTTTTTATAATGTTCCAGATTTTCTAGATGTTTTATGCCTGGAATATATAGATATATATTTTTCTTTGCCAGAGGTATCCATTTTTTTCTATCATGTCTTCAATGCCTGATATTCTCTCTTCCTCTCTCTTCCATACCTAGTATTCTGTTGGTGAGTCTTGCCTTTGATTGAGTTCCTAAGTTTTTCACTCTCCGATTTCCCTCAGTTTGTGTTTTCTTTATTGATTCTATTTCTACTGTGAGGTCTTGAACTGTTTTACTCATTTCCTTCCACTTTTTGTGTTTTCATAGGTTTCTTTAAGGGATTTACTCATTTCCTCTTTAAGGGTCTCTATCATATTCATAGTCTATTTTAGGGCTTTTTTTCCACCTTGTACTTCAACTCTCTTGCAGTTCTCAGTGCCTACTGTGGCTGGGTTCTGGGCTTAGTGGAGACATATTTTCCATTATTGATTGAGTTTATTACCTTGGCACCCTGTCACCTGGGTTTGGGATGATTGTAATTTTAGGTGCTGGTCTTGTCTTTGTTGGGTGGGTTTGGTTTCTGTTGCTCTCTCTGACTCTTAGGAGGCTGTGGTGTCTGTGTGTTGCCTGGTAGAACATTCTTTTGGGATTCTGTTAGGTGTGGTCATTGAAGGGTTCTGAGTAATATGTGTTTCTAGGTATCAGGAGCTGATATTTAGGAATGGTCATGGACTGGGTGTGAGGAAAACAGGAGTTTCCATCAAGATTTTCTTAGTCTCCTGGGAATGGAGGCAGAATGTGAGGAGAAGCTACACCAGGTAGCCTGCTACAGGCTTAAGGATGAGACTGGGGGGTTGGATTTGGAGGGGAGGGAAGAGAGTGAAGATCTGAAGCTTGCCTACCTGCTTCACTGGAAGGCCTGTTTGCCTCTCTGGCAGGCTTGACTGGCAAGTTCCCGGAGCATGAGCTGGGACAATAGGGTAGATGGGGACAATATGGTTAGAGGAGAAGATCTGCTGTGGCCTGCTACAGCAGGGACAGGGATTTAGAGGAGAGGAGAGAGGTACAGATTTGCAGTTAGGAGCTCCAACCAAGGTCCTCAAACTTTGTAATGCAAGCACTTTACCAACTGAGTTACCTCCGCAGCCTCAGAAGCCAATTATGTAAAACTGAAAATCCATTGACAGGCCAAAGAAGCCATCGTAATTAGTACAGCTTTATGAGGAGCAACATAAACTAACCCAGATTGCTTGCAGTGAATTGGAGGGACCGGAACTAAACAGGCTTTGGCTTTCTCTCTGGTTCTTCTAATTAAAGGCTGATGGTGTTCCCATCCCCGACCCCAGAGTGTCCCTAAACTCTATTAAGCTCCCAGTTGGATCCCTTATACCAAAAGACCAAAGTACAAACTTTTAAAACTATTATATGACACTGAGGCTTTCATAAAGAATTGGAAATTGGAAGAAAGGGTTAAACACGTTTTAAAACTGGGTTTGGGGAAGAGCAGAAGGTCATGGGTTCCCTTCAAATCATCCAAGCATTCTTGTCTTTAGGGATGAGGACACTGCTCTCCCAAAGGCTCATGCCGTCTGAAGATCCGCTTCAGAGGAAGTTTGGGGAATTCTCCCCACAGCAGTTATTTCTTCAATTCCTTCAGCTTACAATATGCCCAAGGGTCACTGATATATACTATTTGGTGCAGCGATTCCTGAATACTGTCATAAACATGCCAGAAAGAACACTGTAGTGGCTGTTCCTGGTTGTCAACTTGACTACAACTGGAATGAACTGCAATCCAGAAATGGAGGGCACACCTGTGATCCAGATCTTGAGACTGGAAGACACAGGCTTCTGTCCTGGATCTTAACATGGAGATTTTGAGGCAAAGTGGCCATGAAGAACTTAGGCTCAACCAAGGTAGTACAGGACTTTAAACACAGGAGACTGAGGCAAGAGTTCAAGGCCAGCCTGGGACAAAACAAGTTCTAAATCCAGGTGAGGTGGTACACACCTTTAATCTGGGCCATACCTTCTGTTGGAGACCTACAAAAGGACATTGGAAGAAGGAAGACTTACTTACCAGCACATCTTTTGGAACCTACTTCTTCAGGATTCCAGTGTATACAGAAGACCAACTGAGACACCCAGCCTCGTGGGACTGAGCAGTTACGAGACTCTTGGACTTCCCATTCACAGCTGCCCATTGTTGAGTTAGTTGGACTACAAGCTGTAAGTCATTACAATAAATTCCCTTACTGTATAGAGACATTCCATAAGTTCTGTGACTCCAGAGAACCCTAACTGTGGGTCTGCATTCTGCCCCACCACTGGGGTGTGGAAGTGCCTTTGGGGAGGGAGGTAAAATGCAGAGTGCATTTACCCTGCACCACTGCTGTTGGGTGGGTGGGACAACACATCCTAGGATGTAGGAAGGCCAAAGCTGGGGTTCCCTGACTCCAGGGATTCCAGTCGCTGCTAGAAAACCACACAGAGGAGTTGGGAATGAAGAGTCGGAGGTCCAGATGAAAAGTCCAGATGCCACTGCATGGTGGAGAGTTGGGAACAGAGTTGAGGGCCCTTGGGCTGAGGACAATGACAAACCCAGGGCCAGGGGAATGGGAACTCCAGCTTAGCTCACTGGTGATTATTGTCTTTAGCTTAGCAGAGGTTGTCTGGGGAGTGCAGAAGAGCCTTCTATGGATGCTTAGATGGCTTGGCTCAGTAGTCAGAGTCCTTCTCCATGCTCCTCATGGTGGTTCTTGATGAAAGAGACAGTCCTTAGTTCCAAACTGTTTATTAGTTGTTCATTGTGGCAAATGGGTGCATACCACCTTCTCAGTGTGGACCAGAGATTAAATACAGGGAGTAATGTCTGGGAGGGAAAGCTTATTGGCTAAACCCTCAGGGTCTCTAGATACATCATTAACATGGAGAACTTTCTCTTTTTAATTGGATATTTTTAATTTATATTTTAAATGTTATCCCCTTTCCTGGTTTTTCAGACATAAACCACCTAGCCTATCCCCCTTTCCCTTTCTTCTATGAAAGTGTTCCCCCACCCAATCACCCAGCCCTTCCCTCCTCCACACCCTGACATTCCCCTACATTAGGGGGTCCAGCCCTGGCAGGACCAAGGGCCTCTCCTCCCACTGGTGCCCAACAAGGCCATCCTCTGCTACACGTGCAGCTGGAGCCACGGGTCCGTCCATGTGCACTCTTTGTGTGGTGGTTAGTCTCTGGGAGCTCTGTTGGTTGGTGTTGTTGTGGACCCACATGGGGGGTGGGGGGGTCACATGGTCAGGAATCCAGTAGGAAGCAGGGAGGCACCTACCATCTCAGGTGGGTACCTGAGTGCCAGGGTCTCAGACCCACTCAACCTTACCAAGTTCCCTAGTACAGTCCACTGTTCCATGCCTGACTATACAAATGCTGTAGTGAATTAATGGGTAACTGCTGCTACAGATTGTGAAGAGCTATGTGTCGTGGTCCTGAGGCAGAAGGATCTACAAGCCCGGAGCTACATAGTGAGAACTTGTCTCAAAAGTAAAATGAAACAAATAAACAATACCACCCCTGTAAGGCTTGAAGTGAGTCTTAACTACTGAGAGACCCCCAAGTGAGACATGAGAATGGAGATCAATGCAAACGCAAGATTATTTTTCTGGCGCATCAGGGTCGACCTTCAATCAGACCCTCATGGCGAGTGACTAGAAGGCGACCCCAAATGGCTATAACAAGCAGCAGTTTTTATACTTTTTAGGGGTACAGGTTACATCAGCAAGGTTACAGTTTAAACTTATTGGCTAAGCATATTGACCTTTGATCTATTGGCTAGCAAGCATAAGACATGCATTCGAACTCTATCTGGGACCAGAGGGTCAGAAAACTATCAGTACAGTTTTTCAAGAGTGTCCCTGCTCCTCCCTAGAACTGTGGGTGGAGAATGGAACTTGGCCTAGCCTTGACCCTAGGCGGGAAGCTGGTATTTGACCTAATCTTGACCTGAGGTGGTGGGTGTAAAGCTGGTGAAAGCCTTTAGGATTCTTCACATGAACCCCATAACCTACCTACTTTCTACCAGGCCAGGCCTCTTAATAGCTCTTACATTTCAGTAAGAACTAGGGTCCTTCACCCCTATCCCCCATCCCCCATCCCCAAAACCAACCTGCATAAACTGGCAGTATGATTGATCCATGGTATGATTAAAGTGAAAGTTTTAATTTGTGTGTGTGTGTGTGTCTGTGTGTCTGTGTGTGTGTGTGTGTGTGTGTGTGTGCGCGCGCGCGCGCGCGCGCGCGCGCGCGCGCGAGCGGGGGGCGGGGGGGAGAGAGAGACCTAGAAGGGTTCAGAGCAGAGAAAGGAGTGGAATGAACATGGTCATAGGCAGGGCCATCTACAGACAAGGGAGAACAGCAGGAGACAGAGTGAGAATACATGATGAGAGCACACAAGAGAGAAAATACAGCAGCAACAACAGCAGGGTTCTAAGGAGACAGTAGCTAAGGGGAGGAAAGCCTGTGAGCTGGAGGGAATTTAGGGTAGGGGAGAAGGTGAGAAGGGCTAGGATGGACTTTGAAATGTATAGCAGGTATTTTCAGAGGGAGGATGAAGGCCAGCATGGACTTCGATGTGCTAATAGGCACCACTGGCAGCTATGTGGTCCCTTCTGTCAGAAGTATAGGAAATAACTCTTTGATGGAGGGTGTCTTAGGGTTTCATTGCTGTGAAGAGACATCATGACCATGACGACTCTTATAAAGAGAAACATTTAATTTGGGGCTGGCTTACAGTTTCTGAGGTTTGGTCCATTATCATCATGGCGGGAAGGCTGGCAGCCTGTAAGCAGATATGGCGCTGAAGGAGCTGAGATTCTATGTCTTGAGACTGCATCATATCGGTGTAACTTGAGCATACGAGACCTCAGAGCCTCCTAACACGGTGAGGTAATTCCTCCATCGAGGCCACACCTAATAGTGCCAATCCCTGTGGGCTAAGCATTCAAGGGCACGAGTCTATAGGGCCAAACCTATTCAAACCACCACAGAGGGGAACCAGTTTCACAAGTTTATGAGGAAGGCTGCCTTTTACCTAACTGCAGGAAATCCTCCTACAGTCCAGGCTGAGCTCTTGTCTGGATGTTTGCACTGCCTTTTGGAATTTGGGGTACTGGCGTTTCCTTTGGAACCAACACAATCCGCAAACAAAAGTAAGTAAATAATTTTGGAATGACTACTTTATGGAGATCTATGAAAATGCAATATCTGTCTGTGTGAGGAATTTTCCCCCAAGAGACAGCATATCCATACACCTGATTAAAATAAGCTAACATCAAGAACACATTCCAGAGGCAGCAAGCCAATTGCCTATTATTCCCTTGCTGGCATGGTGTCATCCTTAATGCAAATTCAAAGGACTCCTGGCAAGGGCTGGAGCTTGAACTATGACCTCCTTGATGAAGTGAGGGTGTGATCTTTTGCTCAGGAAGGTTGAGTGTCTTTGAAGAAGCTGAACAATGCCATATATATATATATATATTATGTATATATATGACTACTCTCTCTCTCCATATATATATATATATGAGAGGGGGGAGGGGGAAGGCAGGGAGGCAGGGAGGCAGGGAGGCAGGGAGGCAGGGAGGCAGGGTGGCAGGGAGGCAGGGAGGCAGGGAGGCAGGGAGGCAGGGAGGCAGGGAGGCAGGGAGGCAGGGAGGCAGGGAGGGAGAAATCTCAGAACTCCAAAGTGTGACTCCAGACACTAAAAGTTTATTTTTAGTGTGGTTCAATAGGGCATCCGTCATTAATTCACGGCAACTATTTAAGGAAGGTTTTGTGCTCTAGAACTACGAAGCTTTAAGGTTTGCATAACCTTCCAGTAAATAGGATTCCACCGCTCCGGAAATGTCATCTTACTAGATCTCATTCTGAATCCAAACGTTTCTGAGCAGTTGCACACCCACTACTGTGTGACCGTGACCTACTTGGGACCAAGATGTCCAAATGACTTGGATAATGCAGTCCTTGCCTGCTAGTCAGCATGCTGAATGGACCAGGGAGGTTGCTTCAAAGATTACACTAGTCAAAGCAAGTTGACCTGTCTTCTGAATGCCACAGCTTCCTAAACACCAATGGGCGGAGCCAACCCTTGGCGGGTGGGGGAAAATGTAAAGTTTGTCTTCAAGCTCTCCTTGTATTAGGTATTCGTCTTTCTCCTAGTGTTTAAAGACACTGGTTAAAGTTTTGACTCTATTACCATTGTTAGTGAGAATCTGTCATAGAGAAATGTTTTCTCTTTGCTTGGGAATTACACATTTCCAATAAACATTTGGCTTGATTGCACTGTTAATTTGGAATTAAGTTGGGGGGAGCGTACACGGAAAAGTAACAAATCCAAAACCAGGCTTCCTCTTCGAGGAAGGGTACGTGGATGAGCTGGGACTGGCGTGACCCAGGACTTGGGACCTCAGCCCGCAGCTTTTCACCGTTCTGCAGCCCTGCAGGGCGCAGGCTCCATCCGGGTAGCGGCGGCCACAGGAGCCCGCGCCTTCCCCTTCCGCGGCGCCGCAGCCTGGCCTGTGCGGGGAGGTGGTCGCCAGCTCCGGCCTGCAGGGGGCGCTGGCGCCGGAGGGCTGGGCCGGGGTCCGCGCGCTTGCGGTGGCGTGGCCGAGCGTGGGTGCCCGGGCCGCGGTCCTTAGTGAGAGTGACTCGGCCTGTGACGCGAGCGCGTTCCTTCCTCTTCCTCTTCCTCCGCGGCCCCGCCTTCCTTCCCTCCGCCCATCTCCCGCCGCGGAGGAGCCGCCGCCGCCGACAGCCGCGCCGTCATGTCGGCCCCCGCCGGGTCCCCTCACCCGGCCGCCGGCGCCCGGATGCCGCCCAAGCTCGGCGGAGCAGTCTCTGGCCTGGCGCCGCCGCAGCAGAATGGTGAGGCGAGAGGCCGGGGTGCGGCGCGGGGCCTAGGCAGGCGGGAGGGTGAGGGAGGGCGGGCGGGCGGCCTGCGTCTTGGCTCGGGACGGGCAGGGCCGGGCCCGGGAGGCCGCGGTGGGGCCCCGAGGCCGCGGTGAAACATGGAGGCCGCGGTGCGGCGAGGGGAGCGGCCGAGAGGACGGCCGGGCGGGGCTGTCGGCGGTCTGCCATCCAGGCCTGCCATTCCGCGTGGACCGAGGCCGTGGCGTAGGGGTCGGCGGCCCGCAGGACAGTCAGCTCCGACCTAGGCGCCGGCTGGTTGCCCCGGGCGACCCTTTCACCGCCGAGAGCTCACAGGACGCCGGGGCCGCAGAGTGCGTGGTCTGTGGAGGGCATGGAGCAGCCTTGGTACTTGGTGGATCGCATCCTTCCGGCCCCAGGAACGTAGCTTTGATTTTTTTTTTTTTTAAGGCCCGCGAGCTCGCTGCCTGGAAGGGAACTTAGTTTGCACTTAAGTTTGTAGGAGAAGGATGTAAATATGCTGCTGCAGAAGTGTAACTGTAACCCCGACCCACTTCGGCCTCGGGATCTGTTGTGGTTTGCCGCCGCGGTTGCTGCTCAAGCCTTTGGAGTTTGATTGTAGTAGTGTTCGTGGGGTAGCAGGTGTCAAAGGGATCGAGGCGAACACCTTTAGATCCCCTCATCTCCAGCTTCACTTTAAAATCTAGAAAAACGTGCCAGAGTTGCTTGGCCCTGCTTTGAGGCAAGGCCTGCGCGTAGGGAAACATGAATGTAGCTTTCCTACTGAGGTTATAGGCTTCGAGCTTGCAGGAGTTATTTCCTAACATGCCTAGCCCCTGCTCTAGAGATCTGGAATGTTCCTAAATAGTACTGGGGGAGGGGCCCTCTTTAGAGACTTGAGTGTGTGTCTGATGACCCTCCTACAAGTAATCAAAGCTAAGAAAATCCCTCTGTCCTGTGTCAAAAAACAAAACCACCCAGTACTCATCAAATCATTGACCTAGTTTACACAGTGTGCTAATCAGAATTTACAACCAAAGTTTGGAAAATTGATAATAATGCTTTTCAAACAGGAAACACCCCAAGAATCAGGTGGAATTTTTATTCACAACTATAAAAAAAAATGATGGTTTAGTCTTAAGATTCCGAGGTCTGCCTTACTTGTATTTCATGTTTCTTATAGTCATTGTTTAGTATAAACTTTTGAATGTGAACAGTGTCATTGGTGGTATCAGACTTGTCCAAGTGAAAACGTGATTTGTGAGCAACTTTGTCAATTTTGTGTGCATGTGTTTGAGTGAGTGAGCCCCTGCTTGCACATGGAGGTCAGAGGACAACTTCTGGGACTTGGTTCTTTCTACCAGGTGGGTTTTGAGAATCCAACCTTGGTAGGGTTCTTGTAAATGCTAGCTAGGCTTTGTTTTTAGCACATCTTTGTATGGGGAGCAATCAGAACATCATAATTTAGAGATAGGTCCCAGGTTAGAACATTATAAATCCATGTTTAGCAGTTTCAAGAATGGTGTCCTTGATTTTTTTTTTCTTTCTTTTTTTTTTTTTCCGGGGCTGGGGACCGACTGGGGACCGAACCCAGGACCTTGCGCTTCCTAGGTAAGCGCTCTACCACTGAACCAAATCCCCAACCCCAGTGTCCTTGATTTTAAAGTGGCATTTTTATTTTTGAGATGACACAGAAGTGCCAGGATATTTACTCAGCCACTTGGATGTAGGAGTAAGTCCATGTCTTGATGCCCAGTGGAAAGGATGCTCAGTTTCTCTTTATACTTACTCTTCATAATAAAGTCTTAATCATCATTTAGCATCTGTTGCTTGGCTACCAGATCGGTATTCAAAGTTAGAGTAGTAGATGAAACAGAATCCCTTCTCCTGAATTGTGTTTTAGCAACATTCAAATTGGTTCTGGTTGGCCGTGAGTGATTTGGTAGGTAGTTGGGGGAGGAGGGGAAGGGCTGTCTCTAGGAAGAGGTTACGTGATGAACAATCCTGGAAGTATGCACTTAGAAAGTGCATGCCCTGTGTAGAAACTGGAAGTGGAGAAGAGCAAAAGGAACTGGGTGGAAGGGAGAGGCTAGGAGGAAGTTGGATCGAGGCACAGAAGAGGCCAGGTTGCTGGAAGGTCTTGGAATATCATGCCAAGGCATTTGGAAATAAAGAACTAGAGTTTGTTTGGTTTGGTTTGTAGAAGGGATTAATGCGCATAGAAAGGGTCAGATCTGATTGTTTCTCGGTCTTAGAGAAATCATGAAGATTAAGCAATATTTTCAGTTTTTGTTATGCACAGAAACCACTTTTTACTATATCTCTGGGATCCCAGCCATGGTAAAAATACAAAACAGATCTGAAGTATGAAAAAAATATCATGGGAAACAAGCCAGTGACAAGAGAAACATCATAGCAGACTGAATGAGGTCACTTCCTTCATAACCTTGGTAGACTGAACAGTGTCTGGTCCAGTCACATGGAGCTAAGACTCTTGGGAGTTTGAGAGCAGTAGGAGGTCTTAGTTACTCGTAATGCCCATTGGCTCTGCACCTAATTTATACTAGTGTAATTAAGTCACAAGACATGGCCCGTGGCCCCAGGATGGGACTGATGAGCTGGGGATTTGACCTCTCAGTCCTCACTGTGTAACTTCTGGATAGACATTCTGGTTTGACCAGCACGCTTTTGGAGGCGCCCCTTCCCCTGAGACCCTGCTTGTGTGCACCCCATTGAGGTGTGGTTATTTATTAAATTTTATCTCTTTATTGGCAATGGAATTGCAGTACAGTCCTTTGAAATGTCGTCTTTGCCTGTTTCTGCTTGAGCACGGTCTCATGTAACCGAGGATGACTCTCGGTGATCCTGCTCTTTTGCCCCAGCCTCCCAACTACTTGCTGATCCTATTGCTTCCAACTTCAGATTATGGGCATGGCCACACTCCCCTGTAGTATCTTACAGTGATCCAGAAAAGATATTTCCAAGGGGCAGGCAGTAGGAACTTACCTTATCATCATGGAAAGGGAAGTTGTGACAGCCTGCCACCTGCGATTGGCCTCTCAAGTGGGACAGTGTTGTGGGATCTGACTCAGTTCAGGTAGGAATCTTCAGAATTGAGTTTAGATGCTGTCCACTGGAGATTGCTTGGGAAGGGAAGAAGCCCACACAGCTCTCCCTTAAGTCTTCCCGAGCAGTTCTTTTCCTTTATATGAAACAGCAAGTGGGAGCTGGAGAGGGGGCTCAGCAGCTGGGCACTGACTGCTTCTACACAGGACCAGGGTTCGATTCTTGTGCTCACATGGTGGCTCACGACTGTTTGTAATTTAAGTTCCAAGGTTTCCAATGCCCTCTTCTGGCCTCTGGGGTAGGTACCAGACTTGCATGGGATGCACACATGTGATGCACAGACATGTGTAGACAAAACACCCTTCACATAAGTAATTTTAAAAAAAAGAAACAGCAAGTGTTTTAAAGACAAATTTGACACTCCATTGACACTAAGATGGAGATGGAGGTCTCCTTAGCTCTGGAGCACAGTGTGGATAACATCTTGTTTAGTTCTATGCTTTTGCAGGCGAAACCCAAGATCCAGAAAGGTGGGCACGTGTGGCATTTTCCACCAATGCCAGAGGAAGGTTGGTGAGAGAGGCTGTTTGCCTCATTTACTGCTGTGTTCTTAGTGCTGCAAAAAGTGCTGGGCAAGTTATGGAGTTCACTAAAGGTTTATCGAATGAGGCCAGTTAGTCCTAATTCTGAGTTCAGTGCTCTTTGAACAGACTCTAATAAGGTACCATGCTGGCCTTGAACTCCTGATCTTCCTGGTTTCACTTCCAAATGCTGAGATATGGGCATACAATGTCTGACAAACTTATAAAGCTTCGACATCATAGGTAGAAAGGAGGCTGTATTCTTTAAGTACTGGGCTCTCACTACTTGAAGATAGTATGAGGACATTGCATCTGTGAACTCTTTTCTGTGCATCTTGGAACTACCTTTCTCCAGATTTTCATTCTGAGTAACATAGATTTAGAATTATTTGCATCTCCATACGAAGTATTAATTAGTTGAATATTTTTCAATTTTAACTGTCTTCCTTCCTTCCTTCCTTCCTTCCTTCCTTCCTTCCTTCCTTCCTTCCTTCCTTCGACAGGGTTTCTCTGTTTAGCCCTAGTTGGTCTGGAACTTGCTCTACAGAACAGGATGGCATTGAACTCACAGAGATCCTCCTGTCTCTGCCTCCCAAGTCCTGGGATTAAAGGCTTCAGCCTCTTGTCCAGCTTCACTTGGCTTGAATTGACATTACTTCCAAAGTCATCAGAGGTACTGTGGAGATGGCAGCCCGACAGAGTATAACTCCCAAATTATTTCCAGTCAACTCACGTTGTGTGAAAGTGACACAGAAACAACCCTGATTTAACAGTTTACCTCTGCCCAAAAGGATAGCACTGGTTTTAATTTTCAATGATGCAATGGTGTTAAACAGAGTGGGAATTACTGACGTTTTTATGGAACGGTAAACAGACTGTTAACTCAGAGATATTCTGGTTGTAGCCTCTAGGAAACCTGTAAGCTGCAGGTAGTCTTTCTAATCAGTGCAGTGTCTTCGGTTTCCATTCACATCTGGGGCTGCCCAGAAGTGTTAGGTCCTCAGGAGAGCTCGTCTTCCTTGGCCTCCATGGACTTGTCTGAATAAAGAATTTTTTCCCTTCTAACCTACTGACTAGCAATCTCAAGGACCTTAAAGTCTTTGCCCTGTAAATATTCAGACATCTGTCTGTGTAATAACCTAATAAGTAATTGTTATTATACTGTATGGCTTTAGTTACTTGCTGTGCCTTTCACACCTCTCAGGGTTCTGAGTTTATAGCTATCAATTTTTTTGTGAGCCCCATATATTGTTCCCAGCAATATTTCAGGTAAATTCCGCTTTTAAAATAACATTTTTAAAAATATTTATTTATTTCTGTGCATGTGTGCATGTTTGTGTAGATGCTCACACACGTCAGAAGCATCAGATCTTCCCGGAGCTAGAGTTAAAGGTAGTTGTATGTCTCCTGACATGGGTGCTGGGATCTCAGATCCGATGGCAGAGGACTCAGCTGAGCCCCTCTCCAGCCCCAGCCTCCTTTTTAAAAACCCATCTATCTACACTAAACTGTTGGACGCGGAAGCCTGAAGTGGGACAGACAGTCTTGAATGGACTTTGTCCAGTCAGTGCTGTAGCATGATGGAGGTAGGATACTCTCAGCCTGGAGAAGGCTGTGTTCACACGAGGGTCAGTCACCTGGGATTGCCCAGAAGAGACAGAACAGCTGCAGAGATTGATTTAGTCCAGGCTTTATGGAGAAAAGTTACTTTCCGTGCGTGAGATTGAGTTTAGTGATGTCTGCCTTGTAGAGCCTTTGAGGGTGTTAGATTAAATGAGGTACTGTTTTTTGGGGGTTTTTTTGTTTTTTGTTTTTGTTTTTGTTTTGTGTGTGTGTGTTTAAACATTTATTTTATTTATATGAGTACACTGTAGCTATCTTAAGACACACCAGAAGAGGGCATTGGATCCCATTACAGATGGTTGTGAACCACCATGTGGTTGCTGGGAATTGAACTCAGGACCTCAGGAAGAGAAGTTCATGCTGCTCTAGCTGCTGAGCCATCTCTCTGGCCCTGAGGTATTTTTTAAGTATTCAGCCCAGGTAGGGAATCAGCACTGAGAATCCCCTTTATTCCTTTTTCTTTAGAATACCAGCTTATACATCCTTTGAGTGGCAGACTGTGCATGTGTTTATTATATTCCCAGTAGCATCTTGGGGTAGGTCCCCAGCTGAGTAAAGTGAACTTGCCTTCATATCTCCTTGCTTTAGAGTGTTCTGAAAGCCTCTAGCAGCTTTGTTCTCCTTATTGTATCAATGTCTAGGGCTTGGCCATTGTTTTGATCACTTCAGTCACTTGGTTCATTCTGCCTTCCCCTCCTTCCTCTCTCCATCCACTTTTGGAAAGTGTCTTGACTATAAAGCCAGAGACACATGGCCGAAGCTGCCAAGTTCTGCTGCTTGCAGGAGCTGGAACATGGCCCCTTGTTCTATTACATTATCACTAGCTTCCTCATTTATAACTCCTTTATTGCCTAAGCTTGGGTGTCCCGGGTCTTGCTCTGTAGACTGACCTTAAACTCAGAAATCTGCATGCCTGTCTCTGGCTTAAAGGTATGTACCACTAAGCCTGGATTTAAATTTTCACCTACAACTTAATGTTGACTCTGGCTGGCCTTGAACTCAGAGATCTGCTTGACTTTATCTCCTGGGATTGAAGGTGTGTACCACAGTGCCTGGATCTAATTTAGCTGGGTGTAGGATCTTGCCCCAAAGTCCCACTCCTTTAATTCAATCTAATATCCTTGAACACAGGATTCAGCTCCATTTCACTTCCTGGTGCCCCTTTAATACTCAACCATATAGTTTATATTTTTCCTTTCTCAGCTTGCTGTGCTTGTTTAAAATGCTCTTCATGATACCAGAGAACAAAGTCTATGATGGGCATTTCTGAGACTTTCTTTGTCAGTGCAATTAATCTGAGTCTCTTCACCTTAGCTCAGGCAGACTCTAAAGACAAGGGCGAAAAGCAGCTATGTTCTTCACCAGAATACTACAAAAACAGTCTCTAGGCCACATACTGAAGATCTTCTCCACTGAAAACTCTTGGGGCATGTCTGCACAGGTCAAAGCACATTGAGTAGCAAAGTCTTCCATATTCCTATTAGGATAGTCCGTTAAGCCCCATTTAAAGCATTCCACTGCTTTCCAAATACAAAGTCCCAAAATGCACATTCTTCCAAACAAAAGCATCACAGCAATACCCCAGTACCTAGTACCAACTTCTGTCTTAGGGTTATATTGCTGTGAACAGATACCATGACCAGTGCAACTCTTATAAAGGATAACATTTCATTGGGGGCTGGCTTACAGGTTCAGAGGTTCATTCAGTTCATTATCATCAAGACAGGAACATGGCAGCATCCAAGCAGGCATGGTGCAGGAGGAACTGAGAGTTCTACATCTTCTGAAAGCTGCTAGCAGAATTCTGACTTCCAGGCAGCAAGGATGAGGGTTTTAAAGCCCACACCCACAGTGACCCAGCTACCCCAAGGAGAACACCCCTCCAAACAGTGCCACTCTCTGGACCAGGCATATTCAAACCATGACAGAAAGTTTCTGCTAATAGGCCATCTCTCTGGCCAGCCAGCTTGGCAGAGGCTGAGTTAGCATCATGTAGCAAAAGCCCCTGATGCAATGATGAGAAAAACCAGTTCAAGTGTAGAGGAAGAGCTGTGAAGCCATGCCTTGCCTAGCCACTGGCTAGCCTTGGAATGGGAGAGTTTAAGGGAAGGCTTAAGTGGTCCTTCACCTGGATCTAAAATGGCAAACAAGCTGGGCCAGTTGGCACATGCCCATATACCCAGCCAGCACTCAAGAGATTTCTGAAAACTTGAGGCCAGCCTGGTGTAAATAGTACATTTCAGACTAGCCAAAGATGCATAGTGAGGTAGTGTCTCAAAAAAGTAAAAAAGAAATAGCCAACTAAATAAAAATTGGGACTAGATTTTTGAATGTCAGGTAAGATTGTGATCTGAGCTTGGTGTAGCAGTGAACTCCTGTATTCCCAGCACTCAGAAGGCAGAGGCAGCTGGATCTCTATGAATTCAAGGCCAGCCTGGTATGCATAACATTCCGGGAAAGCCATACCTACAACAAAATGTGATACATACAAAGATAGAATGAAAGATGAGGGGTCTGAAGTGACAGAGAAGGTGATTCGGAAACAGAAATATGGTTGTACGGTTTTTAGATGAAGATACCACTAGGAGCCTCCAGAAGTGCCAGTACGGAATGTAGCCTTTGCACTAGTGTAATTCCGTCCTGACTTCTCGCCTAGTAAAACCCATTTTAGCCTGTTGCCTTCCAGAACTTCAGGAGACACTCGCGAGGTTTCCTGTTTTTCCTCTTGAAGTATGTTGTTGACACTCTGTGATAAGTGCCAGATACAGAAATATTTGGTGATGATTTGGAGTTCATGATTTTCAAAATCATGATTTCTATGAGTCAGGCAGCAAGCTTTGAAAAAAGCCAACCCAGCCTTTCCATTTCGAGTTTGAAATTAAGGCCTGTCCATGGGAAAAGGAAAGTGGGCAGCTTCTAGAAGCTGGAGAGGGCAGGGGAACTCTCGAGGTCCAGCTACTGTGTAAGCTACATCCACCCAGTCTTAGTGAGTATTTCTTCGGGCAGAGCTATGCTGAGGTCAGAGTTAGGATCTCGTTAAGAGATGGAGGAGGCATGTGGGAGACTCCTGGTAGAGTTCAGTTTTGTAAAGATACAGAGGTGTGGAAGCATGGCTTGGAAAACAGCTGATGGTGATGGTGAAATGATTCTTCTCAGCTTGTGTCTGTGACTGTTTGGTGCATCCGTTTTTATCACCATTCTTGAAAGAGCTTTGATCATGTGATCAGAAGTTCAGTTTTAGTGTCACACTGCCCTGCTTCCAATAGAACCTTCTGTTCTCATTAGCCTCTAGGCCTCTGGGGTCAGCTCATTGTGCTGTGGCTTTTTGTGAGTGGCGTGTCAGGCGTGCGTGTTGCACATCTTCCCCCAGGTCAGCACTTGTTTTGACTTCGCAGCAGTGTTCTTCAGTGTAGCACATCAGCTTTGGTTTCTTGAGCTTGGATGCAAAGGACTTAGTGTTCTTAGACCTGACCGTTGGACAGTCGTGACAGCAAGGCAAACTGTGACCCAGGAGTCAGTCAGGGAGGGCCATTGGCTCTATTTTTATAACAAATTGCCACTAATTGATTTCTTGAAACAATCTGAATTTATTATTTCTAGGTAAGAAGTCTAGTTGGGCTAAAATCAGATCTTCCTGCAGGACACATTTGTTCAATGCTCTAGAGAGTTTCGTTGCCCTTTCCAACTCCTAGAGGCTGCCCACATTTCTTGGCTCATGGCCCATTTTCTCTGTATTTAGAACCAACCATAGAGTATTTCCCTGAAGATTTTTAGCCAGGCCTCTAATTCTCTGCATAGTTAAGATAATAGAACTATTTTAATAGATGTCATCTGATTAATACCTTAATGCCATCTACAGTCTTAATTCTCCTCTGCCATGTAGCCTCACAGGTTAGGATGTGGGCATATGTCTCGTTGAACATAGTAAAGAAAAAAGAATATTTCTTTTTTCAATTATATTTAGTGTGGGTGGGGTGGGTATGGAGGTCAGTTGACATCTTTGGGGCATCATTTCTCTCTTACCACATGGGTCCCAGGGATCAAACTCAGGTCACAAGGCTTGGTAGCAAGTACCTTAACAATCTGAGCCACATCGGTAGTCCCAGCTCGCTATCTAATTTAATGACCACCTTCTCCAGAAACCTAGCACCACAGGCGGCCCTTCTGCTCAGGTCTTACTGCCTGCTGTCTAGAGTGCAGGGTGTGGAGGTTTGTCACCAGCCCCAGAGAGGAGAGAAGTCAAAGCTTAGAATCTTGTTTCTACTGCATGTGTGCTCATGCTCTGTGTCTCTTTCTGAGGCAAGACCTTCACTCTGCAGTCCTGACTGGGTGGGAACTCCACTGTGTAGACCAGGCTGGCCTCAAACCCACAGAGCTCAACCTGCCTCTGGGGTTAAAGCCATATTGCTGATAGTGTCTCTTTGTTGGGGTCATTTAGAATGTGACACTGAATAATAAGTAATGAAAAGAGCCTTCCTACCCCACCCCAACCCCACCTGCTTGGGTAGCCACTCCTCCCTCCCTCCCTTGCCTCTTTAGTGGACTTGAGAGTCTGACTTCCAGCAGGTAATTCACCATCAGCTGTCAGCATGTGCCCCGCTTTCCTGCTTTCCTTCGGGGTGGTGTTGAGTAGTTGTACAGAGACAATGATTATTTCCCAGTATTGTGCTGAGAGTGTGGTGGGGATGAACCACATCAGCCATTAAACAGATGGGTAGGTATTTAAGTAGATTTTGATCTGGGCTGTCTTCATTGTTCACTTCTGAAAACTGTAGTGGCAGGAAGTGGGCCATCTTATGTATTTTCACATTTTATTTTCAAGGTAATGAAAGACTTTTCAGATTTTTTGTTTTAGTAAGTTGTTTCAGGTGAATTGTAATTAGGTAAATAACCTATAGGAGAGTAAGCTGTTAGTTAGTAATGTGTAGTTCTCCACTTAGACTTTGAATTATGGAAGTGGATATTGGTCTCCTTTGCACCTGATAATAAGTTATCTTTGTGTTGGCTATAGAATATGTATTTCATGCCCCCAATTTCTCTTACCTTATTTAGTAATTAGAAATAAACAGAAAGTGTAACTTTTACTCAGCTCTTAGCAGGATCATTATGACAGGGATGCTTCTTTACTACAGCGACTCTTATAACTTCCTGTTGCTGATACTATTTCATTCGGGTACAAATTCCTATTACCTTACACATGGCAGGAAACTAGGTACTAGAAAAATCAGGGCTAGAGATGTGGCTCAGTGGTAGAACATGTATTAATTAGCATGTGCAAAGCCCTGGGGGTTGATGGGGTTGTGAGGGGAATGGAAACAGGCTGGAAAGATGGTTCAATGGTTACAGCATTTGGTTTTACAGAAGACCAGGTTCAATTCCCAGTGCCCATATGATATCCCACAGCCATCCATACCTTCAGTTCCAGTTCTTCTGACCTCAGAGGACACCAGGCACACACATGATGATGTATATACATGCAGACTCATACACATAAAAGAAATAGATATTTTAAAATTAAAATGCTTCTAGACTACTTCACATTCTGGTAAAGCACAAAATGTTAGTGTGGGGAGTATGAGGCAGTCTATGGAACTATTGGTGGGAAGTATGATTGGTAGTTCTTGGAGAGAGCTGTAACACTGCTCCTCTTTGCTTGTTTTTCTGAGATAGCCTCTTGTTATGTAGTCTAGGCTGGCCTTGAACTCTATCCTCCTGTCTCAGGCCCTTAGTGCCAGGACTATAGGCAAGCTCCCATTGCTCAGTGCAGTGGCCAATTTTTAAAGCACAAAACCCCACTTTCATTTGTAGGAAAGCCATCTCTTAATTGTTCATAGAAAGAAGTTCATCCTCTGAAATGATGCTTGTTGATGAGGACTTAGTAAACATCACCTGCAATGAAACATTTATGTATGTGAGAACACTGTTGCTGTCCTCAGACACACCAGAAGAGGCATCAGATGTCATTACAGATGGCTGGGAGCCACCATGAGGTTGTTGGGAATTGAACTCGGGACCTCTGGAAGAGCAGTCAGTGCTCTTAACCACGGAGCCATCTCTCCAGCCTTACTCTCTATTTTTTTAAATGGGGATTTACACATGATAACAGAATAGTGTGTAGGGTACATTGAAATAAAACATAGTTGTACAGCCATGCTAGTGTTTATTCATCCAAATACACAGAAAAACCACTGCTTCCAGATGTGCCCAGGTAGTAGAATATACATTATCAGAGTAAGAAGGACGTTCACTCTACACGTTACATTCTTTATATAGATTGCTAACACTGCTCCACCACAGTGCTGGGGACTGAAGCCAGGCTCTGTGCAGCCTTGGCCTGTGCCCCACCACCTGAGCAGACCCTGGACTCCAGCTTGCACAGTTAGGGCAAAGAAGAAGCTAATACCAAAAGGTGTGGGTTCCTCCTGATGTTCTTCAACTTAAAAAAAAAAAAGTATTCCTTGACCCTTTCATAAATGCATGTATATATGTTCATAGCCATCCCACTGTCCTTTCTCTCCTCCTGTATCCCATGTCCCTTCATAGCCACTGTCATCATTCAGTGATTCCTGTGAATGCTACCTGGGTGTGCATGGCTGCTTTCCTGCATCCATGTCTGTGCAGCACTTTCATGCCTGGTGCTCACTAGGGCCACAAGGGGGGGTCTTTAGTTTAGTGGGGTACCCTGTGGGTGCTGGGAATTGAGCCTGGGTCCTCATGAAGAACAGCTGGACCTCGGGCCTTCTGAAGACAGCAGCGCTCCTAACCTCTGAGCCATCTCTCCAGCCCGCTCTTGTAATTCTGCCCTTACTCTTCCAAGATATTCTCTGAACGTGGGAAGGGTTGGGTAAGGTAGATATGCTGTTTAGGGTTGATTATTCAACAGTCACTCATTCTTAGTACTTTGACTAGATACGAGTCTGTGTTAATGCTGCCATGGCTAGAAGAAATATCTTAGAGCAAGGTTGAGAGTCGCTGTGGTCTGAGTAGAAACAGCCATATGTAGACACTGACAACATGGCCATCTAGCAAAACAAGAGTGGTGGCCCAGGTGTGGTAGCAGATCCTAGTCCCAGAGGCGAGTCAGCGCATCCCAAACTAGACCTACCCGTCTCCATCCGTTCCCTACCAGGCCAGCTAAGACTGCGTAGTGAGACCCTGCCTTGAAACAAACAAGCTTGGTTAATGGTACCCATAATCTCAGAGGCAGGTGGAGCTGAGTTCTAGGTCAGCCTGGTCTAATTAGACCAGCCATGGCTACATAGTGGGCATTGTCTCAAAAAAAAGAAACAAAACAAAACAAAAACCACACTCATAAAATGGGTTTTCTCCTAAGGCCAATAATCTGCCCAACGTTGGGCTCCTGACCAGGGTTACAGTTCCCTCAGACAGAGCACGATCAAATCAAACCAGAAAGTGTTTGGTTATCTCCCAAAGCCTCATGCCAGTGTTTTCCATGGATACATCTTGCCTAGAAGGCCTGCACTGTAGCATGCAGTCTCTCGAACTGGGTAAGACCACTGATGTCTTTTCCTCCAGCAGTCAGAGTAGTGCCTTCTGGCTGTGTGAAAGCTAGCCAGCTGAACGTTTGCTGGTTAATTCCAGTTTGACGTTTCTATGTCCTGCAACCAAAGTGTGGTGAGTCTTCATTAGTGCCTTACCACTGAGTAGTAGTAGACAACCAGGGGCATTGAGAATAGCCTGTGTTGTTTTGGGGGACTCCTTGATGAGTAACATGTAGGGAAATATCTCATGCCTGGCACCAAAGTTTTGTTTAATAAATCATGTTTTCTGGAAGCAGCAGTGTCCAATTAAATTCCTTCTTGCATTTTAAAAATTGCCTTACAAAGTAGTGGGTTTCTATATGACTTTTTCATACATCTTTAGTTCTGGCTAACCCATCTTCTGACAATCGTCCTTCCTCCTATCCTCCTTGCTCCTCCCCCCTTTCTTTTAAGTCAGAGTCTTGTAATGTATCCTTGGTTGGCCTGGAATTCAAAGCATCAGTCCATGGCCTTCAGTATGGGGTTATAGGCATCCTGTCCCCTGGGGCTAGAGTTACAGACAGCTGTGAACTGCCATGTGGGTGCTGGGAATCAGACCCAGGTTCTCTGGGAAGAGTAGCCAGTGCTCTTAACTACTAAGCCATATTTTTAACCTGTGTCACAGTTGGTTAAGAACTGACTTGGGAGCCAGTCAGCTGTAGGGTTTCATAGCTTATAGTCAAGCTGTCAGCTGGGCTGTCACTATCTCAAGACTCCATTGAATTTGAAGGTTGCTAGAATTCACGTGTTCACTGGCAGGGGTTTCTCTTTGGTTGTCCGTTCCTTACCACGTGGCTTCCTTCCTTGTCTGTGTTGCAAGATCATTGAAGACGGGGTTATCAGAAAGAGGGAGCACTAGAGTTAAGACCGGGCTAATGTGGGGAGTGGTATGTCAGCGCCTTTGCTATTGCTCATGGAGAGGAGTCCTGACCCAAGGTGAGGGAGGACTACTCAAGGCTTTGAGAAGCAGGAGGCGGGGCCTCATAGGGGGTCATTTTGGAGTCTAGCTACATGATAGGTCTATGACAATGTGTATCTTTGACAATATGGTGAGGCTACAGAGAAAAAGATTAATTGGGCCAACATTTAGATGGGAGCTACTTATGCATCATCTCTTTGTGCAACACTGTGATTTTTTTTTTTTTTCTTCAGGTCCAGCACAGAGTCAAATGCAAGTTCCATCTGGGTATGGGCTGCCTCATCAAAACTATATGGCCCCCTCAGGACACTACTCTCAAGGACCTGGGAAAATGACCTCCTTGCCGTTGGATAACCAGTGTGAGAATTACTACTCTCGTCCATATACAGCACCAACACAGAATGTGGGGACTCCCAGCTCAGCAAACCAACCAGGAGCACAGCTCATGTATGGCAGAGGTCCTTCTGCCCCTCACATGGGGGCATCCACGCCAGGACCTTTCCAAGGAGCTCCAGCATCGGCGTCCCATTCGTACCCGAGTGCCTCCCAGCCCTATTCCTCTCTTGGGAACCGCTACAGTAGTCCTGCCACATACTCCGCCACCGCTTCTGTTGCTTCTCAGGGATACCCCTCCACTTGTAGTCATTATCCCATCTCCACTGTGTCTAATGTCGTGTATCCTAACGTTTCATACCCCTCGCTGCCTGCCAGTGAGCCGTATGGGCAGATGTTTACCTCACAGAGTGCTCCTCCGCCTGCCAGGCCACTTAAAGAGTCATACTCTGGCCCAAGCACAGCTGTTGCCTACCCATCGAGACCTCCGCCTCCACCTTCCCAGCACCAGCAGCAGCAGCAGCAGCAGCAGCAGCAGCAGCAGCAGCAGCAGAGTCATTCAGGATACAGTTCTCTACCATGGTCAGGTCCAGGCCTTCCACCAGCCCAAGACAGTCTCATCCGAAACCAAATGGGATCCTTGGCTATACCGAACAGCCACCCAGCAATTAACGGTAAGTTAATTGAAGTTCACCAGAACACGACTGACAGTCCGAACTTTAAAGTCTTGTTAACGTGGTATTTCCTGAGAGGAACACTGGAGATTTGCTCGCTATTGCACTGTATCTGCTTAGGTCTCTGTGGTGTTTTACTGAGTCTCCCCAAACCCTGCTGTGTGCCCTCACTCAGCTCCTCGATGGCCTGGTTGAAGAGCCTGCTTCCGTGCCTTGACTGTGGTCTCCGACAGTGTTTATTGATGTCTTTATGTCTCTGCAGCATTTGTCCCTAACGTGGCTTGGACACAGTGAAGAGTGTCTTTTGATAATGTGTCTTGCTGGCCATTACTAGCCCCGCTATTATAGAAAAGATGGTCAGAATCATTATCCCACCTTTCTTAAACTATGCTTCCTACAGATAGAGTTTGCTTTCTTATCCTTAAATGGATGCATAAGATGAAGGATGAAGAAGGGAAGGAAGGCCACGTGACTCCTCAGTAGTTAAAGTAGTAAAAAACATTTGTATGTTTACTTACATAAGGTATACATAGTACATATGATAAATATGAGAGAGAGTGCGTGCGTGTGTGCGTGGGTGCGTGCGTGGGTGCGTGCGTGCGTGCGTGCGTGCGTGCGTGCGTGTGTCCGTGTGTGCGTCCACCAAGCCAGGAGATGTCACTGTGTATCTCTGACTGGCCTCTATATATTCTAGGCTGGTCCAAACTCAGAGATCCATCCATCTGCCTCTGTCTTCAGAGCACTGTGATCAAAGGCGTGCACCACATGCCCCACCCAAGATGTATATTTTAAGTGTTCTGTTTCCATAGAATATTCTTCCCTTAGTCTGAAGTTGTGAACTTGAATCGAATGGTGTGCTCTTGAGGTGAATGAAAATGTCTGTGCAGGGGTTGGGGATTTAGCTCAGTGGTAGAGCGCTTGCCTAGGAAGCGCAAGGCCCTGGGTTCGGTCCCCAGCTCCGAAAAAAAGAACCAAAAAAAAAAAAAGAAAATGTCGTTGCAGCACTGGGCAGTGGCGGTGCACACCTTTAGTCCTAGCTCTGGGGAGGCAGAGGCAGGCAGACCTCTTGCGTGTGAGGCCAGCCTGGTCTGTAGAGCAAGTTCAGGACAGCCAGGGCACACAGAGAAGCCCTGGCTTCACAGGAACAAAAAACAAAGGAAAAGAAAATGTCCGCCCAGAATGGTTGCTGAAGCTGTGGTAGCGCTCTGGGCATTGCGTTCAGAGTGTAACTGTCCCTGCAATCAGTGTCAAGGGCCGTACAGAGAGCTAGGCATCCTTGCCTGGACAGTGGAGTATTTCACATTTTAATTAGAATTTTATATTAGCACTCAACTGTACACTTGAATTAAGCAAATACTGTGATAGATAATTGTTAATTTACTTGGAGGAAAGACCTTCAGTGGCCCCTCTTGGTCTTTGTAGAGACACATGCTGGGGCACTGCATACACTGGCGGCCTAGGATTTTAGGTGATTTTAGTAAGGAGTCCAGTGTGTTTGCCATGCTGTGGTTGGTTAACTTAGACTAAACTTTTCATTAGTTTACCCCATTTAAAAACTCTCTGAAGGTGAAACTCTAGTCTTGTCAAATGCTCTAGTAGAAATTATGATCAACAGATGAGAACAGAAGCCTTTTCCTTTGTTTAAATTTACCAAGGTACCAGTCTAGGGAGGCAGCTCAGCCAGCGAAGTGTTTGAGGTCCCAGTTTGATTCCCAGAACCCAGGTTAAAATATAAAACAAAACCCTGAAGTCCCAGCTTGATGACACACTTACCATTCCCGGGGTGATGGAGATGGGTAGATCACTGAGGTTTGTTTGGCAAACTCTTTTTCCTTTGTTAACTTTTTATTGATTCTTTATGAGTACACATCATATACCCCAGTCCCACTCATCTCCCTGTCCCTTCATATCCTCCCTCCACCCTTACATCCAGCCTCCCTGACAACAAAAAAAAAATAAAAAACAGAAAAACTCAACAGAACAAAACAAAAACATTTCACCACGGAGGCTGTCCTGTCACAGTGTGTCCCACAGTGTATATACCTTATATCATACATGTGTCCCACGGTGTATGTACCTTATATCTACCTTATATATACTCATCGGCCTTTGCCCACCCGTCCAGACATGCAAATGTACGCTGCAGGGAGTCACTGCTCTGCTTCAAGGCCTGGCTGCTGCTACACTGTCAGTACTGGATCTACACTGGGACTCCTCCTGGATATCCTTGTTATGCCTGGTGTCATGGAGATCCTGAAGCTTCAAATCTGCAGGACTGGCTTCTTCATGCACTCCCAGCAGTTCATGGATGGGGTAGATGTTGAGTAGCTAGCTAAAGCTAAAGCCTTGGATCTGGGCCTGACAGGCAACTGAGTTGTCAGCCCACTAGGTGTTCTATCCCCATACCACTAGGGCAAGCTCCCCAGCTCAGCCTCAGCTAGCTCACCCGCTCTCCCAGTGCTGCAGCTGGCAGAGAGCAGGTCTAGCACACCAACTCCTTCACTATAAGGACCAGCTGTCCTTCGATGCCAGGGTGAGGCACAGGGCCAGCACTCCTGAGAGCTGCAAGGAGTAGTGAGGCCAGCTCTCCCATCTGTTGTTAGGTGTTGGGGAAGGCATCTCTCGCTCACACCCATCAGGGCCAGCTCTATTGACAGTGGGAGGCTGTCTGTAAAATCCCAAGTGGATAGCACCTGAGAAACACCTGAGGTTGTCATGTGTGCTCCTGTGTGTACACCTACACTCAGTACACACATACAAAGATGCACATAAGAAATAAAATAGCTTTGTCAGAATGAACTATTTTTTTTTATTTTGGTTCTTTTTTTTTTTTTTTTTTTTTTTTTTCCCGGGCCTTGCGCTTCCTAGGCAAGCACTCTACCACTGAGCTAAATCCCCAACCCCCAGAATGAACTATTTATCAAACATAATTTTGATTAAAATAAATGACTGTCTTTCTTCAATCCTGAAATGGATAACATACAGTAAAGTAGTAGATGTATAATGACAGTTTCCTACACTTGGTCTTAGCCAAAAGGCCGAGAAGCAACAATGACTTTCCTATGTAGGGTGGTTAAGAGATTGCTACACATGTAACAGTAAGGCAGTAGTCTCCGATAGGATTCTGTCTGCTGACATCTCGATACCCAATCGGTTGGTGGCACCGGAGCTTCTGTGGACGTCAGATCCATTGCATTTTGTTAGTACACTTGTTTTAATGGGCTCACGTTTGTTGCTGTGGGTGAAATGATTTCTTGTCTTCAGTTGCAGATTCTCTGTCTTGTCCTATTACAGAAAATGTCCAACCACCTAAGCCCAGCTCCGTAGTAGCCACAGTTTTGCCAGGACCCTCATCAACAAGAATGCCACCTGCCCCAAGTCACCCAGTTGGGCCTGTGCCGTCTGCTCCACCCCCCCCAGAGCAGATGCAGACAAAAGGTATGTGAGGAGCTGCTTGCTTTCTGCAGATGCACACTCATGTCTCAGGAGCCGATTTAAAAATGCCATTGTATAGCCATAACTAACTGAAAACATGAAACAAGTATTCATAATTCAAACTTAAATATGACAGCTTAGTCTTGCATGTTAATTTATAATTTTTACTATCAATTGGATATTATCTGGTATGTTAAATTTCCTTAAACCATTATAGACTTTTTTTTAGGCTAAATCAACCATCATCATCTTATTTGGTGAAACTTTGTGTTTTGTTTGAAGATTTCTGTGCTTGTCATTTGTTTATCATCCATGATGGGGGTGGGGAGGGGTGGGAATGAGAGGTGTCATGGAATTGTAGCCTCTACATGCATCATTGACAGACCGTGTGCTTAATTTAATATTCTTGAATAAGTAAGTGACAGATCTGACATAGACTGGTTTGATCCTGTCTCTCCACTATCATTTCTTTCAGAAGTTTTCTTGGTTACTTTCTATATGGCAAAAATTCCAAAATCTTGATGTTTCTGGTTAATCTGCGTTCATTTGATCAGACTTTGTATTTCCAACTCACGGGAACTATTTTAAGGACCTTACTTACTGTGTGTGACAACCTCTAGCCTTGACTGTGAAAACTCTTCTATTATGTTCTAAATCTCAGGAAAGGCACTGCAAATCCTTAGACTGCTTTCACTGCCTCTGTCTGTTGAGTGTTTATGTGGCCAACAGAGCCCTTTCTGTCAACTGGTCAGATTATGTTGTAAATTTTCTTACTTGATTTGAAAGGAGTCATGAACTTAAGTGGGCGTGCACATGCATGCATGCACACACGCACACACGCACACACGCACACACACACACTTGTATCTTTCTGTGTCTTCTCCTGATGGTGTCTTCAGTTATTACTTTACATTGTACTCTTCCCCTAAGCAAGCATAGTATTGCCTCCTAGCACATTTTAAACAGAAGAAACTCCCATCCTTTATTTAATGCTTATTATGGTCATAGTAACTATATTTTTGTTTCATTAATTCCCTTATTAATCATGTGGCACAGATCTCTGTTTGACAGATTAAAGAACTAAGATTCATAGAGTTGAAGTACCTTGGCTGAGATTACAGGTTAATAAGTGGTAATGCAAAAGGTTTCTAATTCAAACCCTGTTATATATTCTTTCTATAAAATATAACTTTTATTGTTGGTGGCTGTTGACAGCCTTTTGTTTTACCTAAGATCAGCTGTTTGCATAAATAACCGAAAATGTAATGTTGGAGATGTGTCCATCTGTAACCCTTAACTCATTTGTTTTCTAAGTAGCAAATTGTTTTTGCCTGGGATATAGAAACTCATTGTTTATGTGAGTCAAGGAAACTGGTTGTACAAGTTGTAGTCTGCATAAAATTGAGCTCTTGGAAGCTGTGCAGAGTTCCATCTTTATATAGTGTGTTGGGGTCACGTGACCACTACTGCTATCTGGATCCTAAGTTCTGTGTCTGAAGACCTAATAAACTAGGGATTGAGAATTCCCAGGAAGCATCTTTACCGAGCATACACAGACATTGTCATTGTTCCCTAAGTGGTACAGCAGAACAAGTATTTACATAGGATAAACTTAGTAGGTATCATATGTAATCTAGAGAGAATTCAACATATATAGGGAACTTGAGTGTGCAGGGACTTTGAGATTTTCTTATAGAAGTTAGATGTGGCACTTGCAGATTTTATTTTTGTATTTGAGTGTGGTGTGCAGTATGCATTCATGTTTCCTTGAGTGTGGGTGTACATGTGTGCACGTGAGTGTGTAAACCTGATAGAAGTTAGTTTATTTAACATTGGGTGTCTCTCAGTAGCTCTCCACTTTGAGGTAGGGTTTCTAGCTGAACATGAAGCTTGACAATTCCTTGTAGTCTAGCTAACTAGCTCACCCCAGGTATCCCTGTCTGTCTCTCTGAATGCTGGCAATACAGGCAGCTGTTCCACCTGCCTGGCTTATACGTGGGCTCGAGGATGTAGACTCTGGGTCCCATGCTTGCACAAGTGCCTTTCAAACTCTGAGCCGTCTTCCCAGCCTCCACGTAGAATTTTATCTAGTAAATCTGGAAAATTACCTGGTAGTTGTAGAAAACATCCCCTTTTTTATTTTTATTTTTTTAAGAGTTAGTTTACAGAACCAGGTATGAAGGCTCATTCATTGAATCCCGTGCCCCAGAGGAAGAGAGTGTGAACTTCATAGATAATTGGAAGGAACCAGGGATTGGTGACAGAAAACTAAGCCAGCCTCAGCTGCACTTAAGGTTTGAAGCTAACCTGGATTACAGGAGACCCTCTGAAAAATACTTTGGGGGGAGGCACACGGACACAGACTGATAATTTCAAATTAATTATACACAGCATGTTTTCAAAGTACAGCAGTAACTAACATGTACAATATTTTGTTCATGTCAGGTACCACATGTCTAGGCATTAGACTTAATCCTTACACCAACATTTGAGGTGGTAACTATTATGTCTTACAGATTAGTTAAGTGGAAAATGGGTAAGTTAGTTGTCAGGAACAGACACAGTCCTGAGTGAATGTGCATTATTTAACATGAGCATGTCCATGCCAAGACCCTAATGCCATATAGGCTCATGGAAGTGGCAAAGCCTTCCCCAGGTCAGACTCAGGGAAGTGGCAAAGCCTTCCGCTGGGCTGAGCATTAATGTTCACACTGTGTGCAGACAGCATAGATAGTAGCGTTCTCCTTCCAATCACAGCTTGCTCTCCTAGATGTTCACAGCCTGAGACTGCTCCCATATAGGTACCTCCCACCAAGACTAGCTAACTCCTCCTTTTTGCTGCACCTAGAAAACATGCTGAGTTCCGGGTCGCAGAGTAAGTGCTCTCCACCAGAGAGAGCAAAGCCCACCCGGTCTCAGCTTTTCTGTATGTGTGTCTGTCATTTCTTCAGTGTCTGTAGTTTCTTCATTCCCGCGTCACCCCAGTCAGGTTTCCAGTACCTAGCCATGCTGGATGTGGCAAGTGGCGCCCTGTGAACAGAGACCCTGGACTATGGGGAACTTACATCGGTCGGATGAGGGAACGCCCCCCAGAGAAGTTCGCAAATAAAGGTAAAGAGAAAGATAAAAATGAAGGTAAAGGGGCGGGGTGCAATTGTGAGCGCTAGGTATAAAGTAATGGCAGGCAGGATCTAGAGATGAGCAGGCATATGTTAATACTCTGAAGGAGGTTGGGGGAGCTCTGAAGCAGAGTGAAAACATTCCCCCTCCAGTAATTCTTAGACTCGTTCAGAAGACATACCCTTGGTTTCCCAAAAAAAGGGCAAGGCATTTGTACTTGGGAAAAGACAGGGAAAAAGTTAAGGGATGACATGCTTAGCATCCAAGCATATTCCCATTTTCAGCTGTAGTTTTTGGAGTCTTACTGTATGTGATTCCATAGTTCCAAGGAGGGCAGGCTATATAGAGTTGGATCTGCAAAGGCAGTGAGGTCAGTTGAATTCACAGGGCAGGCTTGCTCTGATTTGCCTGATTCCCTGAACCCTAATACTAAGGAAAGTGATTATGGTATTGATGTTGAGGATGACTAATCCCAGGTGACTGCACTTTGGGTCTGGCCAGCAGTGAGCTTTAATGGACATAACCTCACTCCTTTACAGCAAACCTTGTTAGGCTGACAGATTTGAGAAAAACTCAGTTGCTTTCTTCTGTTGTAGTGAAACTGATCCACAGAATTCAAATGATGTGCTATCGTGAGACTGCCTTTTAAATCCTGAGAGGAGATCGAGCAAGCCTAGACAGCCTCAGGGCCTGTAGCTCTCTGTACCCAAGGAGTTATTCCATATCTTCAGTGGCGATGGTTGGCCCCCTTTTGATTGGTTAAACATAGAAAAATCTTGCCCCCACCCAGGGGACTAGCTGCTATTTAAGAGTGCCTCACAGAATTCTGTGAGGACCAAGCACAGCATAACCTGACTCATGGAATCACTATAGCTGTAGGCATGTTCCTAGGTACAGGACTCCCGAAGGACCAACAGCCATTACACTATCCTTTGTAAACTTGCCAACAAGTTAACACAGCTGCCTTAAGGCCACAGAAAATATTGCCCTACAAAGGTGAAAAACCCTTGTGGAGAACAGATAGGATAGGGCCAGATTATACCCAGATTTTGTGCCTGGTTCTTTCAAGCTGCAATGCCACCTTATAACTGACCCCGAGGCTGGAAAGGTACTTACATATCACTTGGTCCTTGAAAATGTTGACAAGACTTATAAGGAGGCATGTAGGTATTATCAAAAGTACTTAAGTGTACAAGGGATGATTAGATTTTATGTGGACATATGTCCTAGCCACCTTTAAGACCTGTCTCTCTCATCAGTCCTTAAGTAAGCTATGCCCTGAGGGGGAAGAGGTGCCTGTTTTACATATAGAAAAACATTTTGCATGTGATTGCTGCCACAAGGAGTTCACATTTTTAAAAAGAAGCATGCCCTATACCTACTATGTACCATGATCTGCACAGCTTCCTAGGTTTTTATCTGAGATGTCAGAGAGGAGTCTACGGGGCTAACACATGCTATTCACAAATGGATATTCATTAGCAACCTGCAGTGGGTCTGCCTGGGAAAATGGCTGATGCCCCTTCAAACAACAAGTGCCATCATCCTGAGGGCCGACCATGAATGACAGGAAAAGACAATAACCCTCAGCCACCAAAATGTACCATTGATCAGCTCTAAGGTAGCCTCAGGCAGTGGGTCACTGAACCTGAGTTCCACAACATGCCCCACCCTCTGAACGTGGGACATTTTTAAGCCAGCAGGTACAGTAGGACTTATTTTAGGCAGAAGCAGCCAGAGCCTACAGGGACGGCGGGTGCATCTGGGAGTGATAGATGGAGATTGTGCAGGGGGAGGTAAGGTTCTGATTCAGTTACTGCAACTTCTTTTGGCACTACACTTGAGTTTAAAATAGCTGAACCAATTCCCCAATGCTAAATGAAGAAAGATGCTCATGGCTTGGGGTCTTCATTACAGTTTGCTATAATTAGTTGTCAAGGTGCCGAAGGTCATCAAGGTGCTTTTAGGCCTCACATTCTACCCAGGATCTGAGCCAAACGGGAGTCCTTTTATATAGTCAAACCATACTATCATTAGATACAGCACCATCAACTTAATCCTTTATGAGGTTTAGGTAAATTACAAGGTGCAATTACTCCTGTAAACCCTCACAGTGATTATTAAGGGCTGGGAATGGGGATTGTGATAATATGACTGCTACTTTCACCAGCAGCCCTGGTCAATGCTTCAATGCATGCCCAGTGGAAATTTGCCTCCCAGATCACTTGGCCATCAGAGAAACCCGTGTGGGTAGATCAGTGGCCACTCATAGCAGAAAACTGCCTCTACTACTTTGGTGCAGAAACAGACACAGGACAGATACATAGACAAGTCTATTAATCCCCAGAACACCCCTATCTATCTAAAAAAAGAAGTTGGGTAAATATAGGCTATCATAGGATTTAAGAACATAAGCAAAGTCATGCAGACGGTGGACCCCAGCACCTCTTGTATAACATTTTCACTTAATTATACTTAACTTAAAGGGTTGCTGTCCACCATTTGGCTATATTCTGGCTATCTCAAAAAGTTTGCTTTTATCCCTCTGTCACCTAATCTTGGTCTGTCTGCATAGCACTTCCCAGGGTATGAAAACAGCCCTACTGTGTGTTAGGAATCTGTTGTTGAGTCTGGCAAGCTCATACCTGACAAAGAGGCCAAGGTTTACATCACCTACTCAATGGACGATCTTCTAGTCAGTCGTCCTGATTCTACCAAACTGCCTATGAACTGTGTTGACCTCAGAAACAGCCTGTAGACCTTGGTGTCTTCAAATTGCTCCAGAAAAGATTCAGAAGGTGTCTCCACTCTGATACCTACATAGAATTATAGGGAAGCATACTGTACACCCTCAAAACCTAGAAATTCACAAGGTTTTTTCCAAAACTCTTAATGATTTTGGGAGATGTAAAGTGGCTCAGACCTGGCTTAGGCACTTAAGCTTACTACCAAGAACTTAGAAGGGGACACCGATCACTCTTCTCCATGCCAGGGACTGTTGAGGCTAGTATGGGAGTGGCTGTGTCCAAGCCTGTCATTAGCAATCCTAAAATCACCCATCATCATCCCTACTGGGGCACTCTGGCAATTTCAGAGCATTTTGAAATAGCTGCATTTAGGGCATTCCTCATCCAGGGTTTTGAACTTTTGCTATGATTTGGTGTTAAAGTTTATCTCAGAGGGACTCAAACATAGTATAGGTAAAGAGCTGGAAGTAAGTTATGTCTCATTCAGGAGATTCACAGCATTGGCTCTAGCAGCAATCCAGTGTCTAGCAACATTCTTTGGCTAATTATCCTGGCCAGCTTGATTCTAGTCTTCCACCATCCAAGGCAGTGTGCTGTACCTGACTCATGGGGTTATTTTTCCTGTGGTCATAGAGTCTTAACCCCTTGCTGTAGCTAAACCCGTTTACAGACACTTGTGGTAATGTTACAGCCCCTCCCAGTCCACCACTCTTCCTTGGGTTCTGAGGTACTATGCAGTGTGTTCAGTGAGTTGAACTCTTTGCAGTTGCATAGTTTTAGATTATTTTGCCTTCCCCTTTGTCAGTATTTACAACCTATACTTCATAGAGTAGGAGTAAAGCAAGCCTTAGAAGTGGTGACATTGGTCAGGCAGCAGATCAGAAGGCATCATACCATCTTTCCCATCTGCTCCTGGAACTTGCCCCCAAGTCAGCATCCTTGCTGTGCTGACTATATTTGGCTACCTCTAGCTTTTCCCAGACCATTGGCTGATGGTAATGCATGGCTAACATCTTGGTCTCAGGGTCCTTGCTCTGCTCCCTCCCCTCTTGCTGTGCAGTCTGCCTTGATCCATTATAGTCATGCTTTGTGTCATCAAAGCTCCCCTTTACAAAAGACACTCGCCATTTTCTGAGAACAGGCTAGGCTAAAACAATACGGACAGCCTGTCACACACGATGACATCGACCCTGGAATGTTATATCCTAGTGCTATCTGGCAGATGGATGTTCTTTCTTCCTGTCATCTCATTTGTACAGTTTGTGCATGTTTCTGTTGATAGCTGTTCTCATTGTTTATCCCCTGCTCACACAGGGGCCTGCCAGCATGCTGTTGTTGCTCATGGCCTGGCTGGATTTGCTGGGATGGGCCATCCACAGCACCTCACGGTGGGCAGTGCTCCTGCTTATAGCTTTTCTGCATTAACAAGCTTTTGTGTTCAACACAAAAATAGCTCACAACATGGACATTCCTCAGGGACAGGGTAACATAGAAAGACCCCACAGATGACTCAAGCAACAATTAGAGAAGCAAAAGGGTTCTCTAAACAGGGCTTTATTTACACTAAATTTTAATTGTGCAAAAGATGGCATTAACAGAATGGCACAGGTCACCTGAGGACAGGGAAATGAAACCTGAGGTGCTGTAGAAACACATCATGACAAGAAAGTGGTTTGGCCTGTTCCCCGTGCTAATGTGGGGAAGAGGGTATTCTTGTGTCTTCCCTGAAGGTGTGGAACAGCCAATTTGGGTACCTTCAAGGCACCTAAAGAGCTTTGGATGCAGTGAAGTTCCTGGTTGCAGGTGTGAAGAGGCTGAGGCTGGAGCCCACAGAGAAACCGAAAGTGTGGCCCTTGAAGCCAGTCGAGCGGTCTCCAAGGAGGAGGCCTCCTGCACAGACCTCAAGGAGGGCGACACCACCAACGTGGGGTCAAATAAAAAGGCTGATGCAAATGTCGGAGGAGGGAGCACGAGGCCTGGGGTTGGGAAATAACCCTGCAGCTATATTTCTGATGTGTCTGGTAATCATATCCATTCAGGTAAGTCCAGTCAGGGAAAAAGCCTACTGGACCTACGGCCCCAGGCCATCGCTTTTTCATTTAGTGGCTTGTCACATCCTTCCATCCCTGTTTATACTAATGTCGTCCTCTGTTCGGGAGAGTACTTCTGTAACTACCTGGAGTCCGGTGCGCTCTCTTCAGCTCTCGGTGGTGAGCTACAGTCCTTAGATGTAGACAGAATTTAATGTCACACAGATGACTACTGACGTGTGAGAGTGACCCCTCATAGCAGGAAGAGGTATGATTGGGGAGTGAGCTGAGGCCCACTCCTGGCTGTTTGGACCCACAGTGATAGTGTGTATTTGGCCCAGTTATGTCAGCTCCAGAGGAATGGAGGAGGCTCATGTAAGATTGTTTCTCCTGTTATTGTCACAAAACAGTCCTTACAAGCTTCAAGCTTCAATCTGTTGAACCCGTTAAAACATTCCTTTCACTTCTGTTGGGCACAGCAGCTGTTATGTTCTTCCCTCTTCTTATCCTTACAGTCTGGTGTTGAGCATTTCAGCGAACCACCTCTGGACTAAGCACGGAGAGTCTTCATGAACATCTAAGAAATAAGAAAGGGGGAGATGTGGGGAGCAGAGGAAGGCCTAAGTGAATTGTGTGTTGTTTGACATGAGCACGGCCATGTCATGGACCCCAGTGCCTCAGATCCATGGACATGGCAAAGCCTTTTCCGGGTCAGGCTCAGGGCCAAAGCCTTCCCCTGATCCAAGCACGAATGTTGACAGTGTGTGCAGAAAGCATCAACTTCAGCTTCCTCCTCCCAGCTGCAGCTTCCTTCTCCTATCTACAGCTTCTTCTCCTACCTACAGCTTCCTCCTCCTACCTACAGCTTCCTCCTCCTGGATATTTAAAGCCGAGACTCTTCCCTTACAGAGACTGTCCCCCAAGACTAACCCCTCCTCCTTGTGCTGTACATAATAAACATGCTGAGTTCCGGGTCGCAGAGTAAGTGCTCTCCACCAGAGAGAGCAAAGCCCACCCAGTCTCAGCTTTTCTGTATGTGTGTCTGTCATTTCTTCAGTGTCTGTAGTTTCTTCATTCCTGCGTCGCCCCAGTTAGGTTTTCAGTACCCAGCAGTACTGAGCACAGCGGTTCCTAACTTAAGCACTAACAGCTAGTGTATGGCGGAACCTAAATCGAACCCAGAGCCACAGTTGTTTTTTTCTTGTGTGTTTGAGACAGGATTCTGTAGCCCCTATTGACCTGGAACTCACTATGTAGATAAGGTGGCCTTGAACTCACACTTGGTATCCAGGCTTCTGCCTCCTGAGTTTTGGCAGAGTCCCAGTTTTTCCCACACTGTCGCTGCTGCTCTGTTGCATATTTCTTACCGGTTTTGCTTTGCTCTTACAGGACACTTTGAAGGTTGGTAGTTCTGAGAGTAGTGTTTACAGGCTGATATGTGCACACACATTCACTGTCCCCACTCCTGTCTCTCACCCTCTTTGCTTCTGAAGAGGACCATGCCAGAGAAGTTCTAACAAGCGTCACCTGTTCCTGAGGCATTCTGAGTGCCTTTGTTAGTTGTTTAGGGGAAGAGAATATTTCTTTGTGGCTACAGAGAGGTTTTTGACCTCAATGTGGTATTTCAGAGTATACTTTTGGGGCCAGGGTTACTGTGTCCTTTCTAAGGTGGGGACAAAGCTATTAACAAGGCACTTCTTTGGGTGGAAAGATAGTGCCTACAGAATATGAGTGTTTCTTACAAAGCTGGCCTTTTGAGAAAGCCCTTGCAAAGTATTCTAATGTTTGTTGCCTTGAAGATCATCTTAGGAAAGATAAAAGTTGCTCCAAAAATCTAAACTTTTGAATTAAAAAAAGTTCCTTCACAGTGGGGCTTTTTCTCTTGAGAGCAGTTCAGTGTCTTGCCAGCATAGCTGTCTGTGGGGACAGTGAAGATGGCTTTTGTTAAGCTGTCCCCAAGAGTGTACTCTACAAGACCTTCAGTAGTAATTGAATCTGAATGTGCATTTCAGTGTCACTTTACCCTTGCTGGGATCAGACTGAGGGCACGTGCAGTGTGGACAGGGCCCACACCAGCTGCACCCCCAGAGCACAGGAACAAATGGGGCATGATGGGTGGATGATCTGTTTTCATTTGGCAAGAAGCCTTTGAAATTTGACTTCTGGGTCCATAATTTTAATTTCCCCGTTTTCCAGAAGACACTAGGAAATGGAAATTGACAAGGAAAGTGGTTTTATTTAGTTTGGAAAAGGGAACAAAATGAGGTTTGTTTCTCAACTTCCGTATAGCAATGTTCCATAGGAAGGATGAAGCCCACAGGAATACGCCCTCACGGGTCCAGCTTTTTTCAGAATAGTGAGATTTCTCTGAGAGAGCTCAGCAAGAGGACCCCCAGAGAAATCTTGCCTATTTGGTCTATTTCCTGAGTGCTCCTGTTAGTGCTGCTGCTGGGGGAGTGTCCTCTTAAATCCTGGAGTCTGTAAACTGCAGTGCTCTTCGTTATGGCGAATCCTCTCAAGTGTCCCTGGCTCTTGGTTTCACTAAACTCAGAGCTCATGAGTGAGTGATCTAGAGTATAGTGGGTATTTTCTGCACACTTCCGTGACGGCTTTCAGGATGAGCTCTAGGAAGCGATGTTATGGTCTTACTTCATTGGTAACCTAGCCCATGCTTTGGGTTTTAGCACTTAAAGAGGGTTTGAATGGAAGCAACCCCTCTTTAAGTACTTCCTGTATTGTGAGATCCCTGTGTTATAGAGCTGGTGACTGTGGCAAGAATTACTTCCTTTTTGTATTCTAAATAAACTGCACATACCTGAAACTAGATTTTTAAATGGTGAAATCTTATGCCAAAGCTATTATCATTCCTTTGTGGTTCTGAAATATCATGTTCTTATCTATTAACATTTCAAGCTTTTAATGGAGCTTACTTGAACAAGCAAAGGTAAGCTAATTTCTGAACACATTAAAGTCATAATGGGAGAAAGTTATGTAGCTTTTAGTTAAAAATAGTAAATGGACAACCACAGTTTATTCTAAAGTCTACAGTAAATATTCTCATACTTAAAGGTTTGTTCTGGTGAATTAAATCATTGCCGGATGAATTCTTAGGATTGTTTAGTTATCTTACTTTTTCTCAACTAGACCTTATGTTTTTTTCTAATAATTGAAATTTGTTTTTCTCTAAATTTGGAGGAGAGGAAAATGTTTATTTTATTTTACATCTCTATATATAAAACTTGCTTTGTATTGTGGCTCCTCTGAGTAGCAGACTGTCCTAATCCAGTCATGAGGAGTGGGTTGTCTTATTTACCTGTTTATTGTCTTTTCTTTTACAGCAAACTATCTTTTCCTGTCATCTTTACACATGCATGTGTACTATTAAGTGCAGCACTAACAGTAGCACAACAAAGAAGTATGACATAAGTCACTAAATGTAAAGATTTCTTCTGTGAAAAAACTATGTTGGATCTGTTGAACTGTAACTTCTTTGTATATTTAATTTAGTCTGTTATTAGATAAGTTTTGTTTTAAGTATGTGGTTAGTGGGCCATGCCACTGAATTTGAAAGGTGTCAGTTTATCATGTAATTTGTGAATATATTTTATGTTGGGTTTTACATTCTTAGATGAATTCAAGAATACTCTTATTTTATCTATATTAAACATTTTAGCTAGCTAGCTATGGTAGTTCACATCTGTATACAATTTCATCACTTAGGGAGCTGAGACACAAGTTCTAGCCTGGACTATAGAATGAAACCAACTGAAAAGACAAAAGAAAAACAAAATCCAAAAGCAGCAAAGCTAGCATTTCCTGTGACTCTTCACATTAGTGTAAAGATCGATCTTAATTATGAACAGATTAAGTCTGGCTTTCCTCTGAACTCAAATATGTTTACTCATAGCCGCTTTCTTTCTCTCAAGATGAGTTATCTTTATCCACATGAACCAAACAGGCCACCCAAAAAATAGTCTTTAGAACATAGAAGGTGGCAGAGCCTGTGATTGGTGACACTTCAGAGTGTTTCCAGCCTCACGGGTGTTCTTAGAAATCCCAGCTGTTTCTAGAATTTTCCTTTTTCAAAGTAGACTGAGATTTTTCTTCTAAGCAAGTGTTTACTCCAATTTATAAGGCGTTGTCATTTTTAAGTTACATTAGTTGTATTTTCTTTTAAAATGTTATGGATGTTGCTTTTCACATTTTGATTTTACCAGATTAGGTAATACTAGGTGGTAACTGTATGATAAGGGAAGTCTCATAAGGAAACACAGGTGTACATGTCTTTCCACAGTTTACCTTCTGCTGGACTTCACATCCATATGTAGGCCATAGGGTGACACTCGACTCTGGGCATCTCAGGAAATGAAAAGCACTTCCGTTATTGTCACACTTAAGGCCATGGTATCCCCAGTAAGCAGAGAACTGAGCTCAAAATAGTTTGTTAACTGCCATTCTCTTCTGTTATGTCAACTGAGCTACCATCAAGGTGGCATACAGAAGGAGTGTGTTAGCATACAGAAGGAGTGTGTTAGCATACAGCATACAGAAGGAGTGTGTTAGCATACAGCTATACAAACGCAGTTCACTAGAAATGATCGCCATCTTCCAGGAAAGCATGTTCTCAAAGGAAGTGAACTACAACAGTAGTCTCAAGGCTGAAGGAGGTAAATGTTTACAGAGCGCAGAAAGCTTTTCTGAGAACACCACTGTGGGTTCTACAGTCATTAAACCAATTAGTTCAAGTTGAAATGCTTTTTTACTAAACTGCTTTGCATAGATTTTTCTAATGGTTCCTGTTTTGATAATAATCTGCTGATATTAATATGCATGCTGGGATGTCCTTTGGAATGTCAGATCTCTCTCACTTTTAATGTAATGTCAAGATGTATTTCCTTGCCTTTCCTGTTGGTTTGACTCTTGTGTTTGTGCTTTCCACTTTACAGGCATGCAGTATGGTGACTATGTTAATAATCAAGCTAGCTCCACACCAACTCCCTTGTCATCAGCTTCCGATGATGAGGAAGAGGAGGATGAGGATGAGGAAGCAGGTCTGCTTTAGCTTCACACAGTTTCCATCTTCGCTTGTTCAAACTGTCTTTCTTTTACAGTCTCAGCCTTTAGAAAATGTCTGAAGATTGAGCATGTGAACAGTTCAGTGTGGGTTGTAGAGCTTGGCTCACTTGACCTAATCACGTCTTTGATGATGGTTGAATGTTTTCTTCTTATAGACATGCCTGTCTTGCCCTGCTGTGTGCAAAGGAGTGAGCCCTGACTGAAGCTCCTGGCTGGATGCTGTGGCCCCCCTTAGGGATAATGTTTTCAGCTTTGCATGTCCTTCAGACTAATCAAACTGAGCTCTAAGGATGTTTTTTTTAATGTGACAGAGCAGTAAGATTGTCCTGTAGGGTCTGGGTCCTCTTGGACCCTGTCAGCATGTGCTTAGAAGTACCACATCAGTATTTTCCTGCTTGTGAAATCGTAGTTCATCTCATTCACTAAAGAAGTACATATGGTTGTGTAGTGACAACCTGCTTCATTATATTTTTGTGCTTTGATAGGTAGAGTACTATTAAAAATTAAACAGTTCAGGTCTTCCAGTGATATCAATACTTGAGAGGAGATGAGGAAGTGAGGCTGCTCTGTCAAGTGACAATGTGACCAAGTTCTCTTCCTTACTGTATATATTATTGATGGAAGGATTTGCTACAGTTTGTCTAACCAAAGCCTGCTGTTCTGTATGTGTTGTTTAAAATGGTCAAGTCTTTATACCTGATTTGAGGGGATAAAAATAAGAGATGCCAGATAGGAAGAAATTGTCTTTACTCAGTATATAAAAATATCAGTTATTTTTCGGAAATGTTTTAAATATTTTTATTTTAATTTGATTTCAGATTTTTAAAGTTTAAAAGGTATTCCCTGTGTTTTGTCCAAATAAGCCACCTTCTTTATAATTCTTTCTATATTTTTCCCTCATTGTCTGAAAGTCAAATCTCAGGCATGAACTCTACTCCTATATACTGTCGTGCGTGTTGCCTAGTCACAGTTACAGGAGGCTGACATTGGTGTGATGATGTCTGGTGTCTATAGCCCGTGGTTAGTTCTTAGTAATTGTCCCAATTTCACTTTTTATAGTTGTCTTCATGGACCTGGATACAGTCCATAATAGTTCTTTGAAATTAGTTGGTATGTCTTCAGTAGTTCCGTTGATGTAAAACTAATAGAAACAAAGTTCTTGGTTCAGAGGGGATAAGAGAATCTATTCAAAGCTGAATGTGAGTGACTGACTTAGGAACACTGGTTTTCCTAAATACTGTATTCCAATGCGGTAATGGTTTCAGGAAGTTTGATAGTAGCAGAATAAAGGAAGTCATAGTCAGGTGCTTTTCAATCTCTTGGTGGAAATACCAGGTAGAGGGATGCACAGCCCAGTGGGAGGGAACGTTTGCTGTGGGGCTCAGGTGTGATCTGATTGACATTCTTGTTGGGTTGGCAGAGGCTGGGTTTCTGTACATTCCGGAAGGGTTTAGCTGACCATCACTAGGGTGTTAGGTCACACACAGAGGTGGGAGGAGAGCTAGTTCAAGATGGTTTTGGATTTCAGCCTGTAGCATTCCAGCTTTGTAAAACCTGTCACACAGTCTTATAGAATTGTTTAACACAGATGGCTTGTTTCTGGAAACGTTATTCACATAGGCCAATTATTTTATAGTGTTTCCTGATAATGAGTATCAGATCATATAGTTTTTCCTCTTCATTGGTGCTCTTTTGATTTATTGAGACTGAGAGTATCATGTAGCTCATGTTGGTCTCATACTCTGTGTAGCCACGGCTAGCCTTGAACTCTCTTGCCTCCACTTTCCAGCTGCTGTAATAAAAGATGTTCACAGCCACACTTGGGTTGAAGGACACAGCTCTGACAGGATTTTAAAGCAGTGTTAGATTTCAATGCCCTGGGTGATGTTGTTCGCATATTGATGGCTAACATTCTGTAAGGTGGTTCTGCCAGGCCGACACTGTAAACCCAATGCTTTGTCCTGGTGAAGCTAACGAGTCCTTTGCAGAGATGTTTTTGAGATTTGCAAATGTACTGGTTTTGTCTGTTCATTCTTACCTATGTGCACATGTGCTGAGGCGTGGGTCTGTGCACAGGCAGAGGTCAGGAGAGCGCTTCGGATGTCTTGGAGCTAGATGGGTTCCACGTAGCCTGGAATCTTCCTTTCAGTCTAGGTGGGTAGGTGCTGAGAGCCTAACTCTGGCCCTCATTGCTCAGCAAGTACTCCAGCACCTGAGCTAGCTGCCTCAGTCCTCAATACCCATTATTCAACTGTCACCCCTTGCTTTAGTAGTCATTAATCTCTTCAAACTCTCAGGGTCCTGTATTGATGAGCTGGACATACTTTTATGAAAATCCATTGGCTTGGCTGGTGGTAGTGCCTTCAGTTGGGCTCTGATACTTTCTTCATCCCTTGCAAACATAGCAGTGTTTGGGTATGGGGAGATAGAACAGAGACAGTGAAGAACTGTTCCTGAGTCTCACAAGTGCATATTGCCTGTGTGTCTGCTACACTGGCTGAATCCTGCCAGTCCCGGAGTGGGTGTTATTGTGAAACCTGCTGTTACTACTAGTCCATCCTTTGCATCCTAAGATTCTAGCTCCTCCTCTTTTCTCCTTTGGTTTTTTCAAAGCGTCATAAGCTGTCTAACCAGTGTAGGCTGAGGGGGCAATTCTTCTCAAGAACTCCATCCATAAGCACTTCTCCCCCTGGCCTCATCTTAGGCTCTTAGTCTCATGGTAGGGTTGTAACAGTGGAACCTAGAGCTACCGAGTTTATAGGGGGATAATCTATCAAACCTGGTTGTATATCTAAAGTTACCTTTCCCATTGAAAAGGGACAGACAGCTTCCTTAATCCAAAATGTGAAATACTGCAAAAGACAGGTGTTTTCAGACCAATCTAAGGTGACAATTCTTCTTTTCATGATAGGTCATACATAGTTAATCTAGATGTACTAGGCACACCTACAGTTACTGTTGGGCCCATGTTTAAGATACATGGGAAATAGAAATTAGTCTATATTAGCTTTGGATTCATTTAAAGACACCTCATCTTTTATATATACATATTCGAGAAAATGAAAGAAAAATTTAAAAATTGAAACCTTTCTGGTTTCATGTATTTTAGATAAGAATTTTTCAGTCTGTATTTTTGTTCTAAGGAATAATACAGTGGCTTCTAGAAATACTTAATAGGGAAACAACACTTATAATTATAATACAACTTGGAAAAGCAATGATTTAAGATTTTAAGCAGTGCCTTACCTGGAGAAAAAATACTTTTCTATTGTCAAAAGGGAAGATTTCTTTTTTTTTTTTTTTTTTTTATTTTATTTTTTTTTTTATTATCTTGAGTATTTCTTATATACATTTCAAGTGTTATTCCCTTTCCCGGTTTCCGGACAGACATCACCCTCCCCCCTCCCCTTCCTGGTGGGTGTTCCCCTCCCAAACCTCCCCCCATTGCCACCCTCCCCGCATAGTCTAGTTCACTGGGGGTTCAGTCTTAGCAGGACCCAGTGCTTCCCCTTCCACTGGTGCTCTTACTAGGATATTCATTGCTACCTATGGGGACAGAGTCCAGGGTCAGTCCATGTATAGTCTTTAGGTAGTGGCTTAGTCCCTGGAAGCTCTGGTTGCTTGACATTGTTGTACTTTTGGGGTCTCGAGCACCTTCAAGCTCTTCCAGTTCTTTCTCTGATTCCTTCAACGGGGGACCTATTCTCAGTTCAGTGGTTTGCTGCTGGCATTCGCCTCTGTATTTGCTGTATTCTGGCTGTGTCTCTCAGGAGCGATCTACATCCGGCTCCTGTCGGTCTGCACTTCTTTGCTTCATCCATCTTGTCTAATTGGGTGGCTGTATATGTATGGGCCACCTGTGGGGCAGGCTCTGAATGGGTGTTCCTTCAGTCTCTGTTTTAATCTTTGCCTCTCCCTTCCCTGCCAAGGGTATTCTTTTTCCTCATTTAAAGAAGGAGTGAAGCATTCACATTTTGATCATCCGTCTTGAGTTTCCTTTGTTCTAGGGATCTAGGGTAATTCAAGCATTTGGGCTAATAGCCACTTATCAATGAGTGCATACCATGTATGTCTTTCTGTGAGTGGGTTAGCTCACTCAGGATGATATTTTCCAGTTCCAACCATTTGCCTACGAATTTCATAAACTCGTTGTTTTTGATAGCTGAGTAATATTCCATTGTGTAGATGTACCACATTTTCTGTATCCATTCCTCTGTTGAAGGGCATCTGGGTTCTTTCCAGTTTCTGGCTATTATAAATAAGGCTGCGATGAACATAGTGGAGCACGTGTCTCTTTTATATGTTGAGGCATCTTTTGGGTATATGCCCAAGAGAGGTATGGCTGGTTCCTCAGGCAGTTCAATGTCCAATTTTCTGAGGAACCTCCAGACTGATTTCCAGAATGGTTTTACCAGTCTGCAATCCCACCAACAATGGAGGAGTGTTCCTCTTTTTCCACATCCTCGCCAGCATCTGCTGTCACCTGAGTTTTTGATCTTAGCCATTCTCACTGGTGTGAGGTGAAATCTCAGGGTTGTTTTGATTTGCATTTAAAAGGGAAGATTTCTTAAGTGGAAAAAGGAAATAAGACTGCAGTGTACTGGCCATGAACACGGGAAAAGTAGGGGTCTTGGTTAGTAGGTCTTCAGTGTCACAAGGTAAGAAGGGATGTCATACAGCAGTGTAGGAGAAATGAGGGCACGAGGCAGGCATCAGCTGGAGTTTGAAGGGTTACAGGGTGAGGTTCTCTAGGATCGAAATGAGTTCTTGAGATTTAAGTGTGTTCAGAATGCCCACATACTGGTTTCATGTGTGTTTGTATGTATGTGTGTTTGGTTCCGTTGTGATTGCCATCGGCAGTGATACTGAGAATGGACCAGAGTGGATCGACTAAGCATTAGCTTTTACCAAAGTTCAGTTGTGTTAATTGGTTCTGACTCTTAGTGGTCCATTTGTGATTACAAATGTTACCACTTTGCTGTTGTGATAAGACTCAAACTTCTGAAAGTAAATGAGCAGACTAAATATTTCTAAATAAGCTAGAACGACTGTCTATAAGAGTCATACCTGAAAGTCTATGGTTATGGTATTATTAAGATTGACAGTTTAAAACTTATTAAAATGTTTTCATATATTTTGATGATAGTCTTTCTACTACTATTCCCATCTCTTCCTAGATCTTCCCATCTCAGTCCCCACTCGGCTTCAAGTTGTCCCTCTCCCTCTCCCTCTCCCTCTCCCTCTCCCTCTCCCTCTCTTCCTCTCTCCCTCTCTTCCTCTCTCCCTCTCTCCCTCTCTCCCTCCCTCTCCATCAAATGGAAATCAGAGTGGACAAATAAACTAAAAAGAGAAAAAACCACACACTGAAAAGCACAGTCAGGGAGCCCATGCTGTGTTAGCACACTGCTCCTCGGGATACGTCCTCACGGTGTGGTTGAGAGGTGAAGTAACAGTCTACTGAAGAGAACCAGTTTTCCCTTCTCAGCAGATACCAGTGGCACATAGCTTCCTGGTTGGGGGTGGGACTTTGTGTCTACTTCAAGAACAGATTTTATTTAAGATGTTAAAATTTTAACATTTAACTTGCCACAAGAGCCTCAGACATGATTAAATAGAAGCAGGTTCTTTAATAATTTGATATAAATATCTTAATCTTTGTCTTTACTTTTTTCACGAATAATTATTTTGCTTTTGCTTTAAGATTTACTTTTTAAGAAAAGCATTCATTTATAAGTATTTTTATGTGGGTGAACAGATGCCACAGCATATTGTGGAGGTCAGAGGACAGCTTGTGGGAGACAGTGATCCCTTTCTGCCATGTTGGCCTTGGGCAGTCTCACTCAGGGGATTAGGCTTGGGTGGAAGATTCTGTTCTACACAGAGGTCAGCAAAGGGTGTTGAATCCCCTGTAACTAGCGGTTGTGGCCACCAGTGGTGCTGGGAATAGAACTTGGATCCTCTGGAAGAGCAGGCAGTTCTCTTCACAGCTGAGCCATCTCTCCATTCCCAGTGTTATTAAATGTTTGAGTGTTTTGCCCAAATGTATGTGTACTACATGTGTGAGGCCCAGGGAAGCCAGAAGAGGGCACTGGATCCTCTGGTACTGGAGTTATGGACAGTTTTAAGTCACCCTATGAATTCTGGGAATGGAATCACCCAGGTCCTCTATAAGAATAGCAAGTGCTCTTAGCCACTGAACCAGCTCTCCGGACTCAATAATTATGATTTTTTTTCCTCCTCTACTTCTTTTTTGAGAGAAGGTCTCACTCACTGTGTAGCATTGGGCTGGCTTGGAATTAGTTATATAGACCTACTGGCCTCAGGTCTCAGATTCTGTCTCCTGGGTGCTTAGATTAGTGCCCAGCAGGACTTGGTGTTTCTCAGCAGTTGCATTTAAATTAAACCTTTGTCTTGGTCATAGAGCACACCATAGATTGTGTTGGTGTTTGTTTTGAGATAGGGACTCATCATGTAGTCTTGCCTGACTTGGAATTCCCTATGTAAGCTAGGCTGGCCTTGAACTCGGGAGTTCTGCTTTTTTCCTTACTATGGTATTTTATAGCCATCCTATTGAGGTGTAACTCACACACCATAAAATTAACTTACTTAATTACTGCTCAGCAAGTCTTACTGTTTTCTTACTTTATTACCCACCAGTATTCCAGAACATTCTGATCACCTCAAAAGAGACACTCCTTATCTTTTAGGAGTCACTTCCCATTCTGCCTTTCTCCGCAGCTCGGCCTGAGTAGATGCTGATTTGTTGTTGAATTGAACTTATTCTGTGACTGGCTTCTTTCTCTGAGCACAGCATGTGAGGCTCATCCATGTTGCCCCCCGATATCAGCACTCTATCCCTTTCCGCTGTTGAAGAGCCGTTCCATTCTGTACGTCATTTTTTTCTTACCTATTCCTCACTTATTCCCGGGTTGGTGGACATTGGTGGCTTCCGTCTTTTGGCCATGAGAAGTAGTGCTCCTGTGAACGTTGGTCAGTAGTAAGGGTTCGTGTGTTTTGTTTTCATCGATCTTATGGCATTTCTTGATCACATAGTAACTGTATTTTTAGAGATTGTCATAATGTTTTCTAAAGTGGCTATACTATTTTACAATTTCATGAAGTTTCTGGTTTTTCTTTATTCTTATGCAAAAATTGCTATTACAGATCTTTTTGGGTTAGCTGTCTTGGTGGATGTGAAAGTGGTCCTGTGTTCCTGTTTGAATTTCCACTGTCCCAGTGACTGGTGATGATGAACATCCTTTGATGTGCTCACTGCCTTTCATTTACCCAATATGATGGAGGGTTCTGGGTTCTCCAGTTGTGTGGTTTTTAACACACTTAGGCCTTAGTGCATCTTATAGTACCCCTCCTGTGCTGTGAGCCTCAACTCTTCTAGTGATGGCTGGCTTTGTGGGTGAGCTAAAGTAAGTTGCTAAACATTTTTTGTCACACCAAAGGAGAACCCTGAACCCACTGAGCCATGTCTTTTCCCTTTACTCTCCCCTCAGTCCTCAGCGGCCACCAGTGTACCTTGTGACTCTGTAGACTTGCATGTTCTAGAGATCCATTGAAGTAGAACCATACAGTATGCAGTATGTTATAAATATATATATATATTTTTATATATCCTTTTGTGGCCTGGCCTTTTTTCTTTAGCATGTTTTCAAGATTTGTTTACCTTTAGTGAGTATGAATATTAATTTCTTTTGACTGAATGGTAATCCATTATTCTAGATACAGCACTTTTTGTGTGGCCACTACCTGTGGGTAATTATTTGAGTTTATGTGTGTTTTTGTTTGTTTGCTGTTTGTTTTGTGATGGGGTCTTGTTATGTAGTTAGACAAGTGGTGATCCTTCTGCCTCAGCTTCCTGAGTACTAGAATTACAGCACACACTCACACCTGCTACCCTGTGCGTTTTAAAGCACTAGTGCTGTGATGCTTTTTGTTTTGGCCACTGAGTAGCCCAAGCTCAGCTTCAGCACTGAGCCTCCTGAGGACCAGTTTTATAGTTGGGCCACTGTGCACACCAGCATTGTACTCGAGTTAGATCTGCAGGCAAACGGAAAGTGGCAGGTGAATGCACAGTTCATCGCCAGAGAGGAGGGCTTATAACTGCAGCTAGTAGTCCACTTCAGGGGTCGAGGAGTCAGACCGAATGGCAAGTGGTTTTCCCTCCTGAGCCAGTAGTTAGCCACATGTATTTAGGCAGTGGTAACTGACCCAAAGTAACTGTACGTGCCCATCCTTTACATCCCAGCTTTAAAAAATCAAGTTAAGATGTTCAGCAACATGGGAATTAGGTAAATGCAAAAAATTATTTTTCTGTACATGGAGGGTTTTTTTCCAGCCATAAAAAGTGGTTGTTTGCAGAGAAAATTAATGAAACTGGAGATAATCAGATCATGTGAGTTAAGCCAGTCCTAGAAAGACAAATGTGAATGTTTCCTCCCATCCATGACCATACAGTGTTATAAATGCATACTCGTATAAACCACGTGCAGGTAAAAGTAAAATTGTGTGAACAAAGGGAGCCAGTGGAGGGGAGAGGCATGGTGAGGCCTGCTTAACATGTGACCTATACTTGATGAAAAGGTAAAACAAACACTTTTTTAAAAATGGAAAAAACTAAAGTCACGGGTGTTTGTCAGTTAAGAGCCAGGGAAAACGAGAGTTTTGTCGCTTTGGTCTCAAGATTGGGGCCACGTGCGTTTTCTACTGTGTTTATCTGTGTAAACTGCAGTGTATTCACCTGAGCTTCCCAATGAAGTACTTGTTGAGTGAATGAAGGAAGGAGCTGTCTCTTATGTTCTATTCTCCCGTGTGTCCTAGCACCTCTCAGCTTTTCTTAATCTAACCGGTTTGAGTGGTCACAAACCGTAAGTTCTTATTGTCTGATGTTTATGTCTCTGAGCATGGCTTCCATTGATAGTTTCCTAGTCAGTGTGGCGAGTGTGCTGAATCTCTGTTCTGCACAAGGATAAACGGAGACACAAAACACTTCCGTGTTATGCTGGAAGGCACTCAAGCCATAACGTTTTCTCGTTTTAATTTTTCATTGTTTTTTTTTATGTGTATGAGTGTTTTACTTTCATGTGTGTATGTGTACCACATGTCTGTGTGTGCTCATGGAGGTCAAAAGAGGCATCGGATCCCCTGAACTGGAGTTACAGCTGTTAGTAGCCACCATGTGGGTGCTGGGAATCGGACCAGGTCCTCTCTGAGATCTCTTGACTGTTAAGCCATCTCTCTAGCCTCAGAATCTTCTATGAATGTGTGAAACAGCTCTATTTCAGGTGTGGTTCCATTAAAATATCTGCTAGTTCTAAATTTTTATTTGCTTATTTTTATAGTTGAGGTCAATATAAGTTTCCAGAGTTAGTTTTCTTGTTTTGGGGATCAAATTCAGATAGTAAGTGGTCAGTTTATCATGGCAAGTGCTTTTACTTGTGTTTGTGTCTCTGTGTCTGTGTGTGTGTGTGTGTGTGTTTCTCTGTGACTGTCTTTTAAAACATCAGAACATCAGTCGTGTGTGTGTGTGTGTGTGTGTGTGTGTGTGTGACAGAGAGAGAGAGAGAGAGAGAGAGAGAGAGAGAGAGAGAGAGAGAGAGAGTCAGTCATTTTAATTTGGTACCAGAGTTGCGAATGTTTTTGGTTCAGCAGCACAAACTATTCATGTTGACAGCTGTCGCTGTGAGATGCACTGTCACTTTGAACTTAGCAGGTGTTTGGTTTTCCTTTTAGGTGTTGACAGCTCTTCTACCACAAGCAGCGCTTCGCCCTTGCCCAACAGTTATGATGCCTTGGAAGGAGGAAGCTACCCAGGTAATCTGTTTAGAGCTTGTGCATTGCTCATTTAAGTTACTGACTGCATCTCTTAAGTGACTGGATGCATATCAAAAGCAGACTGCATTTTTAAGTTAAAAAAAAAAAAAGTGGGATATTTTCCTGGCATTTCTCAGCTGTAATATAGTAATATAACAACCATTCATGTTGTTTCTGGTGACCTGAAGAAATTGTTTTTTTGTTTTTTTTTTTAAACTTTTCTCTTTCTAAAAAAAAAAAAAACTATTTAATAGTGAGCAGGGTATTCTTTTCTCTTTTAAAAAACAGCTCCTTAAATTGTGCTATTTCTGTTCATTTGCATGGGTCCTTGAATCCCTTCCAGCTAACCCCTGAGTACGCATTTGATTCCTTACTTTCCTTGTGGCTCCTGATGCCCATGTGGTAAAAAGCCAAGTAGACCCAGGAGTGGGTTTTAGAGACATTGCTGTTTCTTCTGTTTTTTCTAAATGTATAACTACATACACATTTGTACCCCGTGTTCCTGGTCAGAAGAGAGGGTTGTTTGAGCTAGAATTGCAGAGGGTTGTGAGCCTCAGGGACTGAACCTCTTTCCTCTGTGAGAGCCATTACTCTACAGCCATTGTTCTTAATTATATCTGGAGAGAGCTTCATTACGTGAGAACGGGCAGTGGGTGGTACTTATGGAGAAAATACACAAGCTGTTGTAAGCTGTAGTCATTCCACTGTAGTATTAACTTGACACTGCAGTCTTCTGGATGCTGCTGTCTCCTGTCACCCACACAGTGGCACATTCCCTTCCCTCATGACTGCAGAGTCAGGACAACAGCTCAGATGACTTTGTCCTTCTGGTCCCTCACCACTGTGATAATATCATTTCACTGGGATAAAATTTAGCTGAAGCTGTGCTGCTCTGTACCTGACACACTGCTCAGTCACAATACCGGGAATCAGGACAAACATTGAATCCTCTCGACTCCCTTTACTCTTTAAACAAAGTCTCTTGTGGTTGAGCTGTGTGTGTGTGTCTGTGTGTGTGACTGTGTGTCTATGTGTCTATGTCTGTCTGTGTCACAAGGTGTCTTCTAAATTCAAACACAGTCAATAAAAAGATAGATTCTTCAAGAGAACTTTTAAACAAATTTTTATTAAGTCATGTACTTATCAGTACATGTTTTTGCAGACTCTTAGCTTGTAAGGAAAACAATTTTTAATACAAAAAGATTAAGTGATTAAGTAAAGTAAGACCAAGTCAATATACCAAAATCTTACACTGGTTACACACACACACACACACACACACACACACACACACACACACACACACACACACACAGAGCAGTGTGCACTGCCAAGTATTCAATTTTTCTCTAGTTTTACTGGAATTTTTGCTTTTATGTTTAGGTAAAGAAATTTTCTTAGTCGGTATTGATGCCAGACGTTGTTCTAGAAGGTTTGGACACTTATTTTATATTCTACTCACAATTTAGCTCTGCAGATAATAAATATTTCTAGAGTATTAGAGGAATATGCCACTACTTTCATGGACATCTTACATTAAGGGTCAGATAAGAGCAGTTTGGAAAGAACCGACTTTTATCTTCATTCCCTTGTTTTGTTTTCTGCTTCTTAGCCCCCTTCCTCCTGGGAGAGTCGCAAACCAAAGGGCCGGGTGACCTGCACATGCACTTAGTGATCCTCTCTTTCTAGTTGACATGAGTTCTGCATTTGGCACAGTAAAGCATTCTGAAAGGAAAAGAATGCCAAAGGTTACTGCTTACCAACTGGATTTTGGGTCGTGAACACCTAATTTTTTCTTTGTAGATATGCATTCTTCTTCAGCAAGCAGCCCCGTTCCTGATCGTGCCCCGGAACCTAACTCCACCCTCGTCCCCACTCCCACTGCTGCTCAGCCAGCCAAGGTAGCAAAGCCTTTTGGCTATGGCTACCCAACGCTGCAGCCTGCTTATCAGAATGCAGCAGCACCACCCACCACAGCCCACCCCAGCGGGCCAGCGTATTCTGGATATCCTCAGGTGTGTATTCAGTCGTGTTTGATAAGTCGATGAAAGTTGTGTCAATTGGAGGACGTCTCTGATAATCTGAGTTTAAAGAGGTGGAGTCTGGATAAAAGTGAATATCTTGGATTTTTATGTATTTGCAGTTTTTATCCCGGTGTTTGCAATCAGGAGATTAAGTGTAACTTAAAACTTGATGTCCATACATGCGTCTGTGCTTGCTGTGTATGCGCAGATGACTGCAGAGCCGGGAGGGAGCGCTGGGCTACCTGAGCTGCAGCTGGAGGCAGTAGGGAGTTTCCCACCGTGCATCTGGGACGTGAACTCGGGTCCTCTGGGAAAGCCAGTGCTCACAATCATTGAGCCACTTCTACAGCCCATAATAATAGCTTTAAAATTCTTTACATTGCTAAGCTGACAGTTAGCTCAGAAAACAAGAGAATGTAATTTAGTATTTATTTTAGCATCTGTTCTTTACTTGGAGTCTTATACAAAAACAACCCTGTGAGAGTCTTCATGAACACAAGTGCTCTCTGCTTTGTGTGTTCAGCAGCTGTATTATTTTTTTCTGTTGTTATGATAAGATGCTGCGACCAAAACTGATTTATGGAAGAGAGAGTCTGTTTTGGCTTATGATTCCAGAGAGAGAATTATAGTTGTGAGGAAGACGTGCCATGAGGTGGCCAGAGCAGAAAGCTGTCTGATCACATTTCAGGACATGGAAAACCAAAAGAACAGCCTGGAAGTAAGGAGAGGTGACTTAGGTCCTCAGCAGGTCCATGGCCTTAACAGTTCTATAGACTCCCCTAACGGTGCCACCAACTGGAGACCAGGTGTTCAAATGCATGAGCCTAGAGTGGGAGTGGGGTCATCTCCTGAGAGTCTCTTGAGCTGTCTCTAAGAACGTTTCGGTTTAGTTGTTTTTAGCATGATAAATAGTTCTCATTTTTATTTATTGAGTAGAAAATAAAGCAGGGAAATGAGTGAAATGGCCAAAGCAGTGTGTGTGTGTGTGTGTGTGTGTGTGTGTGTGTGTGTGTGTGTGTGTAAATTCTTTTAACATATATATACACTTTATATATAGACACACACTTTATATATATTCTGTGTTAGCGTGTGTGTGCATGTGTAGAGGTCAGAGGACGACATGGAACCAGTTCTCCTTCCAGCCGGGTCTCCTCCCACCTTTACGTGGACCCAGGGATTGAACTCAGGTCACTAGGCTTACATGGCATTACCTGCTGAGCCGTTCGCTGGCCCTAGAATATATACTTTAAGGAGTCTCCTGTAGTACAGCGTCATCCTTAAGAATGTTACGAATGCTCTACTGCTTCAGCTATGAACTCTACAGACTTTCCTTAGAACAACTGCACCAGTTAGGTGGTGAGAAAGGCCCAGCTTGTCTCCCTCAGGAAGGCAGGCACCTTGTGGTGTTTGTTCTTCAGAGGCCAGGTGCTAGCACAGTATTGCTGGTTTCACATTCATCCCACGCCCTGCCGCAGAGGATTTTGGAGAACGACCTTTGGGTAGCCAACAAAGGGAATAATCATTTCTAAAGGCTTTTACAATTCAGTGTACACACAACTTACCCAGCTATCTTAGAAATGCCCTTTTATATTTGGTTGCTTAAACTATTAGCCAAATAATAACTTAACTGGCATCATGTTTGCTTTTGTGTTACAATTATTATTTTAATTTGAAACAAACTTTATCCTTTGAATTTATGCCTTCAATCTGATGGGAGGCTGAGGCAACAGCCCAGTAGAGCTTCGTTTTGCTGCCATGTCATTTTACTGCCTCCTCTGCTCCAGGAGCTTGGTCACATTCATATTCATATAGGAACCATAGGTTCGTGATTATTCTCTTTCATTTAGTATTTATGTATCAAGTCATAAATTCATGATTGTTAGTACAGCCAACGTCTTATTTCTTGACAGAGGCCTGATTAGAAACTCTTGACCCACTTGCAGAGCTGTGAGGATTGCCTGATGCTTTACCTGGTGACCTCCTGGTCATTTGAACTGTCCTCATTAAGTTTTACCCAGTGGGTTTTACCATTTGGTGATACCCGTCTACCTTCAATTCCAGATGACCATTACCTGAGTGGGTGGTAAATAGTGATTTTCTTGAAGTGATCATCCTATATGTATTAGTTAGAATCAGTGCATTCATATAGTGAATGTTGGTCCCTTTACTAAGGAATGTGGAGGATAACTATATACAGACACAAAGTGTACCCTTTGGGTTTTTTGTCCTTTGTTTGTTAAAAAGTTTGTGGTTAGAGTCACGTGTATGTCCAAGTTTATATTATAAATAACAAAAGAACTAAATGGAAAACTAATTTAAAATGTTTAATACAGGTGAAAAATGAAATGAGATATCCATGAATATTTTCATAACATTTGCATATCAAAATAATACAATTTTTGGCCCAGAGTTGACTGAATCTATCACCTATAGCTTACAGAATAGAATATAGACTATATATACTTAAATATATACCTAATTAAATAATTTCAGAATAATATCAACTTTTATTATGAGTAGAAAATTATTAAATGTAAGATTTGTTTTGTTGGTAATTACGAGCACTGACTGCTCTTACAGAGGACCTGGGTTCGATTCCCAGCACTTACACTGTGGCTTCTGAGGGCACCAAGCATATAAGTGGTGCACAGACTTACATGCAGACAAAACACTCATACACAAAATGAAATTTAAATTTAACTTTACCACAGTGATGAGAAAATACAAAAAGCCATATCTGTATGAATCACATATTAAAATAAAAGGTTAGTGTTGTCATAATTTTTGTTTTTAAATATGTACCCCAAGTGTCAGTAAAATTAGCTCAAACAATATTTGTCATGATACTAGAGTTTGGGCTTGGTTTCCTAAACTTTAAAGATTGCTTTTTATTTCTTTTTGAATAGTTTTGTTGTTGTGTAAATAAAGGATTTTGTATTTTGAGGGAAAGTTCATGGAGAACCCAGTCGTGCAAATAAATAGCCTTAAAGGAAGTGTCAGTACGGGCGCTGTTCTGGTGAATTTCGACTTACTTACCTCAAAGCCTGGGTGGCAGCAGTTCCTTAAGTTATTTTGCGTTCATGGGAAGCCGTGCATGCAAAGCAGTACTACCACAGGCACAGCACGGAGCAGAGTCAGAGGGGCAGACCTCTCCACACATGTGCAACCCTCAACCTGGGACAACCCCGGAAAGCAAAGGGTCACATATCACAGATTTACATTACGGTCCACAACAGTAGCAAAATTTCAGTTATGAAGGAGCAACAATAATAATTTTATGGTGGGGTCAGCACAGCATGAGGAACTGAGTCAAAGGTCACAGCATAGGAAGGTGAGAACCACTGCTCTAAAATGAATGGAGCCTGAAATGCTTCAGTGTTTGTCGTCCCTCTTTAATAATGTAAACCATATTTTTTGATTTTGAACAGTATGAGATTATAAATAATATTTGTTTTGTTTTGAAATGTTTAATTACTCTTTAAATTGACTGTTTTGTTAAGGTATGACTCTAAATCCAGAAAGAAATTTTCTCAGTATCTATAGTTTCCTTTGCATTAGAATCCAGTATTTAGGAACGTCTGTCATACTGGTTGTAAGCGCTGTCCTTCTGCCTTGTCTCTCTCGCAGCAGTATCCAGGTGTGCACCAACTGTCCTCAGGTCTGGGAGGGCTAAGCCTGCAGAGCTCTCCACAGCCAGAAAGCCTACGGCCTGTGAACCTCACCCAGGAGAAGAACATCTTACCTGCAACTCCCATTTGGGCACCTGTACCTAACCTGAGTGCAGAGCTCAGCAAGTTAAACTGTAGCCCAGAGTAGGTACTCTGTGTTTCATAGCATCTTTGCAGTCGGAGAGCTTGATGGACACAGTAATCAAGCAGTGTGGTGTTGGTCCCTTGATGGGAAGTTTTGTTCATTGGGCTTTTCTGTTTGGGTTTGTATAGAGGTACATTTAAGCTTTCCTCTGTGTGTTGGGGCAGGGTGTGTATGTGTGTGGTACACTATATTTATTTGTTAGTGGTGTGTATGTGTGTAGAGCACTGTATATGTGTGGGAATGGTGCTGTATATGTGTGTCATACACTGTATATGTGTTGGGATGGGGTGTGTGTGTGTGTGTGTGTATGGTGCACTGTATATGTGTTGGGTGGTGTGTGTGTATGTGTGTGGGCTGCACTGTATATGTGTTGGGTGGTGTGTATGTATGGAGCACTGTATATGTGTTGGGTGGTGGGGTAGCATAGACACACATCAGGCATCCTGCTCTGTCACGGTGTTTTACTCCTTGGAGACACGCAGTCACTGAACCTGGAGCTAAGCCGGCAGTCAGTACACCTCAGCAATTTCCCTGCCTCCACTCCCACAGCAGGCGCACGTGGCCACTCCTGCTCTTTTACATGGCTACTGAGGATTTGAACTCAGCTCCTCAGACTTGCATAGCAAGCTCTCATTGCTGAGCCATCTCCTGCTCGGGTAGCTCCTCGTGCCGTAGGGTAAACTAACTCACTGTTAGATTTAGGATATGTCGCACATTGAACAGTGAAATGGGGTTCTTGGTTTAGGTCTTTTGTTAGCTGTCCTGCACATGCCTGACTGAGTAATTTCCTTCTTATGAATAGCTGTAGTGTCCTGCCTATCTAGTTGTCACTCAGCTCTTGGAGGGTGTGGTCACCGCGGTAGCTAACATCCTGAATGCTTGTGTCTTTTCAGCTCGTTTCGATGTACCTTGACCAGTATCCCACAGACACAGGCTTTACTGAATAAAGCTAAGCTTCCCTTGGGACTGCTGCTGCACCCCTTCAGAGACCTGACGGTAAAGTACACTTCAGCATTTACCTTCTGACACATGTGTAAGGTGTCCAGATTATTTTGTTTCCTACGAATGCTGTCTTCTTTTATTAGAGTTGGAACAATCATTTCTAGGTTGGTGATCAGTCCCCAGGACCCACATGGTAGAAGGAAAAGGCCACCTGCCACAAGTTGTCCTCTGACCACCACATTCAGGCTATAGCAAGTGGACCTGCACACACTCCCACATAACGTGGGACATGCAGGATGGACACAAATAAATGTCATCCTTTTAACAGTCACTGTCTCTCTTAAGATTCAAGCCAACGCTTGTCTTCTGAGTAGCTGCCTGTGCTGACTGCCAGGGTGCACTGGTCACAGCCTGGGTTTCCTCCCGAGTGGGACAAATGTGAACCACAGCTGTGTGCTGGCTAATTGACATGGAGTCAGTCTGGTTCTGAGGCGCTGAGTACAGTGTGAAAAGCAGTTACTACCCTGTGGGTATAGTTAGGAGAGTCATTCTGTAAGAAAGTCTGGGTCTCACTTTCAGCTACTCAGTAGGTTGGAAGTCACAGGCACCAAGGAACAATGCTCAAACTTTAAGAGTCTTTTATTAAACTGTTATGTTCAGATAGAGCTGAAAGTTATCTGATTGAATTAGACAACCTTGTGACAGTGGGGGAAATCTACAAATGTCAGGTCTGCTGAGTGAAAGCAGTTACGTCTCCACAGTATGTTTGAGGTAACAGCCACTTTGCTAGACTCTTACACATCTTCCTAGCATTTCATGTAGATAATTTTAGCAGTACCTGCCTGACAAGATAGCCTATTTGGCTAAGAAAATAAACATTAAAATTTTAAAGTTGAGAAAAAATATTAGCCAGAGGCTTTTGTGCTTAAGCTGCATTTTTCTGTCACATTCTTTTTCTGTGGGACACTTGCCTGTTAGGCTGGATGCAAAGTATCAGTGAATAGAAAATAATTAAAATGCATAACCAGTCCTGGGAATTCATTCATTCAGTAAATAGTATGTCATTTAAACACTGTTAAACCAAGACAGTTTATTTCTTCCATGCATAGCTGAGAGTTTTTCCTTTTTCTTTTTTTCTTTTTCTTTTTTTTTTCTGGGAAGGTTGTCACTATGTAGATTGGTCATAAACTCACATAAACCCACCTTATTCTGCCTCCTGAGTGCCGGGATTAAAGGCAGATGTGTCTGTGCCTGCTGCCCAGAGTCTTCAAGTACAGATTCCACATGTTATAGCTTGTATACACTGAAAGTTAATGGTGATATCCTATGGGATCTAGAATTAGGAGTAATTTTTTAATTTTCAGTTACTTTTATTTTCCATTTGTTCCTCACAAGTGATATGTTATTATGATAAAATAATAGTGCAGAGCATTAAATACAGAAATTTTGTGTTGATTTTTTTAATCCCAAATGAAGCATATACTGTGGTAGTGAGTGGATTCAGGGACATAGAGTAGTATATGACATGTTAATGTGTTTTATTTTCTAAATTGACTAATTATGAAGTTCTTTCCCAAACTATGCATAGGGGTATGTTTCTGTGGCATTGGCTTCTTTCTGTCCTCAGCTGCTGTGGGGTAACAGTCAGCCGCACAGCAGCCTCCTCTGCCTGGTCCCAAGGGCAGACATGCAGCAGAGGGCAAGGCTGTCTTCCACCACGAGTGCCGTCCCTTGCTGTTTCCTGAGTCAGGCTGAGAAGTCCTGGCATTGTTTCCTTGGCTCACCGGGCTCTTTGGTCGGTCAGCGCCTGACTGTTTTGCCTTTGTGGCAAGCGATGGCTGCTCGTCTGGCCAAGCACCCATGTCACTGAATGAATAGCACACACATGTTTGTGCATGCAGCAGGCGTGTTTGTGTCCTGATTGCCCTGGGGTCTGTGCTGCAGCAGTGTCTCTACTTTCTCTTGCAGCAATTGCCAGTGATAACCTCCAACACCATTGTGAGGTGCCGGTCCTGTCGGACGTACATCAACCCTTTTGTGTCCTTCATCGATCAGCGCAGGTGGAAATGCAACCTGTGCTACAGAGTGAATGATGGTGAGTTTCAGGTTCTAAGATGAGTGTGCCAGTGTCTTCTGACAGCTCTCCCACTGCCTAAAAACAGCTTTCATGACATTTAATGAAGACAACACAGGCTAGGGAGCCTTCAGTCTGATCTCTGGAGACAAAGTGACAGGGCAGAGTGAAACAGGGTGGAGTGGGAAGGCACACAGAGAAGCTGGGCTGGTCTCTCAGGTGACACGTGTAACCAGCCGCTAAGTGTTCAGTGAGTTCACACGCAGGCATGTGTGTCTTCCTGTTAGAGCTGCTTCCTGGTTGTGCTTCTCTAGGTCCCTCACCCCCATGTCTTGTGATGTTTATTATTAGGGGACACAAGTCTAAGGACAAAGGCAACCTGTGTCCTAGTTTTCTCAGGAAATAATTTTAAAAGTATTAAGTGTTTTCTTTTTTAGTGTTGAACTCCCAATGTGTTGCTAAATGTGCCTTGGATTCTTAATTCTTCTCTAGTTCCAGAAGAGTTTTTGTACAACCCCCTGACTCGGTCTTACGGAGAGCCTCATAAACGGCCGGAAGTTCAGAATTCAACTGTGGAGTTCATCGCTTCCTCAGACTACATGGTAACCACTCGGTGTCCACGTGGGTGGTGGGACACAATTAAATGAGTCAGTTCTTCTAAGTAAGTTCTCTTCCAGATTTTGAAGTCTGTATTTTAAGATATTAATATGCAAGTTTGCATGTAACAATCAAAAGGCTCTTCCCAGATCTGATTTGGTCTTCCAGAATTATATTAATTATATTAATAGCAATGTGTTGTATTGCTAAGCAGCCTTAGCCATGGCTTAGGGACAAACAGCATCCACAGTTAGTTGCCACTTGAACGTGACAACTTACTGAACTGGAGTATAAATACTTAGGTCATTTACAGCTAAGTGACCCCACCCCCAAAAAAAAAAAAAAAAAAAACCCTAGTGTATATTGTTGTCCAGAACGGTGGTCTTAAAATTTTCGCCATCTTTAACGGCTCCTCCGGCACAGATAGCAAGATGGATGGCTGACTTGTTCCGTTCCCAACTTCAGTCATAAAATTCTGTTATTTTCTACTTAGAAAACTAGGTTTTACAAAATACTTAAAAATAGGTTTTAGGTTACATAATGCTCATCTCTGTCTTCTCATTTTTATTAAAAATAATAGTAAACCCCTCCCCCCATTGTTTTTACTCTGGTTGCTGGCCCTGTGAGGATCCTCAGGTAAAGAGAGGTAACCGGGAACAACTGCCTGAGGCTTGGTCGACTCTTGGTGTGGTCTTGTTTTTGTAATTTGGGTGTGAACTTAGCCTGAGGTGACTTAACTGCAGTTTTCATGTCAGTTTCTACCTCAACTCCACTGTCTCCTCGTGCCATCTCAGCTTTGGAGCTCCCATGTCCGCCACTCTGGAGGACTTCGAATCCTAGCCTGGGTGCAGTGCAGTAGGCTGTGTGTGCCCCCTGCTTATGATTCCAGCCTCATGGACTGAGTGCTGCTCAGTGGGAGAGCAAATGTGAGGGCCTGGGTTCACTTCCCCAGCACTAGAGACTTAACAAGAAGAAAAGTTCTTTATGCCCTTCTATTACTTTCTGTGACTCAGTGACTGGGTTTCAGTAAGCCTTCCTCTACACATCATTTGGACTTGTATATTATTAACAGAAGTACACATACGACAAATATGTTTAATTTCCCATCCACCAACTTCACTCCTCATTCTCGCTCCCTTTCCTGCCCTAGAATAAACTAAATTCTAATCTGGAGGCTGGAGAACTAGCCCGGGGGTAAGAGTACGTACTGCGCAAGCACGAGGACCTAGATTTGGATCCCAGTACTCACATCAAAGCTGGGCATAACCCGACAAGCTTTTGTAATCCTTGGTAATGAGGGAGAGAGTTGGCAACAGGAAAACCGCTGGGCTTATTGACAGCCTAGCTCCAGGTTCAATGCCAGACACTGTTTCTATCACTAAAGCAGAGAGTGTTAGAGCTGGACAAATCTATGACACACACACTACTTAACTCACACACTCTCATATACAGTTACACACTCATATATACACATACTTCACTTACATACACCTACACACACTCAAATATACCCATTCATACACACGTACACTCACACATTCACATATACTCACACACATTTACATACACCACCCCCAGACTCATTTATAAACACAAGGGCTTCTAATCTGAGACACACACCATTTCACTTTCGTATGTGTCCCACCTGTCTCTAGCAGATAGAGACTTAACTGTCTATACGGTATACCATCACAGGAACCCTCTTTACATTTAGCCTTAAGCTTTGCGATTTAGGCACCATCGGATAATCTAGTAGCTAATGCCAGTGGCAGATTGTCAGACTTTAACATCGGTTCTTAGTTAGGTACCTGTGGGGGCAGGGGCGGGTGTGCATTTGAGGCCAGAGAAGGTGCTGGATCTCCTGAAGATGCACACCATTCCTTGTAGGCATCTGGGAACCGAACTGCAGTCCTGCAGGAGCAGTTGTAACCACTGGGCTGTCTTTAGGCTCAACATTTGATTTTATCTTTTGACAATAATTAATATTTTATTTTTAAGTAAAAAAATAAAACTAGGGGCTGGGGATGTAGTTCAGTGGTAGTATCTGTCTAGGATGTGCAAAGCCTTTGTTAATTCCTAACAAAGCAAAAAGTGAAATATATTTTAAAAATTAAAATCTTAGGGGTTGGAGAGGTGGGTCAATGGTTAAGAACATTTGCTGCTCTTCCAGAGGACCAGAGTTTGGTTCCCAGCACCCACATGGTTAGCTCACAACTATCTGTAACTCCAGTTCTGGGAGATCCAATGCCCTCTTCAAGCCTCTGAGGGCATTGCATGGGAGTTGTTTACTTAGGCAAAAACACTCAAGCACATAAAATAAAATCAAATAAATTTTAAAAAAGAAAAACTTAAAATTACAAATTTTTTTTTTAGGAATAATTATTTAGACAGGTTAGCGTTAAATAACAGTAACCTAGCATGTTTTTACTTTAGAAGATATGCTAGTCAATATTCCTTTAAAAAAAAAAACAAATACACTTAACATACTTAGCCATTACAACTGTCTTTAGTTCTAATCACAAATGAACTTTACCAGAGAAATAAAGGCCACGCTGTTCTCATTAGCTACTGTGTGGTTTTGTGCAGATGCTCAGCAAACACAGCTAGACCAGGAACAAAAGGAAGTGCGACCGCTAACTAACTGTCTTCATTCCTCACAGCTCCGGCCTCCTCAGCCTGCAGTCTACTTGTTTGTTTTAGATGTGTCTCATAATGCAGTGGAAGCTGGGTACTTGACAGTTCTATGCCAGTCCTTATTAGAAAACTTAGACAAGTAAGAATTTTTTTTATTTATATATGTGTGTATAAAATGTATGTATACATTTGAAGTTGTCTTTTAAATTTATGGGTTTGGTTTTTTGCTAAATTTCGTTAGATTCTGCTATGTTTACCTAACTTTATAGAATAAGAAGTCTGTGTTTAAGTTGTTACACTTTAATAACTGACATGGTATCTGACTCATGAAATAATAAACGCTCCAGTATTCTGAGAAAACTTAATCTTACCCCTGCCTCTGACTGGCTGGCCTGACCACTGAGCCACAGAGACTATGTCAGGAGTCAGGATGGTACTATAACCACAGTGGCTAAATCTGGGGCGTATTAGGTTGAATGACATCAGGGCAGGCACTGAGAGTTGCACGCCCAATTGTTTGACTCACATCTAGACTGATCTACCTGCGGATCACTGCTGAGCTATCACAGGAGACTGCAGCAGCTGGGCTGCCTGTGTGGTGAGGGTTGAGAGGAAAGGATGCAGGCCTTCAGAACTGTTGTTGGGTTGGTGACTGACTGTGTTCCTGGAAATACTGACTTAAGTATTCTTCAAGGTGTCGACAGTATGTTTTAGTTAGCTAGATTTTGTTATTCTGCAGTATGGATGCATCTTAAGACATTTGTGGGCTGGAGAGATGGCTCAGTGGTTAAGAGCACCGACTGCTCTTCCTGAGGTCCTGAGTTCAAATCCCAGCAACCACATGGTGGCTCACAACCATCTGTAATGAGATCTGATGCCCTGGTCTGGTGTGTCTAAAGGCAGCTACAGTGTACTCATATATAATAAATAAATAAATAAATAAATAAATAAATAAATAAATAAATAAATAAAATATTTTAAAAAAAAGACATTTGTGGGCTGGAGAGATGGCTCAGTGGTTAGAGCACTGACTGCTCTTCCAGAGGTCCTAAGTTCAAATCCCAGCACCCACATGGCGGCTCACAACCATCTGTAATAGGATCTGAGGATTCCTGGTGTATCTGAAGACAGCTACAGTGTACTCAGTACATTAAATAAATCTTTAAAAGAAAACCCAACATTTGTACAATGATGTATATAAATTTGTCAGTTTAATAAAGCTAATAAATTAAAACATAGATCTAGCAATAATTTATGACTGTGCAAGGTATTTTTTCACAAGCTAGTTGTATTGACACTAGTGAGAGAATGGTTTGAAGCAAGGGAAGGGAGAAGTTGAGTTTGCTGAACTGTTAGAAGCCAGAGAGTGTGCTCTGCATACTTGCACATGAGCCACATGCTGCGTGTGGAAACTGGAGCAGAAAATAACGTGATGCACATGCAGTCTTAACTCTCGCCTATTGTCGGCTGTGAAGGGATCTTCCCATTAGCCTTGAAAAGGATCTCTCACAGTTTTTACCAGCTAGAAGTTGTCTATACCATCTTTAGGCTCTCATACGGCCAGCGGCTCTGTCACTGTCCAAGCCCTACACCTGTCTGCTTAGCTCTGTGACCCTTGGGGTCAGTGCCCCTGGAGGTACATGAGTGGAGCAGGTTCCTGTTGTATCTCATACTCTATAATCCATCTCCTGCATTAATTAGTCTCAGGAAAGTATGAGGAGACAGCCCTGGCTATCCCAGTAAGGATAAGCATTTACAAATTAGACTGTATAAAATTAGAAAGGTAAAACTGAGAATGGAAAACAGATATTTTTGCTTGATTGCAACAGAAAATAGACACTGGGAAAGTAAAGACAAAGCTAGCCTGGGAGCAGCACACCAGCTGTAGTAGCACATTTCCTGAAAGCCCTCTGGAAAGACTCCTGAGAGAGGAATTTGCTACAGAAACAGTTGAACAGAAATTAGGGTGGGTCAGTAGTCTCCTCTCTGGTTGCTGACTAGTGCCCCAGACTTCCCAAAGGAGTGCTTATCATCTGTAGAAACGCGGGGCTTGAGCAGTGTTGGCACCTGAATACTGTATTTTTCTCCGTTTTCACTGGCCTTGAGACAGTGAGTAACAAATCAGTTATCATAACAGGAGTACAGTGCTGTGCTTTCACACACATTCTAGTTTTGAAGATTTGCTGACGTTTATGATGTGTACTGCCTGCATGCCTGGCCTCAGATACCCAGAACTAGAGTTAGGATGTTATAAGCCATTGTCGGTTTTGGGAACCAACTTGGGTTCTACCCAGGAACAGCAAGTGTTCTTAACCACTGAGCCACCTCTAACCCCTGGAATCATTTGCATTAAAAATGTTCTAAGGAGGGGCTGGGGATTTAGCTCAGTGGTAGAGCGCTTACCTAGGAAGCGCAAGGCCCTGGGTTCAGTCCCCAGCTCCGGAAAAAAAAGAAAAAAAAATGTTCTAAGGCATTCTAAAATGTAGGCTACGTAAGCAAGTGAACACAGCTGTATGCACTTGGAGACACCCTTCGCTTCGCAGCTGAGGGGAGCTTGGCCGACAGGACAGAGCAGGCTTTGTTCAGCAGGCTTTGTTCTTATTAGTGTTTTTACTGAAAAACCTTTTCCTGAAAAGTTTTTTCCTTAGAGTGATCCCTCCCTGTTTGACTGCCCTTGAGACTGTCTGAATATACAGATTGGTCTTCCCTTTCTCAAGTACAGTGTTGTGCTTTGATACAGCACTTCAAATGCTTGGCACTACTGTGTGATACTAAGACCAGATGTAGGAGTATGAGAGTGAGATACAGTGTCTCCCTCCTGTAATCTTATAATCCAGCACCTGAGTCAAGGGCAGCCTGAGTGACAAAAGTCCAGGCCTCAAAACAAATGCAATGCCCTAGGTCAGTGGTTCTCAGCCTGTGGCTGACAGCTGCCCTTCCACCAGGGTCACATATCAAATGCCTTGCATAGCAGATTTTTATATTGATTCATAACAAGCAAAATTATGGTTACGAATCAGCAACAAAAACAATTTTATGGTGGGGTCACCGTAACATGAGGAACTGTATTAAAGGATTGCAGCCTAGGAAGGGTGAGAGAAAGGAAGTCAGCAGAAGTGTTGAGCTTCTAGAAACCACATGGGTTCTGGCTTGCTCTTCCCTGAAGGCTGTTTCGCCTTCTGAGCCTGAATTAATATGAATTAATATGGGTTTCCTGCCTGAAAACAAAATGCTGAACTTGTCACTTTCCTTGTATGTGGCTCAGACTCTGTCTCCTATACAGAGAGTCATGTGTAGCTGTCCTTAGACTTAAGGTGCTTTTTCATTACTTCATAAACAATGTGGTGGGACACTTTGAATTTCAAGTTGCCGTTTCTGTCACAGGCTTCCTGGAGACTCACGAACAAGAATAGGATTCATGACTTTCGACAGCACTATTCATTTCTACAATTTACAAGAAGGATTATCCCAGCCTCAGATGTTGATTGTATCTGATATAGACGGTAAGCATGTGCCGGGAAGTCTGGAGCTGTGGACTCTCGAGTGGGGTCTACTCTAAGTTCCATCTTGTCGTGGAGAGCGTGACTTGGTATATCTGGGAAATGCTGGGTTCTGACTTTTTACATGTGTGTGTGTGTGTGTGTTGGATGTGCATATATGATGCATATATGGAGCATTCCAATATGCATGGCAAGTGTCTTTGCAGAACCAAAACTTGCTACTTTATAATGTTCTCTTGACTGTGTGCTGATGGAGTGCTTTTGTCCCTGCAGATGTTTTCTTGCCCACACCGGATAGTCTGCTTGTGAATCTGTATGAAAGTAAAGAGGTGAGATTAATTTGTTTTTTCAAAGTAGCAATGCACTTACTCCATCAGCAGTTCCCATGATAACCTTTGTTTATGGTGCAGGGCTGTTAGACACTGTAGGAGGGTATCTAGTGAGTCCTCCACAGTCCAGAGGTGCAGCTGCCCTGCTTTATCCTGCAGTGTTTTAGAGAAGAAAACCATCTTGCCTTCTCAGTAATTCAACCTTCCCTCTTTCCTCAGCTTATAAAAGACTTACTGAACGCATTACCAAATATGTTCATCAATACCAGAGAAACGCACAGTGCTCTTGGACCTGCACTTCAGGCTGCCTTCAAACTAATGTCTCCCACGGGCGGACGAGTGTCTGTGTTTCAGACACAGTTACCTTCCTTGGGGGCAGGACTTCTGCAGTCCAGAGAAGATCCGAATCAGAGGTCGAGCACCAAGGTATGGTGTGTTGAGTGTCTGGTCATGACCCCGGTGTTTTCTTCCCACTCATCTCTTCTTCGTTACATCAACAGCAGTGATAAACAGTAAGAGTTGAAGCCACACTGCCTTTATTTGCGGGTTAGGTGTATGCTTGACTCAGTTAGCAAGCCATAAGTTTGGTCTGAGGAGACGGCTCTGGCCGTGCGCATGTGTCAGATAAAGCGTTGGGTGTGGTGCTACAGGGTCAGCGCAGCAGCCCTGCAGCTCATGGTGCCACATGTGCTGTGCGCTCACATCCACACACTCGCAAGATAAAGTAGTTTTTTTTAATGTTTAGAAACATACCCTAATCCTTGAAAGTAGTGTCTTGTCAAAGATGGGATGACTATTTAAAGATCAAGCTGTGGCTTGATCCTCTGCCCCCAGTGTCATTTCTATGAAACAAGTGAAAAATGTAGTTAAGCTATTCTAATTTAACATGCTTATGAGCAAACTTTAGACTGTAGGGGGAATACTAATCACGCGTGAGACTTAGATGGCACAGAAAAATATAAGCCAGTGGTAGTCTCACTATCCTGGCATTAATGTTTAGTTAACACACAAACCAGTTTAATTTGTCTTCCCTCACATAGACTGTTAACCTTGGCCCTTTTCATTGTGATCTCCAAGTTTGTAAGTTAGTGAATGTCACACTCAGGCCACGGTAGGGGCTGGGAGGGAAAGCGTTCAACCTTCCTCACCACGCTGAGTAACAGGGCATTGTAATGCTCAGCACTCACTCTGGACCTAGCTTTCTGACCAGTCTGATGTCATCAGTATTGGCTCAGTGTTCTCATCTGTGAAAGATAAAGAACGGAATCTTAATGGGATGTGTGTGGTGAGAATTAATCATTCAGCTTATATAAAATATCTCAGCAGTGTGCCTTGAAATTAATTTTTCCCTCTAGGGGTGAAGGTGGGGAGATTCTCGTTCTCCAGGCTGGGTTTGAACATTCAGCCTTACTTCTGCCTCAGTTTCCAAAGAGTTGGGTCTGACCCATACATTGTTCCTTGCTGCAACGCTTTTTTTTTTAAAGTAAACACTAGGTTTTATTACTCTTAGAAATCTGGGCCCATATTCTACTGTATATATTGTTATATGATGGAATAAAGTTATATGCCTTGTTATCAGAGAGACATATGCTACGTGTATAACCAGAGGCTCTTCCTCTCTGACTTGTTGGCTTAGGTGGTGCACCATCTCGGCCCTGCCACCGACTTTTATAAGAAACTTGCTTTAGATTGCTCAGGACAGCAGACCGCAGTGGATTTGTTCCTGCTAAGTTCACAGTATTCTGACCTCGCTTCTCTGGGTAAGACGATGTCATTGCATTACCAACTTAAAGATTTCTAACGTGATTAAAGCTCTACCGGAAGCATTCTTAGGGGGAGACAGGCATGTGGATCATGCCTGTAGGTAATGTAGGTAATGTCTATGACAGTCACCAGTCTAAAGCCCTGTACATGAAGAAAATATTCTTACTACCTGCTTGGTAGCACTTAGCCATGCAACAGTGAACTTCAGTGTTTGCCATATTTTATGGATGCTTCAGGTTACAGCTTTATCTGGTTCCTATCCGTGTCGGGCTTATTCGTGACAGATATTTTCATAATGTGGTATCTGTGCTGCTGTTAGACAAGTCAGTTATCCTTCCTTCTCTAGCTAATACGCGATGTGCTTCTCTCTAAAGCCTGCATGTCCAAGTACTCCGCAGGGTGCATATTCTACTACCCATCGTTCCACTCCACCCACAACCCTTCACAAGCAGAGAAGTTACAGAAAGACCTAAAACGGTACCTCACCAGGAAGATCGGATTTGAAGCTGTTATGAGGATAAGATGTACCAAAGGTACGGCCCGGGGAAAGTGTGTCCGTCAGTCAGCGCCCCAGACCCTTGGTGATGACGGTTTAGCATGGGGATTTCTGTTGGATCCAGCTGAACCCTGTTTGAAACACAGTTACGGAGCGATCTTTGACCACCTCCTTTTAGTAACTAGAATTCTGGTTTATTGAAGAGAAGCGTGAGTAAAGCACATGGTGGATTGTTTGAGAGTGACAGTGGGGAGAGCAGGAAAGGCTTAGCTGCCGCTTCGCTGATGATGGGAACCCTCGGCTTTTTAGTTTTGTGTATTGTATTTACGTCTGATCTAGACCTGCATATAGGATATGATGGTGAGGTTAGGTATAAATATAGGTTGAATATGTAGGCTCCCTTTGGAGAACACATTGTTCGCTTAGTTAGAACATCGCCCAGAGTCTGGCCTCACCTGTAGTTACCCGCAGCCCGTCTCATGCCGGGTCTCTCTCCCTCAGGACTTTCGATGCACACTTTCCACGGGAACTTCTTTGTCCGGTCCACTGACTTGCTGTCTCTTGCCAACATCAATCCTGATGCTGGGTTTGCAGTGCAGTTGTCAATTGAGGAAAGCCTGGCGGACACTTCCCTGGTGTGCTTCCAGACTGCCCTGCTGTACACATCAAGCAAAGGTAACGCTAGCAGCACTGGGACAGCCGTGTCCTCCTTCCTCTTCCCTTTATTAGTAGAGGGGGCAGAGTGCTGTTCACTGACAGCACTGGCATTTGTAGTAAGTGGCCGTGTGTTGTTTGTTTCTCTTCTTAACTCACATTTGAATCCTTAAATAATACAGCTAGAAAATAGATTTATTACATATGTCTGTGTGCCTGTGTGAGTTTGTATGTGCCACATGCAAACAGAGACTCATGGGATGCCAAAAGAGGGTGCTGGACCTCCTGGTCTCATGAGTTACTCATGCTCGTGAGCCCAGTATATGGTGCCGGGAGTCAAACCCAGGTCCTCTGCAAGAGCTGGAATCACTGGAACCACGGAGCCATCTCTCAGCCTCAGATAACTTACAAGGACTTTGGTTTGCTTATTTCCTCTGTGTAGTACACTTACAGGCAGGAACGCCACAGTACACGTGTACAGGTCAGAAGACAACTGCAGACATCACTGGTCCTTTCATGAGGGTCTCAGGGCTCAAACACAGGCCATCAGGCTCGACAGCAAATGTCTTCACCTGCTGAGCCATTTCACAGGCCGTGTGTAGTTTGTGGAAAATTTAGTTTTCAGCATCATGTTTCTGGCAAGCACAGAGACCTTTGCCTTGGTGCAGTTGTTTAGGAAGTCCCTCTCTTCTTACTTGACAGTGTGAGCTTTTTGACACCTTACTCAGTTGAGTATTGTTCTTGTAAAATTATAAAAAATATTTGCTGTCTTTTATCCCCACTAGGGCGGGCATCGCAGTGCCCCAAGGTATCTGGTGGATATCCTCATCTCAGTCAGCAAAGCCCCTCACCCGCTCTGCTCCATTCCATATAACAGTGCTGATGGCGGGGTTGGGGAAGCACAAGGCCCTGGGTTCGGTCCCCAGCTCTGGAAAAAAAAAAAAGAAAAAAAAAACAAAACAAAACAGTGCTGATGGCCTCTCTGAGCCCAGCAACAATCTCTCTACCCATCCAGTTCCCAAGGCAGGCTTCACCGTGCCAGAAATGTATATCCCAACTCCGTGGCAGACCAGTGTTTCTGCCACCACACACTCTCCCAAACTCAGTTCTCCATAAGAAAGAACACACAGAACAATAACCTGTGATCCCATTGATAAGATATAATTGCCCACCTAATCATACAAAGCCCTGAACACATCCATCCCTTAAGAACATTCGTAACAACCTGTAAATGTGCAGAGAGGAATCTTAATGTCCGCCTCTCCGTGGCTTCTTCTCTCAGTCTCCTCCCTGTCTCCTTCTCTTCCTTCAAACTTTTCTCCCATCCATCCTTCCTTCTCGTCCATTGATAGGCCTCATTCCATCTTGTACCTGCCTTCACCTACGTAATGACATCATCCCACAGAGAACAATTTAGAACAACAGTAAAGTTAAACTAGGAACTGAAGAGACAGCACAGCAGTTAAAGCACTTGCTGCCTCAGAGGCTGCAGTTCCATTCCCAGCACCGCACAACTGTCTGTGTCTCTGGCAGCAGATCCAACACCCCCTTCTGGCCTCTGTGGGCACATGCACACTTACACAAGTGTGTGTGTGTGTGTGTGTGTGTGTGTGAGAGAGAGAGAGAGAGACAGAGACAGAGAGAGACAGAGAGAGAGACAGAGTCATCACAGATAAAATCTTTGAAAAAGATCAAAGCCAACCAGAAACTACTGTTCCAAATATGCTCACAGTTTACAGGATTGGAGAATTTTTTAAGATTTACTTATTTTATGTGTGTGAATTTCTTGTCTGTGTGTATGTGTGTGCACTATATGCAGGCCTGGTGCCTGTAGAGGCAAGAAGAGAGCATTCATCCCCTGGGGCTGGAGGTACAGACAGTGTGAGTGCCATGTGGGTTCTGGGAACTGAACCTGGGTCCTCTGAAAGAATAACATGCTCTTGTCTTCTGAGCCATCTTTCCTGTCTGGGCAATATGTTATTCGAAACATGATAATTAGACTGGGGGCGTTGCCCCAAGCTATAGTGCTTGCCCGGTGTCTGTGAGGACCTGGGTTTTCCTAGTACCAAACCAGAAAGAAGCATATTAATGACAAAGCCTTTCTGTTCTGCAGGCCAAATCATCCATCTGAGTGAAGAGGTGATGTTTGCTCTCTTTCTTAGCCTAGTATGTACGCCTGACGATGGGCTTCGTTTTCTTTAGGTGAGCGGAGAATTCGAGTTCACACACTGTGCTTGCCAGTGGTGAGTTCACTGGCTGATGTTTATGCAGGAGTGGATGTGCAAGCTGCCATCTGCCTTCTGGCCAACATGGGTGAGTAGCATATGAAATAACAGGAAATGCATGTTTCTAACCTAGAAACAAGCTTTTTAGCTTTAGAAATCCCCCCCCCCAAAAAAATCAATGCATTTTTATCTATTACAGGATAAATTAAATTGTTCTTACATTTTAAAAATAATTCCTAGTTTCAGTCTATTATGGGATTGTGATTTGTAAAAACCAGGATCTCCTTCAGCTAAGATGTAGCTGTGACAATCCACACTGTAAAATACAACCCAGGCTGTGAGCAGGGATATGCGATGTGTCACAAGGTGTGTCCATGTGACTAAGTACATGACATTCAGTGAAAGGACATTTGTGGAGAACAGATTGCCAAGACGGGGACAGAAAACTCTACAGCAAAGGAGCCCCCAGGGAAATAACTTTGGGGTGATAAACTGCCCTCTTGTGCACCCGCTGTGGTGACACGACTGTATCTGACGTGTGGCTGCTATAGAGCCACACTCAGAGTAGAGAAGCCTTCAGAAGTACTGATGGCAGAGGGTTGTGTTTTATGGATAAACATGCAGTCAGCCTTGCTATTTCTCACATACACTAGAGAACGCGGCCATTATTACCAACTTGGTGCAAAATTAGACTAGCATTGCTAACAGATACCGGTCTCCACACCTCACTGGGCAGTACTGGGAACTGACGCAGGATTATGGCACTGGTCCATGCCACTCCTCCTACAGGATTTTATTCTGTAGCAGAACTCAGTGTGCACGCATGTGCGTGACGCACACTGAGGAGGCAGGAGAGCGCTCGCTGGAGCCCAGGGCTGAGCGCTTGCTTCTGGTGACTTTGCAGCTGTGGACCGCTCAGTGTCATCCAGCCTGTCGGATGCCAGGGACGCCCTGGTGAATGCCGTGGTGGATCCCCTGTCTGCCTACAGCTCTGCAGTGTCGAGTGTGCCCCGCTCCACCCTGACAGCACCGAGCTCACTGAAGCTGCTCCCTCTCTATGTTCTGGCACTTCTCAAACAGGTAGTTTGTGTTTCTCTTCCCCCCTCCCCCCTCTGTTTCTTACAAGCTCAGTTGAATGAAATTGAATGTTGATTTCAGTACTTAGTGAGGATTCTATACTTTGGTAGTTTAAGACTTTTGAAAACTAAGGGGAAAGTGTGGGATATGGAGGTACACAGAGGCACCAAGAGTCCTGTAAAATATGTGCCTTTTTTTCCTTCATTTGAATGAACAATTTGAATTATGTGCTCAAAACCAGCCCTTCCCATGTATTTCTGGAAGAGACTCTGCTAAGGGAAAGCTCTAACTTCCCGACTGCCTTCCTTCCCTGTGTTGCATCCTCTTAGCAGGTGTTGTGTGGTATATTGCCCTGCAGAATGTTTCTGTTTTCCAAAAGGATAGGATAATTCAAAGAAACGAATTTACTTCTCCTATTAAATATCAGCTGAGTCTTGAAACCAAGTGTGTGGCCTTGAAGATGAGCTTTTCCTGTGACTATGTGCTTGCTGCTCACCTATGACCGTGTATGCCTCACTTGGGTCGTGTGTCTTCTTTCTCCCAGAAAGCATTTAGAACAGGTACAAGCACTCGCCTGGACGACCGTGTGTACGCCATGTGCCAGATGAAGTCGCAGCCACTTGTGCATCTAATGAAAATGATTCATCCCAACTTGTACAGGATAGACCGGCTGACGGATGAGGTGTGTACGTGAGTGCGTTTGACACTTCTGTCTTGGTGTCTCGTCTGATGTAACGAGGTGTTTCCCGTAGTTCTTCCATGCATTGTCCATGGAGATACAGCATTCACATAGGGACTCAGGTTCAGATCCACAAGAGGATGTTCAGATGCTGTCAGCCAGGAGTTCTTAGAAGACTGTCCTGTATTTGACTCAAAGCTAAGTTACAGAGTGATCTCCATTTGCATATTGTAGGTATTGGCAGTTTGTGATATGACCTGATCACAATATTAGTTACATGGTAAACCAGGTCTGTTACCTAGTAATTAAGTAAATGCACAGCTGTATAGTATCTTTTCTTCCTTGTCCTCAAGCTGTGTTCTTTGGGATTAATATTTACTCCATGCACAGTATTATGCTGTACAAAGGGGCGGTCCGCTATGGTAGTTTTAATAACACTGACCCCAGAAGGGAAGTGAAGAAACAAAGGATCCGTTTTCCATGTTCACCTTTCAAAGTGGAACACCTTTGAGTAGCGTCTTCACTCTCAAGGGTGTCGCGTGTTAGTATTTGGTAGGGGTGGTGACCTGCTTCTGGTCTGTTGATAGCAATGATCTGCTCTACGACTGAGTTCTACCTTTTCTTTCCAGGGTGCCATACATGTCAACGACAGGGTAGTACCCCAGCCACCTCTTCAAAAACTGTCTGCAGAGAAACTGACCAGAGAAGGTGCTTTCCTCATGGACTGTGGCTCAGTAAGCATCACTGCCAACCACGTTTCCGCTCTGACTGGCGGACAAGGCACCCGGTCCGGCCCTGTGATCACCTAGCAGATGGGTGTGATGAGCTGTGACACAAGGACTCTGCCTGGCACGGGAGCTCAGTTAACTTTAGACTCCATAGTAGGACAGCACGTTAGCATAAATTAGTACATTATCAAGAGATAGATACTCTCAGAAAAGAAATCCCTGCCATCAGGAACCTAACCGTCAGAATCATAGATTCAAATGGAGCTCAAGAATTTCCCTTGTAGTTAACTTACACCCATTGCCAGTAATTCTGCTGGTGTTAGAGGGTCAGAGAAGTCACCATTGCTCAGGAGTGGTGGGAGGGGTGTACAGTGGGCAAGATATGTATGCACACCAAGGAACTTGGGAGTTGAACGAGGGAATGGGAGGTAGGGCCAGGCATTCATATTAAAGCAGTTTGCTCCTATTCAGGAACTAAATGAAGGGGCTGGAGAGACAGCGGCTCAGAGTCAGTTCCCAGCACCCACAGGTAGTGCACAGCCATCTGTAACTCCAGGAGCTCTGCCTCTGGACATTGCACACATGAGGGACACAAACATGCGTATGGGCAAAGTGCTCACACGTGGAGTATTAAGATTTTCATTTTATGTACATGAGTATTTTGCCTGCATGTGTGTACATGTGCCACATGGATGCCGGGTACTTGGAAAGAAGAGAGCACTGGGTCCCTGGGGCTGGAGTTACAGTAGTTATGAACCACCATAGAGATGCTGGGCACCAGACCTGGGTCCTCTGCAAGGGCAGAGAAGCTCTTACCCGCTGAGCAATCTCTCCAGCCCCTAAATAAATAAGCCTTACGTGAGGAAGAAACTATTTCAAGAAGCCTTAAAATATAAGCAAAGACAATGAGAACTGCTTTGGTTTCTTAGAACTGGGTTCACAATGCTCTATCTCCCTTCGTGTTTGCTAGATCTCATGTTTGAGACAGTGTAATGACCTCTTTTGTGTATGATAACCAAATGAGTTGTAGTGGATTTCCTCTTAGGGAATTTAATGTTGTTTTCCCCCTCCCCTTTTTATGTCTTAGGTTTTCTACATTTGGATTGGCAAAGGCTGTGACAGTAATTTCATAGAGAATGTGCTTGGGTATCCTGATTTTGGATCAATACCACAGAAAATGGTCAGTGCATTTTGTTGTGTTACTTTTCTGGGGAGGTAAACAAATGTCTGTATACCTGGGATAGGACAGGGAAGGCAGACAAAAGCAGGAGTTCATTCAAGCCAGTTTCGTGAGCAGTGAGTTTATCTGGCATACGTATAGGAACATACATGAGGGTCACGGAAGCCGTGACTCAGAAACCGCTGTATCCTTGAAGTCCCACCTGCCTTGGACAGTAGTCTCGGGACACTTAACCATGAGTCCCCGTCAGTTAACCTGCCTCCTACAGTCTTCAGTACCTACGGACAGGTGGCAGGCAGGAGAGACTGCTGGATGAAACCCAGGAGAGGGTGTGGGTCCCCTTCTCCCTGAGGAAATGTTAGCAGAAGACCAGTGTATTGTTTCAGCTACTTTGTTTTACATGACTGCACACCAAGGGTATCTCTCCTCCGTGGTGGGGCTGGAATGGTCACGGTGACTGTTGGCCTGGAGGAAGTAACTTTGTTTCAACATTTTTGGCACTATTATTAAGTTTTATCTTATTTATATATGTGTCTTGGCTTTTTGTTGTTGTTCTTAACATAAACATTTTGTAAGTTTACCTTTCTTTCCTCCTCCCCCCTTCTTAAAACTGAGTCTCCCTATGAAGTCTCAGCTAACTTAGGACTCACTCTGTAAAGCAGGTTGTCCCCAGGTTGTCAGTCCTTCTGTCCCTGTGTGCTAGGATTACATGCGTGTTTTGTGGCAGCTGGCTTAGTTTACGGTTTTGAAGTGTACAGCTCGATCATTGTGAGATGTATTCACAGTGGTGGACAAACAGCCAGCAGCTGTGGGGGCTGGGTACAGATACTCAACAGCTGAGATTTTTAGTGTCTCCCTCTCTGTTTCTCTCTCTCTCTCTCGCTCTCTCTCACACACACACACACACACACACACACACACACACACACACACACACACACACACACACACACACACACACACACACACACACACACACACACACACACGTCAGGATAGGTTGGTGTAAACAGATTTGGGAGTTTAGCAAGAGGAGGCCTTAACAGGGTTGTCAGTGTGAGCACGAGGCGAGGAGAGGACTGCTTGCCTGCAGGTGTGGGCTAGAGGTCAGCGTAGCAGTGCACCTCCACACTAGCTAGAAGCTGTGGAAGTCATGCTATTTAGAGGATTTCTAAGGAGCATCTCCTACACATGAGACTGTAGGGTTGTTGGTGACAGACGCTAGAAAATAAGATGAAAACTTAGTCCAGCAGAGTGAAAGGCTCATTGCTGTTCTGTGTCACAGAATCCTAGACATGTTTTGTCTGTACACGGAGTCCACCCTCTTGTGTGACCCTCTCAAAGGGATGTGTGCTCGAACCTCCAAAGAGGAATGGCCATTAAGCCTGTCTCACGGTACTCAGACGTCCATACTTGTAATAACTGCTGTCAGGGGATCAGATCTGTCTTAGGTGTCTTAGGTGATCCTCTTGTCTTGTTTTCTTGTGTTTTGTTTGAGGGGGCTGTTTGGTTTGTTTTGGGGTTTTGGGGTTGCTGTTGCTGTTGCTGCTGCTGTTTTGGGGAGCAGATCTCTGCATGTGGCTCAGCTGTCCTGGAACTCCCTGTACACTCCAGCCTGGCCCTGGATCTCAGCAGCCCTCCCACCTCAGTCTCCGGAGCGTGAGGGTTGTGGGAGTCAGCCACAGGGCCTAGCTTAGTCTCCTCAGCAGGTTTTGTTGGTTTGTGTTGTTACCTTGACTCCCAACTGACAGGAGACATTCCCAGGCTCCCGGCCTCTGTCTTCCCTCGGTTCACTCTACCCCGCCTCCCCAGCACCACTGTCTAATTTAGAACATTTCCATCACTCTCAAGAAAGAAAACCTTTCTGTCCAGTTACCCGTCCTCCCTGGCAACTGTCAGTCTGCATTTTAGTTATGATTTTACCTGTTCTTGAGAAGTCATATTAATGGAGTTACACAGTACTTGGCCTTTCACCATCTCTGAGACAGAGTCTAGAAGGCGCTGATGTGACAGTAAATTTATTGTCAGGTACATGGACAGAGAAAGGATTCATTAAAATATGCTTCAAGGACAGCCGGTAGGCAAGCTCCCAGAGGGAGGATGGGGTGCCTGAGGGGTGGGATGTGTGTGCAGAAGTTAAGGGGAAATGCTTGGTCTTTTCTCATGAGCCATTTATGCAGGGTTCGGGGCCTGTAGAGTGGACAGCTCACTGTTGTGCATAGTAGGTTGCACAGAGTGGGTTGTTTCCTTGAGGTTAGCCTTAAAAGCATTAGGATTGCCAGGACTTAGGCTCACAGGTACCATGACGATGATTCCCTCAGAGTGTGGTTCTGTGTGTCAGGATTATTGAAGTGTGGAGATTTCTTCTTTCATTTTTGTCTTTCTTGAGCCAGGTGTGGTAGTGTCCACCTATAATTCCAGCATTTGAGAGTTAGGTGAAAGAAGATCAGGAGGTTAAGGCCACCCAAAATAAAAAAGCACCTGAATGAATGAATGAATGAATGGTATGGTATGGTATGGTAATGGTAGAGAAAGACCTTTAATCCCAGCACAGGAGAGGCAGAAACAGGCAGACCTCTGTGAGCTCAGTGCAAGCCTGGTCTATATAGTGAGTTCCAGGCCATCTAGGGCTACACAGTAAGACTGTCTCAAAAACAGATCTACAAAAAACACTACTGAAAATCTTAATTTAAAGAAGTTTAAGTATTGACATGAATTAAATATATGATAATTCAGTGGTTCCAAGATAGGGCCTAAAGAGATAGCTCAGCTGAAAATTCACTACTCTTCCAGAGGACCCAGGTTGACACAGCTCCCACACAGCAGTTCACAGCCGCCTGTAACTCAGTTCCGAAGGGCTCATCCTCTCCTGGCCTGGGCACACTGCAGGCACACGGTGCACAGACCTGCATGCAGGGGAAACACCCATAGACATAAGTAAATCCATTTTTTCCTGTTAGTCACAGGAGGGATCTTTTCCTTTTAAGTTAATTTATTTATTTTATGTTGTGTGTGTTTTGCCTCTGTGTGTGTGTCTGCCCGTGGATGTCTGCCTGCTGCCCACAGAGACCAGGACAGGATGTTGGATCACGTAGGGCTTCTGCGCTAGACAGTTGTAAACCACCATGTGGTTGCTGGGAATTGAACCTGGGTCCCCTGGAAGAGCAGCCAGTGCTCTCAGTCACTGAGCCATCTCTCCAGCCCCACCCCCCATAAGTAAATCTTTTTTTTTTAAATTCAAAGAAAAATTAAAATCTTGGAATGTGATTTTTTTTCAAGTAAGTTACGTGCAGTTTTAAGGTGAATTTGGAGCTTAGTGACTGCCTCTATTTGAATGTTGCCTTAGAAGAAACAGGAAATTTTAAGACGAGTGGCATACCAGTTTGTGTAGGCTTTGCTGGGCTGTCTAGAAGTAGTCACGTAAAACACGCATATACCTAGCAGTGAGCACACTTGTTTTCTACAACTGAAGTTCCACTCATGTGGCTGCTGCTCTTGGGTCTGGGGCAGATGCAGGCTTGCAGTTGGCAGCCCTGGAAGCCCCAATTCATTGCTACCCCAGTGTCTTTGAGGTGGGAAAGATTTTCAGGACTTCTTAAGAGGGCTAGTTGAGGATAGCTGTTAAGTAAATAAATCACACAGTGTAGGACACAGTAAATTATTTCTCCCCAAAGCTGTTCGTTGTGAATGTGCTCGTGGGAATTGTGTATGTCCACACATGCTTACGGGATTAAACACTGCTCTGTTCCATTTCTAAAAGGAGTGCAGCCTGAAGAGGGAGGGAGGCTGTGCTCGGGGTTGCCATGTATTTGTGTATCTAATTATATTTCTTTTACCAGACACATCTTCCAGAGCTAGACACACTTCCGTCAGAGAGAACTAGATCCTTTGTAACTTGGCTCAGAGACAGCCGACCATTAAGCCCTGTCCTTCACGTGGTAAAGTAAGTCTTCCATAACTTCTTTATGACGTCATCCTCCCTGTGCTTCTCCTCAGAGCACATTTCAGGATTTTCCTGAAGTCCATGAAGTGATGTCTGCAATGCATAGTTTTTCTATAATCTATATCTACAGTAGCTAAATGCTGTTTTCTGCCCTTCAGAGATGAGAGTCCTGCCAGAACAGACTTTTTCCAGCATTTGGTGGAAGACCGCACCGAAGCCGCACTCTCCTACTATGAGTTTCTGATTCACGTTCAGCAGCAGGTTTGTAAGTGAGGTGAACAGAGCCCGTCAGATGAGCGCTCCACAGCCTGGAGGAGCTAGTCCATCGGAGAAGCACATGGGGACTTGACACTGAGAAGACACGATGCACACCACTCTGTCTGAGGCTTAGGCCAGAGATACGGGAAGACAGCAAGACAGAGCAGAGCTGACCAGGCCGACGCAGCCGCCAGTGGATGCGGATGGAGTCGGTTTCTGCGAACTTCCGGGAGAGCAGCAGTGCAGTGCTCTTCTGCCCGCCCAGGCCTGAGGACCATGGAATGACATGTCACAATCTAAAGCCAGATAAAGCCATCGCACAGTTAACATTTCCCAGCTGGAACTCTGACAAGAGATGCCAAGGGGCACCGAGCGGTACCACAGTACTCGTCTGTATGATTTACTTAAATACGGATGACTCATGTCCATTAAATGAATTCAGCATTTTCCCTGTAAAGACCATAGAGTTTCAGTACATGAACCATAGACATATATATATATGTACATACGTGTTACATTTGTAAAGAAATGTAAAATGTACCTGAGACTGAATTGCTGACGTGTGCTGCATCGTCAGACGGCAGCTCTGGCAGAGAGGGACGAGGTTGACTAATGCATATTATGAGTTGAGTCCACAAAAGAAACATGAAACTTTGTAATTCTGTTGAATCTTTTATGTGGATTTATTTATGATCAGCCTACTAATTAAAAATATTTTGCTTGACAGTTGGTTTGGTGGTTCGTTTGTTTGTAGAAGTTTTTGGTTTGGGTGGTATTGGTGATAAACAGTGGGAGTCTTAAATTTGCAGCTTGGAGGAAATGCAATACCAAGTTCCATTCATCAGTGAATGAATACTTTGTCATGGGTTTGTGGTACTACCAAGAAATTACTGTTTGTATTCTAAAACCATGTTATTTTCAGAATACATTTAATGACTAAGCATAATCTTATCTCATTTAAATTAAGGATTTTTTTCCTACCTATTTGTAATGAGAGTTTTTTAAGAATATGTGACTTTCCTTTCTAATTGACTTGACGATTATCATATTGAACTCTGAGAAATTTTTGTTCTGATCAAGAATTCTGTCATTCACAGCAGGTTATTTGCTATAAAAACTGATGCTGATCCATTGGATTGTGGAGTGGAATTTTATTTTATGTTCTGTAACAGTTCCTGTTGGTAAATGTGGGGGAAAACATCACGTTCCTGGCACTGTGGCTTTTATTGGTTTATGCTTTGCATTCCTAACAAAATACTTTTATTTGGTCCCAGCGTCGGGCATAGACAGTGATGCTGACTGTGAAGAGAAGGCACTTACTTGGTGGCAGCAGTGGTCTGGTGACGAGCTGACGCTGTTGCATACTTGGGTGTAAATGTGGGGCCTTTTCTCTCTGAGAGTAACCATAGCCCCGGGGAGACAGCCCGTGGAGTCCCTCTTTTCCTTAGGTAGAGATAAAGCACTCTCTCCCTTCTGATGAAAGAGTTTAAATGACTCAGCATAATTCAGCAGAGCTGTAATCAAAACCAAGCGTACTCCCCACCCACAGCCCCCACTTGACTCTGTTTATCTCTGGATTCCATTGTCAGCACCCAGGAGCTTCCTGCCACTTAAGGTCACTAAATGCTGTCGTTTTGTTATTTTGGGTTCTTATTCTTATTTATCATGTATTACTGTGTATGTGTATGAGTGAGAGCAAGTGTGTGGAGGTCAGGACGTCTTCTGGAAGTTAGCTCTCTCCATGCACTCCAGCCATCAAGCCCTTTACTGAGCCCTCTCACTGGTCTAGTGCCATCATTGTGTGCCACAAGCTGATGCCCAGGGTGCTTACAGTGTGAGGTGAGAAGACGGCAACCCTGTCTTATCTGTGTGGCAGGCAGAGCTGGGTGTGGCAGGGGACAGCACCTTGGTGGGAACAGAAGGCCCTTCTGAATGGCAAGAGCCCAGTGAGTATTTGGGGGAGAGCCAGTGAGTCTGAAAAGTACCTTTGGATTGCACTCGATTCTTCTGGAAGACTCCAGAATATCAGCAGAGAAGCAGGAAAGTGCCCAGTGCCTTCCCAGAAACTAGGAGACTGAATTATCCGTTGGTATGTAGCACGTCTGACAGACAGACAGACACTGTCTAGATTCCAAAGCTGGGTGTGCAGCTGTAGTCCCAGCACCTGAGACATGGAGGCAAGAGAATCGAGAATTCAAGGTGATCCTAGGTGACATAGTAAGTTCTAGACCAGCCTGGGCTGCATTAGTACCAACTCGAAAAAAGGGGTGGAGCGGGGTGGGGAGACAGTTCTCAAAGTGTTGATGCTGGGGAAGGAATGGAATTCCAGGGAGAAGTTTATTATATGTTCATCTGACACTTCTTCGCCAAGCCAGGTGTACACCATTGGGCAAGCGCCTGACCAGAACCACATGCTGTGTTTATGAGCGTATACATTAGTATATATGTATGTGTCAAATAGCATCAGGCATCTGTTTTGACTTGGTTTTGTTTTGAGATAGGGTCTTTTATGTTTCAGATTGGTCATGAAGTTAACTATGTAGCTGGTGGGGATGTAACCTTGAATTTCTGACCCCATGTCTTCACCGAGTGCTAAGATTACAGGTGCACCTTGCTGCCTGATAGTATAGAGTGCTGTGAATGGAACCTAGGCCTTCGTGCGTGTTAGGGGAACAGTCTACCCACTGAGTTCTCCCAGGCAGTGTTTGATAGTTATTTAAGGATGTGACTATTTTAGTCATGAGACCAGAAAATACACAGATGGGAAAATTGGTATCTTAAGGAAGCCATGAGGCTATTTGACATGTATTTCCACTAAAAATACTTTTGAAAACAGGAAAAGATGAAAACTTAGTTGCAAAAAAAGTTTAACATTAAACTTTATTATCCAGACACAAGTAACCAAAAATAGGGGTGAGCGGTGACAAAAGGGGCCAGCGAGATGGCTTAGTAGGTAAAGGGGCTTGCTGCTAATCCCGATAGCCTGAATTCAGCCCTTGGGCTTCTGTTCAAAGGAGGAGACCAACTCCCACAGCATGCATACGGGACACAACACATGCAAATGTAAAAATTTAGGGAAACTTTCAATCTTGGTTTGGCACATGAGAAAAAAACTTTATGATTCATTCTCCTTTGATCTCCAAATTCAGGGATAATAATGCCTACCAGAAAATTGGGCATCACCCTTCCTGCCACCTCATGATACTTGTAAGAAGTAGGCAAGCGCATATGTTCAAGTGGCCTTAGGAGAGGTAGCCATGACTGAGGGGACACAGGGTTTAGGAGGAGAGGTAGCCATGACTGAGGGCACACAGGGTTTAGGAGGAGAGGTAGCCATGACTGAGGGCACACAGGGTTTAGGAGGAGAGGTAGCCATGACTGAGGGGACACAGCGCTAGTGCCCTCTGATAAGACACATGTACACTTACAGAGGTTCATTGTGTAGATCAATGAACGTTACTTCCTAGCCTGTAACCACTTGTACTAGCTAGTCTGTCAACTTAAACTAGACCTACCTGGTAAGATGGACCCTCACCTAAGGAACTACTTTCATTGGATTGGCTTGTAGGTAGGCCTGTTGTGGCATTTTCTTGATTAAGGATTGATGTGTGAAGGCCCCGCCCTTCTGGACAGTACCACCCTGGACAGGTGGTTCTGGGTTGAATAAAAAAGCTGGGGGTTGGGGATTTAGCTCAGTGGTAGAGCGCTTGCCTAGGAAGCGCAAGGCCCTGGGTTCGGTCCCCAGCTCCGGAAATTAAAAAAAAAAAAAAAAAGCTGGGTGCTGTGAGCAGCTTTTCCACTGCGGGCTTTGCTTCAGTTTCCGGCCTCCAGGGAACCTACAAGCCTGACATATGCTTCCCTCCCCCTTGTCACCCTTGGTCAGTGCTTTATCACAGCAGCAGTGAGGCCAGCTAGAACACTCCTAAGTGAGTTACCACAGATCCCTAGAAATTGGTCTTTGGGGATTTTTAGGATTCAATGTTTATTCAGAGTCACACTAGTGGAGGTTAGAGGGCAACTTGTAGTTCTCTCCTGCCATGTGGGCTCTGTAGATCAAGTCAGGTAGTCGAACTTAGTGGCAAGTCCTGTGTTCACTGAACCCTTCCACAGCCCCTGCTCCCCACATGTTATTGGGGTTTTTAGCTAGCACACAAAATAACAGCGTTCATTGTGACATAATAATATATCTCATTGTACCTTGCTTATTTTTACTCCTTCACTTGGCTCCCCATCCTCCCACACACAGATCCTCCCTCCAGAGTCCCACGTCAGCCCCACTCCTTCCGAACGCACATGCACACATACATACACACATTGAAATCTAGATTTCACTTATGAGAATAAATATACTGGACATTGTAGTTAGTACACACTTTTAATCCCAGCTGTGCAGGCAGAGGCAGGTGGGTCTTTGAGTTCAAGTCCAGCCTGGTTTATATATTGAGTTCCAGGTCAGCCAGTGGCACATACTAAAACCCTGTCTCAAATAGTAAAACTTTTTTTTTTTTTTTTTGGTTCTTTTTTTCGGAGCTGGGGACCGAACCCAGGGCCTTGCGCTTCCTAGGCAAGCGCTCTACCACTGAGCTAAATCCCCAACCCGTAAAACTTTTAAGATAGGAGTAAATATGTTTTTTGTTTTTTCACTCTCTCTCTCACCATATACCATTTAATGTCTTGTTAGGACTGTGCGCTTAGGTTCTGCATATGAGAGGAAATATATTTGCTATTCTGAGTCTGACTTAATGAAGAAGAAAAAAAAAAGCTGTGTGCACAAATGGTAGTCGATATTTTATGAGGATTTCTACTGGGACAGCTATTCACAAAATCCTGTTTCCTGTAGAAGATTACTAATTTTGAAGATTTCCCAGAAGCACATATGCAGGTCCCATCCCACATGTAGGTTCCCCAGCAGCTGACAGTCGGTCTGGACATCCCCTTAGAGCAGCCCTGCTGGGAGGGGCCGTGGTTTCTGTTGTAATCTTTGCTTTGTGGCGAATATGATTACCTTACCTTGAGAACCCATTCCATTGCTGTGGATTACTTTGATTGCTGTGTGGTGACATTTATGTGCACATTTTATACTTTATTTTTCTGGTGTTCTACAATAAGGTTTTAAGATAGCTCAGAAATGAAATAATCATGACATTGTAAAAACCAAATCCAAAACAAAACACCCAAGTATGTATAGCCTAACCTTTACTTTGCTTATGACACTGATGGCAACAGCAGGTTGGCAAGAGGCAATAGAAACACTGGGGTTTTTAACTTAATAACCTATAGTTTTATAATCGTGTGTTTAAGTTCTTAAAAATAAAGAAGCAATTTTTGTATGTTCCTCAGTTCTTTCTTATATTTGAGCTCTCTTAAAGGGAGGATTCACTGTATCCTAGGTTCCTTCCCTCCTTCCTCCCTCATTGCTAGAGGTTGAACCCTGAGCCCCCTGCACGCTCTGCTCTACTAATAATCTACACCCCAGTCTACCTTTATCATCTTTCTTGACCTTCTTACCCTGTTTTCCATATCCCCAAGTTCTCATCCCAAGACAGAGTACACAAAACCATACTAATTTAATTGAAGGAAAGACTTTAGCCCTACCTGGAGGGCCCTGTGCTGACCTTTGACCCACCAACACTAGAATCAACTCATTTCACATGACCCTTGGGCAAGTTGTAATATGTACCAGTTCAAAGGACGCTCCCATCCTTAATGAATTTACCACGTTTTAATGTTTAATGAACTCCCTGCAGCCCTGGTATTCAATCCCTTTGTAGTCCTGCTCCATTAGGATTTAACTTAGGATTTAATTTAGGAGGCAACTTGGAAAGGAATGGAAGGTACTGTGACCTGCTTCCGAGTAATTATTAAAAATGGATGTTTGTTGTTTCAGAGTCTGGAATAAAGAATAAACGAATGAATTTCACATTACAACAAGAAAGGCCAAGATTTGAAAAACCAGGGCTGAAACGGCATGCCCATAAGCAGCCATCTGAACCACACACACACACACACACACACACACACACACACACACACACACACACCTCAGTGATTCTAATTGCCCTAATATGATTCATGGGGATCACTTGAGACATAGTCTGAGAAAGGAAAGAAAGAAAAGAAGGAAGGAAGAAAAGAAGGAAGAAAACAAAGAAGGAGGGAAGGAAGGAAGAAAACAAGGAAAGAAGGAAGAAAAAAGAGAAGGAAGAAAAAAAGAAAGAAAGAGAGAGAAAGAAAGAAAGGAAGGAAGGAAGGAAGGAAGAAAAAGAGAGAGAGAGAAAGGAAGGAAGGAAGGAAGAAAGAAAGAAAGAAAAGAAAAGGGAAGAAAAGAAAAGAAAAGAAAAGAAAAGAAAGGAAAAGAAAAGAAAAGAAAAGAAAAGAAAAAAGAAACTGGATTGGAACAAAGTTGGAGTGTGTGATGGTTTGTATATGCTTGGCCCGGGGACTAACATTAGAAGGTGTGGCCTTGTTGGAGTAGGTGTGGTCTTGGAGGAAGTGTGTTACTCTCAGGGTGGGCTTTGAGAGCCTCCTTCTAGCCACGTAGGAGCCAGTCTGTTCCTGGCTTCCTTCAGATGAAGATACAGAACCTTCAGCTCCTCCTGCCCATGCCTGCCTGGATGCTGCCATGTTCCTGCCTTGATAAAAATGAACTGAACCTCTGAACCTATAAGCCAGCCCCTATTAAATGTCCTTACAAGAGTTGTCTTGGTCATGGTGCCTGTTCATAGCAGTAAAACCCTAACAAAGACAGTGGAAATTGCTTTGAAAGCAGAAGGGCACGCCAAAGCAGAACTTAGCACTAAGCTACAAACAGCTAACTTCATAGCATTGTCAGATCTGTTGTCATTGTCCCCAAGCCCAGTGCAGTGTGCTTCTCCTTTTTTGAAGCCCTTTAGACCCCTTTCTGCCTGGATTTGCTCAATGAGTCTCTCAGAACCCAGTCAAAGGAAAACTACCTCCTTCGGTCTTGGCTGACCAGTCCCTCCCTGGGTTAGACCTTCCTTCTGTTTGTGCTCTATTGTGCTGTCTCCACCACAGCCCTGGCAGTGCTGTGTAATAATTGCCACTCTCAAACACAGTCGCTGCCCTTTTTATTACAGGGTTTGCCATACCTGGCACATACTGAGTGTCTTAGAATTCTATTGCTGTGAAGAGACATCCTGACCACAGCAACTCTTATAAAAGAAAACATTTAGTTAAAGATGGCTTACCGTTTCAGAGGTTTAGTCCATTATTGTAATGGTAGGAAGCACGGCAGCGTGCAGGCTGACGTGGTGCTGGAGAAGGGGCCAAGAGCTCCACATCTGGATCTGCATGTGGCAGGAAGAGACAGCCACATCGAGTGTGACTTGAGCACTTGTAACCTCAAAGCCTGACCCTAGAGACACACTTCCTCCACCTTTTAATGGTGCCATTCCCTATGGGCCAATGGGGGCCATTTTTATTCAAACCGCCACACTAGGTATCAGTAAATGCTTGTAGAAACTCCGTGGAATAATTCTAAGGTAGCCAATTGAAGAAGAAGCCAGTAGCACATGTGTGTGATTGGGCAACTTGGGAAGTGGAGGCAAGAGGGTCAGGAGTTCGAGGTCATTCTCAGCTATCTAGCAAGTTCAAAGCTAGCCTGTGACACAGTAGGCCCTGCCTCAAGAACAAAATGGAAAGGACCATAAACCATGGTCCTCAAAATGAGGAAAGAAATCTGTGCCTTGCTGCATAGGAATTCAAAGAATTTAGCAAGGGAAGGAGAGCATGTTTAAAGCTGTGGTTAAGGCAGGTGGGGACAAAGAGGCTGTCACTGTTAGACAGAGGACTGTCATCCAAGAGAATCTATGCACTTTGCAGTGGAGTAAGAGGAGAATCGCCTTGAAGCCAAGACGTCCACACCGAAGGCCACAGGATGCACAAAAGCAAGTCTATTTGAAATATATGTATTTGGAAGTACCTGAAGAGAGCTTCTAGGACACTATTCTAGGAAGGACAATATAGGAAGGTGTTTTCTCTGATCAAGTATTCAGGAACTCCAAAGTGACCACTGCAGCCAGGGGTCAAGGCAGCATGACTCTTCGTCAAGGTAATGTGAAATTGGTGTCACCTATATGCTGCTGCTTTTCCAGGCATGCAGGAGGCAAGAGTGCTGGAGTCCTAGGCTGCACAGATTCCAGATAAAGCCTGCGGGGCCAAAGTGACAGGGGTGGACCTGCCAGACCCACAGGAACTCGTGATGCCTCAGGAGCCCCAGGTGCCAGTCCAGTGTTTGCTCACGGACTTGTGTACAAAGTTGTCTCATCTGTGAGGACAGAAACTGTGTGACACATGCTGGCTCTCCTCCTCCAGAGCCCAGCTGGCTGTTACCACTGTATTCTAGCCTACCCTTTGGAACCAGCTTTGGTGCCTCAGTGTGGAATCGTTCCCTAGAGAAGCAGGTAGCTGCCTAGTTACAGGCTGATCGTAGAGCAGTTTTTCTTCCACGAAATTCACACATGGTGTGGACATGGACTTGTCTACTCTGCCCATGTTTCTGCCTTCACAGCCTTGCTCCTGATCAAGGGACTGGTTGCATAAGAAACATGGCAGTGGAAACTTACCACAGCCTGTCACCCTAAAAAGCAGCTGCCCTGATGGACAGGTGGAGCATCCTTCTGAGGATTCACTTAGAAGTGGTTGGGAGAGCAATCACAATGTACCATGGGCTGACATTGGCCTATAGCCAGTGCTCAACGTGAGCCTTCCGTCTTAACCTACATTCACCGAGCTGTAGCGTTTTACTCCCCACAGAATCAGAAGTCACGGCTGCTTTCTGGCCATTGGGAGCTCCTCAGACGAACAAGCAGGAGGAAATGGCTACTGGTTCTGAAGAGAAATTGATTTGCTACTATGAAGCAGCAGGGAGAACCACCTCAGGTATAGAGGTTTCAGAGTGCCTTTTAAGACTTCCATGTTTGACACTGAAAGTTAACGAGGCCGCACAACCCCATGAAAGAACAAAACACGGACGGGATTCGGTTGCAGCCTTTCAGGAGCTGAGTCTAGAATTTCCCCCAGGTGAAGAAGGTTGAGCGGTGCTCACTGGAACTCAGCCTGAGGAGGGATAAGGGAAGGAACTGTGCTCCTGAGGAGAAGGACAAAAACAAAAGCAGTCCTGGTTCCACACCTGCCACACGATGGTCCCTTTGCTTGCTGTATTGGCCTGGACAAAGTCCCACCGAAGACCTTAGTCTTATCCCTGCATGATGTAACCCTCGTTCTTTGGTTTGCGTTTCCTGAGGACTGTGTGGAAGGTGTGTGCAAAGTTTCTCCTACAGCGTCTGGCGGTGGTGACATCATCTCACAACGCAGAAAGCAGCTGTTCGGCCAAACCGACCGTCTGGATCCTCGTCTGTTGGCTGAGCCTTCGCTTTGCCCTCGTGATGACCAACCAGTCTCTATGGTCACTGAAATTCTTACCCACTTGACCCAGAAACAAAACAAACTTTATTTTTCTGCTGTCACTGCTGCCTGATCTCCTGTTTGGTCAGTCTGTTTGTTAATGGCACTTACCACCATGTGCTTCAGAAAGTACCAAGCCATTTGAGTCTACTGTGTCTACAGGCTATCAGATTCAAAGGCTGGCGCTCCTGGAGAGCCACAATGGTGGGGCTTTCACTGTACCTGGCTCTCTCTCTCTCTCTCTCTCTCTCTCTCTCTCTCTCTCTCTCTCTCTCTCTCCCCCCTCTCTCTCTCTGATTGGAGTTTTGTTTTTTGGGTTTTTTTGACACCGAGTTGTACAGCTCAGCTTATGTTGGGTTGAAATTCACTGTGGTCCAGACAGATCTTGAACTCAGGCTCACAGGGACTCCTGGCCAACCTCCTTAGTGATACTCTTCCTGCCTCAGCTTCCCAAGTACTAAGGTGGTATTTTTCAGAATCAAAACCAAATGCTATAGAGATGGCCTATCAGTTCTGTGCCAGTCCCCACCATTCATGATAAAAAGCTGGCATGGTGGTACAAGCTTGTATTCCTAGTGCTGGAGAGGTAGAGACAGGAAGATCTCTGGGACTTCTTGGCCAGCCAGCCAGCCTACCGTAATCAGTGAGCACCAGGCTCCCATGAGAGTCTCTATCTTAAAAACCAAGGCGGACAGCTCCTAAAATGTAACACCAGAGGTTGACACCTGGCCTTCGTAGGCATGGCTACATGTGCACGTGTGTACTCATGCATGCACATGTATATGCACACAAGTCATGCAAAGTTTCATGATGTGCAAAGTTTCAAACTTTCGAGCTTGAGATTTGCACAGCATATTTCTTTTGTCACTTCACCCTGATCTGTGACTGGAAGTCTGTGACATCTGTGGCTGTGAGAAGGGGAGTCGTCAGCTGAGAGCCAAAGACAGAAGTATCAGATTAAGGTTATAAAATCTTGGAGTCAAAAGTGATGTAATTCTAGACCTAAATGCTAGATCCAAACTCTGGCTTCATGTGTACTGGGGATCTTACAGTAATTCTTTCTTTCTTTTTCCTTCTTTCTTTTTGGTTTTGTGAGAGGTTTTCTCTGTGCAGCCCTAGCTGTCCTGGAACTCTCTCTGTAGACAAGGTTGGCTTCCAACTCAGAGATTCTGTCTCTGTCTCCTGGTTGCTCTTGTTGTAAGACCCCATAGTGGCCTTACCTCAGGAGCACAACCCACAGAGCACAGATTGACAAAGTGACCGCTGCAATAGCATGAGGTTTTTTTATTCCACGTATGTGGGGTTGCTCATCCACACAGGGAGAGGCAACCCCAAACCCAAAAAGCACACAACTTTTATTTGTTACAGAAGGCAGACTTCAGCAACAGGGTTAGCTGGCCCATTCTCACTGGTGATACACAGGACAAAGGATCTGGTCAGGTATTGGCTGGCCTGCTGGAGGGGCTGTTCTTGGCTTAGTCAGTCACTTTCTTCTTCCAGCCCTACACCTGGCCTTGGAGAATCACTGGGAAAGGGCTAAGTTGGCACATCCCTTAGAGGCAGGGAAGAACTGGGTGGTCGGGCAAGGTCAGGATGACATCTTGCAGTTGTTCTCAGAATTTACCACAGGAAGGGGTAGGGGGTCTTTCTGAGAACAGTCGTTTTTTTTTTTTTTGTTTTGTTTTGTTTTGTTTTGTCTTAATTAGCTCAGTCAGAATCAGATGTATCTCTCAGAAATGTCACAAGTTTGTCATAGGCATCCTGACCACCAGATGTCTTTCTCAAAACCTCGTTTTTATAACTTTGTTTCTCACATGTATGAAACTTTGAAACTTTATTTCTTCACTCTGACTAAAGGTGTGCACCATCGTTTGTCTTGTTTGTTTTGTAACAGGGTCTCACTAGGTAGCCCTGGATCACCTCAAAATCCCTATGCATTTGAGACTGGCTTCAGGCTTGTGGTGGTCCTCCTGCCTCTGCCTCCCAAGTCCTGGGATTATAGGCATGAGCTACCAAGTCTAGCCCTTGATTTATTCATGAATATCTTGTTTTTACTTTTTTTTTATAAACAAAAATTCTCAGAGCCCAAACATCAGCTCCTCCAGTTGTTGATATTTTTGAGGTCCCCTATGATTAATGACATTTTGAAGCATGTCTTTAAGTTATTTTTTAGATTAATTCTTTTTTGTGTGTGCAAGTGTTTCCCTTGTGTGTCTGTCAGGTACTCACGGGTGTCGGAGGGCGTCAGATTCCTTGGAACTGGGGAGACTGGTAGTTTGGGAATAGAACTTGAATCCCCTGCAAGGGGCTCTTAACTGCTGACCCATCTCGGCAGGCCCTTGCAGCAAGAGCTGCCCCGGCTCTTGTGGCTCTCTCAGGAACACCACATATCTTTTTGCTTTTGCATATCTGCAGCTGTAATTCTTTTATAGCTTGGCCTAACATCCAGCTCTTCCCTTCTGCGGGTCTGGGTCACCAGTTCCTGCAGGTTCCAGTTCTGCCTCGAGTCAGTGCAGCCTTCGGTCCCTCCTCCTCTGTGGCTCGGTCTGTGCGGTGTCCTCCACAGCTCTATGCCCTCCAGTTTGTCAAAGCAGTTGGTTGTCCCGCTGCTTCTGATGCTCAGCATGCTGCCCTGGCTTGGTGACTGCCACTGTTGACTCCACTGCTTCTTGTCTCTGCCTTCTGTTTTGTTTTGTTTTGTTTTGTTTTGTTTTGTTTTGTTTTGTTTTGTTTTGTTTTGTATAACCAGCTCTGCCTACTCTACACAAGTTGACAAGAAAAAAACATTCCTGTGCTGGGTAGTCCTATGTCAACTTGGCCCAAGCTAAAGTCACCTGAAAGGGGGGAACCTCAACTGAGACAGTGCCTCCATAAGCTCAGACTGTAGTCAGACCTGTGGGGCACCTTCTTAATTAATGAATGAAGTAAGAGGGCCCAAACTGTTGTAAGTGGCTCCAACCCTGGACTGGTGGTCCTGGATCCTATAAGAAATCAGGCTGAGCAAGCCATGGTGAGCAAGCCAGAAGGCAGCACCCCTTCATGCCCCTGTATCAGCTCCTGCCTTCAGGTTTATTTCTGTCTGAATTTCTGTCTTGACTTTCTTCAGTAATGGACTATAACTTGGAATTATATGCACCCCCCACACCCCAAAACAAACCCCTTTCCCTCCCAACTTTCTTTTGGACATGCTGTTTTATTTCATCAATAGAAACTCTAAGAAAATTGTATAGAACACTTTTTTTCTTTTTCTTTTTTTAATTTTTGGGACAGGGTCTTACTATGTAGCTCCAACTAGCTTGGAATTTATTATGGAGACTAGGCTGGCCTTGAACTTACAAACTAAAGTCCTCCCGATTGCTGGGATTAAAGTACATCATTACCTCGGACCTAACCTTCTCTTGGACCTAAGGCTGCCACACCAGAGCAGGGGAAACAGCAATGGTGCCTCCCCAGCCAAACACCCATGGCTAGAGAAGGGGGTTAGTGTACCTACCAATCACAGCAACACTCTTATACACATGGTTTTGTGTTCACACCAATGACAACACTTTTGAGTTGCCAGGTAAAATGCTTCTCCTCTGGGCTGGTTAGAAATAGTTACAGGGCACGGGATAGCAAAATGCCCTGTGTAAACTGAAACATTTCGGGCTGGAGTTGGATCCTCAGGAGCTGTAGCAAACAGCTCTGAACATCATCCTGTAGTTCCCTCGAGGCATCTGTGCCATATTCAGAGTGGCAGAGTGTTTGATTGACAGTTCTTTGGCTCAAGGTAACCAGGAACCAGGGGAAGCCTAACCGCTGCCAATTAGGAAGCCAAATTGCCTCCCCACCCCCACATGTTTGCCATTTACAGGAAAGCAAGCATGAGCATCGAGCATGCAGAGTGCTTACAATGCGAGCCTACAGGACTGATCGTTAACACTAATAGCGGTTTTTACAGTGATTTCGCAATGCTTAACTCCTGCCCCAGGGGGAGCAGGGTCCTTTCATCTGTCCCCAAAGAGAGGCCAGTTCTGCTATGGAAGAAAATTTCCCAGTGTCTGGATTTGGACCAGCCTGTAACGAGCTACAAACTTCAGGAGCACCTAGAGTCTTGGGCTGACTTTTCTGTGGGCTGAGGCCTCGGGGAGGCTCATCCTAAGCCTTGGAGCCCACCTGGAGGTGGAAACTCATTTTTCTTCCTCTTCCCTGTTGGGCAAAGGAGCTCATTTTCCAGGTACCTTCCTGCTACCAGATCCCTTAAGTCCGTTCCTCAGGGCCCTGGCTCTCCCTGTGTAAGTAAAGGCACCAGTGTGTGTGGGGGCGGGCGTAGGGGGGACGGGGGAGGTATCGATAGGGAACACTGCTCTCCCAGTGCACGGTGCCCAGAAACTGGTGGTGGGAGTTTTGGTTCATGTTGTGACAGGGTTTCAGGTAGCTCAGAGTGTCCTCCAACTTTTTGCTGGAGGGTGGCCTTGAACTCCTGATCATCCGGCCTCCGTTCCCAAATCTGAGGTCCCAGGCAAGCCTCACTACTTCCGGCCCTGGCTTCTGTTGAGTTTCGACATCAACAGCAGTATAGTGTGAGAGCCCAGCTCCTGTTCCTTTCTCAAGACACATGTGAGGGGAGCCAGGCACCAGAAACATAAGACTAGGAAGAAGTTCGTCACTGGTTCGCTCTTTCTTTTTCGTCGGAGGAAAAATAACCAGCCCGGCGGCGCCCGGGTGTGCACCAAGCGAAGTCAAAGCAGGGACACACCCTCCTGTCGCCGCCCCAGTCGGCGGGGCGGGCTGAGCCCACAGCGGGCTGGGCTCTAGCGGCCGGATGATGCGTCGCTAGTGCCAGGAGCTCGGACCGGCAGGAGGATGCTCCCGAGCCGGCTCTGTCTGGGTCGGTGGCGACTGATGCCGATCCGAACCCACGGCCGCTGGTGTCCGAGGGCTCTGCCACCCACGCCCCAGGTAAGAGGCAGCGCGGGTTCGAGAGTCTCGGATGGAAAGTTTGCGTCGGGCAACTTTGGAGGGAGTGAAAGCCGAGCAGTTCCCTGCGTGCTGCTCCACACCCCGACAGGTGGTGGCCGCGGGCGACTTGTCCCGGGGATGCGGGGGAGACCAGCCGGGAGCGGCCAGCGCGGGGCGCATCTCCTGGGAGCGCAGCCCTCGGACCCCAAGAGTCCCCACCGCTGTGTCGGGAGGTCTGTAGCGGCCGCGGGGGAGGAGAGGCCGCGAGAGCTCGGTGGACTGTGTCCAGGGATGTTGTCACGGGGTAGGCTGTAACTTAGGAACCTAGGATGTTGTCTCCAGGGTGGACTGGCCCAGGACCGTGTCTTGCCTGCTCCTCCTCCAAGCCCGGAGCGCTCCCCCACCCCTTACATGTAAACCCGAGGCAGTGGTGAATCAGAAGTGTGTGCTGTAACAGTGACGCGGGCACAGTTGTGTCATGGCCTGTGTGAAGCTTCGAGGAGGAGGGAAGAGGTGGGGATGTGCACAGAAAAGGACAGAAGAAGAGCGGGAAAGTGCTGAGTTAATTTGGGCGGTGAAGCAGAGGGAGCCAGGGGAAAGGACTGGAGTGGTGTTTGCCCACCCCTCAATTACTGGGTTAGATTTCAGATTGCTGAAGGGAGAGCGATGTATGGACGTGTTTACTGTCTTTCACTGCGCACTGAGAAAGGAGCAGTGTCCGCCCCACCACTTTCAGTTCCTGTATCTTTCCGGCTGCACTGACCCAGCCCCCCCATCCTTGGATTCTGCCCCAAAGTATTATCTTTTTTGTTTGTTTTTGTTTTTAAAGATATATTTATTTATTTTATGTATATGAGTACACTGTAGCTGTCTTCAGACACACCAGAAGAGGGCATCAGATCCCATTACAGATGGTTGGGAGCCACCACGTGGTTGCTGGGATTTGAACTCAGGACCTCTGGAAGAGCAGTCAGTGCTCTTAACCTCTGAGCCATCTCTCCTGCCCCCAAAGTATTATCTTAATACTCCAGAATTTACATTGATGAAAGAAATATTTCAATGCTTAAAGAAACACTTTTCTTAAATGTTTGAAAGCAAGTGGAAACACGTCTATTTTGATACTTATACCTAGGGCAAACTCCTTAAAACTTAATGTGGCAAACTCAGAAGCCTCTGGGAGAGAAGCACTCTGAAAATGGTACTTTATGGTTTACCTTGCAGAGACACACTCTTCACAACTCCTTTCTTTTCCTCACATCACAGAAAACACAGTGATAATTAAACAGGGCTGAAAATTGTCTGTTAAGCTCATTTGACAATTTCCTAGTGTTGAGAATGGAGCCAAAGGGCCATGCTCTATTAGGCCACACCCACCTCCTACTAGGCCCCTCCCATTTAAATACCTGGAGTAAAGGTTTAGGGTTTGTTTCCAAGACTGTGGCTGTCCTTTCTCAAATGATCGACGCCAGCTCTAAACTCTTTTTCTCTGCACTGTCCACTTAAGGCAGATGGGGTGACACCACCGGGTGCCTGACTCTAATGGAAAAAGAAACAGAGGGACTGTAACATTAAGCATCTTAAGAAACCTAAGTTGGAATGATTTAATTTGCAGTCTTAAGTCAGCTCCCTGGGCCATAAAGACAGACCACAGAACTTCAGAATGGGGAGCAGGTCCATCATTTTGCCCGAGTGATAAAATGACCCATCCCAGGATAAAGCCAAGCCTACGGGTTTGCAGCTTTGGAATCTCTAACCCCCAAAGAGTTTCAGCTACAACTGCTGAACCATTTTCTGCAAATCAAATCTCCCAGCTACTGGGACATTTATTATTCTAAGATCTTTCTGCTCTCCATATGAGACACCCTGCGGCTAAAGACAAATATCCTTGTTGTATATTCCCCAAAAAAACCATTCCTTCCAACCACATCCCATGAAAAAAGCTAGAGAGAAAAAAAAGAAAGAAAAAAAATATGGTTTTCTCATAAAATCCTAGCTTGCTAGGACTCGTCATAAGACCCATCTTTAATAAGCAACTATAATTAGTCTTTTCTGAAATTATGGGTGTGCATTTAATAACTTTGAAAAATATGTGTTTCTCAGCCTTTCTAAGTCAGGTGGGTGATTGGCAGGTTTTGTGTATGGGAAAAACCCCACAGTTTGTTGACATGATATGTTTAAATGTAGCAGAATCGTTTATTAAAGAGTATCTCTTGTTTGAAGCAAAAACAAACGAGCACATTGGATTATCTTTGGCCTGGCCTGGAAGCCACCACCATCATGTCTACTGACATGATTCTCATGTCTGGAGACAGCGGATCTGCCTCAGCGAGAGGTGGTTGTCAGGGTGATCCGAGGCTCCTGCTGGTGCCCTGGACGCTGCTTTGAGGGATAACAGTGCCCAGTGAGCTATTCGAACAGAAAGCTCTTGCCTAGTTGTGCCTTTGTTAATTTGGGTTTTCTGCTGCTTAGATTGAAACACTCCCAGATAGGATTTTGTGTTCCCAAAACATTTAAATCCCCAACACAAGCTGTTTAACAATTTTTTTTTAAAGCAAGCATATTTTTGCTAGAAAACGCAAGGGTCAAGTTTGCTTTGTTCTTTTAACTTCCAGAAACAAAGCATCTAGGTGTTTCAGAGCCTGCAAGACGTTAAGTTCGAAGCGTTGGCGTCATATACAGGATTTAATGAGCACGTCGTTCTTGTTTGCCGTGTCCAGCCTCGGAGTGCTGTGCTCTGGGGTTCTGCCTGACGAGCTCTGTCTTGGGGAGCAAGTGGTTGTAGCTGATGCTTTGACCTCAGAGTTGTTCGAGATCAGCTTGTCTGTTAAGCACTGAAAGTCACCATCTCCCTAGTTTGTGGGACTTAGTGCTTTTTAAGAAAAGCTGTTACTTGCTATTTACTGCCACTAAGTGATACTTGTGTTGTTTTGTAGCAGATTACAATAGGAAGTCATTTTGTATCTTGGCAGATACGATCTGTGGATGAGGCAGTGAACTAGAAAGCCTGGGGTTAAATCCTTGCTGACTATCGCATGCTAGCTAGCATGCGTGTAGGTCATCCAATCTAGGACAGCAGGGTACCAGCAGTCCCGGCCCTACCCCTTCTTAGCTCTATACGTTCTATACTCTATGTTCGCTCTGGCCATTCAGTCTCTAAGCCTGTCACTTCAAAAACAAGGAGATTTGTCTCATTGATCTTAAAGTCCCTTTTCAACTGTAGACGTGCTGTTTTGTCATTTCCTTGCCGCAGGGTGTAACACCGTTGTACAGAGTGCTGCGGACCCCAGCAAGCTACATAATTGAAGATTCTGTCTTAGGTAGTCAGGAGTGCTGCCCCCTCATGGGCAACTGTTGTAACTTTGTTACACCTTAGAATGTGAACGTTTTTTCCAAAACCCGTGAGCCCAGTGAGAGGATGTTAGATGAGGAGAGTGCCTGATACGGGGGTGGGGTGGGGGATTGGGGGGTGGGGGGGTGGGGGGGTTGGGGGGTTGGGGGTGGGGTAGGGGTGTGTGTGTGGGGTGTCATCTGGACTCTGGTTCCTCCTCTTGCTGCCGTGCTGTGAACAGTTGTCTTCTCTGGCACATACACTGTCCAGGCTCTTCTGTGTCACCAATCCAACAGGGCCAACCGACCACGACTGAAGTCTCTTATGCCATGAGCCAAAATGACTTTTTTTTCCTCCTTAAGAGTTGGTTGTTGTCAGAAAGTCTATCCTTGACCAGAGCTCTAGCCAACACCCTCTAAGAGAAGTTTCTAGTCAAGCAGTTGGGTTTTTATATGTCCTAATAGAACAGAGTAAGTCCCTCAATATTTCATCCTAGTATCTCCATCTGTAACACATTGCCTACTCAAGAATGTTAAAATATCAGAACTATAAAATCATTGAAAATATTTTAGGCCACACGCCAATAGGAAATAAGCAAAAAAAAAAGCAAATTCTAGGAAAATCTCATTTAAATCCCATTTAGCTTGGTGTCATTGGTTCTTTTTATAACTTTAAATTTTATTTAATGCACATGGCTGTTTTGCCTGCCAATATGTCTGTGTATCATGCGCATGCCTGGTGCTTGCAAAGAGAGCATTGGATTCCCCGGAACTAGAATTACAGGCCATTGTGAGCTGCCATGTGGGTGCTGGGTATCCAAGCCCGGGCTTTCAACCCCTGAGCCATCTCTCCAGCCACTTTTGTTTTTAAAACTTACACAAAAACAAATTGATAAGAGGGCATACTGTTCACAGACTGTGACCTGGTGACACATTCTGGCAGCTGCTGTTGGAGAGGAAGGGGTGACACCTTCTATCCTGTTGTTGATGAGGAAGCAGGTGTTCTGAGGATAGACTGAGCCCTGACCCAGAGGTCTTGACCCAGATTCCTCCTGTGGCTCAGAGTTGGGTGTGTAGAGCAGTGTTGAGCATCGGAGTTGGGTGTGCAGAGCAGTGTTGAGCATCGGAGTTGGGTGTGCAGAGCAGTGTTGAGCATCGGAGTTGGGTGTGTAGAGCAGTGTTGAGCATCGGAGTTGGGTGTGTAGAGCAGTGTTGAGCATCAGAGTTGGGTGTGGAGAGCAGTGTTGAGCATCAGAGTTAGGTGTGCAGAGCAGTGTTGAGCATCGGAGTTGGGTGTGGAGAGCAGTGTTGAGCATCGGAGTTGGGTGTGTAGAGCAGTGTTGAGCATCGGAGTTGGGTGTGTAGAGCAGTGTTGAGCATCAGAGTTGGGTGTGTAGAGCAGTGTTGAGCATCGGAGTTGGGTGTGTAGAGCAGTGTTGAGCATCGGAGTTGGGTGTGCAGAGCAGTGTTGAGCATCGGAGTTGGGTGTGCAGAGCAGTGTTGAGCATCACAGTTGGGTGTGTAGAGCAGTGTTGAGCATCGGAGTTGGGTGTGCAGAGCAGTGTTGAGCATCGGAGTTGGGTGTGCAGAGCAGTGTTGAGCATCGGAGTTGGGTGTGGAGAGCAGTGTTGAGCATCGGAGTTGGGTGTGCAGAGCAGTGTTGAGCATCGGAGTTGGGTGTGGAGAGCAGTGTTGAGCATCGGAGTTGGGTGTGCAGAGCAGTGTTGAGCATCGGAGTTGGGTGTGGAGAGCAGTGTTGAGCATCGGAGTTGGGTGTGCAGAGCAGTGTTGAGCATCGGAGTTGGGTGTGCAGAGCAGTGTTGAGCATCGGAGTTGGGTGTGCAGAGCAGTGTTGAGCATCGGAGTTGGGTGTGCAGAGCAGTGTTGAGCATCGGAGTTGGGTGTGCAGAGCAGTGTTGAGCATCGGAGTTGGGTGTGCAGAGCAGTGTTGAGCATCGGAGTTGGGTGTGGAGAGCAGTGTTGAGCATCGGAGTTGGGTGTGGAGAGCAGTGTTGAGCATCGGAGTTGGGTGTGCAGAGCAGTGTTGAGCATCGGAGTTGGGTGTGGAGAGCAGTGTTGAGCATCGGAGTTGGGTGTGGAGAGCAGTGTTGAGCATCGGAGTTGGGTGTGGAGAGCAGTTGAGCATCAGAGTTGGGTGTGGAGAGCAGTTGAGCAGCTCCTTGAACCTCTGGGATACAGCTTAGGCCCTTCATACATTGGCACAATGGAAGGATTCATCTCAGTTGGCCTTCGTCTGTGTTTCAAAAGTCATATGCAGATGATTTTCTTGGTAGAGAAGCTGGTGACCTGGAGAAAGGTCCCTGAATGAGGCAAAGTTGTGTTGAACATCAAATACATTCTCTCCTTGGCCATCTGAAAGTGAAAGGCTGATGGACTGATCTGCGTTTATTCCTTGTGTTTGTGGGGAGCCTTTTCCCTCACCCCCTTCATCAGCTGCTTGGTTTGTAAACAATGCCAGGACAGTGTTTTGTGAGCCAAGTATTGAAACCTTGAGTCATGGGATTCCATACCCAAATGCTTGCAGGAATTTTCCATGCTCACACACCTTTGAGGCAATGGCTCTATAAAATGCTATAATGAACAAAAGGTGCCTTTATGAGGATCCATGGAAGGAACTGCTGCTCAGTCTAGGCATTAGAATGGGAGGGGTTCTCCTGAACCAACACAGGAGCTGTCATAATGGACAGCAGAGTCAGTGGTGGCATCCCTGTGCACCAGCTGCCAGAAAGCTGATGACCAGCTCTTGACTCACTTCTAGCAACAGCGAGGGTTCGACCAGCATTTTATGGTTTATGATACCCATAGCTCCTCTGCCTGAAAATTTGCCCATTGTGTTCTCATCTGCTTTATTCATAATCATTTTAATGGGGAAAGTAACTGGCAAATACAGCTTTGAGAAATGTGAACAAGTCAACACGTTGGTGTTTGAACCAAAGTGTTCTAAGTAGTAAATTGTGAAAGTATGGCAGACCATTGGCTTCTTGTTCACAATGTCTTTTTATGAACAAGAATGTGCTTTCCCCATAGAGGGTGTCAAAATAAGTGAATTGCTGTGAGACTGTAACTGTAATGCCGTGTGTGTGTGTGTGTGTGTGTGTGTGTGTGTGTGTGTGTGTGTGTAATGTAGGGTATGTGTGGTATGTGTTGCATATGTGTATGGTGTGTGTCCGTGCTTTGTATATGCATGTGATATGTGTGGTGTATATGCATATGGTGTGTGACTGTGTGTGTGGTATATGTGTATGATGTGTGTACATGTGTGTGGTGTGTTTGTAGTATATGTATATTATTGTGTAATGTGTAAGTGTGTTATATTGGTGAGGAGTGTGCACATGTGAGTGTGTTTGTGAAGGTCAGAGGGCAATTACTGGTCCTCATCATCTACCTTGTTTTAAGCATGGAGTTTGTCTTAATCAGGGTCTCTATTCCTGCACAAGCATCATGACCAAGAAGCAAGTTGGGAAGGAAAGGGTTTATTCAGCTTACACTTCCACATTGCTGTTCATCACCAAAGGAAGTCAGGACTGGAACTCAAGCAGGTAAGGAAGCAGGAGCTGATGCAGAGGCCATGGAGGGATGTTACTTACTGGTTTGCTCCCCCTGGCTTCCTCAGCCTGCTCTCTTATAGAACCCAAGCCCACCAGCCCAGGGATGGCACCACCCACAATGGACTGGGTCCTCCCCACTTGATCACTAGTTGAGAAAATGCCTTACAGCTGGGTCTCACGGAGGCATTTTCTCAACTGAAGCTCCTTTCTCTGTGGTAACTCCAGCTTGTGTCAAGTTGACACACAGAACCAGCCAGTACAGTGTCTTTGCTGTTTGGAGCTGCACGTGTTGGCCTAACTTAAAGATTCTAAGAATTCTCTTGCTCTGCCACCTATCTCACTGTAGGCACGCTGGGATTGCAGGCACATGTGCTTTTCCTGGGCTTCTGGGGATTTGAACTCAGGTCCTCACATTTGCAGGCAAGTGCTTTGACCACTGAGGCATGTCGCCAGCCCTGGATTCCTCATGTTTTCTCTCCTCCTACTTCATAAGATCTACGGCTTCTGTCTTATTGTTATTTCCCTTGTCCACACTTGAAGGGTGGGCTCAGTTACCCAGGCCTGTAAACTTTAGTTTCCACTTTAATAAACTCCTCACTGGCTTTTATTATTGTTGTTGTTGTTGTTGCTGCTGCTGCTGCTGCTACTACTACTACTACTATTACTATTATTATTATTATTATTAACAACAACAACAGGGTCTTACTATGTAATCTTGGATGTTGCTATGTAGACCAGGCTGGCCTTGAACTCATAGAGAACCTCCTGCCTCAGTCTCCCAAGTGCTGTGATTAAAGGCTTGTTTCCACTACTCCTGGCACTAACTGATATTATTTGATTTGACAAAATTTTGCTCTGAAACTTTTTTCCCCAGAAGTTCTGTTACGAGATTGAAGTAAGAATTTAGGGGTAAGTGTGCAGAGAAGCAAGACCATTAAAGACGGTGGGGACTAAGTAGTAAAGGAGAAGAAGCAAGAGAGATAGATAGGTTTAAAGTTAACATCTTTATACCAAAGGAGACCCCCCCAAAACAAAACAAAACAAAACAAATAAACAAAAATCCCAAACCAGGAAGCAATGTAAGTCAATGAAATGACCTCATCAAGAAGCCTTGTGGCAAACCTCAGGGAGAAGACATCTTGGAGACTGTCCCGAATCCTCCTTAGGACTCTTGGGATGCAGTTACTGGATTGAGTAGACATCTAAACTTGGCAGCCCATGCTCTTTTCTCTCCTTCTTCCCCTCTGAATTGCTACCGACACAGCAACCTCATTATATCCTAGTTTTTATAATGATTGCATCGACAGAAATCACATTTTGGGCTCCTAAAGATGAGCTTGTGTACTTTGCATCTCTGTGGCATAAACAGTAAATATCAACTTCACTGAATCTGTGGAGAGGAATGAGCAGCCTACAGTTCTTTTGGAGGAAACCTTTTTTGTTTCTCTGGCCATGGGGCGGGTGGGAACTGTAAAATTTGAAAAATGTTAGACGAATCTCCCTAGTGGTGGTGGGGATTTTCTGGCCCTCTTAGAGGAAATCTTTGCGTGCTCCTCTGACTGATCTCCAGCTCCCAGGCTCGAGGGATCCACCCACTCCAGGGTCCTGACCGTTAGGATTGCAGGTGTGCGCCATCATGCCCGGCTTCTGAATGAGACATTTGAACACTGGGTTTAAAGGCTGTGAATGAAGAAGGATGAATGATTGCCCTTTCCAGAGGCTGACACTAATGTGACCATAAACCTGGAAAGAAGAATCGGTTTAGAAAACCTTGTAAACAGACCAGCTCAGTGTTGGCTGCCTAAATGCTTGCCGGGGGGTGTCTGTGGTGTTTTGTAGCCTGCCAGACAGCTTCTGCAGCTCTGCTGCTTTCTGCTTTGAGAATTAAAAGCCGTGTTCATTCAGCACGAGAAAGTTGTTTCCTTGATGCATGTAGAAGATCTTTCTATGGATTTACTATCACTGACACCAAAACAAGCAAGCTTTCAAATGAAAGCCACAGTTAGTTGATCCAGAGTATGACCCAGCTTGGCCTCCAGCCTCACTCCCTGCTCCACACCCCACATCATCCACGTTTATCCTGGCTGAGCTAATTATGTCTTATGGCTTGTCCCGTGTTTTTCTTCTTTCTGTGGCTATTGCAGCTTTCCTTTGATTGCCACTTATCCCTCCCACTACCCCGCTTCTAATGGCCACCCATCTCCATCCCACCTGAGGTTTCTGGAGAGCCATCCAACAGCTGCAGGCAGACTACACTCTTTTCCCTAGCACCCATGTCATTGGACCACGCAGTGTATTTAGCTGTGTGCATATGGTTTTTCCAGCTGGGTTCTAACCACCATTGTAGTCCAAATGACTCCCCATCTCTGGGCAACTCCACACCAGCACAGTGGGTACATGACAGACACTGGTGTGGTGCCAGGTGCCCTTTCCTGCTAAGCTGTCTTGCCAGCCCAGGATGATAAGTTTAATCACTAAAACTGACATAATTTAGAAATTAATTTAAAATCTGCTTAGAAATATTTGCTCATAAAATGTAACTCCTGCACAAAATATAAAATAGAGCACAGAGGAATATGGTTTTTGTCATAAGGTTATGTAAGTACAGACCCTTTAGAGACAGTACTTTTGTTCCTTTCCCAATGATGAGCATCGCTCCTTTGTCATGAGAAATAAGCCTGGGTGTGGCTGCCATCCACTGCTCAGCCCACTGCCATCCACTGCTCTATCCACTGCCATCCACTGCTCTGCCCACTGCCATCCACTGCTCAGCCCACTGCCGTCCACTGCTCTGCCCACTGCCATCCACTGCTCTGCCCACTGCCATCCACTGCTCTATCCACTGCTCTGCACACTGCCATCCACTGCTCATCCACTGCCATCCACTGCTCTGCCCACTGCCATCCACTGCTCTGCCCACTGCCATCCACTGCTCTATCCACTGCCATCCACTGCTCTGCACACTGCCATCCACTGCTCATCCACTGCCATCCACTGCTCTGCCCACTGCCATCCACTGCTCTGTCCACTGCCATCCACTGCTCTGCCCACTGCCATCCACTGCTCTACTCACTGCCATCCACTGCTCTACCCATTGCCATCCACTGCTCTGCCCACTGCCATCCACTGCTCTGTCCACTGCCATCCACTACTCTACCCACTGCCATCCACTGCTCTACCCACTGCCATCCACTGCTCTGCCCACTGCCATCCACTGCTCTGTCCACTGCCATCCACTACTCTACCCACTGCCACCCACTGCTCATCCACTGCCATCCACTGCTCAGTCCACTGCCATCCACTGCTCTGTCCACTGCCATCCACTACTCTACCCACTGCCATCCACTGCTCTACCCACTGCCATCCACTGCTCATCCACTGCCGTCCACTGCTCTGCCCACTGCCATCCACTGCTCTACCCACTGCCATCCACTGCTCTACCCACTGCCATCCATTGCTCTGTCCACTGCCATCCACTGCTCTACCCACTGCCATCCACTGCTCTGCCCACTGCCATCCACTGCTCTACCCACTGCCATCCACTGCTCTACCCACTGCCATCCACTGCTCTGCCCACTGCCATCCACTGCTCTGCCCACTGCCATCCACTGCTCTACCCACTGCCATCCACTGCTCTACCCACTGCCATCCACTGCTCTACCCACTGCCATCCACTGCTCTGCCCACTGCCATCCACTGCTCTGTCCACTGCCATCCACTACTCTACCCACTGCCATCCACTGCTCATCCACTGCCATCCACTGCTCAGTCCACTGCCATCCACTGCTCTGTCCACTGCCATCCACGAAAGGAATCCCTGAGGGTGCAAAACTGAGCTCTGACACTACTGAGTGGGTAGGTTGATGTCATTATGCAGGGGAAGGCAAACACAGGATAAAACGAGGCCTGTCATTGGACGAGAAGGAGGATGGGTGGGAAAAAAAAAGTTTTAGAGATGGGGAGAGGAAGTCCCAACAAGGAGAGGGGAGTGGAGAGAACTTGGAGGCAGATGTTAAGATTCTTCTCTGAACTTGGTTACAGGTTGTTACGACTGTTTTTGAGGGATGGCTGTGTACAGGATTTTGTGTTGTCTAGATGGTCAAGTTATATATTACCAATTAGATCAGAGGCTACTGTGTGGTGTGTTCTTTTATGTGGTGACTTAATTGAGTTCGAGAGAGTGTATGGTGGCAGGATGTACCAGGGCCGCCACAGAATTGTGATGTGCATGCCTGGCGTGGTGGAAACCAGCCAAGAGAGCTGTGAGTGAGGTTGGGGCTGCCTGACAGAGTGCTGAATGGCTCCCAGACAGCGGGTCAGAGAGTACTTGGGGGCAGGGTGGAGCCGCTGACATAAATCAGCTCTAGTTCCAGTGGCCCTCTAGAGCAGGAACGGGAACGAGAGAGAGAGAGAGAGCGTGACCAGGGTCTACAGAACTGTTCTGCTGATTTTTTATTTTTTACCTCAACAGAGCATTCCCACACTGAGTACTTGAACCAGCAAAGAGGTTGCTATTCATTCACAGGTTGACACAGCCTACAGTCTGCAGCTTTTGAGGACTGACTAGAGACTCGTTTGCTTATAGAGCTGAAGGGTCCAAGCAGGGACTCCAGCCATTGCTCCAATTTCTCTAGGCTTGTGGAACAGGATTAATAAGTGGGTGGCATTGAAATATCATGTGAGGGCTCTAGCCATTGCCAAAGCTTCTGGTCTGTCATTATCACATTGACTGACTCCAAGACTTTACCCCACCTTCACTCCTAAGATCACCTTAGCTGCAATCAGGTTGCCTTTTGGTTATAGGCACCACTTCCCATGGTTCCGACCCTTCGTGAGACAATCTTAATTATTAGAGACAATGAATTCTAGAAGAACTCAGAGATAGAATGTCATTAGAAACAGCAGAGGAGAAGCCCAGCATGTAGCCACACATCTGCTGCCTCAGCGTTCTGAAGGCCGAGGCTGGAAAATTTGGCGTTTGAGGTTAACCTGGACTACGTAATGAGTTCTGAGCCAGACTGGGCCACACAGCAAGACCCTGTCTTAAAATCAAACACAGAAAAGTTGCAGAGATGAGGTCAACCAGGCTCTGAGAGCACAGCAAAGGTTTAGTGGAGATGTTTGAGCAGGACAAAGAGTATGGTCGGAGAGGAGTTATAGGCAGATGCTTCTAGAACCTGCGCTTCTGTGGAGGGCCACACACAGTTCTGTGAAGAACAGTCCCTGACTTCATCTCCACTGGAACTTTAGATATATTAGCATTTTAATAAGTCATGGGTTCCTCATGTGTCAGCCTTCTCAGGCATGACTGACAGGCACATGGTACCACGTCTAGTAGCTAACCAGAAATCTCTGAACTGTAGAGATCTGAGACACTGAGGTGGATACTGTGGGAGGCTCTCAGACTTACTATACAAGCTGTCAGTGTGGTACCCATGATTGACATCTGAATGAGAACAATAATCAGTAAAATGTATGGATACAATGCATTTCATATAGCATAGCCACTTGCCGTATGGTCAGTAACCGACATCTGCTTTCTTTCTAGCTAAGCTCTGATATCTGGCCTTTCCTGATTAGATGCAAATCATCCATCTAATTTCTACTCTTTGGATGCCTATCTACTCCCTTGCACTAAGGCTTTCTGTGTGTCTGGCATTAACAGCTTCCTTCTTCCATGCAAAATGTCTTTCTTTGGGCACTGGAACTCTTCAAAAGAGCAGGTACCATATCAGCTGAAGAGTTGGGCATATATAATCTTTTTATTGATTAGCAAGAGTGCTTGCTGTTGTGATAAGTTAATGAAGTTTAAGAAGATAGCTTTCATTGTCTGCGTGAGAAATGATGTTGACTCAGACCGTGGACTGGCAGGTAAACTTCCCCTGTGAAAGTCTAGACAGTCAACAGTGTAGGCCTTGCAGGCAATGTGTGTGTGTGAACAGGCAAAGATGTCTTCTAATAAAATCTACTTCCAAAATGTGACAGCAGATGAAGTCCAGCCCCTAGGACCACCGTTTGCTGGTCTTTGGTCAGTTCCACCAAGCTTTTCACAGTCATGATAAAGATTAGGTCTGCAGTTGCAGACCTACTATAGGGTTTGCTCCGCCCCTGGGCATGGCTGCTTGGGGAAAAAGGGGAGTTTGATACTGTTTATCTCATGCTGCTGGTGCTGGTGCTGGTGCTGGTGCTGGTGCTGGTGCTGGTGCTGGTGCTGGTGCTGGTGCTGGGCCTTAGTGAAGCACTGAGGCACCGCTCCATGAGGGGTAAAGCCAGAGCTGATTCATGGGTCCCCAGGCCTGCAATGAGGCTGGGGCCACTGAGTTCTCAGACTCTTGGATATCCAGCCACCACTGGGAGCCTTCGAAGAGCAGAGTGGAGTTGGGGGTCCTCAGGCTGTGTCTAGCCTGGTGGTAGTGGTGGTAGGGGTGATTGTCCTTGGTTTGATGGAGGCAGGCTTGAGCAGGTGTGGCTGAGAGGACAGAGAGGCCTTCTACAGGAGATTAGGCTGTGGCTCTGTAAAGGCCTTCTCCATGGCTCGCCATGGCGGATCTTAATGAAAGGATCCATGGTTCTAAACAGTTTATTGTCATGGAGGAAAATGGATGCATAAAAATCATGCTCCACTCCTCAGGGTGGCCTGAGATTAAATAGTTTTTGTAGGGAGGGATGTCTGGGAAGGGAAGCTTGTTGGCTAAGCTCTCCAGGCCTCTAGGTACCTTATTAGCACAGAGAACTCTGTTTTGGGCCTATGTGACTGTGGTCACATCTCTTTTCCTATTGTCTTGGTCTGAGATATTAGGGATGCCTCATCTATACATGGAAGGGCTTGGGGCCCTTACGTGACTGATGGCCACAATTTCTCTTTGGTGGGGGTTGTGGCTATATTACAGGGGTCTGGTGCCTGGAGTAGGTGAAGCTCCTAGTGTCCCTTCAGGGTCCCCAGGGCTTTTAGCCTTATTGTTCAACCTTACCAGGCTTCCTCTCACAGTCTGTTGCCCCACGTTTTGCTAGAAGATGAATTGAACCTAGTAACTTGTGGCATGAGGTAAGTGAGAACACAAAGGAGACGTCATGATGTCATGGTCATGGTCACGGCCCGTAGAGCTAGAATAACAGGAGCTAGTAACATGGGGCAAGGTGACATGAGTCCAGTCTAAACCTCAACCATTTTCTGTGTTTAAGCTCCAGTGCCCAAAAGGGTATGAAGTTAAAAAAAAAAAAGAATGAGATGATTGTGGTTGAAGTGTAGGGTAGGGTAAGCTGTTGTCTTGGGTCACGGCAATGAGCCATCGTATGAAGTGGTGCAAAGCGAAGTGATGTGATGGACCAAACTCTGGTGGTGTTGAAAGGCAGTGCACTGCCCTGGGTGTTCACTCCCAAGGATTTCTTGTCAGCATGGTCATTAAATCATGAGAGATAGATAAAATAATATCATTTCCCCTTAGTGTGTTTGGTTAAGAGCAAAGCACTGTTAAAAACATACAGCGAAAGTGCTGTTAATGGCGGGACTTGATCCTTCAAGGCGGCTAAGGTCCCGAGGGCCAGGGAGTTTGACTCCTTAGTAGAGAACTGGTAAATCCGTCCCCAGCACCTGTGTCGCTCTGAATGAAGGACAATCAGCCAAGCGACGGGCAAGGCTGCCCTCACACCAGCCAGGCCGCTTAAGAATGCTACATACACCCACAGCAGTGGCTGCCTCCAAACCTCTCCACCCTAAACGGCACTTTCCGAACCAAGGCTGTTTCAAATAGCTTGCCCTCTCACAAACCTGAGGGAACTCTAGGAAAGATTTTAACTCAAGTCAGAGGGGGAAGCACTGCCTACTAATGGCCCAGCGTGAGACTTGTAATTGGTGCAAATGTGATCCTCCATTTGTGTGAAGGTCACTGTGATTGGAGTTAATGAGCTTGCCCGTATTTTTGCTGTATTTAAGGAAGCTTTCAGCCCAGTCTTTCATGCAGTTCCTAAACACCCTCCAGTGTTGTTCCTTGGCATTACTTGATTAAAGGTTCTTTTCTGGAGTGGGGCAGTGGAGGAAAGGAGACAGCAGAGGCAAGGGCAGGGCAGGGGGGCTGGGAGAGACTGGATCTTGTGTGGGCTTTTGAAGCCTCAAAGCTCACTCCCAATGAAGCACTTCTTCCAACAAGACCACAGCTCCTAATCCTTCTTAAAGAGTGCCAATCCCTAGTGACTAAGCACTCAAAAACTAAGCCTCAACTATTTAACAACAACAACAACAACAAATTAAACTACTTGGTGTTGTGGCATTTGTTTTTATTTCCAATGTGCCATTGAGCCCGGGGCCTTGAGAAACTTCTGTGTTCTTTTTTTTTTCTTCTTCTTCTTCTTTTTCTTTTTCTTCTTCTTTTTTTCTTTTTTCTTGGAGCTGGGGACCGAACCCAGGGCCTTGCGCTCGCTAGGCAAGTGCTCTACCGCTGAGCTAAATCCCCAACCCCTTCTGTGTTCTTAATACCATGGTCTTTCTCTCCTGTGAAAGGGTCCTGAGCTTTAAAAATGTATCAGGCATTAGCTCTGCTCCTCACCTTCCGGAGCCCACAGTGACCTTTTGCTCTGTCAACCACAGGCAGCTTCCAAAGTCAAAAACACACAGGGCTTCAGTTTTGCAGGGTAATATGGGCCAGGCCTTGGGGTGTTACATGTCACTTGAGCTCATATTCCATTGAATATTTCATTGGATGTGGCACACGGCTGCATTTAGAACAAAGGGCTAAGTGGTGTAGTCCTGACCAGGAGCCACGGTCCAGCTAAGCCTGATTACCCTGGAAGAAGGAAGAACAGAGTCAGACGGAAATTTAGTGATATTTCCCACAATTCTGTTCACCAGGAAGAAGGCAGCTTTGTTTTTGGGGTGCTCACTGAGTTGCCAAGGTGCTCTAGGGGTTCCCCTGCCAAAAACAGTAACAGGAAAACAGACTTCTTCCTGAACAATGTAAAAGTGAATTGTGGGGAGTCAGCATTTTTAATTTGCCTGGAACAGGACCGTTTGACACCTTGCTGGGTTCATTATAAGCAGCCCTCAGGCAGAAACTTAATAGGAAAGGAGGAAGTCTTCTCCGTACACCCTGAGCTAAAGAAGAGAGAGAAGCGTTATAATTGTTCCGTCAGCATTGGGGCCAGAATTCGTATTTATGAGGACACCTGATGAGGAGAAAAAAGACAGCTGAGGAAAGATGCCCAGGCTGCAGTTTTACAGAATGGTTTCCTTTAGAAGACTCTGTGGTTAGCATCTCTGTGAGCAGTAGTCAAGGCTAGAGCATGTCACGGATTTCTAGCACATGACTTTATGACATTTCGTTAGCTTGGCATAGCATGGCTCCCCGAATAGGAAATCAACTACTCAGGATAAAGATACTGATGCCTTAGGATAAAATAGAGAAGGCTAGACTACTCTCCTGCAGTCAGGGAACAGAAGGAGATAGACTAGCTTGCCTTTGTGTATTTCCTTAGCACTTTGGCTTCTAGACATGGTCTTTGATCCCGTTTTGTCAGGCTTGGATGTTGCTACTGATGCACTGGTGAAGGGCAGTCTTGAGATGTTAGAAGTGCTTTCCCTTCCTGTCTCCTCTTTTCACCATGCTTTAGTGTAGTTGTTGCCTAATGACATGGCAACTTTGCTGTAGAAACTCATGTATCCTTAAACTTTGATACTCTGCAATCGTCACTGAAATATTAACAAGACCTCAACAAAATCTCTGTCCCAAAGAGTCAACATATGTATTATACATATATCAGATGTTTTAACAGATGTTTATAATATGCTCTGTTAGACCTAGCTGTCTTTAGCTGGCAGCATCAATGATAGATGTGTGTTCTAAGGAACTGAAAGATCACGTTCACATCCCTCACTACAGCAGACTGATCTGGGTTTGATTAACATAGACTGACCATCGGTCTGAGGTTAGGAGGGAAAGAAATCCAACTCAGCAGTTCTACAGAAGACAGCCTTTCTCAATGGTGAGAGGGCAGACGGAGCCAGTTGTGATGTGGCTGCTCTGGAGAAAGGCTCTGGGAATTTCAGCTCACCGACAAGCCACCATGAATGTGGGTTCTAGAGCACTCATCTTCCAGGACTCTCTCATCCAGAGGGAAAAGTAGAGTCCCACTCTACCCCAGCAGGACTGTAAGGCTGCCTCAGAGGTGGCCTGTTTTGCCATTGAGGCTGTACTTACCAAAAGGACATTGGCAAGTCACTGGTGGACATAGTGCATTTTCCCCATTGCTATGATGAAATACCCTGGCAGAAGCAATTTAAAGGAGAAAGCATGTATGTTGGCTCATGATTTGAGGGGACAGTCCATCCTGCAGGAAAACCATGGTGGCAGGGGCATGAGGTGTCTGGTCATATTGCTTCCTAGTCAGAAAGCAGAGAGGGATGAGTGTTTGTGGTCAGTTTATTTCTGCCACTTCAGACACAGTCCTGGATTCCCGCGATGGGAATGGTCTCGCCCATGGTTAAGATGGGTCTCTCCGTATCTATTAACATGAAAGAGATATTTTCTCACAGACATCCTCCAAAGCTAGACAATCTCTGGAGGCTCCTCTCCCAGACGATTCTAGAGTCTGTCAAGTCAACAGTTGACACTAACCAGCGAATAAGATGCTGAAGAATCATATAGGAGATAATTAATTAATTTTGTAAAAGAGAGCAAATAAAAAGTGAGATTTAAAATATTTATTTACTAATTTACTTATTTACTTATATATTTATTTTAGACAGGGTCTCATATCATCCAGGATAGTCTTGAACTCTCAAACAAGCAAGGATCTTCTGCCTCCACTTCTTGAGTGCTTGGATTCCATTCATCCATTATTGCACCACATTTGTATGATGTTGGAAATCAAACCCAGGTCTCTATCCACTGAGCTATATCCCCAATTCAAGATATTTATGTCCAAATATCTGAGAGAGTAACACATGAAAAAATATTCCTCTTGGAAATGTATCTAACCAAGGAAACCCCTCTGAAGACTGGGGAGAACGGGTAGGCGGAGTTCGGTTCAGTTTAAGAGTCTATTTATACCTATTTTGGCTCTTCATTGCTGCTCATACTGTAGGATCTGTGTCATTAGAGGGATTCAGGCAGGAGCTGTAGATAACCATTAGCACGGCAGGAGGCCGGTGCTGGAGAAGCCACCAACGCCTACACCTGAAGGGCTTGCTAAGTAAATACACCAGAACCAGGAAGCAAATCCAATTTATTTCTCAAGATTCTCTCCAGGATCCTCTGTTAAAAACAAAACCTCAGAGCTATCCAGTACAGGAAAAGCATGTAAAGACATTGGATCCATTTAGACAAAGCAATCAAATGGGGTAAATTTGGAGCAGACGGGCAATGTGTTGAGAATCACGACAGGTGGACTAGGACAACTGTTGTGCTCCGCTGAAGGTGGCAGCTTCCTTTGAGCAGGGCTAAGCTGTCTAGGCCAAGGGAAGAAGAGAGGCAAAGCCAGAACACGGTTAAGGCACTGGTAAAGAAGTATCTGCCTACCAGAACAGGAAGAAAGCAAGAAGCGCCTGGCTAACCCATGACCCTGGGACATAGCTCAAACATGGCCGGGATGAGGCACAGAGATGCACAGCAGGGTATGAGGCTTGTAGCATGAAGGGACGTTAGAATGAAGACTTAGAGAATGGGGTGAAATATTGCAAAGCCAAGAGGTTGGCTTGTGTAGCAGGATCTGGAATGGGATCCTTGATTTTTAAGATTTACCTTCATTTCTCATGCTCCCTTAGACCTCTGACGTCCATCAAAAAGTTCGAAATCACTGACATTTTAGTCTCCTCTTTCTCTGTCCACCCCTTACTATCTCTCTTGCTATCCAAGAAAAGACTTTAGTTGTTCATAGTGTGCTAACTATTTTGTGGGGATAGCTCATTTTGGACCTCCTATATTTGTATGAAATCATTAATCTCTACAAAACATTTGGGCTTAGAATGCTGTAAGGTTTTACCCGGAGGCAACGCAACCCTGATAAACGTAGCTGTTGCTTGAGCCGCTCTGCTATCAGCTTGAAACCGGGCTTGTCTATGAAGACGCATTTAATTCATTTGTTCTGTTTAGTGACATCGTGTGCCATTTCATTAGTGGAGCTAGAATGTCTGCCAGTGACTAAGCTTTGCAATTAACAGGAGTTGCGAAGCCTGCAATTATGAGAAAACATAAAAATCAAATCTTTTAGAAATTACAGGCCTGAATATACCTTTCACATCAAACTAGAAGGAAATACCTTACTATTTATACTGATTTGCTTAACCCCATTAGACAACAATTGTTCACAGACATAACAGTACAATTATTAATACTTAGTAATAAGTATGACTTGTTTAATACATAGGTTCTCAACTGTGAAATCTGAGAAAACAACTTTGCCATCTTCTACACGGGGGTCATCTAGCTTCTTGGGAATATTCATTCCTTTATCTCCATGGTCCAGCATCTTACCTACATAGTTCAGGGATTGGTCACCTTAGCGAGACACGACTTTCCCTGTTCTGGTGGCGTAACTTGGAACTTAGACTTGATTCTGGGATGCCCAGTTCTACTAACAACACTGTTGGGTGTTGGAGCTGTTGGGTGGGACCATTGCCTATTGTGGAGCAGTGAAATGAGGTTCCTGTCCTAAGCAAGGTGATGCTTATGTGCTAAATACAGATGAAGAGAACTTTCTACACTCTACATCACGTTCCAGTCTCTGGTTCTAGTGTATTCATGAGGCTTCCACGGATCTTCGATTTAGGTCCCCGAGAGACATTCTTGTGGCCACAGAACACAATTCTGTTCTTGATTAAGCCAATTCATGGGGATATTTGTTTCTTTGTCTAAACATTAAGTATGTAGGAAGTCATCCCAATCTAGAGGAAAACATCAAGATCTTAGGAGAGGATTGGACAGAAGAAATAGAATAAAATGGGACTAAGCATGAAGCAAGTCAGCCTCTTTAGTAGCCAAAGAAGTAAATGAGATTGAGAACAAATATTTTCTTTTTTGGTTTGTTCATTTTTGGAAAAAAATAGTAAATTGGCCAACACAAAGAAAAAAATTGTATAAGTTACTTTTGTTTTGCTGTGATAAATACCATGAAAAAAAAAGCAAGATGGGCAAAGTGGGGAGGGTTTATTTGGTTTATGAAAAGCAAGTTTAAAAAGGGTGGGATCCATTTGACTTATGGTTCCAACAGGACAGAATCTGTTATGGCAGAGAAGGTATGGCAACACTCAAGGAAACCATGGCCAAAGGAACAGAGAACAGGTTGGTTACATTTGCATCCACACTGGAAGCAGAGAAGAGGAAGTGAAGCAAAGTCACCAGTGACACACTTCCTCCAGCAAGGCTCCACCCCCTCAAGGTTCCACAACATCCCCAAACATGGCTACCAACTAAGGACCAAGTATTCAAATACATGAGCCTGTAAGGGACATTACTCATTCACACCACCACCACAACACTCAAAGCCTAAGGCAAAGCATGATGGGAAAGTCTCTGGTTTCTTGTGAGGGTGGAAAGCTAAAGTGTAACTCCTCATCCCAACATAGAATGTCCCTCAGATTAACATAAACAGAGGGGAGTTTACACAGAAGGAACATTCTCTGGGTGTGACTGTGGGGAAGCCAGTGGGGATGATGGAGTAACCCTGTACTAGTCCTGGCTGTGAGAGGCAAGGCGGAGTTGTAGATCACAGCTCTGACAAGGTCCAAGCCAGGCACTCCGGAGTAACCTTCCCTTACATGTTAACATTCCAAAAATACATTCAACTAAAATTGCAAAGATCTAGTTCAGGTGCTCAATGAAGGAACAAACTTTCAAAGTCAAGCATGAATTTTGAATTCATTACTCTTTGAATTTAGTACTGTCATTGAATTTGGTACTCTTTGTTTTAATTAATTATAACACATAATCACAGCCCATCCTTCACATATGCCAAGCAGGATTGAAAGCCTTTTCCACTCAGTCCCCCACCACTCTACTAGGTGACGTGAGACCCTTATGCCGTTAATTGCTTAAGCAGCTGAGGCATAAGCCAGCCCTTGGCCTCAAAGATGAGCATCCAACAGCTAATCTATGTTGCTGTAGAGGTTGCCTCTTGTTTTAAGGCTTTGATTGAGCTGACAGATAGGAAAGCTTCAATTACTGCTAAAACATCATTGCCCCATGTTCTGAAATGGAGACTTGAATTCTCTAAGAGATATGCAATGTAATGACTGTCACAAGATGACTGGGCTTTGGCAGTTTGACACAGGCTAGCATCATCTGAGAAGAGGAACCTTCAATTGAAACAAATCCTCTATCAGATTGGCCTATAGACAAGTCTATGGGGGCACTTTCTCCCTCCCTCCCTCCCGCCTGTCCTCTCTTCCCCCTCCTCCTTTTCCTTTTCCCTTCCCTCCCATCATTTGTGGTACCAGCCCCAGGTAGGCGGTCCTGGATGCTATTAAAAAAGTCAGGCCAAGCAAGCCAGTGAGCAGCACCCTCTGTGGTTTCAAGTTGGTTCCTGTCTCTGGTTCTCTGCTCTGGGTTCCTGCCCTGACTTACCTTCATGAGGGTCAGTGATGTGAACATGTCAGCCTTCCCAATTGCCTTTGGTCATGGTATTTATCCCAGCAATAGAAGCCTACCTAATGCAATGACCTAGCCAAACTTCTTTCATAGTTAGGATATGAGGTTTAACATTTCCTCAGCTTTTATAGGCTTTCACACGGACAATAAGGAAACTATTGGATAAAATTCCAAACAAACTACACATCTATCTCCAAGAGAAGCATTTGCCTTTGCAGAGGAAGAAACTCTCTAGTAAGAGATTTATTTTTTTTTAATCAGATCTAGGTGGGACATATGTCTAAGGAAGGGGAGCAGGCTTTCTACTGACTCAGGTGTACCTGTAGGTCAGTACAAAGATCCCAACTATTTCCACACAGCAAAGGTGTGTGTACCATAGTCAAGCTTATGTTTATTCAGAGAATGAGTCTAAGTAAAAAAGAAAAAGATATTTAAAGTTTCGTTGACCATAGCCAGTAGAAGAGAGAAAGAGTTAGATCTCCATGAAGGAACACAGTCATTGTTTCAGTAATCTTGGGACAATAGTTCATGGGAAGTGAGAATATTGTCCTATTGTGGGACATTGTCCATGGTTCTGTCAGTCCTGGGGTGTGGGAGAAACTAAGGCAACTAGGCCACTTACCCTCCAGTCCAGAGGGTTTTTGGTTTTTTGTTTGTTTGTTTGTTTTTCTTTTTTTCAATCTTTTTCTTGTTATTTTTCTTAACCTTTTAGTCCAGAATTTTAAGAAACTTACAAATCTAAACATTTTTCCATAGCCACTAAATGACTCATTTATAAAGCCACGTTTTAAGCATTGCATAGTTTATAAAAATAAAACTAAGATACAAGCATAGGCCTGAGACTTTGTAAACACATTAAATTTAAGGCACGGTTCTCTCCCATGTAAGGGAGAACCCTACTGCCTTTATTGTGCTGAAAAAAAAATCACAATAGAAAAGAAACCATTGGCCATTCTAGTTGATAGATTTGAACCACTAGAAGCAAAATCCTGGGACATTAGTAGACAGGATACAGTACAGAAGGTTATGAAACCAGGAGTAGCTTCATGTGGTTTCTCAGCTCCCTTGCTTGGCCTTGTCCTCCTCTTGACCTCTTCTGTCTGTGTGTGTTAAATGATTGAGAACATCTTGGGACCTAAAGAAACAGGATGACAGGTAAGCCTTGAAGCCTGGCCCTGTGCATATTTCCTGTCATAGTTTTTTGTTTATAGAGGGAAAGTTCTGCTATAAGTGGGCACAAGGAAAGAGTAAAGCTTTTTACAGTTCAGTTCTGGAGACTGGGAGAAAAGGAGAAAGTGTTTTGGATGGTTGTTCTGGGAACTAAATTCTGGTCCTATGTAAGGGCAGTACCACTGAACCATCCAGTGTGTGTGTGTGTGTGTGTGTGTGTGTGTGTGTGTGTGTGTGTGTGTGTATGTGTGTGTGTGTACACCCAGGTCTCACTACAAATATATGGAGGTCAGAAGGCAACTTTTTGCCGTTGGTTCTCATCTTCACCACATAGAGGCAGGTGTGCCTTGGTCTAGCTAGTCATTGTACTACATAATCCATGTTAGCCAGCTCCGGGTCTCACTTTTTACAAACCTTTCCTGGGAATTGAGCTCAGGTCATCAGGCTTGCACGGCGTGCACTTTTACTCAATGAGCCTTAATCGAGTGATCCTACACATAGCCCTTACCTCTGTGGAAGACTTTTTTTTCCCTAACCTAAATGAACTGAGGAGTTCTCAGTTGCTTCCTGGTGAGTCTTCCTCCAAACACGCTTGTTTGATTCGGGGTCTCCTGTTCCCTACTGTTTTCATCAAGGTGTGGTGGGTTTGGTATATTACCCCAGATGTGAAGGCCCGTGAGATGCAGAAGCACTGTACAATGATGAGCTCCTGGCTCCCCTGACTGGAAGCAGAGATGGGACAAAGAAAGTCCCTAGAGTTCTCTCTGGGAGGTTTCATCCCATCAGTAAGAAAGGGAAAATAATGCATTCTCTTCATCTAGTACAGAAGAAAGGCAGCCACCACCCTGCCCTTCCAAAACAATCAGGAAAGGTTTTGCACTTTCATGAGATACATGGGAAGAATCCTAGATTCATTCTAACTTTAATTTTGTATTAATTTTAATTATGAGTTTCATACATTCATATGATAAATTTTAGTCATTTCATCCTCATCCCCTCCCCTTTTCTGAATCCCCTCCCCCTCCCCCTCCCTCTCCCTCTCCTTCTTCCTTGTGGAACCCTCTACTTCTCTTGAATATGGCCCATTAAGTTTAATTAGTTTCCTGCCTGGGTGTGACTGGGAGGTTAATGTAAATACACTGTCGGTCCAAGAGCCACCTATACACACTCAGCGGGGGAAGGGAGATTATAAGCAGGAGGTCTGGACTTCTGTAAGAACTCAGGCTGCATGGTCACCCTGACCATTTGGACCTTAGGTGAGGGCCCATTCTGGGCTGTAGCTGTGAAGGTAAGTTGTATCATGGTTTTGGAAAACAAAGATAATTAGCCAAACAAATGTCTATAGATCTTATCTGTGGGTATGCAATACTCCCAGAAGAACTGAAAATAAGCCATTTTTTTTTTACCACCCCTAACCATAGTGGAAATCCTGGGGGTTCATTTTCCTATACATATGGAAACTCACACAGTTCTAATAAATAGTCCTGTTCTCTGACTCTCTCTCTCTTTCTCTCTCTCTCTCTCTCTCTCTCTCTCTCTCTCTCTCTCACACACACACACACACACACACACACACACACACACACACACACACGGGCGCGCATGTGCGTGCACAGACACTTGACTAGACAGATAAAAGAAGAAACTCAGTTGCTTAGATCTCTGACACATGAGTGCTTCTCCAATGAGTCAAGCTTCACTGGGACCAGGGTTCTAGGACATAAGTTTATTTATCTCTCTGTTAAATGAAGAAGGCTGGTTATTTAGTGACTACAGCTTTTTATTGGTATGGTTCATTGCCGAGAAAGGCCAGCAGATGGCAAACTGGGGCATTTTTCTGTTTCACGGATAGCTTAAACTATAAGAAGAAAGCGAAGCCTCGTGGTTGTGCTGCATTGATGAAGCCATTAAAGAATACTCTGTATCACAAGTTCCCTCTCCTCCACTGTACTTAGGGCATGAAAAATTTAGCAGAGCTCATTTAAAAGGGACTTCTCACTCATTGTGTTGGTCTTGTGATGTATTAATCTGCTATAACCAGATATGATAGACAGGGTGGGCTAGAACCTGGCATTTGTTTCTCATTCCTAGGGGCTAACTCTAGTAACGGGCATGAGTGAGGCCACTCAGCTTGGCTTGACAATGGCCACTTTCCTGTCATAGTTTTTCATTTACAGAGGGAAAGTTCTGGTGTGTCTCTTCTTTAAAGGAACCAGTCTAGTCATGGGACCCCCACCCTATGACCTCATCTAAACCTAATCCCTCTCACAACCACTACCTCCCAAGTATCATTTCATGGGGAATTAGGGCTTTAACATGTGTTACAGGGGGGAGAATACAACCATGCGGTCCCTAACAGAGGGATGGTAGATGACTTCTGATTAAATATGGTAGCTCCTAGAATGCCCAAAGTTAACCTGTAACCCCCACCTGCCTAAGGACCAGGTGACTTCCTAGAATGCTGGGAGTTGTAGTTCTTAAAAAAAATAACAAAGCCTCATGGGAACATACATAGGCTTGTCTTCATGACTTACTTGTCTGCATAAACCCCCTCACTCCTCAACACGTCTTGAGGCCATTCAGCTGGGAAATTCCAGGGAATAATCCTAACCAAAGTCCATCTCTTGGTCAATATATAATATTTAATAAAGTTTGGCCCAAAAGACTGGAATTGCTTTTTCTCCAATGAATCTCAGGATTAACAGTCCAACAAGTACAGAACCACTTTCTTCCTGAGGTTCTTATAAAATGGAGGAACAGAAATAAAAGGCTGCGAGGAAAAGAAGCAATGGGGAAACATTGGAGCTGAAAGGGGATCAGGAGCATGTCCTGCCAACTATATATTTATATTTAGTGGCCTACAAACTTTTATTGCCCTATATTTTCTGGGGGTCAAGGACCCGGGCATGCTTCAGGATTACCCACTGCATGAAGGCTTGGTTAAAATGTTACCACGGAGCTTCTAAGGTCTTGCCTTGGTCTTCTGGGCTGTAGGCTTCATTCTGATTGGCTGATGCCAGAGGGCAGCCCAGGCAGCTCAGTTCTCTAAAAAACCTTAAGGCAACAAGCGAGGGCATCTGTTAGCACACAGTTAGCTTTATCGCTCTTTTCATTTCCCATTGGTTGGAAAGACGTCAGTGGGACCCGCCCACACCAGTGGGGAACAGAGAGCACTCAGGGGGAACAGCAGTGTAACGAGCCTGGCAGACATGAGGGTCTTCCTCAGAGACACTTCTGTCTCTCCATCAGACTGCTGAAACAGTGAACTCCAGAGCAATGGGGATCTCATAGAAATGGGGGTCTCCGTGAGAGTCCTTCTGGGATAAGGAAAAGGCGCCAGCCACTGGGGCATCTTGTCTCCGGGAAAGAGATGTCACACAGATCTAACGATTTGTCAGACGCCTTTGTTGGCTGACACTGAAGGCCAGGTAATGATGGTCAGTGGGCAGGACCGCACTGCTGCTGACTGCTCGGATCTGTCTATCCTCCGTCCTACCCAAGTTCCGGGACAGCCTAGGTTATGTGAGACCTTGTGTCAAGAAACCAAACCCAACGGAAAACATTTAAACTTTGGTCTCACATTGGGATAGACTGAAGTGGGAGGGGCACCCATGCCTCTCCTCGTTCCTCTTTCCTATGGGGCCATGTTGAATAGCATTTCCTTTTTCTGCTTTCCACTCTAAATTTGGCTCTTGTAATTGGCTCCTTAGAGATGGGTGACCTGACGTGGCTTGGGGCAGAGATTGTAGCCCCGAGTCTGACACCATCAGGAGCCTGGTCGTTGAGAGCAGAGTGTTTCCTTTCAGTTGGCATATTGATTATATATTATAGATTCACAAACTGGTTGTAAGAGATAATAGAGACCAGGCATACACGTTTCCCATTTCCTTCCAAAGTGACTTTTCTCGAGACCGTAGTAATGACATCACAACAGGGGTCGACACAGATAGATGTCACCAAGGTTAGTGATGTCTTCCAACTTATTTTTGTGAGCTTATTCCTATACTGCTCCATGGCGTCTCCTGTAGCAAGGACAGTCTACAACAGCACAAAGATACTTCTGCATCAGAGATACTTCACGTTACAGGATCGTATTCGAGGCTGCCTACACGAGTGTGCCCCATGACTCCTATCACTCTAATGTGCAAAAGCACAGGGCGAAGAATGTGACTAAGCCGAAGAACTGGAGCCGTGTCCTTAATTCTTAGGCATAGGTTCAACCCCCAGCAACACAAACAAAGACAAGACAAACACTCTTAAATCCTCGGTTACCCAAGTTCCGGGACAGCCTAGGTTATGTGAGACCTTGTGTCAAGAAACCAAACCCAACGGAAAACATTAACTTTTATCCAGTGCCCCCAAATTCTCATCCCACATCACCATTAGTACAGAATGCAGAATTGTTCTACCAGAACCAGCCTAGGCCTTTAAGAACAGAGCCCTGAGAAAAATCCATTTCCATCTGTGGTATGGACAGAAGGTTTGGGTCCTTCTAAAATGTAGACGTTGAGACCCTGAGTCTCCAGGGTGTTGTTTGAAGATGGGGCCTCTGAGAAATAACCAGGTCACAAGTATACAGTCATCCTGATTGGTCAGAGCCCTTACAGGAAGAAACAAAGGACTGCTTGTTCCTCTCCTGCCAGGTGAGCACACAGATGCAACCCCAAAGAGCCTTCACTCAAACCCCACCATGCTGCTACTCTGTGGGCTTCCCTGCTCCCAGAACTCTGAGCAGTCAAGTTCAGCCTGTAAGCTACTGTAGACAGTCGTATCCTCCCGTTACAGCAGCTGGATGGAGGCAGCTGCAGAACTAAAGGGGCAGATTAACTGCCCAGTCCCCACTCCCGGGTCCCAAGCTGCGATGGCTGTTTCATCGTGTTTCCTTATCCACTGTGCATCCATCTTCCATGCCTACCCACCCACCCTGTGGTCCTCAGTGACATCGCCCGGATGAGACAGCAACCTTGTAGAGGCTGTTTACTGCTCTAACAGTTGTTCCAGGTCAAATCTCCGTAATAAATCTTCATATTGTCTTCCATGAATGTCAAACGCATGCGGCCGCTTGCTTTTCTGCTTGAGCCCAACTGCTCTCTGTACCCGTGGGGCAGATCTGTGCCATGGACAGTGCAGAGAAAAGCCAACCATCGATTACTTCATACAACGTACCCACAGGATCTAATGAAACCAGCACCACTCAAACCGTAGCCTATCAGCAGGATTGACTGGAAACTCTGCTCTACTCACAGAGCAGTGCCATGCTCAGCCATCACCCTAGAAGCTTCCTCTTGCAGTAGGCTGGACCAAATGCAGAGATCCACAATGAAACAGTGTGCAGAGAATGAAAGAACTTGAACCATCCAGTCTCAAATGGGCTGTCTCCATCAAACCCTCCTTTTGGGACTTAGAAACTTTGTGGCAGAAACCCTGTCCCCATCCCTAACCCAAAAGTTATCTCCAATTGACAACTACTTGAAAAGAAAAACAAATTAACTTTCTCCAACCAAGTCTCACTGGGATGCCACCACACTTAAGGGTAGACCCTGTGCCCAGCAGTAGATGAGCAACACAGATGAACTCGATGCTATTTTTAGAGTTTTTGTCTCCTAATGCATTGTTCAAGCACTTTTTTTTTGCCTTACATGTTTTTTTCTTCTATACTATGGTTTACTATTTTGTGTTTTTATAGGATTTGTCTGTTTGTGTGTGGTGTGTGTGTATGTGTGTGTGTGGTGTGTGTATGTTGTGAATGTAAGTGTGTGTGTGATGTGTGTGTATGTGTGAATATGTGTGTATATATATGGTGTGTGTTGTGAGTGTGAGCGTGTGTATGGTGTGTATGTGTGTTTTGTGTGTGTGTGCGGGGTGTGTGTATGTATGTGAGTGTGTGTGTTTGTGTGTGTATTGTGTATGTGCTATGTGTGTGAGTGTATGTGTGTGTGTTTGTGTGTGTGGTGTGAGTGTATGTGTGTGTGTTTGTGTCTGTGTGGTGTGTGTGTGTGGTGTGCGTGTGGTGTGTGTGGTGTGTGTGAGTGTGTGGTGTGTGTGTATGTGTGTGGTGTGTGTGTGTATGTGTGTGGTGTGTGTGTATGTGTGTGTGTGTATGTGTGGTGTTGGCATCTGTATGCATTTCTTGCACTTCTTTTCTTTGGCTCTCTTTTTCCTTCTGTTTGTTGTGGTTGTTTTAGTCGCCTGTTTTCTGATGAGAGAAAGAAAGGGTGTGGATTTAGGTAGGTGGGGAGATATAGATGGCCTGGGAGGAGTTGGAGGAGAGGAAAGTGATCATAATATAGTAAATGAAATCTGTTTTCAATAAAAATTAAAGTGATATCTATACTTCAAAAAAGAACACCAGTTGCCAATACCTTTAGGCTCCAACTCTATTTTACCCACTGGGCGAGTGCCCTCTGTCCCTCTTTTAAGGGACTCTAAGATTTTATTACATTCATATTTACTGACATAATGCATGGTTGAACTTATGTGCTCAGTGGAAGGCAGCAGACTTGGTAAACATTAACATAGCCAAGCTGTACTCAGCCATCTCTACCCACACAGTCAGCGCCAGCTTCCTGCTTTATATCTTCATACAGATGAGGGTCCTCTTACCGGGGATGTGGCTAACTCAGACAAAAAGACTGAGAATGTTGCCCTGTGTAAAATTCTGAGGAATAAGCTTGTCATAATGCAAAAACTCAGCAAGTTAAAACAACCTCACATAGGTGATTTGGGGACAGGTACACTCCTGGGGGAGAATAATCCATTAAGGGTAGAAGACTTCTCTCCAAGGGTCCAATGGAGAAGAATCGCTATACACACAGCTGAGGGTGAGGGGACTCTTGACTGCTTTCACCTGCCAGACTAATTAGTGCTGGCAACAAACGAGTGACAGGTGTCATTCCCTGTGCACCACCACACCCACTTATAACAAGGAAAAGGAGCACCCCCAACATGGTCCTTGTCTTAGTTAGGGTTTTACTGCTATGAACAGGCACCATGACCAAGGCAACTCTTGTAAGGACAACATTTAATTGGGGCTGGCTTACAGGTTCAGAGGTTCAGTCCATTATCATCAAGGTGGGAACATGGCAGCATCCAGGCAGGCATGGTGCACGCAGAGCTGAGAGTTCTACATCTTCATCTGAAAGACCAGGGAGTGGCACTGTTGGGAGGTGTAGCCTTGTTGGAGTAGGCATGCCGCTGTGGGTGTGGGCTATAAGACCTTCATCCTGGCTGCCTGGAAGTCAGTCTTCCACTAGCAGCCTTCAGATGAAGATGTAGAACTCTCAGAAAGAAAAGAAAGAAAATCTGTACTAATTCTACCACATAGAAAATTCTGGGCTAGATTAGGCTACATAATGCTGTGTCTTAAAAGAACCAAATAACAAGAGCAAAACATGCCATGCACACACGTGTATACACACACACACACACACACACACACACACACACAGGAATAAAAAAAGCAAAAGCATACCAAAGTTAAAAGTATAAAATTACATTTTATGTTTTTATTCTTCTGAGAAAGCAGGAACACGAAACAAAGTTGCAAATGATAAATCACATCTCTGATACAGCTGGATCTTAAAATTGCCCCAAATTTAGAGGTGATCCTAACTGAAGAAGATTTATTCTATTAATGGTGGTGTTGATATGATGATTTAGAGTTATTTGTTTGGTTTGTTTGTTTGGTTTTTTTTTTTTTTGGTTTGTTTGTTTTTGAAACAGGATCTTATGTAGCCCAGACTGTGTTTGTGTAGCTGTGTATGCTGGTCTGAAATTCCTGATCCTCCTGCATCTACCTCCCGAGTGCTGTGATTACAAGGTTGAGCCACCATGCTCACCAATGCCTTGTAGTTAACAAAGGCTTCTCCTCCAGGTCCTTAAGAATTCTATCCAGGTGGCTGGAGAGTTGACTCAGTGGTTAAGGGCACTGTCTGCTCTTCCAGAGGTCCTGAGTTCAATTCCCAGCAACCACGTGGTGGCTCATAACCATCTGAAATGGGATCTGATGCCCTCTTCTGTGTGTCTGAAGACAGCTACAGTGTACTCATATAAATAAAATAAATCTTTAAAAAAAAAGAATTCTATCCAGTTGAGGAAAGTTCATTCCAATTTTATGAGTCATGAGACCACAACTTGGAGAGACTGGATGATTTGCTTAGAAAGCAAAACCTTAACGTCTTCTAGCTGTAAACCTATGTAAATATACCAGATTAGATGGTTTTTTCTTTGTTTTTCCACAAATATTAATAGATTGAATTGTGTAGGGAGGAAAAATGGGACTAACGGGAAAGCTTGTGAAGTTATGATTGTCAGGAGTTCTAGACACGGTGGTGCACACCCGCAACCCCAATTCTTGGGCGGTGGAGACAGGAAGATCAAGAGTTCAAGGCCAGCCTCTGCTACACAATGTCTTTGAGGCTAGCTTGGGCTACATAAGACCTTATCCCCAAACAACAACAATTTAAAAACGAAAAGAATACTTAATTCCACAGCTATTCTAAATTACACAGTTGCCTGGAGTCTGGGTGATTCAGAGAGTTTCTGTGACTCATTTTCTCTCTAGCACCTGCTAATGTGAGAAAAGTACTTAATGTCGTCATTGTAACGTGCCACGGGGACGTGCTAGAAGGCAGAGGAGATAGAGGCTATGTAGCATTTTAAATGCTTAGAAGAAAAGGTACATGGTTTTAAATTATCACTATAGAATTACAGAAGGGACACAGCCCACGACAGTAGCTGTACACAGAAGAAATAAAGTGAATTTTATCCCCCGGGATTTTACATTATGGGAAAGTAAAGGGAAAAGCTAATTAAACACAGAATGGTCTTTTTGTACTTGTTCTTGCTTAATGACAAGTCACAAAACAATAATGTCCCCATCAGAGTTACTACTCAGCGATGGTTCGATCCCAGTGAAATGACACTAAAGAATAGATTTGTTACCTCTGGTGGCTGACCCGTGGGAATAATGAACATAAGTTACTGTTTGGCTTCTCTGGGTTTTATGACATCAGTGAATATATGTGTGTTTTTCAGTCACAGAAGGAATTTGTGCTTGTTGTGAAAAGAGAAATATATAGACTACAGTGTTAGAAAGCGAAGACAAGTTTGTTCATATTTCTCATCTTTTCTCTTATGCTGTGGCCAACTTGTAAGCTATGTTTCTAATCTGATCAAAAGCATTTACAGAAGAATAGAAAACTCGGTGTTTTATTTGTGATAAAATATGTAAAAATGTATTGATAATATTTTTTTCCTGCTTGGATGTGGCATTAAGTAATGAAAAAGGAGATTTCCATTTAGAATAATTTTAGACCAAAAGTAAGCACAAGTTTGGATTCTCCATTTCTCTCCCTGTGTTTTCCACCAGTGGCCTGTCTGTCACGTGTGTCTGATGTGGATCCCTCTAGCAAGGCTTCGGTTCCTAAGCCTCCCCAAACAGTGCCATCAACTGCAGACTAGATGTTCAGATGCCTGAGTCTAGAGGGGGCATTTTTATTCAAACTGCCACCCATCACAAACTGTGTCACACAAGGTTAGAACTCCCTGAACGCTTGCCTTAGGTAGTGGAGCTCAGTAAATGATCTGGGAGAACAAGAGAGAGGATTCAGGGTGAGGAGTTTTGCAAAGTTTGATTTTCCCATTGCATATGATCTTTCTCGGATGCATTGGTCCATAGTACCAAAACTCACAAGAGGTTGAACCTTAATACTCTCCTGTTCTTACATTCATAAAGAACATTGGCATTTCTGTTGGCTATGTCTGCCATCTGAGAGAATGGCTGTCCCAAATGAAGCTCATAGTCTAAAGCTGACAGTTACAGCCCCCTTCTTAGATTGCCATTCCCAGCTGGAATTACATGCTGTCAATCAGGGCCCAGAAGTGTTAAATAGAAAATTCCAGGAATAAGCAATTTATAAATTTTACATCACAAGCCATTTGAGTAGCATTGGTATCTTATAGTTCTTATTCATCCCAAGTTTTTTTCTAGAAATCATATATATATATATATGTACATATATATATATATAAATTTGTGGAGAGGGAGAATTTACTAGAAAAATTTCTATTATTTTCCAATGACTGTGAGTGTACTACTTTCTGGATGGCTATATAAGGCTTAATAAAAAGAAATTTATGATATTTAATATTTAAAAATTCATGTTTAGGAATCGTGGCTCTCTGTAAGGTGATGTGTCCATTCCCACCCCACCCTTCCCCCACCTGCCTCTCTCTGTATTGAGACTGGATTTCACTATGTAGTCCTTGAACTGGCTTTTGGAGACCAGGCTAACTTCAAATTCACAGAGATCCATGCCTTTGCCTCCCAAGGGCTGGGATTAAAGGTGTGCGCCTCCATGCCGGGAAGTCTTGGAGAACTGAAGAGATGGCTTGACTTGACTCTTTACCCAATGCTGAGCTTAGGACTATAAGCCTTATGCTCACCCAGCCAGTACTTTAACAACTGAGCTGCCTCCCTAGCCCTGTGTGCAGCTGCTTAAAAGCAACAACAACAACAACAACATATTTGGGGCCATGAGATGGCTCAGCGTGTAAAAAGACACTTGTGCAAATCTGAGTTCAATCTCCAAATGCCACAGTGGAAAGAGAGAACCAACTCCTGAAAGTTGTCCTCCAACCTCCCATGCATCACACACACACACACACACACACACACACACATGTATACCTTTTCCACACATAGTAGTAAAGAAGCTTTGAGAAACTGGTTTCATTCTCTGCTTGGGTTCTGGATGCAGAACACAAGGATGAAGTAGGCCAGCCAGTGGCAGAAGCATTTCTCCGTGGAAATTTAGTGTCTGTTATTCCTTACTATTTCTGAACCTTTCATTCAATGCTACCTACCACTCTCAGAAGCTGTTTGAAAATTTGACCTGAGACATACTTCAGAGGTAGAGCATCTGTCTAGCTGTATGTGGCCCCAGGGCTTGCTCTCTCTCTCTCTCTCTCTCTCTCTCTCTCTCTCTCTCTCTCTGTGTGTGTGTGTGTGTGTGTGTGTGTGTGTGTGTAGCATGGGAGGTTGGAGGACTACTTTCAGGAGTAGATTCATGATAGATGTAGGGTCCCAATATAGCCAATGCTGGCCTCGAACTTACTATGTAGCCAAGGGTGGCCTTGAGTTCATGGTCTTCTGCCTCCAAATTTTAAAACTGAACTGAATGTTTCCAATGTTCCATAGAGGAGGCAGACATTAGGAAGCAGCCCTGTCTATGAGTGTTTCTCCAGTAGACACCCTGTTGCATGTCTTTTCAATTGGCTGGTGCTTGCTAACCCCTGAGACCAATCTGTCATGAATCCGAAAGCTCGAACTTGTGGGAAATGACCAAGGTTGCTGAGTCATCTTCTCGAGTGGGGCATTAGCTGCAAGAACCCAGGCCCTTTCACTAAAGAGTCTCTGAGAATTTAGTGTGCAGAGCAAATATTGTAGAATTTAAGCTCACACCCAGATTTATAAGTTTTTTTCATATGTGTGGGTATTTTGCTTCTGTGTACGTCTGTGCATCATATACGTGCCTTATGCCTTCAACAATCAAAAGAGGACATTGGATTCCTGGAATCATAGATGGTTATAAATTGCAGTGTTGGTTCTGGGAATCAAACCTGGGTCCTCTGAGGCACCATGCACAGGTCTAAGCCAGATGGGGTCCCAGCTCTGAGAGCTGAAGTGGACACAAGCCTAAGTCATCCTTAACCCAGAAGCTATCTCTAACTGACAACTGCTCACAGAGACAAAGTTAGTTTTCTCTAACAGTCTCTCTGGGTTCCAATCTCTCTAACCTCACTTAAGGGCAGGCTCCATAGTGCCCAGCAGTAAATGAGAAACACAAAAGGAACTCAGTGGTACTTTTAGGGATTCTTTGTCTCCTAGTGCCTTGGCTGGACATTTTCCTTTAGCTTCCGTATCTTTTGCTTCTATACTATGGTTTACTATTTTGTGTTTTTATGAGATTTCTGTGTGTGTCTCTGAATCTATATGAGTTTCTTGGTCTTTTCCTTTGACTCTGTTTTTTTCTGTTTATTTTGTCCTATTCCGTTTTTTGTTTTTTCTTGTTACCCATTTATTTCTTTTTCTTCTTTTTTTAAAGATTTATTTATTTATTATATATAAGTACACTGTTGCTGTTTTCAAACACACCAGAAGAGGGCATCAGATCTTATTACAGATGGTTGTGAGGCACTTTGTGGTTGCTGGGATTTGAACTCAGGACCTCTGGAAGAGCAGTCAGTGCTCTTAACCACTGAGCCATCTCTCCAGCCCACCCATTTATTTTCTAATGAGAGGCAGAAAGGGTGTGGATTTGGATGGAAGGAGAAGGGAGGATCTGGAAGGAACAGGAAGAAAGGAAACGTTGATCAGGATATATGGTATGAAAAAAAACTATTTTCAAACAAAACAAAACCCAACCTGGGTCCTTTGAAAGAGCAACGGGTGCTCTCCAGCCCTGTGACAGATTTTTTTTTCTTTGTCGGCCTCTAAACAGTATAATTTACATGGCATTCAATGAAGACACTGACATTTTGATATACTCAAGGGGCCTTGGAATCAGAGTTCCTTCCCTACCCTGGACTATCAAGGGATCAATGGGACACACCTTTAAATGGCCACTCTGATTCGATTTCATGAATATTAACTTGGATCTTAATGCCAGATATTTCCTTAGGAGATGACATTTGTGATAAATGACATCATATCATTTCCCCAACAGGTGCTAGAAATCAGTTCATCTGTTGGAACCTACTCATGGTCAAATGAGGTGTCGAGTGTTGACCAAACTCATCTGTAAGCTGAAGTCAAAGAAATAGCCCAAGTAGAAAAGGGTGGATGTTGTTGTCCCCCCCTGTTGAGTGAAGGCAGAGTTTACAGTTGAGTATGTATGGCAGAAGTATGTATTACAGGTTTAATGTTAATTATCTGTGTCTCCAAGGAGAACACTATTTTTAAGGAAGCCCGGGCAGTTGTCACGCAAGATCCTACTGGACACATGAAAGTGTAACAATGGCTGTTATGCTGAGATTAAAACCAGCTGGCTTCTTCTATCATAAAGCACATTTCGGCAGGGATATTTGTTAAACCTTGAAGGGTAGGTGAAGAGGCAGGGGAGTTAGTATGTGAAAAATATCAGTGATCCATGTGGAGGCACTGGGTGATTGCTGTGAGATTCTTTGACTAGAGGTAGTGAAATCAAGTATGTAGAGGCTTGCTGCCCCTTTTCCTGTCTCTCTCACTCTCACTCCCTCAGGCTGGGGTTTTCTGGCATATCCCCCCCTTGAAAATTCATATACTATATTCTGATCATGGTTTCCCCTCCCCTCTGAATCTTCCTTTGGAGGCCAATCAGGCTCCAACTTCTTCCTCAGTCTCTAAAGTTCTAGGACTGAGCTGTGAGCCCGCGTGTCGGGCAATACTTGCAGTCCTAATGGCTGCCATTATTTCTAAATTTAACCCTTTTGATTTTTAATAAATTTCCTAGAATGTATCCTTAAATCCGAATCCTTTAGGTTTTCTCTGACCGAGAGGAGATAAGCAGTGTTGACTGTCACTACTTGAAAGCATCTCGGAAGGAATGACAAGTCCTAGATATTTCCATGGAGAAGGAACGGACCAATCTTGGTGATTACTTGAGTAGATGATGTGCTTGGGGAGGACTTAGAGCTCTGCTTTTACTGCAGGACATGAATCGCTTTCCCTTGTGGGGCTGTAGCATTTTCAGAATCACGTTTAAATAGCTGTGATGCCACATTGTAAACTTGTCTTTCACTTAATAGACATTTTTTTTAGGTACTTCTCATTAGGTAGGCCTGGGTGAAATCAAGCCTGCATCCTCCTGCCTCAGCATCCCAAGTATGGGGATTGCGGGTACATCACAAATAATTGTACGTGTGTTCACATGTGCCAGGCATGGCTCGAGATGCTAGAGTAGAAGTGGCAAAAGCCAGAGGCATAATCTTTGCTTCTTGGAAGCTTTAGTGGGGAGAGATCAATAAGAGAAGAAACACATAGATAATCAATTTAATATCAGCTTGAGGCAAGTAGGGAGATGTGACATAGGAGGAGGCAGGGACAGAATCAGGTAATCAGGGATGTCTTGGCCTGCATGGACCAGATAATCTTGGTTGGTGCCCGCGACCACTCTTCAGTAATGACAGGAGCCAGTGGTTCAAAGATTCAATGGAAAGACCTTCCTCCCGAGGGAACAGAAAGCATAGAGTCCCCAAGCAGGAATGGATCATATTTATGAATGCATATGGGTCAGGTGGTGGTGGTGCATGTCCTTAATCGTAGTCCTCGGGAGGCAGAGGCAGGTGGATCTCTGTGAGTTTAAGGCCAGCCCAGTTTCCAGAGCGAGTTCTAGAACAGTCAAGGCTAAACCCGAGAATCCCAGTCTCAAAACAAACAAACAAACCAACAACAAAAAAACCCAAAAGAAAGCAAATAAACAATCAAGAATGCACATAAGGAATTCATGAGGAAGCCCGGGTGCTGGCCAAGGTTGGTGGTACTCGATTGTTAATCTAGCAGTTGGGAGATGAGGCAGACAAAGTTAGGAGTTCAAGATCTTCTTGGCCATATCATGAATTTGAGGCCATCCTGGGCTACGTAAAAACCCATCTCAACAAACAAACAAAGAAAAAAGAGAAAAAGGAAATAAGAGAAGAAAAGGCAAACCAGCTGCTTTGAGGGCACAGAGTAAGGGAAGGAGCTAGAGAAGAGGACGAAGTCCAGGGGCCAGGGAGAACACCAGGATCTCGGTTTGATTTGAAACGGGATGTTGGGTGTTTAGCAAAGGATAACAAGGTCTGATGCTCATTTATTTGATGATCAAATTAACTACTCAACAGAGAGTAGGTTGCAGAGGATAAAACACAAAGCCAAGAAACCAGTAGGGGAGTAGTCAGGGGAGGTGGTATTGGCTTGAATCTGAGCAAACAGAAGACGTAAGACTGTGTTAAGTTGGACTTTGGGTTTGAAGCACAGACTCTAGCCCTGGGTGCATGAATACACGCTTGAGAGAGAAAAGAGAGTAGTGAAGAGCTGTGATCTGCCCAGTGGATGCTGACGCCACTTACAGAGGTGAGCACTGGAGGTTAGGGTTGCCTTGGGAGGGAAAATCATTTGTGCCTTCTTTTTTAAGGTAGGGTCTCCCTATGTTTCCTAGACTGGCTTTGAACTCAAAGCTCTCATCTTCCCTCAGCATCCCAAGTGGTGGAATTGCAGCCCTGTATCCCATGCTTGACTCCTAAAAGGACTCTTTGAGGGAGAAGGAGTTGGGTCCAGAAAGGTTAATAAGGACTTGGGCGCACAGACCCAAAGAGTGAAACCTGGGCTTTAGTCTGGGCAGTCTGGCCCTGTAGGTTTTACCCAACTGTTTGGCTCCATGGTTAGGGTTATAATAAAGGAATACAAAGCAGGATGGCATCTAAACAGAAGCAGATGAGGGTGAGGTAGTGTGAATGCATGAGGGGAACAGTTGAACCTTCTTGCTAGAGAAAAATTACCTGTGGCCCTGTTAGGTAGGCCCTAGAGAAACTCCGAGCATTTTTCCTTCTTGACCTCACTAAGTCAAAATCCAGTCTGCCTGGAGAACATTTTTTATTAACATGCATTAGCTATATAAATTGATGAGATTTACTGTGATATCTGAGAATGTTTGCAATGTTGGACTTCTCTGTAGCCTAGGCTGTTCACTGGAAATTTGATTTGCCGACTGACTATGGCTTCCTGTTTTTATGTAATCAGGATAGCAGAGAATGTCGTAGACATCTTTCCTTTCTGGGGGCTACTTTCGGTCAGATGACAGAGTTGTGACTGTAGAGTCATGTCATGTGTCCCCCACCCCCACCCCCCAGTTCCTGTCCTGGCGCTCACTTGTTACTGGAGAGTTCCTGAGCCTGCCCAGAAGGCATGTAGAATGCCCTTGAGTTCTTGACGTGATAGTTTATTCTCTTCTCCGCTTTTCTGCCTCCATATTCAGTCTCTGGATGGAGGTCAGTGATGGAGAGCTAAGCACCGAGATGGGTTGCAGAGGAAGCCGTGGGAGTGGTTTCCACTCAGCAGGTCCCTGAGTGTACGCCTGTCTGTGAGCTCGGAGTGACGTAATTTTTAACAGCACCACACACAACACAAGCCCTGGGTTTGCAGTTACTGAAACAAATACATTTTTAACTTAAGATCCCTACCTATTAGGATGCTGGGAACCCAACAATTCCACAACTATCACATGTCTTCTATCTTCCTATCCTAGTACTGGGGAGTGAGAAAGGAGTGTGAAATTCCTACCATGTACTATAGCTAATTTTCACTCACAAAATAAGTTATGTAACAGCATGCAAATGGGCGGCCACAGCATATATATCACACATGGTAACACACAGTGAACAGCATTCACTTTGTATGCACCAGGACAAACAGACTGGGTAAGGAAGGAGAGGAAGCAGCCTTGAGGGGCGTGTGCCCATTGCCTGTGGTATCTCCTTCACAAGCCTGTATTTCTGTGCCTTGCTTTGGGGTATGGGATTGGACCCCGGAAACAGTCTGAAGGTGCCAGCTGACTGTGTTAGACTTTGCCTGGGAGGGGGAAGGGCACGGTAAGGAATAGCTGCCAGAGACCTGTTCTCCCTTTGTTATTTAATCAGATTAAAAGGAATGCTCTAAGCTTTTCTTCTCTGGGGGTTGCTTTCAATTAGGTGATTTATTTCTCAGAGGTACAAGATAACCCTTTCCCCTTGTGACATCTGTCTGGTTCTCCATCCTTTACTTGGTATAGTAGTAGCCCAGAGGTCAACCATCACAAGAAGGGCTTCTGAAGGTGGACTGGTGGTATTCTGTGGTATAATGTCGAACGGCTTGGCTGGGTGGGTCTATCTCAGTGTCTCCTGTGAGACTGGATGATGGTGAAGGATTCGGTTGTCTAAAGGGTCACAGTTAGCCGGAAGACTCAGTTACTCATAGGGGCCTCTCCACTGGTGACTTGACTCACTTCCTAATGGAGCTGCTGGGAGTGCGAGCCTAGAGACAAAGCTGGAGATCCAGCGCCTTCTATGACCCAATCCCTGCAGGCACAGGCTACCTCTTTCTGCCACATGATGCTGGGCCACCAGGGTCATCCCTGATTGGATGTGAGAGGTTGGTACCCTAGTGTGAACTCTAGGAGATGCAGAGGACAGTCTAGAAGCCAATTCCTTGACAACTCTGACCAGTAATCACTTTAGGGAGTATTCAGTGTTCCTTGATAAAGTGTCGATACAAGTCTTAGAACTCTTCTTCTTTAGGACTTGGCTAATGAAGCGATACACAATTAAAACTAAATTGCCAATAAATAGCAGCTTCTAAAACTAAGTTAGTTATGTACAGTGGTGTTGTTCTCAGCCGCTCATTTAACTAAGCTCCTTTTAACCTAACACCACTTAACACCCCTCCTGTTACCTATGAACCATACAAGGGGGCTGAGTTCTGCAGGCTGCTCCTGTCATTTGAGATATTATCTAAGAGTCAACTGCTTATTCCTAAGCATATTAATTATATTTGTTAATGTAGTCATGTGTTTGAAACAGTACTACATGTAAAAGAAAGGAACACAAGAGTCATATATATCTATATCTATATTAAATTGAATACATCAGAATTTGATTAATTATGAGTTATCAAAATGTTTTTGCATTAAATTTGGGCAAACCAGCAGTGAAGGATCCAAACCAAAAATCACAAAAATCTAAAACAAACAAACTGATCCCCCAGAAGTCCAAGATCTCAACTCTGCACTTGGGAGACAGAGGCAGGGGGATCTCTGTGAGTTCAAGGAAAGCCTGGTCTACAGAGCGAGTTCCAGGACAAGGCAGGGTTAGGCAGAGAAACCCTGTCTCAAAACAAGTAAATAAACAAAGTAACAAATAACGACAGCAACAAAAAGATCTCAAATAGAAACCAGAGAATCCAGATGGTGCATTATAGATATGCCCGTGCCATTCATGTTGGATGTGATAACGGTTACTACGTAGCCGCTTTAGACATGGCTAATTTGATGGCATTGACTGGTGTCAATGGGCTGCAAACAAAAGATTGCTTCTCAAAGAAGACTTTAGACTTACAACAAAATATCAGATGGGTATTTATGTGTTTTTGACTCAAAGCATTTATGGTGTTTGTATTTCATGTTTCCTTTGACTAACTAATAAAAGCAAGAGGCCCTTGGAAATTTGTAGTGAACCTTTAGGCTCCTGAGGATGGTGTGGGGATCTCCGAGCCATTGTCCTAGAGGAATCAAACCGGAAGGATGGGCAGGGGAAATCTAGGCAGTGATCAGGACTTCCCTCAGGTCCGCATGCCTATTCTGCCTGGGTAGGAACAAGTCCGGACAATCCTTCTAAGCTACCTACCTCATTAACTGCTTAATTACACTCTTCAACTGAGACTGGAAGAGGCTGTTGTGATTTATTTAGTAAAGCCAGGGTTCTTGGTAGACGTCTCGGCACCCTGCTTGCTCTCTGTCCTTTATTAGCCCCTCAAAATTTTACCTCCTTAAACTGAGCCTTAAATCTTACTAAACTCGAAACTTAATTGAAATATAGCAAGGTTCCATAGTGAGTTCCCGTCGTTGAAAGGAGCACTGGTCTCTGGCCAGGCATGGTGGTGCGTCTCTTTAATCTCGGAGCTGGGAGGCAGAAGGCAGTGGATCCCTGTGGAGTCAACCCATGGACTCCCAAGCCAGTGAGGGCTGCTTGAGGCCATGCCTCAGAAAACAATCACTCCCACCCCACAAAGGTGCTCTTTTTGGCCTGTGATAGATTGAAATTAAATCAGTTATGTTTTCTCTCCACCCTCCTCATGCCCATCAGTTCTCTTCTCTGCATCTCCTCATTGTGAGCATCTGCTTCTGGGGGTAGGGGTGGGGATGGGGTGCGGATGGGGTGCAGTGGCAGGGATCCTCCTCTTGATAATTTCCCTCTACCTTTTAAGGATCTATACAGTGAGGCCACCTTAGTCAGAGACTTTCCCCCTCCCACAACTGTTGCGTATATAACCTGAGCACCACTTAGCAATTACTTAAGTTTTCACTTTTTTAAACTTCCGAGGTCATTGCTGTCTTGCCTGCCCAGAGGGCTCTGACATCCAGAAGACAATGTCAGTGTGGGGACCTGACAGCCAGCCCTAACCTGATGGTACTGTGTTTTGCCTGCCCAGAAATGAACCTTTTTTTTTTTCAGTCATTAGAGTGCTCAGACCTGGGTAGTAATTTACACAGGACCCTGTGATGTCGAAAGAGACTTAATATGGAGTCAGACATAATCCCTTAAGGGACAGTTTGCTCTGGAATGCTGGAGATCCTAGTGGCCTGCAGGTAAGAGAGGGTAATGGGCTGTGAGATACTAACAGCTGCCTTGTTTCTGTAGAACTTGCCTATCGCCATGGGAAAGGGATGACGTGGTCTTTCTATCACTATTCTGTGGGAAAGTCAGGATCATCTAGGAAGTAAAATGATTTCCCTGCTGAGCTGTGGCTCCATGGACAGCTGTAGTGCTCACCTTTCTGAGGTCCACCTTAAAACCTCACCTTAGACCTCTCTGCACGACATTGTGTTTCTGCAAGACATTATGCTGCCTGATGTCTTTCTGCTAGCAGTAAGAATAAATTCACCATCCCAAGAGTACACAGGGTTGGACCTATGGCTCCAGCCATATATGTAACAGAGGATGGCCTTGTTGGACATCAGTGGGAGGAGAGGCCCTTGGTCCTGTCAAAGGCCATGCCCCAGTGTAGGGGAATGCCAGGTCGGGGAGGCAGGAGGGAGTGGGTGGGTTGAGGAGCTCCCTCATAGAAGCAAGGGGAGGGGGGATAGGATAGGGGGTTTATGGATGGGAAACCAGGAAAGGGGATAACATTTAAAATGTAAATAAAAAATGCAATAAAAGAAAAAATTAAAAACAACAACAACAAAACTGAATAAATTCACTTAATCTAAATTTGAATCGAGTCTAAGTCTTTGGTCCTTCCCAATAGATGTGAACCACAACCTTTTCACGTTTACTTAGCAGCCTGAGTTGGGGTGGTTAACGGCTGTCAGTTGGCATAGTTTGGCTTCAGCGATCCACCTTAAAACAACAACACAACCGTCTGTTCTATGTTGAAGTAGACTTCACATCTATTGCTTTTAGCCCTTTTCCTCCCAAAAACCTCTTGGATGCCAGTGGGCCTACGAGACCGTCTTGCCGGAGCTGCCTTTTGTTACACTGTTTTTCTTCAGAAGCCACTTAGTGAGCTCTCCATTCCTCTGTCATTCTTTCTCCATCTTCCTTGAAGGTCAGAGTTCAGGTCAGGGCTGTCTTCATCAGGCGTCAGGCATGGTGGCCTGGTAAATGGCAGGGGCAGGGGCTGATATGCCAAAATATTTTGATAATGAAATTATAATACAGACAATAAGGTAGAAGCTTCAAAACGAGAAGCAAAAGGGTATGGATATAGACCTGAACATATGCACTACATTTTAGGAAAAGATCCAAATCGAAATATAAAATTGTAAGTTCAGAGCAGAGATGACAGATATACATATCATATATATTCAAAGTGTAAATTTCACAAGTCCCAATTATAGTCTTTTACGTTTATTTCAACAGGTTTTATTTCAAAATCTTACCTTAAAATATTTTATAAGGAAGTTTCAAAAGGAATTAGTTGTATCATTAAATGTGTCTGTGGTGACAGAAACACGAAGCATTTAGGTGCTGGTTTGCAGGACTTGAATGGAGCTGTGGCTGTGCGGTTCCCTGGGGTTCTCTGCCTCCGAGTATCTCAGACAACCAGGCATCAAAGCGTTGAAGATGACGGAGCCAGCACCATCCAGTCAGACCTCTGAGTGTCAACTCCCTTCTTCCAGATCACTGTTGACAGTGAGTGCCCTGTCCCCATCTTGATCCCACAGGAAGCTCTCCTTCCTCAGTCGTTCCTTCCTGACGCCTTACTACGCTTTGGTCTTTTATTTCGCGCACATTCACGATGCAAGGATTCGTATCCCAACCCAACTATCAGGAGCCATGGGAGAGGAGAGTTCCGGTCTAGCTCTCGCTCCCTGACCCGATTTAGCTGAGTCTTGCAGAGCAACGTTCGCACTGGAGCTGGGCAGTTTTGTAGAAAGGTTAATGGACTTTTGCGATGAAGCCAGAGCAAGAAAGAGATCAGAAACATTCCAGAAGCTTCCTTGTGCCCATTCTGACGTGTAGCTCTTCTCCTGCCTTCCCTCATTATACAGTACTTTCCCGTTTGGTTGTTTTAATTAAGTGGAATCTTACTGAATGCAATATTTTATATTTGTTTTTGTTACTTCACATCACACTGCTATATTAGTATACAATATATAAATATATATTATTATATATAAATATATAATATATAAATAAAATGTATCATGATTTATTCATTGTACTAATGATGACTTGTGTAATCTCTAGTCTTTATCGCTCATGAAAAGCGATATTACATAAAGTAACACTTAGCCACATCACATATAGGATATGTATATATGTGTGTGTATTATCACATGTATGTATTTTATATCTGTCATTTGAGCACATTCACAATGATCTCTTTTTTTGGCTTATGCTCAGGGGTGTAGCATTGTTGGGCTTAGGGTTTTGTATATTTAGAGGGATATTGCTAGCTTTCCCAAAAGGTAGTTTATAGTCTCCCTGGCAGCATGTAGAATTATGATTTGAACATAACCTTAGGCTCAGTCAGATCCCTGTGCCTGGAATCTCAATGGCCCACTTTGGAGCAGATGTCTGCCCAGTTACAGAGAGGTAACCGGCAGTCACGTGACATAGACATGCTTTAGGGAGGCCTAGCATCCATTAGTTGAAAGCACAGAGCGTCTTAGAAAATACGGGAGTGTAGGAGCTGGGCAGCTCCTCAGAAGGTCCCAGATATGTATTTGCAGCTTAGACAGAGGCTCCAGATTGGAGAAGCTTCCTCAGGACAACAGCACAGCAGTGCAGTTGGGACCATGTGAGCAGGGAGACCCTGCTGACTTCACTGTCTGTGAAGATTGAGGACAGGTTATTTCTCATGGACAAGAAAGGGCATCTGAAAGTGAGGCTGAGAAGGTGTGACAAGACTAAGGAAATGTGGAATTACGGGAGACAGGAAAGTTTCGAGGGGGAAGGGTGTGGAGGAAACTCGGCTAAGGCTTCTGCAAAGCCAGTGATAACTAAGTTTTCAGTTGATTTACCGAGGAAGAACTCGGAGCCTTCTGGGAGTGATTTCTGGAAAGTGAAAGGCTGCAAGCCAGGTAGCCATGGGTAAGGGATGTGGGAAGGGTGAGGGGAGAGGGGTAGTCAGTGCAACCAGGCTTCTCATGGCAAGGAGGAAGGCGGGCACGGGCAGAAAGCAGTCAGAGGACAGGAGAAACTCAACCACACTTTATCCACCCGTGGGAAACTATAATTGAAAAACCATTTAGGGCAGCGAAGTCTTTGGGTGGGAGGAGGAACTGGGATTCTAACCAAGTTTCGGTGAAATATATTGCATCTGAAGGACCCAGAAAGATGTCTGCCACTGCAAGAACAAAGCAGGCAAGAAGGTTAGCTAGATGGCAAGAGTTCTGAAGACTGGCGAGTCACTCAGCGCGTAGTAATTGCTTAGTATATAAGACACTAAAACTGTTGTCCAGATGACGTTAGATGTACGGACACTATTCAGGGTGGTTTTTTATTAGTTCTCTGTGTATTCATGTCTACAATGAAGGGATCTGTTATCTCCAGGTTTACCACACAGGGTGCGTATTGGTTTGGAGTTATGTGATGGCTAAAGAAACCTGGAAACACTATATAACTCTTCTTTGTTTCCCAATATGGAATTAACTCGTTCACTGTGCAAAGAGTCTTTATGCACATCTGCTGTATTTAAAAGTTGTGGCTAACTTTGTGTACTGATTTGAATGAATGGGTGTGTCTATACAAAGAGTATTTGAATGCTAGAATACATGTATGCAGTCTCTGAACTTTATAAACAGAGAAAAATACCTTGTTTGAGACAGTAGATGATATTTCTACTCATTTCAATGTGTATAAGTTATTGGTTTTACAAAAATATCAAGTCTATATTTTGATTCTGTGACTGGCGGACTTGTGGGTGTGGTGAGGGCAAATTACAGCACGCACGCTGAGACTTGCGTCACAGGCAGCTTCGCACAGCACGGTAATTAGAGCATCCTCCAAAGGCCTCTCTCGGAAGCCTGCTGTTTCCACTTTCCCAGACTAGCAGCTCACTGTTGCCTTTCGACCAAGAAGCTTAAATATAAACTGCTTTTCTGGCCCTCATCGATTTCCAAATGATGCCAGCTCCCGGTGGGTCCGCTCATCGCAGATGTCTCTTCTCCTTGTAGGAAAGCTCTGGTTCTGCTTTCCAGTGGCAGCATTTCATCCTTGTATGTCAGCTGGAGCTAGGCAAGGGTCTAAATGATGTTTTTGTGCATTTTACTGAACAGGTCTTTCCCATCGTGTACATGTGCAACCCATCCATCTACCTGCCCACACATACCCCATAGTAGAACAGTATGTAAAGTTTTAAATCACTTATGCATATATGTATTAAACTCTTGCACCTTCCTGTTACTGTTTTGAGATCGGGTTCTACTCTGTATAGCATTGAACTCCCTGCTCAAGGGGCTGGCAGGTTGACAAGTTGGTTAAGAGCACCATTCTCTCAGAGGACCTGGGTTCAACTCCAAGCATCCAAGCCATTCAACCCCAACTTACAACTGCCTGTGACTTCAGGTCCAAGGGATCCCATGCCCTTGTCTGGCTTCTGTGGATACTAGGCACGCATGTATTACATAGACGTATAAGCAAGCAAAATATGCATGAACAGAAATAAAAATAAGTAAATCTAAAGGAGAATGTTTAAGAAGTCAGGGTTCCGGGGCTGGAGAGATGGCTCAGCGGTTAAGAGTATTGGCTGCTCTTCCAGAGGTCCTGAGTTCAAATCCCAGCAACCACATGGTGGCTCACAACCATCTGTAATGGGATCTGATGCCCTCTTCTGGTGTGTCTGAAGAAGTCAGGGTTCCTGCATGTGCGTGCACACACACACACACACACACACACACACACACACACACACACCGGTGCATTCAGGGCCGATAGGATTGAGGTGTTTCCTTTAGACCTCAATGTCGTTAGCTCTGCACAGACTCTGCCACAGAATCAGCCTCAGGAGAAGATCATGACGTTTTAGAGAGTCAGACAGTGCACAAGCTCGGTCAGTAATTGTGAATGCTGGGGCGGGGCATGTGGGGTTCAGAGTGGCGGGGCTTTTGACAGGAAGCTGTTCTTCCTTGGGTTTGTGCACAGGGAGAAGTGTTTGAATCATAAAGCAGTTTTAAAGAACTATTTGACTGAAACCTCATATTTCTGCAATGTGTATGTTTTTCTCAATTTTCATCTCATTCCAGTAAAAGTAATAGCATTATAACATTCATTAGACCAGCACGGAAAACTACGATATGGCTTATCAATTGAGGTATATCCATTTTAGGAGATCAAAGCCAGGCATAGTGGTGTGTGGCTTTAATCCCAGCACTTGAGAATCAGAGGCAGATGGATCTCTATGAGTTCGAAGACAGCCTCACCTACAAAGGGAGTTCCAGGACAGTATGGGCTGTAGAAAGAGACCCTGTATCAAAGCAGACAAACAAACAAACAAACAAACAAAAATTTACAATTTTTCTTCTGGGACTTGATAATAGGTTATAGTTTGAGAAATAAAATTCAAGTAAACGGCCTTACATTAGTGTGGCATAAGATGTTCGGTAGAACTTGTCGCCTGTGATATGTTTAACACCTGGTGTCTTAGTCACTGCTCTACTGCTGTGAAGAGACACCGTGACTTACACAAGAACTTATAAAAGCAAGTGTTTCACTGGGAGCCTGCTTACAGTTTTGTAAATTTAGTCCACAGTCACCATGGTGAGCAGTGGCGGCAGGCAGACAGGCAGGCAGGCAGGCAGGGCACTGGAGCAGCAGCTGAGAGCTTACATCTGATCTGTAAGATGACACAGAGAGACTGGGTCTGGCATGGGCTTTTTCTTTGTGAACTCAGGAGATACCCCTGCCTCTGCCTCTTTTTTTTGTTTGTTTTTTTTCGGAGCTGGGGACCGAACCCACGGCCTTGCGCTTCCTAGGCAAGCGCTCTACCACTGAGCTAAATCCCCAACCCCTGGCATGGGCTTTTTAAACCTCAAACTCAAACTCTATCCCCAATGACACCCATCCTCCAACAAGGCCACACCTCTTCCAACAAGGCCACACCCCCTCCAACAAGGCCACACCTCCTAATCCCTTTTAAACAATTCTATTAACTGCACACCAAGCATTTATCTACAAGCCTATGGGGGCCATTCTCATTCAAACCACCACACCCAGCATGCGTAGGGTGCACACACAGAAGTTCACATTTCACCATGCCTGTCCTTTGAGCTGACAAAGAATCTCCCGGCATTTGGCTTTCCCATTTGCTTTTTAAAGAGACAATCTTTCTTACAGGTTTCAGGTATGAAACTCTATGGAAATCCAGAATACCACCAAGCACTCCATTATGGAACTGTGACGTCACAGGACGGTAAGGTTTTCCTTTTATCTTTTCTTTGGTTTATGACTTGCTTACTTGTTTCCATTCTTCCAAATACAGTGGGCGATGCAGTCTTGAGCTGAGCAGACTCTGCCCGTCCCACCTCAGCTGCTGGTGGTGTTTGGTTTCTTGCCCTTCTATCAGGATCCCATCTCCAGTGATGCCTTTCGGCAAACTTTATCCAATAACCAGAGAAACTGAAGATACGCCAGATAAAGATGAGTCAGTTTCTGCCCTAAAGATCTTTGCCTGGGAAGACTTTGAGCAGTTGATGATGATGCTGGGAAGTCAGTACAAGCTGCCGTGGGATGGCAGGCCTGCGGTGCATACAGTGACAAACGTTAGCACAGTGCAGACACCATATCATACAAATCTTACAGGAATTCCAAGATGTATGGATTCCATGTATAAGCAGAAACATTCCTTTATTACTTTCTAAAGGGGGTGGGAGGGCAATGCCTCTCCCAGTCACCATGGGCTATCAATCAAAAAGCCCAGGGCTGGGCACAAGTTACTTCTTTTTGAATTGTTGGTCAGTACTGTGCCTAGGACACACACACCCGACACACACATCCTCTAGAACTTGATGTTAAGACCCCACTGCTGGAGACAACCACATACTTGGAACATAAAGAAATTAATCTGGGATACACACACTGGAAGCTTCATCTCTACCGACTGGCTTTCATAATGCTAGAAGGTTCTGTTTATAGACAGGAGAGAGCAAACTTTTTGACAGTCTCACTCATTTGTATAGTAACACAAGCTATAGTAACACAGCCTGGCAGTCAATGCCCGGTGGCACTCGAGTGGCATGAATGTTATGGGAGTTGCCGTAGCTCACTTTTGGATTGAGTGTAAAACCCACTCCATGGCCCATGACCTACCCTGTCATTTTGGGTTTTTTTGTTTTATTTTTTTGTTATCATTTTGCTTTGAGACAAGGTCTCACTATGTATTGGCTGTCCCTCTATAGATAGGCTGGCTTAGAATTCATAACGATCCAACATGCCTCTTCCTCCCCAGGACCAGGATTAAGGGTCTGCTCCACCATGCCCAGCAGTGGTGGGTTTTTTAAAAGAAAAAAGGGGCACATTAAATTGGGGACTGAGGGGTGCACGGTGGAGGGGAGAGGGACAATTGGAGGGAACGGTGGGTGAGTTTGATCTGAACACAATACATGCACATACAAAATGCTCGCTAAAACACATAAATTACTGAAGTTTACATTATTTCATTTAAATATTTATTTTATGTGTATATATGCTCGCCCGAATGTATGTACATGTACCACATGCATGCGGGAGCACATGGAAACCATAACAGTCATTGGATCCCCTGGAACCGAGGCTATAGACCATGTGAGCTTCACGAGGGTGCTGGGAACCAGACCTGGGTCCTCTGCAGAAGCGATCAGTATTTTTAACCACTGAGCCATCTCTCAGGTCCTGGTAAATTCTCGCATTTTAAAGTTTTAAGGCTTCATGTTTATGTTTTACTGTTTTTTGGTTTTTTTTTTTTTGTCTTAACAGAAATAACAGTTAATTACAGACATGGTCTTCCCTTTGTAACCCTCACCCTGCCATCCAGAAAGGAACGCTGCCAGTTCGTGGTGAAGCCAATGCTGTCGACAGTAGGCTCGTTCCTTCAGGATTTACAGAATGAAGATAAAGGCATCAAAACCGCAGCCATGGTCACGGCAGGTGTGTATCCGTGCATCTTCTTTCTCCTCGGCTCTTTCCTTTCATAGAGAGAATTGCATTGTATAATAAATGATGTAATCTGTCATAGTATATACATTATATAATTCATTATATAATCAATTATACACCCATTGCAGACTCCTTTTATCTTGCATACCAGTACTATTAAAATAATAGGTCAAAGCCAGCACAGTGGTGTGTGCTTATGAGGCTGAGGCGGGAAGATCGAGAGTTCAAAGCCAGTCTGGGCTATGTAGCAAGAAAGTATCTCAACATTCAATTAAGAAAACAAAAAGAATGTCCCAACTCCTAAATAAAAGAAGATGAAATAAGTTTGGTTCTGATTTCAGTTATTTATTTTATAAACAGTCAGAGACTCTTTCCTATGAGAAAATTTTAGTAGAATGGCATTAGTGTGTACTTTTCTGCAAAATTTGAATAATTGGGAATAAGGTGTATTTTGTACAATTAAAGTAGCCAGTAGAAAAATGCATAAAGTAAATTAATATAGTGTGTTATAGAGCAATTACACTCAGGGACGTTTCCATAGAATTAGTCCTTAGGAAAATATACATTTTAATATTAGAAGTGGGAGCTAATCATTTATGTATTTAAGTATATGATATGGGCTTTATATATTCTCATTGCATGAAATAGTTTTAGACCAACTGCCCCTAAAATTAAGAAAGGAATTATTTTTATCAGTTCAATATTCAAAGGTCACTGGTACATAAACATCAATAAATTATCATTCTTTTTATGTATTAAAAGTTCCGTGGAAGCTTATTTAAGTTAATGATTACTGTTGTCGTTTTGAAAAGGAAATAAACACGACTGGGAGAATGAGTCAGCAAGACAAGTGGGGTTCCAACACCCCCTCCTTAGCAGCAGTCAGGTCCCTGTAACTCCATCTCTAGGGCATCTATCGCCCTCTCCTGGCCATGACTGGCATTGCATTCATGTGCACAAACCCACACACGCACACATAATTAAAAATAAAAAGGCTAAACAAGAAAAGCAAACATCTTTTTCCCTAACCGAGTTAAGAACAAATTAAGGGATAGATACAGATGTTGTAAACATAGAGGTGAAAGAATCTACTCGTCCACCAAATATTTGTTGAGCATCTAACATACATCAGGCCTTGTAGATAGATGCTAGGGACCTAGCAAAGAGTCGCAGAGACAAAAACTCCTGCTCTTAGTAGAACTTACATTTTTAGGAGGAAAAATAAACGAGATAAAGTAATAATTAGGCAGAATGTTTATTAGTAAAACTTAATGGAGAAAATAGAGTAAGGACCACGGGATTGTGATGGCTGAGTCTGTATGTCAGGGCTGAGAAAAGGTCTAGACAAGAAGAGAAGAACATGAAGAAGACGAGGGACACCAGGAGGAGATAAGGGGGCCTGGAGGGATGAGGGGACCTGGGGGAGATGAGAGGGACTTTGCAGTTCCCAGGAACTCCGGATGCAGAGGCCTTCCATTGGCCGTAGCCTCCCAAAGGAGGCAGCAAGGGCTGGAGGAGGAACTCTCAGAGGTGAGGAGAGCAGGTTGGAACAGGCTAGGTTCTTGTAAGGACAGAAAGGTGAGCTTCTTCCCACCCGTGGCCACAATGGCTTTCCAGATAACTGAGCCACAGAAGCACTGGGAATCCAAGGCTTTCCTGTCTGTCCTGGGAACCGGTGACAGACAGATGCACAGACATGCAGAGCTCAGACGGGGTCAAAACAAGCAGTGCCTTCGCATAACCGCCCAGTAAATGAGTGAAGAAAGGTGGGCAGGGTGGATGGGTAAAAATGGCTGACGTTTCCCCAAATAACTTTAGTAACTTAGAAAACACAGCACAGGGAAGACAGAAACGCAGCAATTTTTTTTTTTTCCTAAGGAAATGGGACTGTGAGTTGAGTTGAAAATACTTTACCGAAGTTTTTAGTTGAAGTTATCTAAATGTGCTTCTTTTTAAACGACACTTGGGGTGTCGGATTAAAAAAGTCATTGTGTTGCTGGTTTTTTTGTTTGTTTGTTTGTTTGTTTGATGGCTTGTTTGGTGTTTTTAAGAAAATAGGGGGGTTGGGGATTTAGCTCAGTGGTAGAGCGCTTGCCTAGGAAGCGCAAGGCCCTGGGTTCGGTCCCCAGCTCCGAAAAAAAAGAACCAAAAAAAGAAAAAAAGAAAAAAAAAAAAAGAAAATAGGGCACAGGTGGAACTTACCTGTGTTTAGTTTGCACTTGAAAAGTGTGACCTGAACCAGCCATAGATCTGCCCAGTTTGGTTTTTTTGTTTTTGTTTTTGCCAATTCGTGGGAACATGGTCTCACCCAACTGTACAGGAGCCCAAACAGCCAGATTCTAGCAACAGAGGCAGCTGCAGACTTGACTAACTGCCTCCTGGAACGGTAGAGCCACAGAGCCAGCCAAGAGGCAGCCCGCCAGGTTCTTCTCCACTGTGAGAGCAGCCTTCGCTGGGCACACTGGTTACTGTCGCTGAAACAGCTTTGGCTGAATATATGAGCAGACACCTGGGCAGGAGGAAATACACTTCCAGAACTTTCCTAGAGTATATTTCACTCTATAATTACGTGTGGGCTGTTCTGGAGAACAGAGAGAACTCCCTGCCCAGCACTAGTTTCCCACGCACTGCCCAATGAGTTTGCTTTCTTAACACCTGGCCTACATTAAAGCCACACTGTGGGTTTTGGTTTTTAAGTAGGCTGTACAGGACACAGTGCAAAGCACGTTGAGGTTAAAACTTTCCAGGAGACTTCCTTCTCCCCTGATGATCCCCACACACCTGAAGCATTCCTAAGTGCTAACCTGAAATGCAGTGTGGGGCGGGGGCGAGGGGGGGAAGGGGACTGGAAAATATGTATATGTGTGTGCATATATGTGTATGTGATATACATGAGATATATATGTATGCGTGCGCTTGAAAAAGCACCAAGTCTTGGGACAAGTTTCTACGAATACTGCAAAGCCAGACAGCAACTGGGAAATGCCTGCTGGGCCTAGAGCTAATAGTCCTGTCGTGATGAGAAGTCAGAAACTGTGACTTTACTTTGAACCGCATTGGCTATCGAGCAATGGAATGGTGCCAGTAGTGAGGGAAATGGAGCTAAGTCAAAGTTTAGTGAACATTCAAGAATATGAACATCTTGTTCTGGCTTTGTTCCTGGTGGGTTAAGGGTGAGGAGGTCTGAGAGACACAGAGATCAGACTGAGACCCCTACCCCACGTTTCTAGAACCTTGACCTTCCGAGTAAGAATTCAGAGATGAGACAAGGTTAGGGATTAGGAAATTTTATTTAAGAAGGACACACTCAGGAGGGTTGGTGGACTTCCCAAGAGAGTTACACATTGTGGCCTTCAGACAACATCTGGGGAATGTGGTACAAAGGTTTAATCCTGGAGGGGATTTAACGAGGAATGTTTTGTCATGTCTGGATGCAGAGGGGACGTTCGGTCATGGCACCTGCAGTTGAAGCTATTTTCCTTTTAATGATAAGTCCACGTTTGATGGCTATTGGTTCTATATTTAGAGGCTGTGTGGTGGGGTTGGGGATTTAGCTCAGTGGTAGAGCTCTTGCCTAGCAAGTGCAAGGCCCTGGGTTCGGCCCTCAGCTCCGGAAAAAAAAAAAAAAAAGATGCCGTGTGGTTTATGGCCCCAAAGTTTTTGTCTTAAAGCGATTTCTTCTTATTGTTTTATTTAAACCCCTTCTTGTGTCCTGACCAGTCCAAATTTCAGTTTTGCCTACAGCTGTTGACTGACTTTATTTCCTATCCTCTCGAATAGCTCTTGTAGTTCAATCTTTTATCTCTGGGACATTTGAAAATGCTATTAAATTCTCTTCTTGGTCTCTATTTGTTCTCGTAAGTCATATGAATGCAATTTAATTTTTAGATGTAGTCACATCTATTTTTTCTCTCTCCACCCAATCTCCTTGTGCCTTTGCCTTCTTTTCCGTGCTAAAAAGGAGCTGTGAGCCCGTGTGGTTGACACTTTTAGGTGCTATTGGGATACTGAGGCTTGTTTCGTTTAAGTCAAGGTCTCATTGTGTGGCCTTCAGATGCCCTGGGGACTCACTGTATGGACCAGGTTTGCCTTGAACTCACAGATCTGCCTGCTTCTGCCTCCTGGCTGCTGGGATGAATTGTGTGTGCCGCCATGCCCAGTTTGTGCTATTAAGTTTTGAACGAACACCAATAAGTCACCTCCAATAATTAAAAACAAGAAAATTTGAATGCTACTGCCTGGGGCTGGAGAGATGGCTCATTGGTTAAAAACATTGATTGCTTTTCTAGGTCCTGAGTTCAAGTCCCAGCAACCACATGGTGGCTCACAACCATCTGTAATGGGATCTGATGCCCTCTTCTGGTGTGTCTGAAGACACTGACAGTGTATTTATAATTTAAAAAAAAAGTCACTGCCTGCATATCTGTCTGTCTATCTATATCTATCCCTGTCTGTCTGTCTGTCTATCTACCTATCTATGGCTCTCTTTCTATATATATTTATGTATATTTATATATGCCATGGCCTTGGCTGTAAGCAGCAGTAATGAACTTTAGCTAATCAGGAGAGTGTGTTCTTTGAGTGGAAGTGGTAGAAATCCAGGCTCAGGGAGAGGCAAAAGCAGACTGGATGAGCCCAGGTTTGCCTTCTGGGCTCCACTACTAACACCTGGTTCCAAATGCCATCTCAGGTTATAAGAGCATATCATAAGTGACTCAAGACTAAAGAAGAATGAAGACAGAGTCAATACTGCATGGATATGATTTATCGGTGCACTTGTATGCACACTAATGTTATGGGTAGCATCCCAATGGGGATTCCTCCAGATGTAGTGGTGTAGCACCTGAAAAGCAGGAGAATCAGGAGTTCAAGGTCATCTTTTGCTACATTATAAGTTTGAGGGTAGATCACAAATATGAAACCTTGTGCTGGTTAGAAATTATTATCATCATCATCATCATCATCATCATCATCATCATCATCACTGCCAATTTGATGCATGAATGAGGAATTGTCAGTTGAAGAATTGCTGTCATATTGGCCGGTGGGCGTGCAGTTTGAATTAAGAATGTCCCCTCTCCCAGGTTCATACATTTGAATGACTGAGCCCTAACTAATGGAACCATTTGGGAAGGATTAGGAGGTGTGGCCTTGTGTGTCATTGGGGGTGGGTTTTCAGGTTTCCAAAGTCCACGCTAAGTCCAGTGTCTCTCCGCTTGGAACTTGTGAATCAGATACGAGTTCTCAGCTGCTGTTCCAGAGCCCTGCCTGCTTGCAAACCACCCACTCCCTACCCTGATGATCATGGACTCACCCCCTGAACCTGTAAGCAAGTCTCCATGCTTTCTTCTAAATGTTTCCTTGGTCACAGTATCTCCTCCCCGCAATAGGACAGTAACTAAGACAGAATATCTGTGGACATTTTCTCCATTCACAATTGGTGTGGAAGGGCCCAGCCCACTATAAATGCTGTCCCAGCCACGTGGTTCTGGATTGTACCAGGAAGTAAAGGGAAGAAGCCATGGAGAACCAACCAGCAGGCAGTGCTCCTCTGCGGTCTTTGCTTCCATGCCTGTCTTGAGGTCACCTCTCAGCTTCCCTCAGTGATGACCTACATGCCAAATGAACTCTTTCCTCCAAAAGTTGGTTTTGGTCCGGTGGTTTTCACAGCAATTGGAGCACAACTAGTACACGCCGTATCTCAAAGAATGAAAAGAAAAGGAAACAGAAAAGGAGAACAATTTCACAGTAAGTCCAAAGCAAAGGACTTGCACGGCAGTGCCCCCTAAGTGATTTCATGATTTCACCTACACCGGAGCAGGCCTGGTTTCTCTCGGGCAAATCTCAAGAATGCCAGGCACATTCCTGGCTCTGATCACGGCCAGGGCTCAGGCCCCGGCAGTTAGTTCACCTTCCAGGCTGGTGATGGTTTTCTCTGCTTGAGGTACACTGTGCAACAATGTGGGGAAGCAGAGCAGGCCTGCTAAGGACCATCCTGAAGACCGCAGCTCAAGTGAGTGCAAAGTCAGCCTAGATACTGTTGCCTCCACGGGCGTGGTCTTCCTGTGCAATCCCCGCCTCCCTGAATCTTTGCAGAGCATCCTAACCACAGACATTGGTCTGGATTTCAGTCCATGTGGCACAGTGGGAGAGGAAGGCCCGCCTGTTACCTGTGGTCCAGTGGAATGGGAGGTAATGAAGCAACCAGGGAAGATTCCCTTCGTGAGAAAGGGGAGCTACCCGAAGGCAATACTCACACCTGCGTTATAAAAGCCGCAGTCTTAGTTTTTGCAATGTCGGGACGAGGAACCCACTGCTTCAAAGCAGACTTAGTTCTGTGTTGTTTCTTTCAGACGGCAGCGAGATTCCAGCCGCAACATTGATGGACACTTTGCTAATGAAAGACTTTAAGCTCGTCATCAACAACCTACCATATGACATCCGGCGTCACGAGAAAGGTAAGCAAAGGCCCTCAGCCATCTTAACGTTTGCTTTAGTGGGAGGCTTTTACAGAGAACAAAGCAACCTTGTTGAGCACAGAGTTTTGAAAACTGGGTAAAATGTGGTACGACCCTCTCTCCTGAATGCCCTGACACCTTAAAAATCTTAAGAGTGGCAATTCTCAGTCTACTCAACATGGAGGGCTCTAGTTTCCCTGTAACCTCAGTTCTCCCGTCCAAGTTCTAACCAGGACAGACCCTGCTTAGCTTCTAAGATCAGACCAAACTGAACACAGCCAAGGTAGAGTGGCCTGAGCTCAGCTCTTGCAGCTCTCAAGAGAGTGGCTGGCTGTTGGTTTGTTCCCCTTTTTAGTTGCTGTTAAGGAATAAGGACTTCCAGACTCATTCACAGGCCAGATATGAAAGTAGAGGTCTTAACTCTTTCAAGCTTTTCTTTTTAACTCTAGGTTGAACAATCTTAATCTAAAGATTGGAAAGCCAAACCTTTTTGAATGTTGGTATAATGTAAAATCCCACTCTTTATGAGTCCTTTGGCTACAGTCAGAAGGCAGATACATGGAGGGTAGGGTATACCTCAGGACACAATGTTTGCTTAGCATAATCTATATGCACATATTACACACACATATATATGTATGTATATACATATATATTAAATGTTGTGTTTACCTGGATCACATCCTCCAAGATCTCTCATGCTGAGCCAGGATTCCAAAATCTGTAACATAAGCAAAATTTGAAATAAGTGTCTGGCCCCAAGCATTGTGGGTAAGAGATACTCAACCAGAGACGTTTTCAGCATCAGCAGTTTGCTTCTGACATTTCTATTATCTCCACTCCGCATATTGCTTCTGCCTCCTCTCCCTTTCTTCCTTTTCCCTATGGTGTGCCCGGCCTGGAGACATTGTCTTTTGTAGCTGTGTCCTACAGTTTTCAGGTTTTCTCTTAGTGTCCCCCTCTCGTCTTTTTCTTTAATTTTCAGCCTTGGGGGTTTCTCTAGGTGGATCTTCAAGCTCACCAATTCTTGCCTCCCCAGGGCATGGTCACCAATGGAGCCCATGCGGAAAGTTTTCACTCCGTGTGGTGTCTTTTATTTCTAGTGTTCCTTAGCATTCCCATTTCTCTCTTCACTCGATGTTCTTGGATGCTACTCACCTTATCCATCAGAGGCTTCATGACATTAATCAGTTGTTGTCATAGTACACTAGTTGAGTTTTTGAGTTTTGCTAACATAATGATCACACATACACACACACACACACACACACACACACACACACACAGAGTCATCTGTGAAGAGGGAAATTCAATTGAGAAAACGCCTCTATCAGACTGCCCTACAGTTACCTCTGTGGGCACATTTTCTCAACAATTTATATGGAAGTGTCCACTCCACCGTGGGTCTCCCCAGCAATCCCTGCGTGGTTTCTGGATGGTATATGAAAGGAAACTGAGCAAGCCAGGGAGGAGCAATCTGAGCCCTCTCTCCAGCCCCTCATACTGGATTAGAGAAGAATTTATTAAATTACAAATTTAGAGTTTAAAAAACTCCATTTCAAGTCATGTCTTAAACATTAACAGATAAGAATTTAAAAGTTCAGGCAGGGTGAACTCAAGACACAGGCCCACAGGAACAGCTGAAGACCTGTAGAGAGGAAAAACTACACGCCCGAAAGCAGAACACTCTGTCCCCATAACTGGCTGAAAGAAAACAGGAAAACAGGTCTACAGCACTCCTGACACACAGGCTTATAGGACAGTCTAGCCACGGTCAGAAATAGCAGAACAAAGTAACACTAGAGATAATCTGATGGCGAGAGGCAAGCGCAGGAACCCAAGCAACAGAAACCAAGACTACATGGCATCATCGGAGCCCAATTCTCCCACCAAAGCAAACACTGAATATCCAAACACACCAGAAAAGCAAGGTCTAGTTTCAAAATCATATTTGATCATGATGCTGGAGGACTTCAAGAAAGACATAAAGAACTCCCTTAGAGAACAAGTAGAAGCCTACAGAGAGGAATCGCAAAAATCCCTGAAAGAATTCCAGGAAAACACAATCAAACAGTTGAAGGAATTAAAAATGGAAATAGAAGCAATCAAGAAAGAACACATGGAAACAACCTTGGACATAGAAAATCAAAAGAAAAGACAAGGAGCTGTAGATACAAGCTTCACCAACAGAATACAAGAGATGGAAGAGAGAATCTCGGGAGCAGAAGATTCCATAGAAATCATTGACTCAACTGTCAAAGATAATGTAAAGCGGAAAAAGCTACTGGTCCAAAACATACAGGAAATCCAGGACTCAATGAGAAGATCAAACCTAAGGATAATAGGTATAGAAGAGAGTGAAGACTCCCAGCTCAAAGGACCAGTAAATATCTTCAACAAAATCATAGAAGAAAACTTCCCTAACCTAAAAAAAGAGATACCCATAGGCATACAAGAAGCCTACAGAACTCCAAATAGATTGGACCAGAAAAGAAACACCTCCCGTCACATAATTGTCAAAACACCAAACGCACAAAATAAAGAAAGAATATTAAAAGCAGTAAGGGAAAAAGGTCAAGTAACATATAAAGGCAGACCTATCAGAATCACACCAGACTTTTCGCCAGAAACCATGAAGGCCAGAAGATCCTGGACAGATGTCATACAGACCCTAAGAGAACACAAATGCCAGCCCAGGTTACTGTATCCTGCAAAACTCTCAATTAACATAGATGGAGAAACCAAGATATTCCATGACAAAACCAAATTTACACAATATCTTTCTACAAATCCAGCACTACAAAGGATAATAAATGGTAAAGCCCAACATAAGGAGGCAAGCTATACCCTAGAAGAAGCAAGAAACTAATCGTCTTGGCAACAAAACAAGGAGAATGAAAGCACACAAACATAACCTCACATCCAAATATGAATATAACAGGAAGCAATAATCACTATTCCTTAATATCTCTCAATATCAATGGCCTCAACTCCCCAATAAAAAGACATAGATTAACAAACTGGATACGCAATGAGGACCCTGCATTCTGCTGCCTACAGGAAACACACCTCAGAGACAAAGACAGACACTACCTCAGAGTGAAAGGCTGGAAAACAACTTTCCAAGCAAATGGTCAGAAGAAGCAAGCTGGAGTAGCCATTCTAATATCAAATAAAATCAATTTTCAATTAAAAGTCATCAAAAAAGATAAGGAAGGACACTTCATATTCATCAAAGGAAAAATCCACCAAGATGAACTCTCAATCCTCATCTTCGGTTGGTTTATATACAAGTGTGCAATTTCTAGGCTTGAAAGTAAAATGATGCTATCTGGTGCTGGATAGAGGAGCCTTATTTTTTATTATGGCAGCTTGCTATTTTTGTAATATGGTGATTTGGTTGAACACATTAAAGTACAGTAGTAACTGATCTCCCCCTCTTCCTGGATGAGTGAGGAGATGATTAAATGTTGATGTCAGCATCCATGAGCATATTCAGATGAGCTTCTGCTTCTGTTGAAAAGGATGCTGTGTTTGATTGTGGTCCGAAGCTTTGAAGCACTACTTGGCATCTCCTTCCTTGGAGGTCTCACTGTTTAAACATAACAGATTTGATAGCTTGTTGGTAAGGTGAGGTCCAGCTTGTCTCTACTAGGTCATCTTCCTGTGAATCCGGTGGTTATACGGTTTTGTTCTAGGGATATTTCATTTTTTTAATAACGGTTTTAGCTGACATTCATGGAGAGAATGAATCCTTAGAAGTGTGCCACTAGTGAAAGGAAATCCTGTCTAGAGTATGTTTCTTTACAAAGCTGTGTCACACCATCCTTTGGGCCCTCTGCTGGAAAAGTAGAATCAAGTCTCAAATAATGCCTTTTAAATTGTATCCTCTAGTATTATAGAGGTAGGACAGTACTGTATCATACCTCTGTGGATGTAAAATAGCTTGTACCTGCTTTATGATACGTAGTAGTGACCGTGCTTTATCAGAGCTGTTTTTAATGATGTTGCTCAGAATGTTTTCTTTCCAGATGATGATTGAGAAGCTAATTTAAAAAAAAATGGTGCCAGGTACCACAAGAGTAACAGAACTGTGCTGTTTTCTCGGGTTTTGCTTTTTTTACTTTTTTTTTTTTTAATGGAGTGTGCTGGATGTCTCTACAGTTTTGTTCAGATGACTGCAGAACCTGGAAAAGCTGTTGCTGCTGTTGATGCATAACACACTGCTATTATTGGTCTTTTTATATAAATATAAATATATATATACAGATATATAATTTGAATTTTTTGAAACTTTACCTGTGCTGTCAACTTTCGAAAAAAGTATCCCCGTTTACTGTGTTGAGTTGGCACTGTACAGAAATTAACAGCCATATTGGTCTAGAAATGTTGAACTTAAGTTTTTTCCATTTGTACAGGGGTAACACACTGTATTAAATATGTAAGGTCTTATATACGTGGGTTTGATTACAAAAACTAATAAAGTATTCTCTAAATAAAAAAAAATGAAAAAGAATAAAAGAAATGTTCAATTGAACACTTCAATAAAGAGCAGAGCTAAAGCCAAAAAAAAAAAAAAAAGACGAAGGTTACCAGAAGGTGTGATTAAATATACGTCGTCTGTAAGTGTCTGGTATACAAAATACAAATATAACAACAGAGTGTAAACAACAGTTGTGGAAATTTTCCTAAGAACGTTTCCCATACGACTGTGTTGAGATGAATTTGATGGAATTATGGCAACTGAAGACAGTACGAATTTTTTTAAAAAGTTAAAACCAGACAGTAAAGAAAGAAATTCTGTATCTGTGATTGATGGTACAAAGTTAATTGGGAATAAATATAAAGTAATTCTTGTGGTCAAAAAAAAAAAAAGTTCAGGCAGTAAAAATGAACTCTACATAAGAGACATACAAAAAAACCCAACCACATGTAAATGCTTGTCTCAAATATGGGTTTTATTAGTAGATACACAAATACTTGGTCAGTTTGGGTTGGAAATTAACTGAGAAATTCTGTGCTACCCATTTCTCTGAAAGCACAGTAGGCAGTCTTGCACCACGGTGTCCTTTCAGAAAGAGACGGAAGTTTGATTCTCCTCCTAAACTGTGTAATTAGTAAACCCCAGTGCACAGTCACATTCATCTCCCTGGCCACTTTTTGTAAATTTCTCCTCTTCTCACTGTCCCTCTTTATCCCTTCACTGTTTCTTTATTCTCCTTTTAAGACATCATCACTTTGGGGCTGGAGAGATGGTTCAGTGGTTGAGAAAACTTGGCTGCCCTTGGACCCAAGTTGAGTCCCCAGCACCCACACAGTGGCTTACAACAACTCCTAACTCCAATTCCAGGGATCCAGCAACACACACACACACACTCAAACACACAGACACACACTTGTACACACCACACACACACCACACACTCAAACACACAAACACATACTCATACACACACACTCAAACACACAAACACACACTCATACACACCACACACACACTCAAACACACAAACATACACTCATACACACACCACACACACACTCAAACACACAAACATACACTCATACATACACTCATATACACACCACACACATACTCAAACACACAAACACACACTCATACACACACACAGACACACACTCATACACACCACACACACACACCACACACTCAAACACACAAACACACACTCATACACACACACACTCAAACACACAAACACACACTCATACACACACCACACACACACACACTGACACACACACTGACACACATACACAGAGTGTACTTACTTACATGTAGACAAAACATTCATGCACATAAAAGCAGATGGGGACTTTTTTATGTAATTTTGAAATTTATAGAAAGTACAAGAGACCCTGAATAACCAAAGTAATCCCAACCAAAAAGAACGGTGCTGGAGGGACCCCATACTTTGGTTGAATTTCCATTGATTTCTGTTTAGGGAACCTGCTATAATTTCACTGGATGGATTAGTATTTATCTGAGCTCCTTCTGCCTCATAGATTTCTTAGACATGGTTTCTGATCATATCTCAGATTCATGCTTCTGTTTTATTTCCTTTTTGATGTTGGAGTGTAGACTTTAATCATTCATTCCCGTCTTAGTTCTGTTTCTATTGTTGTGACAAAGACCGTGACCAGAAGCAAGCTGGGGAGGAAAGCGTTTACTTCACCTTACATTTCCTGGTAACGATCCATCACCAAGAAAATTCAAGGCAGAAGTCTGGCAGCCTGACAGAACCAGAAACTGTGGGACCATGTTGCTTACTGGCTTTCGACTTGTGGCTTGCTCAGCCTGCTGCTGTCTTGTATAACCCAGGCCCACCTGTCCAGAGGTGGCACCACCCAGTGGGATGGGCCTTCCACACCATCCATTAACCAAAAAAATTCCCCATAGACTTGCTCACAGGTGATCTGATAGATGTGTTTTTAAATTGAAGCTCAATTAAGAAAACTGTCCCAGATGACTCAGGTCCATGCAAGATCTAAGCAGGACAGTATCCTTCCTGATACATTTTCTGCTTGGTTGAGTCTCTGTTTTGTGCTTTATTCACTAAGTCTTTCGTTTCCAGTATTTTTGGGTTTTGTTTTGTTTTTTTTTTTCTTCTTCTTGTTTTTCACCCTTCAAAAACCTCAGTCTCCTACATTGCTGACGTTTGTCCACATTACTCATTTTCTTAGCAGTTTTGCTGACTTTTCCTCTCCAAATCTGATGTGTTTGTGTCTCCTCCAAGTCTTCATTGATTTTTACCTGACTTCTGGATTTTCAGTAGGGGCGGAGCTCTGATTCTCTGGAAGAGTCGTGTTGCCTGGCTTTTCCGGGTTTCTTGTGTTTTCTGTCTTGCAATTTGTACATCTGTGGGTTTGTGTCCCTCCCATTGATTGTGTTTTTGGATGGTTTCTTAATTAACCTTCCCAAGACACTAAACACCCCCCAAATCCCCCAGAAGGAAACAATCTAGTGTTTTATGTTGAGGTAGCTTCCTCTCCCTGCCTCGGCAGGGCACGGCTGCAGCTGTGTTTGGCTTACTCCTCTGCGTCACCTTTTTTCCCCCTGACATATATTCACTTTCTTTATGGATTTCTGAAATCTTGCTCTGTTTGAAATAGTCCATTTTCCCTTAATCTGACCCTTCACTGGCTCACAGGGAAGCAGGCTTTACACAATGTTATCTAAAAGTGCCATATTAATTCTGCTAGTTCCTGAACAGGGACGGGCTTTCCTTTTAGTGTCTTCTTCATGGTTAGTTGTCACTCAAGGGGACTTTGTTCCTCTTCCTGCTGGATCTTGGTACCTTCCCCCATCATTTTCTCTCCTTTCTCTCCTTCCCTGTCTCTGGACCATCTTCCTGAGTGTCTTAGTCAGGGTTTCTATTCCTGCACAAACATCATGACCAAGAAGCAAGTTGGGGAGGAAAGAGTTTATTTAGCTTACACCTCCACATTGCTGTTTATCACCAGAGGAAGTCAGGACTGGAACTCACACAGGGCAGGAGGCAGGAGCTGATGTAGAGGCCATGGAGGGATGTTACTTACTGGCTTGTTCCCCTGGTTTGCTCAACTTGCTCTCTTATAGAACCCAAGACCACCAGCCCAGGGATGGCACCACCCACAATGGGCTGGGCCCTCCCCCACTTAAACACTACTTGAGAAAATGCCTTACAGCTGGGTCTCATGAAGACATTTCCTCAACTGAGGCTCCTTTTTCTGTGATAACTCCAGCTTGTGTCAAGTTGACACACAAAACCAGCCAGTACACTCTGTCTTTCTCTGAACGGTCATGACTGCTTTGTAGAAAACCTCCTTGTCCCTTGCTGGAAGTGCTCATCAGATCTAAGAGCTTCCTTCCTTTCCTATTTGTCGTCTGGATTTCCTTCCCTTGACAAGAACGCACACACCCTATGGATTTAAGACTCCATTCTCACTGGATTTTAGAGGAAGTGTTTTCTGTTATTTTTCTTCAGTGTAACATCAGCTATCTGTCGCACATGGCTTTTATTATGTTCGGGCATGAGCCCTCTGTCCCTGGTTTGTTCCGGGCTTTTATCATGAAGAGATGTTGAGGTTTTCTAAGTCCTTTCTCTGCAGCTGTTGAGGTAGTCATGTGATTTCTGTCCTTGATTGTGTTTGTATGCTTTATGGTGCTTACCGATTTCTGTTTGTTGTGTCCTCCTGACATATGAAATAAAACCAACCTGACCATGATGTGTATGTGATCTTCTTAATCTGTGGTTGAATTTGACTTCCAACTATTTTATTGATAACTTTGCATTTATGTTAGATTTTTGATCAGGTTATTAGATTAGATGCTAGATTTTTTTGTTCAGTTTTTATCCTGCTTTTTTTGTATTTTTTGTATATATATATATATTTGTATTTATATCAGTGATATAAAATAAATTTAGAACCCTTACTGCCCTATTTCATGGACTAGTTTAAAACTCTTTGGTGTAATATCTTTGAAAGTATAGGAGAACTCAGCAGCAGATCCATCCAGCCCTGCGCTTGTCTTCATTGGGATTACTGTTGGTTCATTCTTACAACTCATTTTAGATCGGTTTATTTATATCTCCTTCAATATTGGTAGGTCATATATGTCTTGAAGCTTGTCAGCTTTTTCTAACTTTTCCAATTTGTTAAAGATATCTTGAAAGTATTCTTCAATGAGTCTCTAGGTGACATTTCTATTGTAATATACGTCTTGTGTTTTATTTTTCTCTACATTAATTTGGTGGAAGGCTTGTCAGTCTTGTTTTCTGCCTGTCTTGCCACCCCATTGTCGTGTTAGCTTGTTTTACGAATCCCACCTTTCTCCTTATTGCTCCACATCTGCTAACTTTGGGTTTATCTTGCTTCTGTTCTTCTAAGGCCAAGTGGCTAAATTACAAGATACATATGACTGCCGATATTGAAACAAGAAGATGTCAATAACGTAAAACGCAGATCTCTAATGAGCAGTAAGATGGGGCTGTTTATTTGAGATCTAACTTTTTCATGTAGACCTCAGTTGTGAACGTCCCTCGCCCTTCTCTCCACGGTTCTGGGAAGCAGTAGTTTCATGTTCACTCTCTTTGAGGACGTTTCTGCTTCCTTCCTGATTCTTTCCAATGACCAATTACTATTCAAACATTTCTTGTCAGTCTCCAGGTTTGTATAACGAGTGGTTTTCACTACTGATTTCTAGTGTTACCCTACTATAATCATCATGGTCTAGTAAGCTGCAAGGCATTCTTTCTTTTTACTTTTCTTGTATTTGTTAACTCTGATTAGAATATGTGCCTGTTTTAGAGAAAACTCCATGGGCTGACAAAAAAATAAATAAAAATGTGTATCCCATAGGTTTTGGATATAATATTCTATGGTAGAATTTAACTTTTGAAGTTTCTACTGTTTTTTTTTAATCTGGATGGATTACATATAAAATTCAAACACACGCACATACCCATAAACACCACACACACGATGTATGTGTGCATGCATGGTGGGGTTATAAAAATATATTTTATATAATTTTTTGAGGCAGGTTCTCATTTTGTAGCCAAGAATGGAGCTATGTAACCTGGCCTGACCTTGAAGTCATGGTGACCCTCCCCTGTTATTGTTGTGTCTGGACATATCTGTCCCTTTTTGTCCAGTGGAGTTTACAAAACTGGGTGCATCAATGTTCCATATGTATATGTATGTATATATGTATATATATGTATGTATATATGTATATATGTGTATGTATATATGTATATGTATGTGTGTATGTATATATGTATATATGTGCATATAATTATTATATTATTATATCTTCCTAATGGATTGTCCCCCTTATTACTATATAATACTTTCCCCCATTCTTCCTCATTTTGGTTCAAAGCGTGCTTTGCCCTAGCTCGCACTGCTCTGTCAGATCCCATAGCTCAGCGGCTGCTCTTCTGTGTCTGTTCACTCTCTCTCCGTGTATGTCACTGTCACTGAGGCTTCTTGAAGACAGCAGACAGGTACTGCATTTAACCCATTAAGCCAGTCTTCATCCCGAGACCATACACATGCCCACCTGTGTCTTTCTTAAAGCAACAGTAAAATCACATTACAAAAGGTTGCAGGTACACCCAACCTCCAAAGTTGAACTTTAAGCCACTCTCGGTAACTTACCATTGTGGACTGACTTTGTAGGAGATCGACTAAATCCCCGTGGAGTAAGAGTAAGGAAGAGCCGGGCAGGCCCAGACCAGAGCTCAGGGGGCCAGGCTCGGGGACTCGCATTTCATTGGCTGGACTTATCTAGAGGAAAACCACGTGGTCAATGTCTACTGTCTCTCTTACCTTTTCTCAGAAAGGCCAAGCGAAGAGCACAGGACCCAGCTGGAAAACACGAAGTGCTTGGTTCACAGACTCTTTACCATCCTGCATTTAGAAGAGGTCCAGAAGAGACGAGAGCGCCATCTGATGGCGAAGATCGACCACCTGCAGGAACAGCTGCGGCCCCTGGAGCAGGTAGCAAGGGTCCCCAGCCTGTCCCTGTGGGACTGATGCCTTTTGTTAATGAGTGCCTGTCACAGGAGCATTTGGCTGCTTTGTGTATGCTGGTTTTCTCCTTCAGTCCGAAAAATGGGCTGTGAGCTGCGACCTGTGGGCTGCGTACCATCTTCCTCGTTTTGAGATGAGGGCTCTAGGCAACGGAGGTAGTGTGTAGCAGGTGATCTGACCCCAGAGCTGGTGTCAGCCAGGAGTCTCTGGATAGCAGACTATTAAATGCGATACTGTAGAGTGCTACATCTCAGGTCTCATTTCCACCTAAGAGAACTGTGGGTGGCAAGTTAGTAATGCCTCATAACATCTATGGTTCTTTTCTACAAACTATGGAGGAAAAAAAACTATTTTTTTGGTGTGGTAGTCTGTTTTTTAAAAGATTTATTTATTATTTATTGTATATAAGTACACTTTACAGTGTACTTATATAGACACACCAGAAAAGGGCATCAGATCCCCATTACAGATGATTGTGAGCCACTATGTGGTTGCTGGAATTTGAACTCAGGACCTCTGGAAGAGCAGTCAGTGCTCTTAACCACTGAGACATCTCTCCAGCCCGGTAGTCTGTTTTAAGGGAAAAACTTGCATTCTTTAAGCTGTAATTCCACTTGTAATTTAAAAAAAATGAATTAGAGGAAAAGAGGGGAGGGGGAGGGGTGTGGGGTTTGTAGGGGGCAGAAAGGGGGACATTTGAAATGTAAATAAAAGAATTAAAATGGGTAGCTAATCTTTGTATATGAATAGAAATTTTAGAAATGCAGTAATTATCTCCAAGGGCACTGGAAGAATGGCAGAGAAGCACTTTTTTGATTTTTCTGGTTTATCCACATTTTGCTTCTTGAGAAATGATATTCTGGGTATGGTGGTGCCTGCCTTCACCCAGCACTTGGGAGGCAGAGGAAGGCAGATTTCTATGAATTCAAAACCAGCCTGGTCTGCATTGCAAGTCCAGAGAAGACAGCTCCCTCTACCAGAAGACCCTGCTTCACTTCACGGAACAGAATGTCTCTTTGGAGGATGGCATAGGCACAAAGTGCCCGAGAGAAGAGTCACAGAGTGGCCATGGAGGGACAAAGAAAACAGACCTGTGATTTCACATGGGCTTAGAACAGGCTCGTGGGCCTCTCACTGCAAACCTTCTACAGTGTTCATGGGTTTTGTTTTTGTTGCTTAAGACAGGGTCTCTCTGTGGTCCTGGCTGTCCTGGAACTCTGTTTACCAGGCTGCCCTCAGACTCAACAGAGATCCTCCTGCCTCTGACCCCTGAGTGCTGGAATTAAAGACATGTGACCCTATACCTGGCTGGTTTGTTTTCAATGAGAAGATATTACCTTTATAACTCAGAAAATATTAATGAACTGATTTGGAAGTAAACAGTTGATCCAAACTTCATTAAGTGTCATTTTTCTACATACATGACCTCTTCGAAGTAACGCAAAATGTTCATCGGTTCAACTGTTTCTTCTTGTTTTTGTTTTCTCCTTAAGTGAGCAAACTCGTAAACTGAATGGCTTTCCCTTCCTCCAGGTCAAAGCTGGAATTGAAGCTCGGTCAGAAGCCAAAACCAGCAGTCTCCTGTGGGCAGGCTTAGCTCTGCTGTCTGTGCAGGGTGGGGCACTGGCCTGGCTTACTTGGTGGGTGTACTCCTGGGATATCATGGAGCCAGTTACGTTCTTCCTTACGTTTGCCAATTCCATGGTCTTTTTTGCATACTTCATCGTAACTCGGCAGGTGAGTAGTTAGGAAAATGGTACGTCAGAGCGTCTGTCTAAAACAGTAGTTCTCAACCTCTGGCTCGTGACCTCAAAAGACCCTTTCACAGGGGTCGCCGAAGATCACTGGACATATCAGAGATTTATATTATGGTTCAAAACAGTAGCGAAATTACAGTTATGAAGTAGCAATGAAGATAATTTTATGGTTGGGGGTCAGCATAACGTAAGGAAGTGTATTAAAGGGTCGCAGCGTTAGGAAGGTCGAGAACCTACTGGTCTAAAGATTCCTCAAGGCAAGCAGTGTCTTAGTTAGGGTTCCTATTGCTGTAATGAAGCACCATGACCAAAAGCACCTTGGGGAGGAAAGGGTTTACTTGGCTTACATATCCTGAATCCCAGTTCTCTGAGGGAAGGCAAGGCAGGAACTCCAACTGGGCAGAGGCCATGGAGAAGCGCTGCTCAGTCCACTTTCTTATAGCACCCAGGACCACCAGCCCAGGGGTGGTGCTGCCCACAACTGACCCTGGCCTTCCCCTATCACTAATTAAGAAAATGCCACACGGGCTTGCCTACAGCCCGATCTAGTGATCTAGTTTTCTGCTGAGGCTCCTTTCTCTCAGAGGACTGTAGTCTGTGTCAAGCTGACATCAGACTAGCTTGCACAATCAGCAGCAACGAACCCCTTCCATTTCCCGAGTCTTTTGAAGTTTTTTCACAAGGTGGGATGGAGTCTTTATGGCGTGGAAAAATTTTAATTCCTACAGATGAAAGAGTATAAACACACGAACGCCTCCACTGGGATGAACGTTGAGCCACATTCCCCACTCCCTCAATTAATGACATCGAACTTGTGCCACAAAAATTAAGTTATTCCCAGAAACTAGCTTCGTGTCGAGGTTGCCAAA